>NW_025421375.1:15731620-16398240 GCF_011764305.1 Mustela putorius furo | reverse complement strand
AAAATTTGGTGTTAATTATAGGGTAGTTATAAGTTGTTGGGGCAACCCCATATTTTTTCCTTAGATAATCTTAATTTAATGACAAAATTTTTTTAATGACATGATTTGGGATATTTTTGAGATAACTTTAAGACAATGAAGTTGTCTTCAGATTTCTGTGGTGTTCTTTATGTGTATTAGCTTTCCTATGTGCTTTTAAATATACTGTAATACTGGTGACTTGGCTTAGTGTGTTTTGCCTTGTGATATCATTATGTTCTTTTTAAAAAAAATATTTATTTATTTGTCAGAGAGAGAGCACAAGCAGGAGGAAAAGCAGGCAGAGGGAGGAGCAGACTCCCCACTCAGCAGGGAGCCTAACCAGGAGCTCAATCCCAGAACCCTGGGCTCATGACCCAAGGCAAAGGCAGATGCTTAACTGCCAGAGCCATCCAGGTGCCCCTCATTATGTCCTTTTGATGGTATAATTTATTTAGCAAGTCTCCTGAGTACTGTTTACAGAATTTTCACTAGACCCCCGCCCAAAAAAAAAAAATCAGCTTCAGCGTGTTACATAAAGCCATGTTACATTACTAGTAGGATTTACCAGAATCCCCTTTTTTGGGACCCCATATTTGATAACTTGTAAAATTTACCAATTTTTAGGCCATTGCTGTCATCTTTGACCTTTGTGCTTTTGTTGTCTTTATTACACATTTACATACTCTCAGAAGAATGGTATATACATTTTTTTGGAACTCAGCAATCTCATTGACCCAGCCAATCTCAACTCGGAAAAATCTTTTTACTTTTTCTCATAATGACTTTCATCCAGATTTTCTGTTTGATCTTCAAGACTTTATGATCATCTTTGCAGATTCCCAATTCTCTTAGATGTTCTTTTGTCTTCTATAAGAATACTATGTAAAGAGAAGGATTTATTTGCCCAGTGGTATGTGGTGGTTTTCATTTTGTCTTTCCCTGTGGGTCTTGGTGCTGTGACAGACATGAGAAGCTATGCTCGCTCTGATTTCTACTGGTCGCACCTCTCCTGGTTCTGACCTCCCTGGCCAAAAGTTTTCAGTTGCTCCAACTGGTTCTGGAGATTATCCACATTGGTCTTTAGGCATCAGTTTTTTCAGCTAGATTTAGAATCTTTAGTTATAATGCTTGGGATGTTTCTCTCCATTTCCCTTGCTTTGACATCTAATTGCTCATAATGCTTTGCATGCTATTTATGGTACCTCAGAAGATCCACTTGCTTGGTCACATATTCCTGTAACTGTTCCTGACCTATTGTACATCTGCTGAGGACTGTCTTTGTACAAGCTGGAAATCTTGAAAATCTTGTTGGAATTCTAGAGGTTTACAATGGATTTGTCTTCCTTCACCTCAAACTTTACCAAGTTCTCTGCCACCTCTTAATAGATGACTCCTGGAACTGCCAGCTCAGTAGCTGCTTCAAATAAACTCTACCCCTCACTCTCCAAGGAGCTGCACCTGGGCGGGCGTTGCCTGATGGGCTTCTGGTTCCCTCTGTGGTGCCCACAGGCCCTTCCTTCCTTCCCACAGCACAGGTGGGCCCAGCAGCCTGCTCTGGTTATTTTGTGGTTAAAAGATACCTCAGATAAGCTCTTTGATTCTAAGGAACCAACAAAAAGCAGTATTTTGCTTCACTTTTCTTGTCATGTTTCAGAAGAAACATCATTAGCCTGAGCTGGAAGAGTGGAAAGGGGACCTGGACTGAGAGTCCTGAGATCTGGATCCCAGCTAACTAGCTAAGGTAAGAGCCATTTAAAACAGAAGCTCCCGGGGCACCTGGGTGGCTCAGTGGGTTAAGCCTCTGCCTTCAGCTCAGGTCATAGAGATGGAGCCCTGCATCGGGCTCTCTGCTCAGCAGGGAGCCTGCTTCCTCCTCTCTCTGCCTGCTTCTCTGCCTACTTGTGATCTCTGTCTGTCCAATGAATAAATAAAATATTAAACAAACAAACAAACAAAACAGAAGCTCCCTACATGGGGACACTGAGGATTTGGACCTTTTCAGTTTTTCTTTAATTATTGATTCATATTATCAGATATTTTTCAACATAAAATGTTTGCAAGCTTATGTAACAAGAATTACATGTTTTAAAAATTCCTTGTGTAACTAAGTGGAAATCATGGGTTTCTGAAAACTGATATATTGGAGAATACATTAGACTGCGGTTCTTGTGTTAAATTAAAAATCGGTTGTTTTTCATGGCTTGTGACAGTGAGCCGGATTCCAAGTAAAAAACTCCAAAGACATTCCATATCCGAATATGATAATGCTGAATGACAGTTTGATTAGTCTTAACCGTGCAGGAATCGAGGAAAGGTGTATTATTTTGGGCACAAGTAATTAGGTCCCACTTAGTGTTCCTGTTCAAGGTCTGTGAAAGGGTATTAGTGGTATTAGAAGAACAAAAGAAAAAGGGTACCAGGTAGAGACTAATGCCACCTCCAATTTTGTGATTGTTGGAGATGGAAAAACATACAACTTGAGCAGACAAATCTGGAGACTATTCATGTACGTACCAAACCTACTTTAATGAAATACAGCTCCATAACCCAAATCTGGGAAGTTCATAGCATATGCTGATGCTGGGACAGGTTTAAGTCTGGTCCACAGCAGAACACCAGTGTTCTCATTCTGTACATTTCCAAAATGAGCTCACTTTCTCTACTTAGATTTCTCTATCATTGTCTATTGTGGTTTATTCACAAATGTGTTTTCTTATTATATGATAGGTGATACATGCTACTTGTCAGATGATAAATTTCTTTGTGGGAAGATCTGTATGATTTGTCCAGTACAGAAAGAATTTATTAAGATGCTTCATGTTTTTAAAAAAGAAATAAACGAGGGACACCTGGATGGCTGAGTTGTTAAGCGTCTGCCTTCAGCTCAGGTCATGATCCCAGGATCCTAGATCAAGTCCTGCATCTTGCTTTCTGCTCAGTGAGGAGAGCTGCCTCCTGTTCCCCCTGCTTGTGCATGCTCTCTCTCTATCAAATAAATAAAATTCTTTAAAAAAAGAAATGATACTCAGATTTATCTGAAGTATTAAGTAATAAGATATGTATTATTATTCCAAATGGCAACTTAGTGCATATATTTTATCCATTAACACAAAATCAATATTTGTAACTTCCCAAATGATTATATAGCTTTGTGTTTTTGCATGGTGTTAGTTCTCCATTATGTACAATAGAATGAACCCACAATTTGTTGTTCAAACTGAGAACGAAAATTTAAGACTAAAACAGGGAGAGATTACTACTATTTCAGAAACCAGGGCACTAACATGATCTTATACATAAAAAAAAATCATTAGACATATTTTTGATCAAGAACAGTATGACCTCATTATCCTAAGGATTTTTCTATGACCAACCTATGTAAAATAACATTTCTCCAGGCTTTCTATTTCCTTTATTTATAATTGTAGCTAACACACATTGCAATATAGCTAGCCCATAAAGCACTATTCAGTGTTTTACAAATGTTAATTTATTGAATACCCACAACAACATTGGGATATTATTATTTATGACTTACAAACTAGGGACTAGACATGCAGAGACTTATTAACATGTCCATTGTCACACAGCTAAACTAATAAGTAAAGGGAAGGGTGCCAGGCTTTAAAACCTGGCAGTCTGTTTCCAGAATTTATTCCCTAAGTAAGCATACAAAAGTGTCTGTACTTTCATACAACTTAATGCCACTTTGCATATTTGTGTGAGTGTGTTTATCTATTTGTTTTTCTTTCTGCCCAATAGGATGTGAGCTCTGTAGGGAGTACAGATTTTGCTTTTTCATTTCTTTTTACTGCGGACCCTCATTGATTAGAATACTGTCTGGCTCATAGTGGGTCCTCAAATATTTATATAATCAGAGAATGAGTAAAGCATTCTCAACTTTACATCTACATTATTGTCATACACTTACATTTTGATAATTTCATGTTTTTGACTTCAGAGCCTAGAGTTCTTTCTAGCATGTCCAGGTGAAGCAAAACAGGAATCTAAAATAATTCCACAAATAACGTGAAACTGAAGGTAAAGCCAAGTGGACAATCCCAAGTGATTCTAAAGAGACAGACAACATTTCAGATAAAGCAGGAGAAAATCAGCAGTACCAGAAAGGAAATAAATCAAGAGAGATTAAAATCGAGTTTATGAGAAAAATCAGATCCTTTGAGACTTCTGGAGTGATGGTCTTCAGAGTGTATCAGGTGCTCATTTTGACATAAACGAAGAAGTACATGGGGATTCTGGAATAAATTACAATCTTTTTTATCTCCTCCCTAAATTCCATTTGTTTTTAAGATTTAAATGAGCATAAGAGGCTACTTTAAATGCAAAATTCATAAATAAATTTTTATAGATTGTCAAGGAGGACAGAAACTAGTTTTGAAACCAACTCTAAGTGTCACCTCTAAAAGTAGCCCCTTTAAGACTTGGCTCTGTCCTCGCATTTCATAGCCTTAGTAACGTTTCTTACAGTTCCTCTCACAGATCAACATCCATGAGGTGATAGCTTTATGCAACAAATGTTTTATAGCCTGGATCTTAGCAGTGTGGAGGCAGCAGAAATTCTGGGACCTGTGTGTATGAACCCTTCTTATTCTACAGCAGCCTGATCATCGTAGACAGTACCTGCAAGTTTGAAGTTAGAGGAGAGAGACCCAGGCTGCTGAGCAAGGCGGAGGCAAAGGGCAGCTGTGCTCTCAGAAGTGCCATCACAAGCAGCTAAGAAACAGTCTGCCTCTAATCTCCTCTCTCCTCACAACTTCCCTATAGATGGGTGGTCACACAGAACTTCAAAAAATAGGCCCCTCTCATGAGATAATTATAGGAAAAGCACTAAAACTACACATTCTCTGAGAAACACACTGCAGTGAGTGAGTTTTAATGAAATGAAGAATGCCTCTCAAATCCCTTTATGTGAGTGTTGGTTGGCACCTGGTGTCACATGGAACCTGAAAGAACATGGGGTAGATGCTAATGAGGGAGCAGGAAGGGACCCAAGGTTCAGAGAATAAACCGTTGCTCGTTCTCCATTTTGCAGCACTTTGCCTAATCTCAGCTGACCTTTGTGAGAACGGATAGAGTAGGGGAAGACTTCTACACCTGGTTGTGAATCGTTGGTAAATTAATCTTTATCTCTCTGAGCCTACGCTACCATAATTGTAAAATAGGCATAATAACAGTATCTACCTCAGAAGGTTGTTTAGAAGACTTAAAAAGAAAGCATATTTAAAATGCCTACAATATTACCTGACAAACATTAAATAAATATTATTTGTGTTGTTCTATTCTTGTCTCAATATGAGAGCCAGCTTAGATACTTGAGTGTGGATGCATCACTATTTCGACATCTAAATTAATACTTGATATCGTGATGAATTAGAAAATTCATAAAATACTTTATAAGTCCTATTTCTTTTAAGCAGTGACAGTCAGTGACAGAGGCTTGTCTATACAATTGCCTAAATTTATTCAATTTCTTATTACTGATGACTTGGGAAAGAAGACATTGTTATGAGCAGCTGTCCTTTTATTTTTTACCTTATGCCATTCCTAAAAAATAAGTTTTACATCATTTATATTAAAAATTCAAAATATGGTGAGTTAATTACAGAACGTTGGCTTTTCTTTTTGTTTTCTATGAGGTCAAGCTCCCAGATATTTAAAGTTCATGTGTGGTTTACAATTTCTGTCACTAAAAAAATTGCAAATGTATATTTCCTTAAAAAAAATTTTATGGTGGACATGTTTAAAAATTGTGTGTGTAGTTAACCAAGTTTGCCACCCTTTTAATATCAACTTTACTGTTTGTGTCTTGAGGCACAAATTACAGTAGCTCCCTTACTGTCCATCTACAAACTTAACCCACAACACACTGGAGAGAGCGTTATGTATTTGTTGCCTTAACAAAACAACACATCCTTGACTAACCTTAAATTTCTTGTAGCAAATACAGAACATGCTGAAACATTCATATTCTCAGTCCTCTCATTGTTGGAATACAATTGAAAAACCTCATTATTATTATTATTATTTTAAAGATTTTATTTATTTATTTGACAGACAGAGATTACAAGTAGGCAGAGAGGCAGGCAGAGAGAAGGGGAAGCAGGCTCCCTGCTGAGCAGAGAGCTGGATGTGGGGCTCGATCCCAGAACCCTGAGATCATGACCTGAGCCGAAGGCAGAGGCTTTAATCCACTGAGCCACCCAGGCGCCCCTATTATTATTACTTTTTCAGATTATTATGCTCCTCTGAGCTACAGTCTGCTAGCATGAAGACCTTGGCTATATCCTAGCGGATGACTGGCTAGTCCCTTGGATGTCCTTAACAATTCCTGCAAGGGACCAAGGGAATCTGGGATTCTGTATCAGTTCATCAAGTTACAGAATATCTATAAAATGGGCTTCTGGTTCAAATACTCAAATATATTTTTTCTAAAATTACAATTTGAAGAATATCTTCAGGTACACCTGGATGAGATTAAACAAACTTTCAAAAATGGTCTGTGAGAACCACTGTACAACTGGTAAAAATTAACATCTCCTTATTACTAAGTCAAAACTAAATCTCTAAAATTCAGCTTTGTTGTCTCACAAAAATATTTACTAAATGTCAGAACCAGCTTTGTACTGTGTCCCCACATTATCGTCTCTACCAAGTGATCTCCCGATTTCCTAATCTGCCTGAAAAGACTCTACTAATGAAAATGAATTGGAGATCATGTCTGGCTAATATTTACTTTAACTGAATATTACTGCTCAACCAATGGAAGACTTTTTTCATTTGTAGATGTAATGTCCTATGGGAAGTACTTCTGTATCCAAATAATGTATGCAATATCAGTTTTTTTTTAATATAATTTTTTATTTTTTATAAACATATATTTTTATCGCCAGGGGTACAGGTCTGTGAATCACCAGGTTTACACACTTCACAGCACTCACCAAAGCACATACCCTCCCCAATGTCCATAATACCACCCCCTTCTCCCAAACCCCCTCCCCCCAGCAACCCTCAGTTTGTTTTGTGAGATTAAGAGTCACTTATGGTTTGTCTCCCTCCCAATCCCATCTTCTTTCATTTATTCTTCTCGTACCCACTTAAGCCCCCATGTTGCAACACCACTTCCTCATATCAGGGAGATCATATGATAGTTGTCTTTCTCCGCTTGACTTATTTCGCTAAGCATGATACGCTCTAGTTCCATTCATGTTGTCGCAAATGGCAAGATTTCATTTCCTTTGAAGGCTGCATAGTATTCCATTGTGTATATATACCACATCTTCTTGATCCATTCATCTGTTGATGGACATCTAGGTTCTTTCCATAGTTTGGCTATTGTGGACATTGCTGCTATAAACATTTGGGTACACGTGCCCCTTTGGATCACTACATTTGTATCTTTAGGGTAAATACCCAATAGTGCAATTGCTGGGTCATAGGGCAGTTCTATTTTCAACATTTTGAGGAACCTCCATGCTGTTTTCCAGAGAGGTTGCACCAGCTTGCATTCCCACCAACAGTGTAGGAGGGTTCCCCTTTCTCCGCATCCTTGCCAGCATCTGTCATTTCCTGACTTGTTGATTTTAGCCATTCTGACTGGTGTGAGGTGATATCGCATTGTGGTTTTGATTTGTATTTCCCTGATGCCGAGTGATGTGGAGCACTTTTTCATGTGTCTGTTGGCCATGTGGATGTCTTCTTTGCAGAAATGTCTGTT
This sequence comes from Mustela putorius furo, assembly GCF_011764305.1. Taxonomy (NCBI): domain Eukaryota; kingdom Metazoa; phylum Chordata; class Mammalia; order Carnivora; family Mustelidae; genus Mustela; species Mustela putorius. The sequence goes on along the minus strand of NW_025421375.1, from coordinate 16,390,484 downwards.
CATGTCCTCTGCCCATTTCTTGATTGGGTTATTTGTTCTTTGGGTGTTGAGTTTGCTAAGTTCTTTATAGATTCTGGACACTAGTCCTTTATCTGATATGTCGTTTGCAAATATCTTCTCCCATTCTGTCAGTTGTCTTTTGATTTTGTTAACTGTTTCCTTTGCTGTGCAAAAGCTTTTGATCTTGATGAAATCCCAATAGTTCATTTTTGCCCTTGCTTCCCTTGCCTTTTGCGTTGTTCCTAGGAAGATGTTGCTGCAGCTGAGGTCAAAGAGGTTGCTGCCTGTGTTCTCCTCAAGGATTATAAATGGTGCTGGAAAAATTGGACAGCCACATGCAGAAAAATGAAATTGGACCATTTCCTTACACCACACACGAAAATAGATTCAAAATGGATGAAGGACCTCAATGTGCGAAAGGAATGTATGCAATATCAGTTTTAAGTAAATATTATAATAGTTTCTCAGATGTGTAGATGGGAAATATCTTAGTCATGAAATATCTCAATGCATCTCCCAAAAGAGTTTATTGTAAATGTTAAAATTCATTTTTGAAGTTTATTTAATGTAAATTTGATTTGACTCAGTATAGACCATTATATTAAATATAGTAAATTAGAATAAAGAATTTTTCTAGTTAACATAAAGTAAAGCACAGAAGAAAATAATTACGTGGAGCCTATTAAATGCTTAAGGTAGTTTTTCTATTTTAAAAAAATGGGGTTAAATTCTATACTGGGACTCAAGTTCATGTTGTGCATTTCTACATTTATTGGTTTTGTGTTGTTATGTAGCAAATTGCTACAAGCTTAGTGGCTTGAAACAACACACACTTATTATCTTGTATTTTCGTGTGTCAGGAGTACAATCACAGTTGTCTCATCAGAGTCTTAAAGGTTGAAATCAACATCCGAGGTGCAGAACCTCTTCCAAGCTTGGGTGTGATTTAAAAATAAATCCTGACTTAGGTAAAGAGAAACTTTACTAAAAAAAAATTGCCATAGGGAGAATACTTCTATCCCAGGATCTTCAGAGTGTCTCAAAATCAAAGAGGAAAAGACTTTTATAGAAAAAGGAAAGTAGGCATAGCATAAACTTTGTGGGGGGAAAGGATAGGTGGTGGAGTGAACAGGTGGGAAAAGCAGGATGCCTCAACAGGAAATATTTTTTCTGAAAGTTGGTTCATTCTTGGAATGAGCTGTTAAGGGGAGATGTTCTGCACCTTAGTGCTTACTTAATCTTGGTGGTGAGCCCAAGTTCAGGGACCTTAGGGGAGGAGAAAAGCCTGATTAAAGTTTGACCAAGTCAGATCACTAGATAAGTTGGAGGTAATTGAGAATAGCCTCCTACCCCTTGTTTAAAACAAAGCCTGTTCTTAAACACTGTAATTGTTAGAATCCAAGTGATTGTGAAATTAAGATTTGCAAAACTTTAGAGTTGGACTGACCTTCATGTTCTTGTTGGCCTCAAAGGACTACTTAATTATTAGTGGTTGAATAAAGGAATAAAAACAAGATTTGAGATTTGAAGGGAGCTAGTTGAGAATATTCTAGGAGGTTGGACCTGAAATGTCTTCAGATGGTAGAATGAAGACAAAAGTGGAGATCCAGTAAATTTCCTGGTTTACAGACTGAATATTTTTGGTGATGGCATAGACATCAGAGAAGTTGCAGGGAATATATGTCACTTCTAACCACTACCTGTATCACCATGAAAAGCCAGAACCATATCCAGTGCCACTCCATTTTAGAGAACCACTCACTGGAGTTGCTATAGTTCTCTAGCAATGATGTTGGTTTTGGTGATTTCCATAGCCATGGTTATTTTCCAGAGCTTCAGTCATGAAAGGTGCTCATACATGAATTGCTTTGATAGTTAACTCTTAATAGATTTACTTTCAACATATTAGACTCTCACTCTAAAGCTTCTTGAGAATCTAGTAAAAGCAAGAAAGGCCACACCCTCCTTTTGGAACTAGGATTTGGCACCTAAACTTGTAGGTGCGATACCGTCTTCGACCTTTGGGATCATTTAGTGTCAGGAAAACTTAAAGATAAAAAAATAGTTAAGAGAAGAAGTCAGTTTTTATAAAGATTAGATAAGAACTGATTAAATTAACTGGATAGCAGGTCCCAGGCCAGTTAATAGGCAGATTTAAAGGCACAATTGCCACAGAAAATAATATGTTTTATTAGGGGCTATGCATGCTCATGAGAATAATTGCCCACAGATTTTTATTGAGTTCGTATGAGTTCTTTTGATGTAGACATTGTCCCATACAACTGAGAAAAGAAGAATTGTCAGGTTTTTGTTACAGGACAATTCCAAATGTACCAGGTAAAATTGTGCTCAGGATCACTGGGATCTTTTATTAGATGCATAGAATAAGGCAAGGAATGTACATTCTTGCCTCCTATAATCACAGAGTAGATATTGGCAAAAAATTAGCAAAACTTAGACTCATTGAAGTGACCTTTGGTTATAGTAAGGTAGAAGCATAGATTGTTCTTTTGAAAAGTATTGAAGTTGAAGAATATTCCTTTTGAAATTTACAGAGAAAAGCAAATTTCCCTAATGTTAACACAAAGAATGCCCTTAAATTGGAGACATGTTTAGCAATGTGGGGGAAGCTAAGGCTTCCAAAGGAAAAAGAGTATATAAGTATCAATTGGAAGTTGTATTATAAGATTGTGAGACATGTTGAGGGAAAGAATGCCATAGTTTCTGGGGTCCTTGGTGGGATGAGGGATGACTATTATTAAAAGACTACTTGAGGAGGAGGAGAAGGAGAGGGGGAAAGAACGAGGAAGAGGCGATAATACAGTGTATCATAGAAGATTGTACTTACAAGGAGGATAGAGAAAAAAGATATACAAACAATAGTAAAAACAGTGACAATCGAGAATAGGAAAGAGAATCCTATGGTGTCTTATTCTGACCTCTTGGATGGAAAATTATGACCTCATGATTTCATCTGCTCGGTCCAAGGTTCTGGGGAAGATTTCTACCTCATGGTACTACATGCTTCTGGGGGCTCTTGGGTGAGAGCCTTAGTTTAACATTGTCAATTGAAATGAACTTCCATTCACAGTTGCTTTTGTATCATTTTTAGTTGAGAGACATGAATCCAAGGCATGAATCCAACTCAAGCATTCCATGAGTATCTTGAATGACTTTACTGGTGAAATGGGTCCCTCTATTTTTGTCTGATTAATTTGTGAACTGAAAGCATAATCAAAGTCAAGGTGGGACATCCGGTGGTTTGGCTTTTCAGAATTACTATAAATAAATAAAAGATGGCAAGGTAAGAACTGGGGAAGGCAGATAAAGCATAAAACAATTTGTAATCAAAGTAGTATGTGGAAGGGAGTAATATTTATGAGCATTTTAAAATTTCCTGCAAAATAGCATTTCTGAACTAAGGCAATTATTTGAGGATCTGGAACCAAATCTAAACATATAGTTATGAAACACATAAGCACAAGAATAAAGTGCTGTGACTGTTACATTTTGCCTGAAGAATGGAAGCTGTAGATATTAAGAAAATAAATGACAAGCTTTGAGGGACAGACGTTAACTAACATTGAGTTGTTGACTGTGGCATTTGAGCTTTACAACTCACTAATTATAATGATCCAGATTCTAATCTTCTATGAGAGTAAAATGATCTATTTAAAAATTGTTCACTTTAAAAATTATACAACAATGGGTCACCTGGGTGGCTCAGTCAGTTAAGCCTCTGCCTTCAGCTCAGGTCATGATCTCAGGGTCCTGGGATCGAGTCCCTTATCGGACTCACTGCTCAGCGGGGAGCCTGCTTCCTCCTCTCTCTCTCTGCCTGCTACTCTGCCTACTTGTGTTCTCTGTCAAATAAATAAATAAAATCTTTTAAAAAATTGTACAACAATAAAAGAGTCACTTACATGTAAGTTCTCCATGTTACAAGCTAGTTTGCTTCATCTCTTTCCCACATATATTTGGATATGGACTGATCTTAGAAAAAAAATATGAAGTGGTAAAGAATATCTCTGGACCATTCACTATCTGATTATCTTTCTTCCTTTGTTAGCAAAACTTGGTAAAGGTAATTGATTAAAAAAAATTAAGGTGGTAGTTATCTTTATTCTCAATACATAAATAAAAATGGTAAAATTCTCTGGTTTACTTAACACTATGACATTTAATGAACATGTGTAATCTGATATTTCACACATATAAGTTTACAACACATCTTAGATAACAGGTGCACTGGTTTTTCAAGATGTGAAACAAAAATAATTCTTATATTGATATTTTGAACCAATACAGAAAATTATGTTTCCAGAATTTTAAAGGCATTTATCAGTGCCTTTAAAAGTGTGCTGATGCAAAGTTTTCAGAAGGCAGAACTCATTGAAATTGTAAGCAACCATCTGAATCATGTATTTTCTTTCTTTCTTTTTTTTTTTTTTTTAAGATTTTTATTTATTTATTTATTTGACAGACAGAGATCACAAGTAGGCAGAGAGGCAGGCAGAAAGGAGGAAGCAGGCTCCCTGCTGAGCAGAAATCCCGATTCGGGGCTTGATCCCAGGACTCTGGGATCATGATCTGAGCCGAAGGCAGAGGCTTTAACCCACTGAGCCACCCAGGTGCCCGTGAATCATGTATTTTCATATGCATTTGAATTGTAAGGTTTTAATGCACCTCCAGAAACCAGAGGTATTGTGTTGGTAAGTGGTACGATCTGGTAGAATTTACTTCTGAACAAAATGGTGGTAGTTTGGGAAGGAGATAATCTTATTCCAACTGGCTTCATATAGTTACTTTCCTTACGCTACCATGTTGAATTCTGGAAAGATAAGAAACATGTCTCAGCATGCATTAACAACAAAGATATTATACAAGTTCATTTGGAATGTTATTTGAAATTGGAGACATATTAAGAATGAAGAAAATGAATATAAGTTTCTATTGGAAAAACTAGAGACGTGATCTTTAGAATTTGTCACAAACAAGAGGAATACATATTTTGTTGCCATCTGAGCTTATTGAATTCTGATTCCCTCCAAAACGAATGTAGCGTGACACCTGGGTGGTGCCGTTTGGTTAAAGCGTCTGACTCTTGGCTTTGACTCAGGTGGTGATCTCAGAGTCTTGAGATGGGCCCCGCATCAGGTTCCTGCACTCAGCACAGAGTCCACTTAAGACTCCCTGCCCCTCCCACTTGTACTCTCTGTCTCAACTAAAATAAATAAATCTTTAAAAAAAGCAAACAAACAAAACTAATGTAGCAGTCCTCATGAACATAGTTTTTTCCTTAACATCCTGAGGGCTGGGGATTTTTTTTTTTTAAACCTACTTATGGCCAATGAAACTTAAGAAGCCTGATAGGAGAGTTCAGGGATAGCCTTTGCCCAATTTTAACACACACCCACTTCACTGGCACCATTCCTTTTACTTTTTCTTCCTTGTACCTGAGTAGTGTCTGAACTTACATTGGCTACCTTGTGATCATGAGTAGAAGAATTTAATGATTAAAAACTCAACAGCTGTGCATGGTCCACTTAGAATCTGAAAAGAGCCTAGTTTCTTGGCAGTAGTGTTAAGTGATAAACTGACCCTGACATAATCAACCTTCAGACCTCTTATTAAGTATATACAAAAAAACCCAAATCTATATCAGTTATGCCTGTGTTCATTAGGCTTCTATTGCTTGCATATGAGTGTATCTTAGTGATGCAAATGTACAAGGAAAACTGGGACAAAATTTTAATAATGCGTTGACAAATAGTGAAGGAGCTTTAACCTACAGAAATGCTAATACTGATAGCAATTAGATGTTGGGAAAGAAGGCTGGAGCCTGTGAATGAAAATGAGATATGCATTTGGGAGATGGAGTGTATCAGATCCAGGAGGTCAAACCTTGAGTCAAAGTTAAGTATGCTAGAAATTATCCAATCATTTAAGCATCATTTTTGTTTCATAGTAGCTAAAAGATTATAAGACCATACATTTTATGTGTAAACATATGCAATCCTAATTTCCTGTAACTGAAACTAACTTGGCTCTTGGAATAATTTTTCTAATTTTAGCACTGTTAGTCTATACTTACTCTCTTTACTGTCCCTGTTAAAGGAGTCAGTATTTGCATCTCTCTACAACCTGTGCTCATCCTACGAGGTGATATGTGGGTTTCCAGGAGGCCTGCAATGTAGCATTGGGTCAGGGATGATTTAAGGGGCCGTCCATGGTTGGACTCTTTTCTTGCTAGACTCCACTCAGTTCTAAGTCATCTTGAAGTGTATGGGCAGGTCTTCCTTTGTCCCTTGGCATTAACTACTTATAATCTCTGCTCCTAGATAATATCTAGCTGTGGAGAACACTCTAAATTGTTCTTTCATAAATTTTGAAGGCCTTTTTTTTTTTTCTTCTTCCAATCCTTCTAGCTACTTACATATTCCTTTTGAAGGCCTGAGATTTTCATAGTTTCCCCTAAACTTCTTAAGGAACTGCTTCTGGCAAATGAAATATTACGTGGCTTTCAAGATTTTGTTCTTCTAACACTTTTCAGAGAATTTAAAAAGGTTCAAAAGCAACGAGTTCTTTTTTTTTTTTTTTTTAATTATTATCCTTTACTTAAAGCTACTGTTTATATACTTACGCTGCTTTAATTTTGTTGACAAGAAAGTTGGGGGTAAAATAAAATTAAAGAAACACATAGCCTAATACCAGATAGTTAGCCTTCTCCATGTACCATATACCAGGCACTTTCTTAAGCATAAAGGTAAATAAGATATAGTACCTGACCCCATGGTCTTTACAACCTATGGAGACACTCAAAAATATAAACAATATAAACCAGTGAGTGGTAAGACAGATTTGTGATTTTGCTCTAAATATTGTTAAAGGGTTTATTTTTCATAGAGTTTATTTATTATTAATTTGAGAACCTATTGTCTTGGCATATAGTATCCACACTGATGATTGTGAATGATAGACATCATCATAAGAATTGGAGAAAACCTGCCCAATTCCTGTTCCCTCAGTCTGTGTTTCTTAGATTCCTTGTTTCAAATTGTTGACGATTAACACTTTGTAACATGAGTTAACAAAGGTTAATGCAGATCTTTAAAAAAGAAAACTGATGCTATGGGAAAGCATGTGGGTGGGAAAAACAGTAAGGAATCAAAGTTAGAAAAAAGGTATTTATGTTAAGGAGAAAAAGTAGAATCCAATTAAAGTTAAACAAATTTGAACAGAAGGCAAAAGTAAAGCCAAGAATAAGCAACTGAAGAAATAAGAATGATTGAAAAGAGAGAAACTTTTGAACTCTCAGTAATTCAAATATTTCTAAATAATATTCTAATTGAGAAGGTAGGTTATGGCTGGAAGATTAATTGCCCCTGAGACTTGGAATATGGATCCTGACCAGTTTGGGGTTTATGGAAAAGAGATTCCTTCCCCCAGATTTACTCATCTTCCAAAAACCAAGCCCACAGGCATGCCTCTCTGTTGTGTCCCATTCACACCTTTTCTTCTGTCTAACGGAGCCTCCTTTGTAGTCCCAGTGTCAGCACTGACTGTGGACAAGTAGGAGGGGTCCCAGTGTAGTTCCATGTATTGATGGAGCCTCTCTCTGCAGCAAAGGAGTTCAGGGTCAAAGGGAGCTGCCCTGCCTGTTACACCAGTCTCTGGGGAAACCGTTAGAAAATCTCTGCCCCCAAAACCCGCCGCCTGGCTTTAGGCCTTGTGCAGCCCGCTTCCCCTATGCCACCTTACCAGAGAGGTAGACTGGGGTGCAGCTAATAAGTGTGGTATCTCTACCTGAAGCCTAGGTAAGGGAGAGTTATTGGAGCAGATTTGAAGGAAGTCCTTGAAATTTGCAGAATGAACCCGATATAGGAAAAGATGGGACGCTGCAGTCTGCCCTACTTCCACTACAATGTTCCTATACAGAATTGTGGAGGAGCTCAGTAACTAAATCTGAGCTTGATCTTTAAGGTCAGATTCCTTTAAAGCACTTTAAAGGAGAATGCCAGCAAGAACAGGGGCCTGGCATAACATGCAGGCAAAAGTTGTCTATCTTGGACTGGCTGGGACAGATTAGGAAGCCCCTAGACCCTAGATAGTGGCTGTGGGAGAGATGCAAAAGTCAGAAGCCAGACTTTGTACTGAGGATAAAGAAATCTATGCAACAAAGACAGACAAGTTAGCAAGCAGAAGAAAACACTTTCGCTCTTCTCTTTCAACTGCAACCCAACAACTGTAACTTCCTGGAAAAATGGATCCATTTTTGGAAGGGAAGAAAGAAAAATCAATTTTGAAATTTGGCTAGGCTGTACACCATTATTTCGGTATGAACCGTTGCTTTAAACATCATTTCAAAAAGAATCTGCTTCCTGCCCTGCATTCTTCTTTTCTTTTTCTTGGTGGGAATTGCAAAAACTGGAGCAGGGTCTTAGATGCAGGGATAGAAGCGCATGTCGATGATGGCCAGATTGTGTCACAAACCTTGGAATCCCATCCTAGTTTAGGACTGCTACGTGAGGAAAAAAAGATTCTCTTTTTGTCCATTGTTTTCTATGATTTTGTTGTTGTTGTTGTTACAGCAGCTTATTCTATACCCCAACTAATTACCTGTCAGCTCTCACAACGTAGCTTTCCAAAGGGCATGACTAAACCTACCGAGGTCTGAGGAAATGCCAGGTTACATACATAATATGCAAAGTGGAGTTTTGTGATAGGCAGTGAACTTTGCACAAGTTTAAAGAATTACATAATCCTTAACTGGCCTACAACAATTTCATGTCCCTTCTAGTTCAGGAATCCTTGCATTGTGACCTAGCAATTCTGTGGAAAAATTATTATTCTGATCTATTAGATACAGGCATAATAGTTTAGACAGGCAAGTAAAAGGATACATTTTATAAGATTTGCTAATAGGAAAATAGCCCACATACCACACACTGCCTTGCTGTTGGGGAGTTTTGTTCTTTTTTGATCATGGGTATCTTTAGTAGGGAGAGATTATTGATTAAATAAAAAGAAAAAAAATTGTCACCTCTCAGAAATCCTTATCAACTTTTTTTTTCTTTTCATTTAATGATAACTCTTATTTCCTGAAGTGAAAGTTTACAAAGTAACATAAATGTTAGAGTGAAAGTAACTACCTGGAAAATTCAAAATATTATATAATATATTCATCAACATGTAAAAAAATAAACAATAAAAAGATGTACAGCCAAGCTGCTTTAGATTATATTTTTTCCCTTTGGGAAACCACTGTGATTATTGACTTGAGTGGGAGCTATGCAATTATTTTTTTATCATTGTTGTTTTACAAAATAAATTACACTATATGAAAATATGAATAAGGACCTTCTTTTTAATAAAAGTTATTTTTTCCTTCAAGACTCTTGAGTGTCAACACACAAAAAGAAATAATTTTTCATGCAGTTGATATTTTATCCATAGTAATATTATTAACATATTATTAACATATTATTAACAGGATATTAACAGAATCATAATCCAAATTCTAATGTAATTATGCTTTAAATTAGTTACATTTATTTATCTTATAGATGAACAGATTAAAGAACATTCTATGCATAATTTAGACTGCCTTAAATGATTACTGTCACCAAATTGCTTTATTCACAGAGAGTATTAACACCGACATATTTACATACATGTTTGAGTTAGAAAAACAATGATTCATTTTGTCATTTAAGAAAATTTTCATATTAAACACCTATCTTTTTCCCATAAAAATGAAACTCAAATTGAACTATGCTCATTTATATAGGAATTATTATCTGTGACTAACAAGAAAATGTAATAAAATAATTTTTGAAAGACCAGAAACACTCAAAAAACATACTAGATCTTTACTCACAACTGATTTATATAATTTTTTATATTTATTAATATCTGTCTCACATTCAGAATATTTTTCTACTTATGGGCTCCTTATTTCATCTTCTGTAATACTATTTCCTCTATTAATTGCAAAAATGCAGCAGTGATAACAAGAATTAACTGGTTCTCAAGGAAGAAATACATCACAGGTAGCTGTGAAGTCTCTTGCTTATCTGCCCAGTGGCTACTACTTGGATTATCCCTTTTTGATTATTAGTTGTAGGTAGTTGATTGTTAAATTAAATCACTTGTGCTGGTATCTCATTCTGAACAATTCCTCTTTTTTGAGTCTCAGTCTTAAAACTACTGTCACATGGCTTCTCTCATTCTGTTTAAATGCTTCTTACTAAGTTGAGCAGTAAACTTTCTACTGTTACGTGGAATGAATCTCATTTGTTCATTGCCATATTGGGTGATTTACCATTTTTACCTTCTTAAAATTCTGTATTCTGATTATCTTTACATATATTTAAACATTTCTCCTCCTTATGCTTCTCCTCCACCTCCTTCAGCTTCTCCCCTTCTCTCTATCCATTGATCCTTCTCTCTCTCCTCATGCATTGGTCTCTATGCACTATTGCATGCCCTTGTATGTAATTACTCCTTAGTATTTTGTATTTGGTTCTGTTCTTCCCATTTCTGATTTCATTTCAGGGTATCAGTTACCATGTGTTTGTTGTTTACATCCTTAGAATTTTATTTCCAGAACAACATTACTCATAGATTTATTAAGATCTTTAAAACTCTCTACTATACATTGGTACCTTAACTAACAGGCATTTTAAGCTTAACATATCTCAAATGGAAGGTGTCATCTTGACCCATCCTTTTCCAAACCAATGTTTTTCTTCTGTAGTGAGACAATCTTGATCTTGTCACCCAAGCTTGAAGCCTCAGTGTCTCTTCTTTTTCTCATCTATCCAAACCCATTAATCACAAAGCTCAGTTTTTACTACATTCTACGTGTCTGAAGAAATATTTCCTCTTTCCCATCTCTGTTATTAAAGTCATGATGGACGTCCCCACCATTCATTGTGTGCAGTTCTGTGTCATCTAGCTACCTTGTCTTTGTGTTACCAGTAATGTCGTTCTCAAATCTATCCTCCAAAAAATCACCCAAGTGAATTTTTTAATACAAATGACACCACATATTTTAGAAGACTGCGGTAATTTCCATCAACCACGGTACAAAGGTAAATATCCACTCCTTGTTTAGCTTCAGTAGATCTTTCTAATCATTCTTACCTTACACTGTTCACATTGGCAACATGGAAGAGCTTGGGATTTCTCACACATCCCATGTTCTCAATCTTCCCTCTCTCTCTCTCCCTCTCTCAATGAATTCTCTTCCCCAAACCTCTTAAACTGAAAGTATTTCTTATAGTTTGATGTTAGGCTCAGGTACCATTTTCTCTAGTAAAATATTTATGGTTGGAAGACCTGCTCTACTACCATAGAATGGATTAGAATGGATTAAGTCACTATTTTTGGTACTCTTCTACAAAATCACATACTTTGGGGTTAAAATCAGTTTTTATTCTTTGCCAATTCAGGTTCCACTTATTTTGCTAACTTACCTTATTTTCTTTATTTTCCTAGGTCCTTCAGTATGATGCTGAATAAAAATGATGAGAGTAGATATTCTTGCCTTTATCCTGATTTTAAGAATAAGATATTTAGTCTCTCACACTAGATATGATGTTAGCTCTAATCTTCTCCCATTTTTTTAAATAGATTTTATTTATTTATTTATTTGACAGACAGAGATCACAAATAGCCAAAGAGGCAGGCGGAGAGAGAGGAGGAAGTGGGCTCTCGGCTGAGCAGAGAGCCAGTTGCGGGGCTCAATCCCAGGACCCTGAGATCATGACCTGAACTGAAGGCAGCGGCTTTAACCCACTGAACCACCCAGGTGCCCCATCTTTTCCCATTTTTATGTGTTATATTTTGATAGTTCTATTCCTAGTTTATTGAGAATTTTTATTATAAATAAATATTGGCTTTTGTAAGATGTGTATTCAACCAGTGAGATGATTTCAGATATTTTGTTCTGTATTCTTTTGATATGGAAAGTAGCTTTAATTCATTTTCTGATATTAACCCAACCTTGCATTCCTGGGATAAATTCCATTTGGTCGTGATTTAGGAAGTTAACAATTCTGTTCCACTTTTAGTCAAGAACTAGTAGCTTACACATTTTTGCTCTTGTCACTTCTGATAGTGTGTGGCCTTACACAGGTACACACATTCTGCACCACTAGGGGTGTATGGGCTTAATATGGTAGCTTTTGATTTTGCACAATGCATCTTTAACATAGATGGTTTCAATGGTTATTCTTGACTTTCTTGTTGAAGAATTTTGTCAAACTGTTGTTTTGGGGAGAAGAAGAGTTGTCGGGTTTTTTACACAGTCTTTGAAATAGCTAGTTCTCATGAGGTAAATGTGAACTTTGTGTTTTCATATAAAAATTTTATTTTGAGGAGATTGAAATGTTTGTAACAAATTTGTCACATAATATAATAGTTCCAGATACTCTCTTTTTAGATTGTTTTCATATATTAGGTATTGTGAATAATGTTGCAATGAACATGGGAACACAGATATCCCTTTGAGGTACTGATTTAATTTCTTTTGGCTTAAAATTTTTATATCATACAGTAGTTCTGATTTTAGTTTTTTTGAGGAACCTCCATACTGTTTTCACAATAGCCATACTGATTTACATTCCAGTGGGACTGGTTCATTTATATTCTTATTAATTACTGAACTGCAGGGACTCCTGGGTGGCTCAGTGGGTTAAGCCCCTGCTCCAGCCCAGGTCATGATCTCAGGGTCCTGGAATTGAGCCCCACATTGAGCTCTTTGCTCAGCAGGAAGCCTGCTTCCCCCCTCTCTCTCTCTGCCTGCTGCTCTGCCTACTTGTGATCTCTCTCCTTCTGTCAAATAAATAAATAAAATCTATTAACAATTACTGAACTGCAGTCATCTTTTTTCTAAAGATTTATTTATTTATTTGAGAGAGAAAGAGGGTGTGCATGTGAGTTGGGGGAGGGGCAGAGGGAGAGAATTTTTCAAGCAGCATGACAGGGATTGATCCCAGGATTCTGAGATCATGACCTGAGCCGAAGCCAAAAGCCGGAGGCTTAACGGGCTGAGCCACCCACGCGCCTCTGAATTGGAATCATCTTGATGATTAAAAGTTATATACTTATGTGGTATAACAAATGATCATTACTTTGGAATTTTTTTTTTTTTATTTATTTGACAGAGAGAGAGATCACAAGCAGGCTCCCTGCTGAGCAGAGAGCCCAATGCGGGACTCAATCCCAGGACCCTGGGATCATGACCTGAGCTGACCACAGCGGCTTAACCCACTGAGCCACCCAGGTGCCCCATTACTTTGGAATTTAAGATTTTAGGATGTGATAGATTATTATTCCCGCTATCTTTATGTAATGGTATTATTTTATATAATGTTTTTCCTTTGTACTTTTTTAATCCTTTAACTATTCTAGTATACAGGCATTCCTTCATATTTCCCCATGACCTATCATTTACTATATCGACCATATAGATAAAGTGCATAGAAGATTGCTCCTTATGTATAGATGATATTTAATATATCTTAACATTTTTTGTATCTATTTCAGATTTAGAAAATCTTTTTAAATCAATAAAGTGTAACACACAACTGAGGTCCACCTTGTGTTCTCTTTGACAGCCTATTATCTTCCCTTCTCTTTGTAAACTATACTGTAGTTTACATAAACTATACTGTATACATAAACTGTACTGTAGTTTACACAAAAATGCATATACCATGCATTTTTATGATATAGATATATGTACCTGTACCACTTTTCACAAACATGTTTATATATGTGTACACACACACACACACACACATACTTGACTGACATTTATTTTATTTTGCAAGCTCATTGTGCAGTACTTTCCCTTCATGGTCATCTTTTTTGGATCAGCTCTGAATCTTTCCATTTCGCTTTAACATGTGATTTATTTGGGACCAATAAGATAGGAGAGTTTCCTGGGTGATCTTTCAGAAAGTGTTTTTCTCTACTAAGAAAAACATGAAGATATTCTATCTTGTCACCTAATCCTGTCAAATCTGCCATAATGCCTGAGATTTCCATATTCAATCTGTTACTAGCCTAAAAGTGAAACCATTTCTTAGAACTAACAAACAAGAGAGGTGGAAAGAATTGGGATCTACCAATATTATTGAATTACTGATTTAAAAAACCTTGGGCATCTGGGTGGCTCAGTTGTTTAAGTGTGTGCCTTCAGCTCAGATCATGATCCCAGGATCCCATGGATCAAGTCCCATGTCAGGCTCTCTGCAGGGAGTCTGCTGCTCTCTCTGCCCCTGCCCAACTCATTCTCTCACTCTCTCTCTCACACTCTAAAATCTTAAAAAAAAAATCTTGAACAAGTTCTAAAATTTTTTAAAAATGAAATGACAAATTCTATTATTATTGAGATGATTTGGGAAGTTTTTATTTTTACTTGCAGACAAATGAAACTGATATGATATTATTATGAAATTTTATCTATTCAGTATTTCCATGATATTTATATGATAATATACATAACTTATTTTGTAGACTCCATTGTATAACACTTTAATTTATATACCATAATACTTTCTAGTTTTCATTAGTGTAAACTTTATGAAATGAATTACCTATTTCTTCTGTGTTGTGCTCCTTGTTGATAGTAAAAATATCAATATTTTTACTTTATATATAATCTATCACATCTTAATTTAATTTAGAAGATAAAGATTTAGCTCTTTTTCAGCCTGTCACCACCCTTTATATTTTTCTTCTCTTCATTCTCTCAATATATTCGTACCTTTAGATTAATAACACATAATGACTACCACATTATGTTGGCCATTTTGATCTTTTATAATATTTTCTATTTAAGTCCTAGAACTACTCTTCTTTGTATATTGACCTTCCTGGATTGAATCTACCTTTACAAAATATTTTTTCCTTAGATTTTATCTTTTCATTTTTCTGAGTTTCTGAAAACACTATTTTTCAAATGTCTATGAAAATTATGTTTTGTCATTATATTCTTATTATGTTCTTTGTCATTATATTTGGAATTATATTTAAGTTCCAAGGCCTCTTTTCATTATCTATTACCTTATTTCATTATATTCTTTTTTTAATGTATGTATACATTTTCTCTGAATTATTATTGTTTTAAAATGTATTCTATTACATGAAGTTTCCGTTTACCTTAAATTCCTTTTATCCTTGTATTTCTCATAGTCTCTGCTTTTAATGTCAGACTTTTCTTAAATATTTGACATTTTTAAACTATGGCTTAGCATGGAGATTGAAGAATAAACACAAAATTTGTATGTGGGGGTGCTTTCTTTAGGGATGGGCTAAATGGTACATGGTAAGCCTCACTGTGAGTAAGTTAGGCTTTTTATTTATCAGCCCCAATGTCAATGTTTTCATTTATGCAGATCAGTTTCCACAGAGAGGAACCTTTTAATACTATGTATTGAATGATACTGTATCTTCAGTAGGTTTGCACTGAGGTTAAGGTTATAATAAGTTTCCAGACAGTATTTGCAGAGTCAAGGGCTGGGAGAATGACTGTTGCTCTAATATTAAATGCAGAACATTACCCCTGATCTCACACTAGACCTAGTGTCCATAACTGCAGTTTCATTGGTTAATACTCTCAGGAGACTAAAGTTTATTCTGTTGTTTTGAGGATTGGAAGAAGATAGGGAAAAAATAAAGTTTTCTTGTAAAAATGTACAACTAATCTTTTTTTCAGCTACAATGGGCCCCCATTTTTTAAATATATATAGTGCTTCTAATTCCTGAATATTTCTCTGGTTACAGGGCATGCAATGTCCTATAATTGATGCCACTATTTGCTACTAGGTTTTTTCAGAATATCACTATAAATCTACATTTCTAATCTTACCATCTTTTTCTTTCTTTTTTTTTTTAATATTTGCTTTATCTTTATGGGCTCATGTCCTTTTATTGCTCTACTGCCATTTTTGGGGGTGATTTTGTGAGACACCATTAGTAACTCTATATATCCAAGCTGCCATGTTTAATTTGAAAACTGCTGCCTTAAAAATATTAAACATATCTAAGTCAAGACATAACTGAGTAAATATATTAAATCTAAGTCTTTTTTAGGAAATATATTCATATATATGTATGCATATAATGCTTTAATTGTGATATGAATGTTTTATGACAATGAATTATAGGAGTCCATTTCCACTTTTTAACACAAAACATCAGGTTTGGTTTTATAAATTTTATAATCAGTTGTTGATGCAGTTTGTCTAGCTATTAATCAGTTTCTTCCCTTGGCATTCTAACATTCCTCTGAGTTTGCTCTTCTTACCTAATAATATAATTTATTAACTTGATTTTCGGTGAAGAAGTGTGAGTGGTGACTCCTTATAACAATTTTATGTCTGCAGTGTTTTCTTGACGTAGAATTCTAGTTTAAAACAGATTTCTATTTTAATTTTGATGTACATTTTGAATATTTTCTCTAGCATCTGTGTCTTCTGATGAGAATTCTGTTTTTTTTTTTTTTTTTAATTTTTTATTTTTATAAACATATATTTTTATCCCCAGGGGTACAGGTCTGTGAATCACCAGGTTTACACACTTCACAGCACTCACCAAATCACATACCCTCCCCAATGTCCATAATCCCACCCCCTTCTCCCAAACCCCCTCCCCCCGGCAACCCTCAGTTTGTTTTGTGAGATTAAGAGTCACTTATGGTTTGTCTCCCTCCCAATCCCATCTTGTTTCATTTATTCTTCTACCCACTTAAGCCTCCATGTTGCATCACCACTTCCTCATATCAGGGAGATCATATGATAGTTGTCTTTCTCTGCTTGACTTATTTCGCTAAGCATGATACGCTCTAGTTCCATCCATGTTGTTGCAAATGGCAAGATTTCATTTCTTTTGATGGCTGCATAGTATTCCATTGTGTATATATACCACATCTTCTTGATCCATTCATCTGTTGATGGACATCTAGGTTCTTTCCATAGTTTGGCTATTGTGGACATTGCTGCTATAAAACATTCGGGTGCATGTGTCCCTTTGGATCACTACATTTGTATCTTTAGGGTAAATACCCAATAGTGCAATTGCTGGGTCATAGGGCAGTTCTATTTTCAACATTTTGAGGAACCTCCATGCTGTTTTCCAGAGTGGCTGCACCAGCTTGCATTCCCACCAACAGTGTAGGAGGGTTCCCCTTTCTCCGCATCCTCGCCAGCATCTGTCATTTCCTGACTTGTTGATTTTAGCCATTCTGACTGGTGTGAGATGATATCTCATTGTGGTTTTGATTTGTATTTCCCTGATGCCGAGTGATATGGAGCACTTTTTTCATGTGTCTGTTGGCCATCTGGATGTCTTCTTTGCAGAAATGTCTGTTCATGTCTTCTGCCCATTTCTTGATTGGATTATTTGTTCTTTGGGTGTTGAGTTTGCTAAGTTCTTTATAGATTCTGGACACTAGTCCTTTATCTGATATGTCGTTTGCAAATATCTTCTCCCATTCTGTCAGTTGTCTTTTGATTTTGTTAACTGTTTCCTTTGCTGTGCAAAAGCTTTTGATCTTGATGAAATCCCAGTAGTTCATTTTTTCCCTTGCTTCCCTTGCCTTTTGCGTTGTTCCTAGGAAGATGTTGCTGCGGCAGAGGTCGAAGAGGTTGCTGCCCGTGTTCTCAAGGATTTTGATGGATTCCTTTCGTACATTGAGGTCCTTCATCCATTTTGAGTCTATTTTTGTGTGTGGTGTAAGGAAATGGTCCAATTTCATTTTTTCTGCATGTGGCTGTCCAATTTTCCCAGCACCATTTATTGAAAAGGCTGTCTTTTTTCCATTGGACATTCTTTCCTGCTTTGTCGAAGATTAGTTGACCATAGATTTGAGGGTCTATTTCTGGGCTCTCTATTCTCTTCCATTGATCTATGTGTCTGTTTTTGTGCCAGTACCATGCTGTCTTGATGATGACAGCTTTGTAATAGAGCTTGAAGTCCGGAATTGTGATGCCACCAACGTTGGCTTTCTTTTTCAATATCCCTTTGGCTATTCGAGGTCTTTTCTGGTTCCATATAAATTTTAGAATTATTTGTTCCATTTCTTTGAAAAAGATGGATGGTACTTTGATAGGAATTGCATTAAATGTGTAGATTGCTTTAGGTAGCATAGACATTTTCACAATATTTATTCTTCCAATCCAGGAGCATGGAACATTTTTCCATTTCTTTGTGTCTTCCTCAATTTCTTTCATGAGTACTTTATAATTTTCTGAGTATAGATTCTGTGTCTCTTTGGTTAGGTTTATTCCTAGGTATCTTATGGTTTTGGATGCAATTGTAAATGGGATTGACTCCTTAATATCTCTTTCTTCTGTCTTGCTGTTGGTGTAGAGAAAATGCAACTGATTTCTGTGCATTGATTTTATATCCTGACACTTTACTGAATTCCTGTATAAGTTCTAGCAGTTTTGGAGTGCATTCTTTTGGGTTTTCCACATATAGTATCATATCATCTGCGAAGAGTGATAATTTGACTTCTTCTTTGCCGATTTGGATGCCTTTAATTTCCTTTTGTTGTCTGATTGCTGAGGCTAGGACCTCTAGTACGATGTTGAATAGCAGTGGTGATAATGGACATCCCTGCCGTGTTCCTGACCTTAGCGGAAACGCTTTCAGTTTTTCTCCATTGAGAATGATATTTGCGGGTGGGTTTTTCATAGATGGCTTTGATGATATTGAGGTATGTGCCCTCTATCCCTACTCTTTGAAGAGTTTTGATCAGGAAGGGATGTTGTACTTTGTCAAATGCTTTTTCAGCATCTATTGAGAGTATCATATGGCTCTTGTTCTTACTTTTATTGATGTGTTGTATCACATTGACTGATTTGCGGATGTTGAACCAACCTTGCAGCCCTGGAATAAATCCCACTTGGTCGTGGTGAATAATCTTTTTAATGTACTGTTGAATCCTATTGGCTAGTATTTTTGTTGAGTATTTTCGCATCTGTGTTCATCAAGGATATCGGTCTATAGCTCTCTTTTTTGGTGGGATCCTTGTCTGGTTTTGGGATCAAGGTGATGCTGGCCTCATAAAATGAGTTTGGAAGTTTTCCTTCCATTTCTATTTTTTGGAACAGTTTCAGGAGAATAGGAATTAGTTCTTCTTTAAATGTTTGGTAGAATTCCCCCGGGAAGCCGTCTGGCCCTGGGCTTTTGTTTGTTTGGAGATTTTTAATGACTGTTTCAATCTCCTTACTGGTTATGGGTCTGTTCAGGCTTTCTATTTCTTCCTGGTTCAGTTGTGGTAGTTTATATGTTTCTAGGAATGCATCCATTTCTTCCAGATTGTCAAATTTATTGCCGTAGAGTTGCTCATAGTATGTTCTTCTAATAGTTTGTATTTCTTTGGTGTTAGTTGTGATCTCTCCTCTTTCATTCATGATTTTATTTATTTGGGTCCTTTCTCTTTTCTTTTTGATAAGTCGGGCCAGGGGTTTATCAATTTTATTAATTCTTTCAAAGAACCAGCTCCTAGTTTCGTTGATTTGTTCTATTGTTTTTTTGGTTTCTATTTCATTGATTTCTGCTCTGATCTTTATGATTTCTTGAAAGGGGTCCTCTAAGCAAAGAGAGAGCCTACAAGTGGTAGATCAGAAAGGAACAGAGACCATATACAGTAACAGTCACCTTACAGGCAATACAATGGCACTAAATTCATATCTCTCAATAGTTACCCTGAATGTGAATGGGCTAAATGCCCCTGTCAAAAGACACAGGGTATCAGAATGGATAAAAAAACAAAACCCATCTATATGTTGCCTCCAAGAAACACATTTTAAGCCCGAAGACACCTCCAGATTTAAAGTGAGGGGGTGGAAAAGAATTTACCATGCTAATGGACATCAGAAGAAAGCAGGAGTGGCAATCCTTATATCAGATCAATTAGATTTTAAGCCAAAGACTATAATAAGAGATGAGGAAGGACACTATATCATACTCAAAGGGTCTGTCCAACAAGAAGATTTAACAATTTTAAATATCTATGCCCCCAATGTGGGAGCAGCCAACTATATAAACCAATTAATAACAAAATCAAAGAAACACATCAACAATAATACAATGATAGTAGGGGACTTTAACACTCCCCTCACTGAAATGGACAGGTCATCCAAGCAAAAGATCAGCAAGGATATAAAGGCCTTAAATGACACACTGGACCAGATGGACATCACAGATATATTCAGAATATTTCATCCCAAAGCAACAGAATACACATTCTTCTCTAGAGCACATGGAACATTCTCCAGAATAGATCACATCCTCGGTCCTAAATCAGGACTCAACCGGTATCAAAAGATTGGGATCATTCCCTGCATATTTTCAGACCACAATGCTCTAAAGCTAGAACTCAACCACAAAAGGAAGTTTGGAAAGAACCCAAATACATGGAGACTAAACAGTATCCTTCTAAAGAATGAATGGGTCAACCGGGAAATTAAAGAAGAATTGAAAAAAATCATGGAAACAAATGATAATGAAAACACAACGGTTCAAAATCTGTGGGACACAACAAAGGCAGTCCTGAGAGGAAAATATATAGCGGTACAAGCCTTTCTCAAGAAACAAGAAAGGTCTCAGGTACACAACCTAACCCTACACCTAAAGGAGCTGGAGAAAGAACAAGAAAGAAACCCTAAGCCCAGCAGGAGAGAATTCTGTTTTTAATCTTACTGCTGTTCCCTTTTAGCTAATTTGTCTCTTTTTCCTTAGCTTTTAAGATATTTTTTCTTTATCCTGAATGATCTTCAGATTCAGTTTTATGTGTTAAGGTGTGGGATTATTTACCCAGGAATAGTTGTGAAATTTTAACATGAAGTTTCAACACCTTATTGAATAACAACTTCTGTGCTCTTGGAATTTGGGGCCAGATCATTTTTGCTGTGAGAGGTTCTTTTTGCCTTGTAGAAGTTTAGGAGCATCCCTGACCTTTGCCCACTAGATGTCAGTAGCAATTCTCAAGTCATGACCAAATATCTCTAAAATGTGGCCAACTGTCTCCTTGGTGGGAAAGGGGAGGAGGGAGGACAAAATTACCCCTCATTAAGGTCCACTGATTTAAAGCATTAATAATGAATAAAGGAGAAAGAATAATAATTTTTAACACACCTGTTTAGAGTGTTCAGTTTCTCTGAAAATAATTGTTGATTACCCACAATATTTCCTTAAACATGACCCTTTCCTATAACTTGATGACTTCAGTAAAAATCAAACCTGAGAATTTCTCAGATTTCTGACATAACTCTTAGAGTTATTTGGTAATTAATGTATTCCATAATTTGCATTTAATTTGAGGAGCATCATTTAATGCCTATTTTAATATGTTCTTAATCCACAGAGATTCTTTCTTTGTTTACTAAATTACTGTTAATGGACTTTATCCAAAGTCACATTAGAAATACAGATTGTAGATCTTCTATAGTTAAACCCAAAAGTCATCAAGAGAAACTGAATAAGATATTCATTATTTAGCAGTCTGGAAACCTATAAAATTTATATAAAATCTTTTTTCCTATTAGATGTTGGAGATGAAGGTCTTTGATTTAGTAAGTGTTGCTATAAATATAAAAATATTTTTATATTTTTTATTTTTGAGTTGTCTGCAGGTTAATACCTTAAAACTTTCCATAGTACCTACCTTAATACCTTAATACTTTCATATATTATAAGAAGTAAAGACATACTTTATATGTAATATAAATACATATAAGATTTTTTACATATGATAACAAGAAGGCTAGAATAGTATGGAGTATCTTGTCCATTTTTTTAAAGATTTATTTATTTGGGGGTATTATTTATTTAAAGATTTATTTTTTTATTTGAGGGAGAGGGAGAGAGAATCTCAAACAGACCCCACACAGAACATAGAGCCCATCGTGGGCCTTAATCTTACAACTCTGAGATCATGACCTGAGCTGAAACTAAGAGTTAGACACTTAACTGACTGTAACACCCAGGTACCCCATCATATCCATTTTTAAAGCAGTGTTGTGTCTATAAAAATTGAAACATTACTTATTGGTCTAGTGATTCAGAGATGATAACTTGTTTTTTTGTTTTTGTTTTTGTTTTTTAAAAACTGACTAGGCAGTTCCTATTATTTCCATATTTCCCTGCTTATATCTGAAGAAAAACAGATTGTATAAATCCTTGATTTTGATAAAAGGCATTTTATAAAATCCTTTCTTTTGGAAGCATATTCCTTAACAGGTAGATAGATACGAGTCATGTCATCTACAACAAGAGTTACATCCCACAGTGTATTCTAGGAAAAAAGAGATTCTCAGTCCCTACAAGTTCTAGTGCTTTGCAGCTATCTACCTAATAAAGTAAGAACTGGGTAAAATTAAAAATGATGTCATTAATTCATTGTGTTATATCATTGCCAGAGCTTGGTAGTCTTTATTTAAATTTAAGTCTAACCTGTTTTACCATTTGTGTGTGTGTGTGTGTGTGTATGTGTGTAGAGAGAGAGAGCGGGTTTATTTGAGAGGAAGAGCAAATACATAGATTATGTCATTCATTCACTCACTGAAAATATGTAGGCTACCTACTATGAGTGCTGGACACCCTGTAGTGGTGGACCACTGAGCTTTTGTGGGACCTTGCATGAGGACCCTGAGCCTTTGTGGGACCTTGCATGACCTTTTAATCTTTCTGGACTGCCATTATTAGCTCCGATTTCTGTTTAGCCTCTGGTGAAGTAAGCAAACCAATATCTTCATTAATACAAAGCATATGAATAAGAACCTACATTCTAGACAAGCCATTTCCTTGTATAGGATTCCATGAGAACAAAGAGAATGCTAACTATGGAGTGTGTAGAACACATATCTCAATCTATAATTTATAATTTATTTGTTCATGTGCTATCTTATAATAAGTCCAATCTAATAATAAAAAACTGAAGTGGTAGTGATGTTTTTGAAAAAAATTATAAATTCTTCACTGTTCATCACAATGTTTCTTGTCTAGCAAAGGTTATTTAGTCATTTATATTCATTATACACATTAATAAACACCTAACTGTGTAGAGTGGTTGACAAACTATAATATGGCCATCAATGTTGACTTATCATGCCAAGGTAGAAAATTCATCTGGCACAAAGGTTTTAACCAGGCATTGTATTTTGAAACTTTCCAATAAGGTATAATCTCTAGTTGATGGCTGTCTGTCCATCTGTTAGATAAAGTGGCTAGTTTAGAAAACCATGACCATTTACCCTCCACATACTTCGACAAAAGTTTAAAAATTGAGAAAAACTATTTAGCTAGCATATACAGAGATATTCCTGTTCTTATGGATTATTAATTTTATGTGCAAAACTACGAAATTTCTCCAAAAGTGACTATATATTCTTTCACCTTGACTATTTTGTTTCCTCACTTATAAGTTCCTCAGAAACAATGAAACTGACATTATATAATTTTCTTGTGTTTTTAAAAAACAAATCCATTTTTAGGGATGCCTGGGTGGCTCAGTCTGTTGAGTGACCATCTTTGGCTCAGATCATGATCCCAGAGTCCTGGAATCGAGCTCCATATCCAGCTCCCTGCTTGTTGGGGAGCCTACTTTTCCCTCTCTCTCTGCCTGCCGTGGTGCCTACTTGTGCTCTCTAACTCTCTGTCAAATAAATAAATAAAATCTTTAAAAAAAATCAATTTTTGCAAGGTCTTTTTCATACATCATTGGCATTTTACTAGTCTTTTATTAGCTAGTGATATAAGTGATATAGTTATTTGTCAATATTCAATAGATACTAACCTTGAAGATAAATATTCTAATTAAGTACTGCAAAGTTACCAACTTCTGAGAAATAGGAAGACTTTCCTGAAATTATCATTGCCTATATAATTTTAACTTCATAGTGTATATTCTATTATGCTTACAATCTCTGAAGTATTTGAAAGCATAATTTTATTATTCAGTTTGATTTAGGGTTCAGGCATGCTAGGGCCCCAACAGCAAGATGTGAGGAGGAATAAGAAAGATGATACTGGATAAGATTGGCTGGTCTAAGTTGTTAGTTTCTCAAATCCTCGAAGAATATAGTTAGCTACCCCGCTAATCTAAAAAATTAACCCATTGAAAGCATGGAGAAGATCAGTTAAACTGGAAAATGGGACAAAAATAACAGTTTCCTAGAGGAAGAGTTTAGCTTGGCAGGTAATGTATTACTCACCAAGGACATCATTCCAGGTGTCTGAGTTTCTGACAGGAATTTCCACCTAGTGAAAAACTGAAACTATATAAAAAAAAAAAAAAAATTGGCAGAAGCCTCGTTTTTTGGTTTGGGTCAATATGTAAAGAATCGGAGCCAGCTAAAGACTGAGCAGCATGGGTATTCAGAGGGCTCTCTACACAAATATTCCCCATTCCAAACCTGAAGTAAACCTACCATGAGGCTAAGAATTCTGACACATTTCATACCTTGGCCAGGATTTGCTTTTGAATCTTTAGGCTTAGCATTTGTGTGAAAGTCCTCATTTATGTGCAGATAATTGAGTAACATGCCAGGGTCTGTCAAAAACAATCATAGAAATAAATGCATTACAGTTTTGGGAATGCACTGTGAATTAAAAAATAAGAATAAAAGAGCACTGTCAAAAGTGGCTGGGGAAAATGTAAATTTTTTTTTATAAATACGCGATTCAATCCCCAAGGACACTTAGATATTGAAAATAGTCTCTCTGTTAATCAAAGAAAAATACATTTCTCTTCTCCTCCTCTTCCACCTCTTCCTTTTCTCCTCCCATCATGTATCTCTTCCTCCTCACTTCCACCCCCGGCCCTGCTTCCCCTTTTCTTCTTCCATCCTTCCCTTTCTGTCTCCTTTGAGCAAAGAAGCCAAGAGGGTTCTGAATAATAGTACGGTGTAATAAGCAGTTAAAAAATGCTATATCGTTGGGGCACCTGGGTGGCTCAGTGGGGTTGAGCCTCTGCCTTTGGCTCAGGTCATGATCTCAGGGTCCTGGGATCGAGCCCCGCATCAGGCTCTCTACTTGGCAGGGAGCCTGCTTCCTCCTCTCTCATTCTCTCTGCCTGCCTCTCTGCCTACTTGTGATCTCCCTCTGTCAAATAAATAAGTGAAATCTTTTTTAAAAATGTTATATTGTTGGTTTATATAATTTTAGAACATAATGTTTTTTGTCTGCATTTCATTTGTAAGGTTTACTTCATGACATCTAAATGTAAGCATAGAGGGCAATGTGTTAAATTATTTCTACCAGATATTATAACTAGCAGCCTAAATATTGCGAGATTTAAAAATTGAGAAATGTTATGTTTGCTCTATGTTCTTTGTTTTCATGCTTAATGTGAATATAAAGTGGTCATTTGTTACCTGAATTCACATTTACATTTTTTATATATAAGCATCACATGGAATTAACGAAAGCATTATGTATTAAAAGTATATATTTTGAGTATTTAGTGCTATTATTGGAACATTAATTTTACATTTTTTCCACTTTGCACTGAAGCTGAAAACATTAACATTTATTATGCTACCTGTTTTTTTTTGTTTGTTTGTTTGTTTTATTCTTTGAACTCATTATTCTGTGTGTATCAGTGTTTCCTAGAGAGGGCAAAAAATACATACATATATATATATATATATATGTATGTATTTATACATAGATACATACATACATATATACATGAATACCTACCATTGACACTTGAACAGTGTGGGGGTTAGGAGTCCTAACAGTCAAAAATCCACATATAACTTTTGACTGCCCAGAAATGAAACTACTCCTACTACTCTTGACCAGAAGCCTTATCAATAGCATAAAGTTGATTAACACATATTTTGCATGTATTATATACAAAATAAGCCAGAAAAAGTAAATGTTATTAAGAAAAGCAGAAGAGTAAAATACATTTACATTACAGTACCATATTTATTGAAAATCTTTGTATAAGTGGACACACCCAGTTTAAACCCCTGTTGCTCAAGGGTCAACTCTGTGTATGTGTGTGTGTGTGTGTGTGTGTATTTTTTTCACTTAAATTGGTTCATGTTATTGTGGGGACAAGCAAGTTCACAGTCTGTGGCGGGCAAGCCTGCAGAGTAGAGCCTCCTGATTTGAAAGCAAGACAGGATTTGTGCCTGCAGTCTTGAGGCAGAATTTCTTCTTTGGAAAACCTTTAGTTTTTACTCTAGGGCCTTTCAACTGATTGGATTAGGTCCACCCACTTTATGAAAGGTAGACGACTTAAAATCAATTGATTGTACATGTTAACTACAGCTACAAAATGCTATCACAGCAGCACCTAGATTAGCGTTTGATTTAAATAGCTGGATACTGTAGCCTAGCCATGTTGACACATAAAACTAAGCAATCACACTTTGCAAACTCCTTTCTGTGATAAAACCTATGAGGTGGGAACAGTTTAGGACTTAAAGTGTTACGTTAACAATTTCAGAATGTACTCACTCAACCTTGGAATCTTAGAGTACTGTAATTACTTTGAAATACCTCTTCAAATACAGTGCAGGAATGCAGGATCCCAAACCTCCCTACATATAACTAAATTATCTCCCTTTCTGAGCCCAATCTAGTGGTAAAATAAATTATACGAAAAAGGTTATATTAAAGCTGAAAGTATCAGGGGTCACACAAAAACATTAAGATTGCATAATAAGTGCCAGGTGTCTTCACAGAAAAAATACCAAGATAAAGACAGTAGTCTCTTATAGCTATCAGGTAATTATAGTAAAATGTGACTAGTTATACAACTCTGATGAGGATACTAATAAAAAACAAGGGAAAAAGTATACAACTCAGCCTGGGGCATTAATTCAAGCAGCATCTAGAAAGTTGCTTTCTTAGGAAGGTAGCATTCTGGTTACAGAGAAATATTTCTGCATGGCTTGGGGGAATGAGAAAACACAATACCCTGGCAAAAAGGCAGGCAGTTTGATACCAATGCTGGAATTGGTGATGCTCTGAAACGTTGAAGGAAGTGAGTTCCCTGAGGTTAATACTGGGCCAGCATACCCAGCTATGTAATTTTTAAGAATTGGAGCTTTGTTTGTTTGTTTGTTTGTTAGGCAGTACAACTATTTGACTATGAATAAAATTTGCTCATCTTTATACATTCAAGACATGTATAGCAATAATAACTATGCATGATAGTTTTTTAAATTAAAAAATGTGTACATTTCTGGGAAAAGGGTTACCTGATATCATATGGATTCATATTTAATTCTATCTCCACAAAAGTATTATACCTAATTCAACTTATTATACCTTCCTCAACTGATGTCAATAGTACATGAATGGGGCACATTATATATTATATGACTTCAGTGATGCTATGGTTTTAAAAATGATGAGCTTTTATATTTCTTTAAAAATTCCAACTTTCCTTCTTTCCATGATTTTTTGATTTTTTTCTCTCTCCACCAACTGTGTTGTTGTTGTTGTTTTCATGTTGAACGTATACAAAGGAATTAACAAACTTCTGCACCTTAGAGCGGTAATAAAGAACCCACTCTCATTCAGATTTTCATAGCATCCCATAAACCCATGTGAAGTCATGCTGCACATCTGCAGTGACAGAATTTTGTGGAATTCTAGTGAAAACCATTGCACTCCAAGATGCTGCTTTAAGTCACATGTACAACTGATATAAATATCCACTTGTATAAAAGAATTTTTGTAAGAAATTGAATTTTGGGGACGCCTGGGTGGCTCAGTTGGTTAAGCAGCTGCCTTCGGCTCAGGTCATGATCCTAGCGTCCTGGGATCGAGTCCCACATCGGGCTCCTTGCTCCGCAGGGAGCCTGCTTCTCCCTCTGACTCTGCCTTCCACTCTGTCTGCCTGTGCTCGCTCTCACTCTCTCTCTCTCTTACAAATAAATAAATAAAATCTTTAAAAAAAAAAGAAATTGAATTTTGTTAGCAAAATATTAATTGGATATTAATAGAAGATGTGAAGCTCTTTCATACACAGAATTATTACTGCCATTTTATTATTATTTCTTCCCCTTTTCTTCTCAACATGCTATCTCCTTTTCCCTTCTTCCTCTAAACCCCTTTTCTTTACCATCTCTTCTTCTTCTCTTTTTTCCTTGCTTTCTCTTTCTTTCACCAACAACACTGGCCTAGACTTGGTATCCTGCCTTCCACACTAAATGTAGACCTTAAATTATTTCTGGCTAGGCAATAAATACAACTAAAACTTTAGCAGGCTTTTCCTAGTGAAGAGGGGATCCACTGTATCTATAAGAACAGAATAGGAGCAATAGAGTACAAGATGAATTCCACATCCAAATGTCTTGGGCTTTCAGAAGAGCAATCTTAGGATTTATTTCCAGCATCTGTTTGTTTATTTATTGGTTTATTTTTCTTAATCCCACTTGCCAGTATATTTTAATTTATTCTAACTCACTTCCAAAGACTTCAGCTGAATAAAATAGTTATTATATGGATATTCTGGGCATTTGATTTATGCCTATAGGAATAGTTTTGTTGGTTTATGAGATTTTTTTTTCCCAGCTTTGCTATTTTGGAGCAGAATTCATCATCATCATCATCATCATCATCATCATCATCTTTGTTATCATCCCCACCTTCGGTATCATAGCTACAACAGCTAAGTTTCACACTTAATGGCCTCATAGGTTAGTACATATTACCACACTTAGCTTCTCCATTTTTCTGATAAAAATCCAGCTTTAAATGTTCAGTGGTCGAATGACTCATCCAATATAACACAGTCAATAAGTATAAGAGCTGAACAGATCCCAAAGGTTATGCTCAGGACCATTTATAAAGGGTCAGTTCTGCAAGAAATTCAAAAGTACCTGAAATTTGTTAATGATCTTGCCTATGGTGGTATCATTATGAGTTGGTCCTATTATGGTTATTTTGAGCAACTGTTAAACTTTCGAGTATTTTATGAACTTCCTAAATTGAACATGTTTATGTGTGTCTGTATATATAAATTATATATATATAATATATGTATGTGTATATATGTGCATACATATTATATTATATATGTATGTATATTATATATGTGTGTATATAAATATTAATTTTGTGTATATATATGAAATTAGTGTAGGGTTTGTGTGTGTGTGTGTGTGTGTGTATGTATATGTATAGTTCAGGTGTATTGAAGGCATAATTCCCACCACATCAAAATTAAAAGTAATATCTTTTAAATACCTATTTCTGAGCAAATTATTATCTAACTTAAGTATTCTTATAATTTATTTCTTTTTTATTTATAAGGACCTTTTATTTATCATCATTTATCTTTTGTTTTTAAGAGATCATTTATCTTTATATCCATATTTCATTGCTTCTGTAATGATCATTTATCTTTAGATCCATGTTTCATTGCTTCTGTAATGTATATGAGAACATATAACATATTGATCTTTGTAGTCTAAAATCACCCAGATTTGTTCTGCTTTCTTCTTTTATTGCAATGCTTTTAAAATGGAAACTAAAAGGGAGGCAGGAATTCATAGATATGTGTGAATTAGCAGATCACCGCTTTGTATCATATATATATATATATATATATATATATAATGATATATATATCAATCTGATATGTATGTGTGTGTCACACACACACACACATATAAACTTGCTGAAAAAAATTTGATTTTTAACCAGAAAGGGCCAAACATTAAATGAATTTTTAGGGTGCTATACTATAGAAAATATAAGACCTATCCTTGTTAGCTATAGTGGAGCAGTATACGTACTATGCTCTACCTCCTTCATAGAGCTTTCATAATTTACTGTGGTACAGTTATCAATCAGAGCCATCATGATGATGTCCTATGGAGAGCACCGAGTTGAACGGTTAATTGAAGTGAAAGTGTTCAATGCCGCTGCAGATAAATTTAATGAAGAAGACATACATTTCCCTAATAACTCACCCAAAAAAGAAATCCTCCATAATGTTGAAATAACATAGTAGAGAAAATGTTGTGAAATATGAATGTGTAGAAGAATGAGATTAACTCTGAACACTAGGCCTAGAGAAATGCAATGGAGTGGTCAGTTTTTGCATAGTTCATGAAAAATAATTAATATTTCTATATTTAATTTCATTATTAAAATCAGAACAATAATAAAATCTTTCATCAGAAGAATCCCTCTTTTCCAGATAATACAAACACAATGGCCAAAATAGCTGATAATAGATGATATACAGAAGAATGAAGGGAGAGCGTGGTGGGTTACAGGAGTACAATGCACAGCTAATGCACATCAACCACCAGGAATGTCATTAGACTCATATAAAACTTCATAATTCAACAAGGCTACAGTGGTCCACTTTTGATGGATTTTGGACAATCATTTATTACACAAGTTTGAATTTCATTGATAAACTAATAAAATCATACAGATTTATTAACCCTAGGCATATTATTACATATGAAGACTAACCAAGATGAACTGTTTTATCTATAGAATTCTGAGCTACTGACATGTAGAGAAATGCTGCCTGTACAAGCAACCATTGAACGGTTTAGTGCAGCTCCCAAATGAGCAGTTGCCTTTACTGCTTCATTAATATAATTGGAGCTAGGACTTATTTAGCTCTAGCCAAATGATTTCAAAGGGGCTGATTATTTTGCAAGCCCCTTGGGACAGCATTGCAGAGCATAAGAGGCCTGTGCCTGAAAAATCCATCTACTGATGAACTGAATTTCCTTACACACGAGAAAATTAAAAGTTGACACTAACAAGGTAGTTGCTGTGGCCTTGCTTTTTCTGATCAGTAATCTATTTTTTCTCCTCTTTTCCTTATAATTCAATGCCAAAAGATCTGGGATGTAGGATCTAGTGGCTGAAGCATGGCATGATATGTAAAGTGGAAGAAAAGTATTTTGTTAAAAGTTTGCACTTCAAATTAGAGTTCTATACTACAAATACATGAACTGTAAATACATTAACCTTGATTTCAAAGAAATGTATAATAGATTAATGCTTTACATTCAATAGAAGCTCTGAAAAGTGCTTACAAAACAGCATACCAATTTAAATCTCTTTTATTTAGGCATAATTTTTAATT
This sequence comes from Mustela putorius furo, assembly GCF_011764305.1. Lineage (NCBI taxonomy): Eukaryota > Metazoa > Chordata > Mammalia > Carnivora > Mustelidae > Mustela > Mustela putorius. The sequence goes on along the minus strand of NW_025421375.1, from coordinate 16,359,376 downwards.
TTTAGAAATATTTATTGACTACATACTAGAAACCAAGGTTTATTGCATTAGGAAGAATGGCATAAGCTTCAATCTCGGTTTCTCTCTTCCACATTTTTTAACTTTGTGTTTCTTTACAATATATGTAAATGTGTGTATATATAAAGTATATATATAGAAGAATATATGTTAATGAACTTTTAAAATTCACAGAATTATGAGCAAGACAGATAAAAAGGACATAAATGCAGTGGATCTTATCTCTGTTAATTTATTTTTTCTTATTTTAGCAGTATTCTATGTTAGTAAGAGTATAATATAACTATTCCTACACAAACATACACACACACATGCACACCCAGCCCTTGAGTTTTCTGGACAAAGGGAAGAAAATAAAAATGTCTTGAAAATACATCAAAATAAAAATATGTAACCATATTTATGTGATAAAGTAAACATTTGACTGAATCTGCTAGCTAAGGGCATATATCCCCAAACAATATGCCTATGCTTCTATCTTGATACTTGGGACAGAAGTGTTGCCCCAAAATCCATACATGGAAATTCTAACCCCCCCCCAACTATGGTCCTCTGTGCTATTGCTTATGTTCCACATATGAGTGAAACCAGATGATAATTCTCTTTCTCTGCTTGACTTACTTCACTTAGCATATCCCCTCCAGATCCATCCATGGCGATGGCGGGAATGCAAGTTGATACAGCAGCTCTGGAAAACACTATGGAGGTTCCTCAAGATGTTAAAAATAGAACTACCCTATGACCCCAAATTTACACTACTTAGTATTTACCTTAAAGATTCAGATGTAGTGAAAAGAAGGGGCACATGCACCGCAATGCTTATAACAGCAAAGTCCACAATAGCCAAACTGTGGAAGTATGCCCACAGAATGAGATGCCCAGAATGAATAATTAAGAATATGAACAAATGAATAAGTGAATGGATGAATGAATAAAGAAGAAGATGTGGTGCATACATACAATGGAATATTACTCAGCCATCAGAAAGGATGAATAGCCCTCTTCTGCATCAACATGGATGGAACTGGAGAGGATTATGCTAAGTGAAGTATTGTTTTTCTTTCAAATTTTTGTAATGTCCCAGGATTTTCTCCTTTCAGGTGCACATCTTCACTGGATGATTCCCATCCAGCTTTACCAGTGCCCTGAATTAGACACTGATATATGGAGCAGCCATGTAGTAGTGCACATCACCACTTGGACCTACAATAACCATCTTAAAGTAACCATGCATAAAACTGAACTCTTGTTTCCCCACTTCTCAGTAACTAGAACTACAAATTCTTCTAGAAAAGTTATTGGTAATATTTTAAACTCCTCTCTTACTCTCACAAATCATATTCAGTCTATCACTATATCAGATCTGTGCACTTGTATCAGTGCACTTATATTCTAAATTCAGCCACATTTCACCTCTTCTATTAATAGCAGCCCATCCTAAACCAAAGTATTTGTTTACTGAGAATAATGCAGTAACCTAACCCATCTTTCCTCCAGTCTAGGCTTCCTTTAATCTTTTCTCTACAAGCTGGAGAGATCCACTAAAAATCACTCTCTCACTCAACGTCCTCCATAATGTTTTGGGTGGTTCTGTGGGTTGGGCCTCTGCCTTTGGCTTGGGTCGTGGTCTCAGGGTCCTGCAATCGGACCCCACATCGGGCTCTTTGCTTGGCAGGGAGCCTGCTTCCCCCTCTCTCTCTGCCTGCCTCTCTGCCTACTTGTGATCTCTCTCTCTGTCAAGTAAATAAATAAAATCTTAAAAAAAAAGTTAAAAAATATAATCCTTATGAGGTTCTATTAGGCCCAACAGGCCCTAATCCACAGATAATATGTCTAATTTTATCTACTACCCATTTTCATCTTGCTTCATGGTATTCAATACCTTGAACTCCATATTGATTCTTGAATTACTTAACCTCATTCAATCCTCATGAAACTCTAGTCCCATCAACCTAGAAACTCATTCCTGACTTCATTTTTATCACTGCTTAAAAGTCTCTTCCTTAGAAAAGGACTTCTTTCACCATTTTATCTCAAGCAGTAGCCCCACTCCCTAGGATTCTTTTTTTTTTTTTTTAAGATTTTATTTATTCATTTGACAGAGATCACAAGTAGGCAGAGAGGCAGGCAGAGAGGGGTTGGGGAAGCAGAACAGAGAGCCCAATGCGGGGCTTGATCCCAGGACCCTGAGACCATGACCTGAGCCAAAGGCAGAGGCTTTAGCCCACTGAGCCATCCAGGCACCCCACTCCCTAGGATTCTTAATTATTTTATCTTGCTTCTCAATTCTTCTATAACTACATGTTATAGTTATATGAAAAATATGTATAAGTGTTTATAAAAATATTTTATATATATGACTTATTTTTCTCTTAGCTGTTCCTCCATTTTTAAGTAAGAGGGTTGAGGGCATGAATTTTAACAGTTCTTTTGCTGGTAAAGAAAGGGCATTATATTTCAATAATATTGTCAAATTCCCCTACTTAGTGGCTGAAGCAATTTTATTTGTATTACAAATGCAAAGGTGAGCATCATAGTCTCTCTTCAGTGATGTTACAGATGATTTCTTCTTTACTAGACTTGTGAGTAAAAAAAGGTTAAACATATTTTTATAGGTTTAAACATTTTTCTTTTCAATTCTTTGTCCAATTTTCTATTTAATTACTGGGCTTTTTCTGCTTTGAACAAAGTTTTTAAATTAACTTTTTAAAATGCCATAAATATTTTATCCTTGAATTTTGAAAATTCTCAGATTAACATTTAAGTAATATAACCTATAAAATAAAATGAAATATTTAAAGCATGTGGGTTGATTACCTAGGGGCATCTGGGTGGCTCGGCCAGTTAGGTATTGGACTCTTGATTTTTGGCTCAAGTTATGATCTCAGGGTCATAAGATAAAGCCCTATGTTGGGCTGCATGCTGAGCTAGGTTAAGATTCTCTCTCCCTCTCACCCACCATAAATTAGTAAATAGATAGATAAATAAGTAAATAAATACAAAGGTATGCATCAGGGTTACTAAATCTAGTGTCAAGGTTTAGATAATTTTACCACCTCAAAGTATAACTTGTTTTCATTAATTTGGTATGCCATAACAAAAATACCATAGACTGGATGGCTCAGGAGATAGACATTTATTTTTCACAGTTCTGGAGACTGGAAAGTCAGATCAAAGTGGCAGTATGTTGGGTTCTGGTGAGGGTCTCTTCCTGGTTTGTAGGTACCTGTCATCTTATTGTATCCTTGCATAATAAGCTCTGGTCCCTTACACTTCTTATAAGGTCAATTATCCCATAATCCAGGCTCTATTTCCATGACCTCCTCTAAATCTACCCAGTTCTCAGTGGCTCCACCTCTAAGTACCATCATAATCAGGGTTTAGGTTTTAATATAGGAATTTTGAGGAGGCACAAACATCCACTCTGTAATGGTACTTTTATGCTATTAGCCCAATGTAAGAATGTTCACTGTAGCTGTATTAATAATATTCAAAAATTGGAGGAAAAATACAACCCAAATATTTAGCATCCAAATTGTCAGTAAGTATGTATATTGATTTTTTCTTAATTATGCATCTCAGTTTCCTGCTTGTGAGTTTAATTTTTATTGTGTGTTTGGTATTGTGACTAAAATAATAGTAGATATTTAAATATGTATTACAAGAATTTTGTTTGTAGAATGCTTTCTTAAAACTTTAATCATCTAAATATCCAAGTGTTAGAAAATATTTGAATATATTGTATACATTCTAAATTTCCATGTTAAAATTTTACCCATCTAAATGTAGGGATAGGCAAGTTACTATCACAAGTAATATTTAGGGGATGAAAAATAATGTTTAGATTTGATTTCTGTTTTGTTTTGTTTTTTAAATTTAATTTCATTTTTTCCAGTGTTCCAAAATTCATTATTTATGCACCACACCCAGTGCTTCATGCAAAATGTGCCCTCCCTAATTTAGATTTGTATTCATTTGAGTGTATAGAGAAAAATCCTAATGCCTAATGCTTACTAAGTATTTATCAGCTGAATACAACATCTAGGATTCTCAGTGGCAGTGTTTTTGACTGTTGTATTTTCAGAGTACTGGTCACACTTTTCTGTTTCCCTGGATATTTCATATTCCTTCTAGTTGTTTAAAACTAAACATTTAATTCTGGGTTCTCTTCTCTGTGTTTATTTCATTGCTTTTATGTTTCTTGATTTGTTTGTGCTTTTAGTAACTTTTCTTGTCTAAATCTTCCCAGTCTCTCTACTCTGTAGTATATGGCCACTCATGTCTCTTATCAGCTTGTGGTTGCTATTGCCTTTAACCTCATTTTAATTTTGAAATTTTGGGGTTTTAGAGGTGGCCAAGGGTTGTTTTGGTGGTCTTAGTTTACAGTGCTTAGTTGTCAATTAACAACTGATTAGAGTTTGTGATCCAACTTTTTGAGTCAGTTAGTGATTCAGCCTTTTCTGATGTATCTGTGAGGGGTTGGGAAGATTACTTTAAGACACTTTTAAGGTCCCTATTTAACTAGGGTTGTGTGGATAGTTTGAACTCTTTCTGGACTCTTCTCTGTGGATATACTGAAGACAGCATTGATGTGTGGAGGGCTTATCAATTTGGGATTGCACTTTTATTTTTTATTATTTTTTAATTAATTTATTTATTTATTTTCAGCACAACAGTATTCATTGTTTTTGCACCACACCCAGTGCTTTATGCAATCCGGGCCCTCTCTAATACCAACCACCTGTTTCCCCCAACCTCCCACCCCTCACCTCTTCAAACCTCTCAGATTGTTTTTCAGAGTCCATAGTCTCTCATGGTTCACCTCCCCTTCCAATTTCCCCCAACTCCCTTCTCCTCTCTAACTCCCCTTGTCCTCCATGCTATTTGTTATGCTCCACAAATAAGACAAATAAGTGAAACCATATGATGATTGAGTCTCTCTGCTTGACTTATTTCACTCAGCATAATCTCTTCCAGTCCTACCCATGTTGCTACAAAAGTTGGGTATTCATCCTTTCTGATGGAGGCATAATACTCCATAGTGTATATGGACCACATATTCCTTATCCATTCGTCCATTGAAGGGCATCTTGGTTCTTTCCACAGTTTGGAGACCGTGGCCATTGCTGCTATAAACATTGGGGTACAGATGGCCCTTCTTTTCACTACATCTGTATCTTTGGGGTAAATACCTAGTAGTGCAATTGCAGGGCCATAGGGAAGCTCTATTTTTAATTTCTTGAGGAATCTCCACACTGTTCTCCAAAGAGGCTGCACCAACATGCATTCCCAACAACTGAGTAAGAGGGTTCCCCTTTCTCCACATTCCCTCCAACCCATGTTGTTTCCTGTCTTGCTAATTTTGGCCATTCTAACTCTTGTGTAAGGTGATATCTCAATGTGGTTTTAATTTTAATCTCCCTGATGGCTAGTGATAATGAACATTTTTTCATGTCTCTACACCTTAAAGAACTGGAGAATCAACAACAAATCAAACCAACTCCACACATAAGAAGGGAAATCATCAAGATTAGAGCTGAGATCAATGAGGTAGAAAGCAGAGATATAGTAGAATGTATCAATGAAACTAGAAGCTTTTTTTTGAAAGAATTAATAAGATCAATAAACCATTGGCCACACTAATCCAAAAGAAAAGAGAGAAAGCCCAAATTCATAAAATTATGAATGAAAAGGGAGAGATCACAACGAACACCAAGGAAGTAGAAACAATCACCCGAAGTTATTATCAACAGTTATATGCCAATAAGCTAAGCAACCTAGATGAAATGGATGCATTCCTGGAAAACTATAAACTCCCAATATTGAACCAGGAAGAAATTGACAACCTGAATAGTAACGAGAATGAAGCAGTGATCTAAAACCTCCCAAAAAACAAGAGCCCAGGACCTGATTGGAATCCCTGTGGAATTCTACCAAACTTTTAAAGAAGAAATAACACCTATTCTCCTGAAGCTGTTTCAAAAAATTGAAGCAAAAGGAAAACTTCCAGACTCTTTCTATGAAGCCAGCATTACCCTGATCCCCAAACCAGGCAAAGACCCTACCAAAAAGGAGAATTTCAGACCAATATCACTGATGAATATGGATGCTAAGATTCTCAACAAGATCCTAGCCAACAGGATCCAACAGCACATTAAAAAGATTATCCACCATGACCAGGTGGGATTCATTCCTGGGCTACAAGGATAGTTCAACATTTGCAAATCAATCAATGTGATAGAACAAATTAATAAGAGAAGAGAGAAGAACCACATGGTCCTCTCAATTGATGCAGAAAAAGCATTTGACAAAATCCAGCATCCGTTCCTGATTAAAATGCTTCAAAGTATAGGGAAAGAGGGAACATTCCTGAACTTCATCAAATCTATCTATGAAAGACCCACAGCAACTATCATCCTCAATGGGAAAAAGCTTACATCCTTCCTGTTGAGATCAGGAACAAGACAAGGATGCCCACTCTCACCACTCTTGTTCAACATAGTATTAGAAGTCCTAGCAACAGCAATCAGACAACAAAGAGAAATAAAAGGTATCCAAATTGGCAATGAAGAAGTCAAACTCTCTCTCTTCGCAGATGACATGATTCTTTATATGGAAAACCCAAAAAACTCCACCCCCAAACTACTAGAACTCATACAGCAATTCAGCAACGTGGCAGGATACAAAGTTCATGTGCAGAAATCAGTGGCTTTCTTATACACTAACAATGAAAATACAGAAAGGGAAATGAGAGAATTGATTCCATTTACTATAGCACCAAGAACCATAAGATACCTGGGAATATACCTAACGAAAGAGGTAAAGGATCTGTACTCGAGGAACTACAGAACACTCATGAAAGAAATTGAAGAAGACACAAAAATATGGAAGACCATTCCATGATCTTGGATCAGAAGAATAAACATTGTTAAAATGTCTATACTGCCTAGAGCAATCTATACTTTTAATGCCATTCCGATGAAAATTCCACCAGTATTCTTCAAAGAGCTGGAGCAAGTAATCCAAAAATTTGTATGGAATCAGAAGAGACCCCGAATCGCTAAGGAAATGTTGAAAAACAAAAATAAAACTGGGGGCATCACACTACCTGATTGCAAGCAGGCTCCCCACTGAGCAGGAAGCCCGATGTGGGGCTCAATCCCAGAACTGCAAGATCATGTCCTGAGCCAAAAGGAGAGGCTTAACCCACTGAGCCACCCAGGTGCACCCCCCACCAAGGGATGGCACTTTTAATAAACAAATAGGACCCCTCCATTTTCTCATTTTCCTTTCTGGTGACTTGATAGAGATACAGATGGAGATTAGTTCCTACACATAAAGTGGCACAGGTCCATGAATCACTCCATGGAGAAGAGTCAGTCAGTAACCAGAATTTGGCACTTGGCTGAGAGAAAATTCATTTGTTTATTCTCCTATGTGTTTTTCTTCATTTGTGCCATGCCTCCTCTTTGTAACATATAATTTTGGCAATTGTTTTAATATTTCCAATATGAAGGAAGAACAAAGAACATTTTTTACTCTTTTAAAGTTGATATACCATGCTTCAATATCATGTATTATGTTATATTTGGAGAGAATTTTTACATATACATTTTTAATTTTAGGGAAAACTATAACTAGAAAAAATTAAAACTGGAAATATTCTGACATCAGCCTGTTACAATTGTGATTAAATACAGTTCCCTACTTTGTACAAGTATATACAAGTTAGTTGGCTACAGAAGCATATTTTACTTTATTCAAATAAATTATTTAGGAGTGAGTGATTCAGTTTCACTATTTGCAAGCAATTTATGTCTCATACATAGACATCCTATAACATTAAGTTGCAATTGATAAAATATGGCAAAAAAAATAGGAAATTCAAAGTAAATTTGAATCAACATCTCTTTTTTATTTCTCTGTTAAAATATTTAAAAAGTTATATGCAAGAAACTATACATCTTAAATATTAATATACTTACTAGAGAGATATCTTTTGAAGGTATTTAAAACATTTTTGTAGTGAACCTGAATATAAACACAAAAAGTATGCTAAATCCATAGCTAATAGTACTTTCAGCTATTATCGAATGTTATAACATTTAGTCTTTTGTTATAAATAATGCCCTTCTTTCTAATATTATTCTAGTGTAAGCTTATTCTAAGCTTATTCTAGTGTAATCACTATTTTATGCTTATGAAAAATACAATATATTCTGAAACATAATTGTTATTTATATCTCACTGTGTCCTCTTGCACTCATAAATAGTATCCTTTATATTACTAATTCTGATTTTTCAAAAGAATCATGTTGGGACACTTTAACTATTTCTTAATGGCATTCAGTTTCAATAGAATAAAAACTGACCAAGATTTCTTTAAATAGGTTATAAATTGTATCATCCATATCAGATCAATAAAATGTCAGGCTTATCCCTTTGAATCCTTTTACAACCCTTTGTAACCATAACATGTGCCTCTATATGTCTGTATTCTATTTTTAAATCACAATACATGTGGAGGATTACATTTTGTATCTTCCTTTATTTTATAATCTGTTTGTAATTAGCAATTATCTGATGATTGATTCTGTAATTTCACTGAAATCAGAGATAATACTATCTGTATTATATACACTACATTCAGTAAAATTAAGTAAAGAGGCAGCTTTATTTATGTTTTACTTTAATTTTAGTGACTCATTTTTAGTTATTTGCTTATTTTTCCCTTCTGAAATTCAAAGCATTAATTGTGAATGGGAACTATTTAAGCTCATGCTGCAAGTCCCTCTGGAGTAGTTGTATGATCCTTATTTTTCAAGGTTTTGTAGGTGTTTCATTGTGTTTTCACAGACCCTGTAGTAAATCATTCTTTTTTTTTAATCTTTTATTTTTTATAAATATATATTTTTATCCCCAGGGGTACAGGTCTGTGAATCGCCAGGTTTACACACTTATTCTCCCTTCATCCTTTCAAAACTTGACACCATAAAGGAAAAGAATAGGTAGAGGAACACAGCAGTTTTCCCATATCTACAACTCTTGTACAGATCCTCTCCAATGCTTATCCAGTATCCAAAACCATATTTCAATGAATAATTTTGTTTCAAGGAATAGTTTTCACAGAAAAAATTTTGACAGTATTAATGCAATAGAAAAAAAATGTTTAAAGCAACAAGATCCCACTGTATACCCATTATAATGGTTGAAATTTGACATACGGATAGGACCAAATGCTGGAGAGGATGTGGAGCCAAAAGAACTTTCATTCATTGCTGGAAGAAATGTAAAATGATGTTGCCACTTCGAAAGACAGTTTGGAAGTTCCTTACAGAACTATGTACTATTACCATACAATGCAGCAATCATGCTTTTTGGTGTTTACCTAATGGAGCTGAAAACTTATGCCCACACAAAAACTTGTACATACATATTTATAGAAACTTTATTCATTATTGCCTGACATGGAAGCCACCACAATGCCTACCAGTAAGTGAATGGATAAATAAACTGTGGTATATCTGGGAAATGGAAATTAGTAAGCACAAAAAAATGAATTATCAAGTCATGAAAATCCATGAGGATTAGTCTGTATGGTATCATAATGATAATACATGTTATTGTATGTTTATGCAAACCCACAAAATGTACAGCATCAAGATTGATCTGTAATGTGAACTGTGGACTTTAGTGATTATAATGTTCATCAATTATAACAAATGTATCACAGTGGTAGAGTATGTTGATAAGTGTGAAGCTATGCATACATGGGGGTAAGGATATATGAGAATTATCTTTATTTTCACCTGTTTTGTTGTGAACCTAAAACTGCTCTAAAAATGTATCATTAAAAAAAGTGGAGGATACATCTAAGTTAGTGACTTGAGAGAAACTCATAGCTTTAATTGTGTATATTAGAAAAGAAAAAATTATAAAATATAATTTTGAAGCTATTGTATCAATAAGGTAGAATAATGATAGCTATTAAAACCAAAGAAAGCAGAAGAAAATTAAACAAAATATAAGTTAAAATAAAATAGGGAACACACATAAGATAAATAAAATCAACAACCAAAAGTTTTTAAAAGAATAATAAATCAATAAATCTTCAGTCAGGCTGATTTAAAAATATGAGAATATGACTTCCAAACCCAAGAATAAGGCACTATTTTAAGGCCTTCCCACACTAAAAAAAGATAAGAGAATTAAATAAATTTATGACACTACATTAAAAAAAAAAATCCAGAAAAAGTAGATACTTTTTTTGAAGAAACATTTATCAAAGCTGACAGAAGAAGAAATAAAAAGTAGAGGTAATCTTATAGTTGTTAAATTTTTAATTAAAACAATTCCCCTTGAAGAAGAACTAGAAAAAAATAGGAAAAAGATAAACTTATCTTAAGGGGCACCTATGTGACTCAGTCAGTTAAGTCCAACTCTTGATCTAACCTCAGGTCATGATCTCAGGGTTGTGAGATCAAACCCCATGTCTGGCTTTGCACTCAGCAATGAGTCTGCTGCACTTCCTTCTCTCCCTCATGCATGTGGATCCTCTCTCTCTCTCCCCCTCTCTATAAAAATAAAAAAAAATTTTTAAAATACTAATCTCAAATTTTGAGATCAGTATAACTGATACTAGCCTAAGAATATCATACATATATGAAAATTAAAGGAAATTTACCACATGAACATGAATATAAAAACTCATAAACAAAATACTAGCAAACTGAATTGTCACAAAAAATATAAGAATTATTCCAAAAATGCAACTTTTGTTTATTCAAAAACCAATGTGATTATTCATTAAAAACAAGATATAGAAAACATGTTAATTATCTCAAAAGAAGTTTATTTGATTAAACTATAATTTTTTAAAAGACACTTAGCAGACTAGAAATAAGAAACACTGTTAGTCTGATAAATGATATTTAAGAAACACCTATATTACACTCATATTGAAATATTATTTACTTGCCTTGTGGAGTTTGGTACAAAACAAGGATACCCAGTATGTAGGTATTTTATCACAGACTCTATTACGAGTTATGAAATAAATTATTAAATATGGGCATTAGTCCTATACATCTGTGAGAAGAGCTATGTAAGATATGAAGTTCTTAAAGGTGGAACTGGAAGATTAAAAACACCAGAAATTGATCAATTTGAGAAGACTAGAAAATTTTAATCACAAAGAGAGCCAGAAAGGGGGAATTGGAAGAGCAGTCTCAAGGAAATTTTTTCCTCTGAGGATCTACAACTAAATGTCTTGTGACTGGCAAGAGAACACTGATATACTGGCAAGAGAACAGGCTAACATACTGGCAAGAAGATCTATACACATAGTGGTGATCAACAACAACAAGTGTGAATCTGTTGGGCGTTTCTTCATCTGTTAACAGATGCAACAATGTGAACATTCAGGAAGTACCATCTCTTGCTTTTTGTCTGCATTCCAAATCTCAAACTAGTTATTTTGATCACATTTTACTTGGAATAATACAAGGCAGGGAGTTCTGGGAAATGTGGCTCTTGTTTAGTTAAAGTGACAGTAGAATGTTCTAGTCTAGAGATTGTTGAAGTTGTATATCATTATTCAGAACTATTTTTTCTTATTAAACTGTGTGCAAATGAAAACTTCTATAAACACATAACAAATCAAATAAAATCTATATCTTCAAAGACATAAGATATCATCCATTAAAATAAAAAGATTTGCTAAGAGGTAAAATCTATCTTTTGGAAAGAATATTAGCCAAATTAAATATAATAATAATTGCATGTTGCAAAATAAAATGAAAGAATTCTTTCTGAAAGAAACACACAAAACAAAAATATAAACAATTAGGTGAAAAGGAATCAAATAAGTTGATGATAAAGTTTTTATTCTAACATTTTTCTAATGATGATTTCAAAAGGAGAGAAAAAGCAGATAGTAATAAATAAATGAGTAATATGAGGGAAAAAGTTTGTAGGATGCAAGAATTTCTTAAAAGGGTTGATTGTTTTCCTTAAAAAAAAAAGTTGAGAATCTTTATGGCTTTTAGGAATACAGGAAAAAGAGTCTAAAATGTCCTGAAGACTTAATGGGACAGAATTGCAGCCATGTTAGTTCTGAGTAGCAATTCTTGAAAATTGACGATTTGGATTATGCTACTTAAGTTCAAGGGAAAATTATTTTTACTCTAGAATTCCTATTCTAAGCCCCAAACTTTATCTAATTTCAGGGCAAAATTGGATAGTTTCCAACACATGAGTTCAAAAATATCCTTCCATTCAATCATTTCTTAGTAGCTAATATGAGATTTGATCTAGCAAAGTGAGGGGGAAAATAAAAAAGCATGGCAGTTATCAGGTCTGTGACAAACTAGACCCAACACAGGAAAAAGGTGATGGTAGTCCTAAATTTACTAATCTCCAGATAAAATTGTAAAGGTTTCTAAGAGAGAAATATCCAGATTAAAAATGGTATATAACATACATATCTGTGTATTGGGAGATTGTGTATTGGGAGATTGATTATATATACATATATATTCTATTATATATGCATATATATGGACTCCACATATATATTCAATATTATTCACTAAATAAATATATGTGTATATATCTCACTTGACTGGGCAGTAAACTATTTAGGCAAAATAGGATGCTTTAACTGGATGTAAGACTGTATATTGTGCACCCTAAGTTTCTTACCAATAATTTCACCCTCTCCCATCCGTTGAAAGCTTCATACCATCAGTATTTTAAAATGATGACATTTCAGCCATGTTAAAAAAAATACTTTGAATAATCTTACCTCAGTAGCTCACTCATGCCCTAGAGCTTTTTCTGTCAGTCTCTCCTCTCATTTTCAGGAGGATTGATTGAAATCAAAATGTCTTCCTTCACATAATTAATTGCTCTCTAAATGTAATATAAAATTACCCAGCTTCATTATACTGCCTTGTTGCCACTTACATGGAAATATTTCACTCTTGTATCTTTATGCAATATTTTAAACTCTTAATCATTCTTTTAATCATTCAAATGATTCTTCTCCTTGGCTTCCATAACAAAAAACAGCCTAATTTCCCTAAATGTTCAGATTACCAGAGTAGGCTATTAGCAAAATATTTGAGAGAAAACTCTGGAAGCCATTCAAAGTTGGGTCCTGGCTCCATCATTTCCAAGCAGGAGCTGTAAGATTTTAGGGAATTTACTTGGTTTCTTTGTTCTTCAATTGTCTCATGGAATATATGGAGATAATATTTGTTCTAACCTGATAGAAGAAGGTTCATTTAGTTCATGCATGCAAAGCTATTTGATCATTTGACCTTAAATAGATGTTTAGCCTCTATTCCTCTATTTCCATGGTCTTTAGAATCCCTGGGGAGTGCAGTCTGGAGTTGCTGAATGTTAAATCTAGGAAGACAGGGTAAATTACCTCACAACTAGTAACTTTTGGATTCTTTTTGTTTTTGATATTCCAAATAGGCCATGATCTGATTCCAATTCACTGTGGTCCAAACAGTAAATGTTTCTCTTTCTAATTAAATGTTTTTATTCTCTAATATAGGGAGAAAGAGAGGTAGATATAGAGATAGATCACATTATTTCTCCCTGTCTTTTAATTCTAAACACATAAATGTATCAGGACTGTAAATGCCTACACATTTATAATCATATTTGCTTTATGTTTATATCAATTTTCTGGGACAAGGAAGCCATTATACAGAGTAAGGTAATTGAAATTCATCTGGCCTTACTTTGAAAATTTCTGAGTTAACATCTTATTATATTCTCATAATAAAACTTTGATTGATTATTGGAATTCAACCTCAATAGTCTGATTAGTGTGACTGCAGCTTCTTGATTTTGTCTGAGATTTTCTTTCTTGCATATCAGCTGTTATCTTTAACATCAGTTTTCTTTCTCCTTATAGTCCCATTTTCTTTTCAGTTTATTTACTTTTTTTGAATAATCATGTTCTTTTCTGAAGGAACCTTAATTATCTGTGCCTTAGACTGTTAATTGCCTCCTAAATTTGCTGCCCCAGATGAAACACCCAATTTTTCAAATGTATTGCAATAATTTCAGGTTGTGCAATTAGTTAGGCAAATTAAATAGGCAGAATAATAATATGTATATTTTATTTAGCATTCTTGAAAGAAGGGCCATATGCTGATTTCTGCCTCCTGCTCTCTGAAACGTTATGATGATGCTGTAGTAGTTATCTTTAAGCATGAAAACAATTTATTGAGCCACAATATATAGAGATGATCTTGTGATTTTTACCTTTTATTCTAGTCATATAGTATATTACATTATCCACTTTTCTAGTCCTGTAGCATAAACATATACATACAGTATATCTGGTAATATATTACATTATAGTATAGTGTATTATACATAGCATATTACATATAGTATATTACATTATATATTATTTTGATACTTGGATGTTAAGTCAGCCTTTTATTCTTGATAAATGCCACTTGATTGTGGCATATATTGCTTTTTATATGTCACTGGATTTGGTTTGCTGGAATCTTACTGAGGACCTTTTAAGAAGATTTTATTTACTAATTTGACAGAGAGAGATCACAAGTAGGCAGAGCAGCAGGTGAAGAGGGTGGGTGAAGCAGGCTCCCTGCTGAGCTCCATCTCAGGACCCTGAGACCATAACCTGAGCTGAAGGTAGAGGCTTAACCCACTGAGCCACCCAGGTGCCCCCATACTGAGGATTTTTGTGAAGTATTTATAAGAGAGATTTGCAGCTTTCTTTTTTTGAGATATAGTTCTCTGGCTTATTACCTGGCTAACACTGTTCTCACAGAATAAGTTGGCAAGTGTTTGGTTTGTTTGTTTTATTTCCCCTCTTCTAACTTTTATGGAACAGTGTATGGAGAATTATTGATTATTCTTCAAAATTTTTTTAAATTTTTTATTTTTTCTAAACATATATTTTTATTCCCAGGGGTACAGGTCTGTGAATCGCCAGGTTTACATACTTCACAGCACTCACCAAAGCACATACCCTCCCCAATGTCCATAATCCCACCCCCTTCTCCCAAACCCCCTCCCCCCAGCAACCCTCAGTTTGTTTTGTGAGATTAAGAGTCACTTATGGTTTGTCTCCCTCCCAATCCCATCTTGTTTCATTGATTCTTCTCCTACCCACTTAAGCCCCCTTGTTGCATCACCACTTCCTCATATCAGGGAGATCATATGATAGTTGTCTTTCTCTGCTTGACTTATTTTGCTAAGCATGATACGCTCTAGTTCCATCCATGTTGTCGCAAATGGCAAGATTTCATTTCTTTTGATGGCAGCATAGTATTCCATTGTGTATATATACCACATCTTCTTGATCCATTCATCTGTTGATGGACATCTAGGTTTTTTCCATAGTTTGGCTATTGTGGATATTGCTGCTATAAACATTCGGGTGCATGTGCCCAAGTTTGCCATTGAGCTCTCTGGAGCTGGGATGTGTGAGAGTGTGCGTGTGTGTATGTGTGTGTGTGTGTGTGTGTGTGTGAATAATAGGTTCACTACTAATCCTGTATTTGTACCTGGTATAGGTCTATTCATATTTTTTATTCCTTCTTGAATTGATTTTGGTAGTCATTTTTTTCTAGGAACTTATCTATTTCATCCAAGTTATCTATTAACTTACAGTTCTTCAAAGTAGTCTCATATAGTCATTTTTATATCTGTAAGATCAACATCTTGCTATTTTACTCATGATTATAGTAATTTGAATATTATCTTTCCTTGATTAATCTGAAAGTTCTGTCAATTTTGTTAATATTACAAATGAATTTTAGTTTTCTTGATTCTCTCTATTGTTTTAATATTATCAATTTCTTTAATTTCCATTTTACTATTTATGATTAACTTCCTTCTGCTTGCTTTAGATAGAGTTTGCTTTTCTTTTTCCAATTTTTTAAATTATTGACTTGAGCTGTCTTTGTTCTTAAACATTTATAACTATAAAACACTGCATTCATCCTTAGTTGCATCCTGTCTTTATTTTTGTTCATCTCAACATATTTTAGTTTTTTGTGATTATATAAAGAATGTAGTTTAATTTCTACATATTTGTAAATTCCGAAGTTTCTTTATTGATTTCTAAATTCAGTTATTGTTCACAGAAAATAATTTCATGATTTTAATAATTACAAATTAAGTATTATTTAATGGCCTAGCTTATGGTGTATACTATAGAATGTTCCTTTACATATAGGAGAAGAATGTACTCTGCTGTTTCAGGCAGTGTGCTTTGTGGATTTTTGTTAGGTCTACTTGTCTTGTGATGTTTTAAGTTCTCTGTTTCCATTTTAATCTGCTGACTGGTTGCTCTATCCATTATTTGAAGAGTATTTCAATTACTACTAGCAGTTTTTATCTTAAAGTCTGTTTTGTCTAATAGTAGAACCATTTGATCTTTTCTTATGTTTGCTGTTTGCATGTTTTATTTTTTCCCATTCTTTATAGTTTATAACATTCCATTTAAATTGTGTCTCCTGCAGACTAAATAGAGCTGGGTCTTGTTTTTAAGCCTCTCTGACAAACTCTGCATTTTGATTATATTGTTTAAACCATCCACATTTAATAATCCTACTGATATTAAATTGATGTCTGCCATTTTAATTTTATTTTCCATATGTCTCACTGTTCCTCCTTTACTTCTTTGTTTTCCATTAACTAAATATTTTCTAGTGTAACATTTGACTTTGTGAAGGATATTATTCAGTCTATTTGTTGTTTTTTTTAATATTATATATATTTTTTTAATTAAAGAATAGTTGACATATATTAGCTTTAGGTGTAAAATACAGTGATTTGACAATTACATACATTATGAAATATTTACTATGATAAATTCAATTGCCATCTGTCATCATACAAAGTTATTGTAATATTACAAATCACATTTCCTAGGCTGTACCTATTTATTTTATAAGTGGAAGTTTGTGCTTCTTAATCCCCCTTCACCTATTTTGCCCAGCCACCTCCCCCAAGGCAGCCATCAATTTATTCTCTATTTATGAGTTTCTTTATTTGTTTTGTTTTTTAGATTATACATATAAGTGAAATCTTGTGGTATTTATCTTTCTCCATCTGACTTAGTTCACTTAGTATTATATTCAACTCTTTGTTTTTGCAAATGGCAAGATTACATTCTTTTTTATGGCTGAGTAATATTCCATTACATATATATACCAGGTGGGTATTATAGAGGGCACAGATTGCATGGAGCACTGGGTGTGGTGAAAAAATAATGAATACTGTTTTTCTGAAAATAAATAAATTAATTGAAAAAAATAACAATAGGAAAAAAAAAGATGCTTAGTATCACTCATTGTCAGGAAAATGCAAATAAAAATGGCAAAGACATATTACCTCACACCCTGTAAGATTATCTAGTATCAAAAAGACAAGAACTAACAAGCATTAATAGTTAAGAAGGAACACTCATGATCTATTGGTGGAAGTATAATTTGCTGCAACATTGTGAAAAACCGTATGGAGCTTCCTCAAATAATTAAAAATAGAAACATCACATAATCCAATAATTCTATTACTGTATATTCACTCAAAGAAAACAAACAAAAAAGCTATTTCAAAAATGCAGTGCTTTACTTTAAACCAAGGGGAAATTTGCAGAGGTGAAAACCTTTGCTGGATTTTCTGTTCAATAAAGTTTTACTATGAATGAGAAAAAAAAAAGTTATTTCAGAAAGATATATGCACCATTATATTTATTGCTACATTATTTACAATAGCCAAGATATTGAAGCAACCCAAGTGTCCATCAATAGATGAACTGCTAAAGAAGAGGTGGTATGGATACAGTCTATTTGTTTTAAAGATTTATTTATTTTTAGAGATGGATGAGGAGCAGGAGAGGGAGAGAATCTCAAGCAGGCTCCCTGCTGAGCCTGGAACCCCACATGGGACTTGATCTCATAACCATGACCTAAGCCAAGACCTAGAGTCAGAGCTCAACTGATTGAGCCACCCAAGCACTCTTCAGTCTGTTTTTTAAGCTATTTTTTCTGCAATTGTTCAATGGATTAGCATATACATCTTACTTTATAATCTACTTCATTGAGATTTATACTAACTTAATTCCATCTAGATAGAGAAGTATTATTCTTACATAGCTATTTTGCCTCTTCCCTGTTTTTACATGAGTAATGTAATATACATTATACACCTGTATGCTAAAAATATAAGCATACTTTTTTATATTAATTTATATAATATGTCTTTTTTAAAAAGCTGAGAGAAAAAAGGAAAGCAAGTATACAATTTTATTTACTGGGTTTTTAATATGTTCCTATTGATTTAAGTTATTATCTTTTGATATTTTCTAATTCCAAGATGACTTTGCCCTACCCATATCCTTTGTGATATTATTATCAAATATATAACATTTATGTTATATTATATTTAATCATATTTAATATAATATATATTATATAATATATATGTTATATTGTATTATATATAACATAATATATAATATATATATTATATATTATATAATATATTATATATTATATATGTTAATATATTATATTATATTAACATTATATATGTTATATTAACATAATATGTTATATTATATAACATATTCTTATATTATATAACTTATAATATATAACATATAATATATATTATAATATATATTACATATATTAAAATATATATTATATATTATATATAATATATGTTATGTTATATTATATATATTATATATAAATATATGATATAAAAATATATAATTGTAATAAAATATGATATATAATTGTATTATATATAATATAACATATAATTATTATACATAATATTATGCAATTACTTTTTTAAAAAATTATTTTTATTAACATATAATGTATTATTAGCCCCAGGGGTACAGGTCTGTGAATCTCTAGTTTACACACTTCACAGCATTCACCATAGCACATACCCTCCCCAATGTCCATACCCCACCCACCCTCTCCCTAACCCCCTCCCCGCGACAACCCTCAGTTTGTTTTGCGAGATTAAGAGTCTCTTATGGTTTGTCTCCTTCCCGACCCATCTTGTTTCAGTTTTTCCTCCCCAACCCCCTAGCCCCCCATGTTGCCTCCCAAATTCTTCATATCAGGGAGATCATATGATAATTGTCTTTCTCTGGTTGACTTGTTTTGCTCAGCATAATACCCTCTAGTTCCACCCATGTTGTTGCAAAGACAAGATTTCATTTTTTGATGGCTGCATAGTATTCCATTATATATATATATATATATATATATATATATATATATATAATCACATCATTTTTATCCATTCATCTGTTGATAGACATCTAGGTTCCTTCCATAGTATGGCTATTATGGACATTGCTCCTAAAAACATTTGGGTGCGCATATCCCTTCAGATCACTGCATTTGTATTTTTAGCATAAATACGCAGTAGTGCAATTGCTAGGTCGTAGGGTAGGTGTATTTTCAACTTTTTGAGGAATCTCCATGCTGTTTTCCAGAGGGGTTGTACCAGCTTGCATTCCCAGCAGCAGTGTTCCCTTTTCTCTATATTCTTACCAGCATCTGTCATTTCCTAACTTTTTAATTTTAGCCATTCTGACTGGTGGGAGGTGGTATCTCACTGTGGTTTTAATTTGTATTTCCCTGATTGCTAGTGGAGCACATTTTCATGTGGCTTTTGGCCATCTGGATGTCTTCTTTGCAGAAATGTCTGTTCATGTCCTCTGCCCATTTCTTGATTGGATTCTTTTTTCTTTGGGTGTTGAGTTTGATAACTTCTTTATAGATTTTGGATACTCACCCTTTATCTGATATGTCATTTGCAAATATCTTCTCCCATTGTGTCAGTTGTCTTTTGGTTTTCTTGACTTTTTCCTTTGCTGTGCAAAGCTTTTGATCTTGATGAAGTTCCAATAGTTCATTTTTGCCCGTGCTTCCCTTGCCTTTGGTGATGTTTCTGGGAAGAAATTGCTGTGGCTGAGGTCGAAGAGGTTGCTGCCTGTGTTCTCCTCAAGGATTTTGATGGATTCTTTTCTCACATTGAGGTCCTTCACCCATGGTGAGTTTATTTTTGTGTGTGGTCTTAAGAAATGGTCCAGTTCAATTTTCCTGCATGTGGCTGGCCAATTTTCCCAACACCATTTGTTGAAGAGACTGTCCTTTATCCATTGGACATTCTTTCCTGCTTTGTTGACAATTACTTGGCCATAGAGTTGAGGGTCTATTTCTGGGCTCTCTATTCTGTTCTACTGATCTGTGTGTCTGTTTTTGTGCCAGTACCATACTGTCTTTTTTTTTAAATTTTTTCAATTTATTTATTTTTAGAAAAACAGTATTCATTATTTTTTCACCATACCCAGTGCTCCATGCAATCCATGCCCTCTATAATACCCACCACCTGGTACCCCAACCTCCCACCCCCCCCACCACTTCAAACCCCTCAGATTGTTTTTCAGAGTCCATAGTCTCTCATAATTCACCTCCCCTTCCAATTTACCCCAACTCCCTTTTCCTCTATAACACCCCTTGTCCTCCATGATATTTGTTATGCTCCACAAATAAGTGAAACCATATGATAATTGACTCTCTCTGCTTGACTGATTTCACTCAGCATAATCTCTTCCAGTCCCATCCATGTTGCTACAAAAGTTGGGTATTCATCCTTTCTGATAGAGGCATAATACTCCATAGTGTATATGGACCATATCTTCCTTATCCATTCGCCCAATGAAGGGCATCTTGGTTCTTTCCATAGTTTGGCGACCGTGGCCACTGCTGCTATAAACATTGCGGTACAGATGGCCCTTCTTTTCACGACATCTGTATCTTTGGGGTAAATCTCATATAAGATAAATTAGACTTCAAACTAAAGACTGTAGTCAGAGATACAGAAGGACACTACATAATCCTTAAAGGGACTATCCACCAAGATGATCTAACAATTGTAAATATCTATGCTTCCAATATGGGAGCAGCCAATTACTTAAGAAAACTGTTAATCAAGATAAAGAGTCATATTGATATGAATACACTAATCGTAGGAGATCTTAATATGCCTCTCTCAGAAATAGACAGATCATCGAAGCAGAAAATCAATAAAGAAACAAGAGCATTGAGTGACACATTGGACCAGATGGACCTCATAGATATATACAGAACATTCCACCCTAAAACAACAGAATACTCATTCTTCTCAAGTGCACACGGAACCTTCACCAGAATAGACCATATACCGGGTCAAAAATCAGGACTCCACTGATACCAAAAGACTGAGATTATTCCCTGCATATTCTCAGATCACAATGCTTTGAAACTGGAGCTCAATCATAAGGAAAAGTTCCGAAGGAACTCAAACACCTGGAAGCTAAAGACCACCTTGCTTAAGAATGCTTGGATCAATCAGGAGATCAAAGAGGAACTGAAACAATTCATGGAAACCAATGAGAAGGAAGACACTTCGGTCCAAAACCTATGGGATACAGCAAAGGCTGTCCTAAGAGGGAAATACATAACCATCCAAGCCTCCATCAAAAAAATTGAAAAATCCAGAATACACCAGCTGTCTCTACACCTTAAAGAACTGGAGAATCAACAACAAATCAAACCAACTCCACACATAAGAAGGGAAATCATCAAGATTAGAGCTGAAATCAATGAGATAGAAACCAGAGATATAGTAGAATGTATCAATGAAACTAGAAGATGGTTTTTTGAAAGAATTAATAAGATCAATAAACCATTGGCCACACTAGTCCAAAAGAAAAGAGAGAAAGCCCAAATTCATAAAATTATGAATGAAAAGGGAGAGATCACAACGAACACCAAGGAAGTAGAAACAATCACCCGAAGTTATTATCAACAGTTATATGCCAGTAAACTTAGCAACCTAGATGAAATGGATGCATTCCTGGAAAAATATAAACTACCAAAATTGAACCAGGAAGAAATCGACAACCTGAATAGACCGATATCTAAGAATGAGAATGAAGCAGTGATCAAAAATCTCCCAAAAAACAAGAGCCCAGGACCTGATGGATTCCCTGGGGAATTCTACCAAACATTTAAAGAAGAAATAACACCTATTCTCCTAAAGCTGTTTCAAAAAATTGAAGCAGAAGGAAAACTTCCAGACTCTTTCTATGAAGCCAGCATTACCCTGATCCCCAAACCAGGCAAAGACCCTACCAAAAAGGAGAATTTCAGACCAATATCACTGATGAATATGGATGCTAAGATTCTCAACAAGATCCTAGCCAACAGGATCCAACAGCACATTAAAAAGATTATCCGCCATGATCAAGTGGGATTCATCCCTGGGCTACAAGGATGGTTCAACATTCACAAATCAATCATTGTGATACAACAAATTAATAAGAGAAGAGAGAAGAACCATATGGTCCTCTCAATTGATGCAGAAAAAGCATTTGACAAAATCCAGCATCCATTCCTCATTAAAACACTTCAAAGTATAGGGATAGAGGGAATATTCCTAAACCTCATCAAATCTATCTATGAAAGACCCACAGCAAATATCATCCTCAATGGGAAAAAGCTTGCAGCCTTCCCGTTGAGATCAGGAACAAGACAAGGATGCCCACTCTCACCACTCTTGTTCAACATAGTATTAGAAGTCCTAGTGACAGCAATCAGACAACAAAGAGAAATAAAAGGTATCCAAACTGGTAATGAAGAAGTCAAACTCTCTCTTCACAGATGACATGATTCTTTATATGGAAAACCAAAAGACTCTACCCCCAAACTACTAGAACTCATACAACAATTCAGCAACTTGGCAGGATACAAAGACAATGTGCAGAAATCAATGGCTTTCTTATACAGTAACAATGAAAATACAGAAAGGGAAATTAGAGAATCAATTCCATTTACTATAGCACCAAGAACCATAAGATACCTGGGAATAAACCTAACCAAAGAGGTAAAAGATCTGTACTTGAGGAACTACAGTACCATACTGTCTTGATGATGACAGCTTTGTAATAGAGCTTGAAGTCCGGAATTATGATGCCATCAACTTTGGCTTTCTTTTTCAATATTCTTCTGGCTAGTCAGAGGCTTTTTTCTGTTTCCATATAAACTTTAGGATTATTTGTTCCATTTCATTGAAAAAAAATTGATGGTATTTTGATAGGGATTGCATTATACATGTAGATTGCTTTAGACAGGGTAGACATTTTCACAATATTTGTTCTTTCAACCCATGAGCATGGAAAATTTCTCCATTTCTTTGTGTCATCCTCAATTTCTTTCAAGAATATTCTGTAGTTTTCTGAGTACAAATTCTTTGCCTCTTTGGTTAGTTTTATTCCTGGGTATCTTATGGTTTTGGTGCAATTATAAATGCGATTGACTCCCTAATTTCTCTTTCTTTTGTCTTGCTGTTGGTATATAGAAATGGAACTGATTTCTGTGCATTGATTTTATATCCTGACACTTTACTGAATTCCTGTGTGAGTTCTTGTAGATTTGGAGTGGAGCCTTTTGTGTGTTCACAAAAAGTATCATATCATCAGCAAAGAGTGAGAGTTTGACTTCTTTGCCAATTCAGGTGCCTTTTATTTCTTTTGTTGTCTGATTGCTGTGGCTAGGACTTCTAGTACTATGTTGAATAGCAGTTGTGATAGTAGACGGCCCTTCCATGTTCCAGACCTTAGGGAAAGCTCTCAGTTTTTCCCCATTGAGAATGATACTCACCATGGGGTTTTTATAGATGGCTTCGATGGTATTGAGTTATGTACACTTTATGTCTACACTGTGAAGGGTTTTGATTAAGAAAGGATGCTGTACCTCATCAAATGCTTTTTCAGCATCTATTGAGAATATCATATGGTTCTTATTCTTTTTTTGATTAATGTATTGTATCGCATTGATTTGCAGTTGTCGAACTAACCCTGCAGCTCTGGAATAAATCCCACTTGGTGTGGTGAATAATCCTTTTAATGTACTGTCGGAGCCTATTGGCTAGTATTTTGATGAGAATTTTCACATCTGTGTTCATCAAGGATATTGCTCTGTAATTCTCTTTTTTAATGGGGTCCTTGTCTGATTTTGGGATCAAGGTGATGCTGGCCTCATAAAATGAGTTTGGAAGTTTTCTGTCCATTTCTATTTTTTGAAACAGTTTCAGGAGAATAAGAATTAATTATTCTTTAAATGTTTGGTAGAATTCCCCAGGGAAGCCGTCTAGCCCTGGGCTCCTATTTCTTGGGAGATTTTTGATGACTGCTTCAATCTCCTTCCTGGTTATGGGTCTGTTCAGGTTTTAAGTTTCTTCCTGGTTCAGTTTTGGTAATTTATATGTTTCTAGGAATGCATCCATTTCTTCCAGATTATCCAATTTCCTGGCATGTTGTTGCTCATAATATGTTCTTATAATTGTTTGTATTTCTTTGGTGTTGGTTGTGATCTCTCCTCTTCCATTCATGATTTTATTAATTTGGGTCCTTTCTTTTTTCCTTTTGATAAGTCTGGCCAGGGGTTTGTCAATCTTATTAATTCTTTCAAAGAACCAGATCCTAGTTTTATTGATCTGTTCTACTGTTCTTCTGGTTTCTATCTCACTGATTTCTGCTATGATCTTTATTATTTCTCTTTTCCTGCTGGGTTTAGGCTTTCTTTGCTGTTCTTTCTCCAGGTCTTTTTTATGTGGAGGGTTAGGTTGTGTATTTAAGACCTTTTTTGTTTCTTAAGAAAGGCTTGTATTGCTATATATTTCCCTCTCAGAACTGACTTGGCTGTGTCCCACAGATTTGAACAGTTGTGTTTTCACTATCATTTGTTTCCATGAGTTTTTTCAATTCTTCTTTACTTTCCTGATTGACTCATTCATTATTTAGTAGGATGCTCTTTAGCCTCCATGTATTTGGGTTCTTTCCAACTTTCCTCTTGTGATTGTGTTCTGGATTCAGAGCATTGTGGTCTGAAAATATGCAGGGAATGATCCCTCTCTTATGGTACCAGTTGAGACCTGATTCGTGACCCAGGATGTGATCTATTTTGGAGTATGTTCCATATGCACTAGAGAAGAATATGTATTCTGTTGCTCTGGGATGGAATATTCTGAATGTATCTGTGATGTCCACCTGGTCCGTTGTGTCATTTAAGACCTTTATTTCCTTGTTGATATTTCACTTGTATAATCTGTCCACTTCAATGAGGGGGTGTTAAATTCCCCTACTATTATTGTATTATTGTCAATGTGTTTCTTTGATTTTATTATTAATTGGTTTATATAGTTGGCTGTTCCCATGTTAGGTGCAAAGATATTTAAAATTGTTAGATCTTCTTGTTGGACAGACCCTTTGAGTATTATATAGTGTCCTTCCTGATCTCTTATTATAGTCTTTGATCTCTAATTGATCTGATATAAGAATTCTTTTGATATCCATTAGCATGGTAAATTGTTTTCTGCCCCCTCACTGTAAATTTGGAGGTGTCTTGGGTCTAAAATGAGTTTCTTGTAGACAGCATATTGATTTTTTTTTTAATCCATTCTGATAACCTGTGTCTTTTGACTGGGGCATATAGTTCATTTACATTCAGAGTAACTATTGAGAAATATGAATTTAGAGTCATTGTATTGCCTGTAAGGGGAGTGTTACTGTATATTGTCTCCATTCCTTTCTGGTCTTCTACTTTTAGGGTCTCTCTTTGCTTAGAGGACCCCTTTCAATAATTCCTATAGAGCTGGTTTGTTGTTTGAAAATTCTATTCATTTTTGTTTGTCCTGGAAGCTTTTTATCTCTCCGTTTATTTTCAGTGATAACCTAAATGGATATAGAATTCTTGGCTGCGTATTTTTCTCATTTAGTGCTCTAAATGTATCATGCCAGTTCTTTCTGGCCTGCCAGGTCTCTGTGGATAAGTTTGCTGCCAATCTAATATTTTTAACATTGTATGTTATAGACTTTTTGTTTCCTGAGCTGCTCTCAGGATTTTCTCTTTGTCACTAAGACTTGTAAGTTTTATTATTAGATGACGGGCTATGGACCTATTCTTATTGGTTTTGACCCCCATTGGGGGTTGTCTGTGCCTCCTGGGTTTTGATGGTTGCTCCCTTGCCATATTAGGGAAATTCTCTACAATAATTTGCTCCAGTATACCTTCTATCCCCTCTCTCTTTTTTCTTCTGGAATCCCAATTCTAATACTGTTTTGTCTTATGGTATCACTTATCTGTTGAATTCTCCCCTCATGGTCCAGTATTTGTTTGTCTCTCTTTTTAAAGTTTCTTTATTCTCTGACATTTGGTTTTTTATATCACTAATTCTCTCTTCTGCCTCAGTTATCCTAGCAGTAAGAACCTCCATTTTTTATTGCACCTCATTAATAACTTTTTAAATTTCAGCTTGGTTAGATTTGGTTCTTTTATTTCTCCAGAAAGGGCTTTTATTTTTCCAGACAGCATTTCTCTAATATTTTCCATGCCTTTTTTGAGCCCAGCTAGCATCTTGAGAATCATCATTCTGAACTCTAGATCTGACATATTACCAGTTGCTGTATTGATTAGGTCCCTAGCCTTTGTTCTTCCTGTTGTTGTTGTTGTTATTGTTGTTTTGTGGTGAGTTTTTCAGCCTTGTCATGTTATCTAGATAATAATACATGAATGAGAGAATACAATACTAAAAGGGTTCTGGGACCCCATAAAAATGTGTGTTAACCAAATCAGAAGAGACCCCAAATCATGGGGAGAGGAAAGGGGGTAAAAAGAAGTTCAATATATATATACTTGTGAATAGAAACAGAGCCACCCACTTGATTTTTGGTATATTTTTGTTTCTTAGAAGAAACTACCTCCCAAAATTTTAAAGAAAGAAAAAGATATATATATATATATATATATATATATATATATATATATATACATACACACACACACAAATAAGTATAAACATGATGAAGGGATGGAATATGACTGTAAAGATGAAAAATTTATAAAAAAATTCTTAAAAAGGAATTGATAAGATAAGTTGGTTGGGGAAAGAAAGAAAAAGAAAGGAGAGAATTTGCTCAGCCTGGAGACTAGAACAAAGCCCTGTGCTAGATTTAGGGTATATTTTGATCTATTAGAAGTTGTAACCCAAAAATTTTTAAAAGAAAATACCCTATATGTATACAAAAAATAACATTAGATACAATGAAGGATAAAATATGACTATAATAATGGAAGTTCAACAAGATTTTTTTTTACAAAATGTATTGTTACAATAGACTAGTTTAAAAAATGTTAGAAGAGGAAGAGTAGGTGGGAATGCAAGCTGGTGCAGCCACTCTGGAAAACAGCATGGAGGTTCCTCAAAATGTTGAAAATAGAACTGCCCTATGACCCAGCAATTGCACTATTGGGTATTTACCCTAAAGATACAAACGTAGTGATCCAAAGGGGCATGTGCACCCGAATGTTTATAGCAGCAATGTCCACAATAGCCAAACTATGGAAAGAACCTAGATGTCCATCAACAGATGAATGGATCAAGAAGAGGTGGTATATATACACAATGGAATACTATGCAGCCATCAAAAGAAATGAAATCTTGCCATTTGCGACAACATGGATGGAACTAGAGCGTATCATGCTTAGCGAAATAAGTCAAGCAGAGAAAGACAACTATCATATGATCTCCCTGATATGAGGAAGTGGTGATGCAACATGGGGGCTTAAGTGGGTATGAGAAGAATCAATGAAACAAGATGGGATTGGGAGGGAGACAAACCATAAGTGACTCTTAATCTCACAAAACAAACTGAGGGTTGCTGGGGGGAGGGGGTTTGGGAGAAGGGGGTGGGATTATGGACATTGGGGAGGGTATGTGCTTTGGTGAGTGCTGTGAAGTGTGTAAACCTGGTGATTCACAGACCTGTACCCCTGGGGATAAAAATATATGTTTATAAAAAATAAAAAATTAATTTAAAAAAGTATAGAAAGACATAAAAAAAAGAAATAAAGTACTGAAAAAGAAAAAAAGCAAAAAAAAATAGAAGAAAAAGAATAAAAAAATTTTAATCAACTTTGCAAGACTAAAGAATGATGGGGAGAAAGCCATGAATTCCATGCTTTGCTTTCCCCTCCTCTGGAATTCCGCTGTTCTCCTTGATTAGTGAGCTTGGTCTTGGCTGGATGTTCTTGCTGATCTTCTGGTGTGGGGGGCCTGTTGTACTGATTTTCAGCTGTCTTTGCTCAAAGTGGAATTGCACCCCTCTTGCCAGGGGCCTGGTTAAGTAATCTGCTCAGGTTTCCTCTCTGAGCTTTTGTTCACTGAATGCTTTCCTTAGAGCTTTGGAGGTTGGGAATGAAAAGGTGGCCTCCCAATCTCCAGCCCAAAGGGGCTGAGAGCTCGGGGTCCCCACTCCTCAGTGTGCCCTCAGAGAAAAGCACTCAATCACTCCTATTTCCCTGGTCTCCAGCCGCACTCTGAGCTCACCTGGCCTGTGACCGAGCATTTCTGTCTTTGTCACATGGTCCTGTTTGGAGCCTCCAAACTCAGCAGATTCCTGCCTCCAGAGAAGGAAGATGAGTCTCTCCAATCTGCCACTTGTAGGGTCCCTGCTCAAAGAGCTGTGGTCTGAATGTGCCATGGATCACGGTTTAAGGTAACCCTGATCTGAGAGTTCCCTCCTTGGCTCCATCTCTGTAGCTGGCTTCTCTGCTCTAATACCTGCAAGTTCTACTATACTCAGACACCCACGATCCTTCTGTGACCCCATGGGTCCTGAGACCACACTGTCTCCGCAAGGGCTCCACCCCCCTTAGCCTCTGGAGTGATGTCCCTCAATGGAGCAGACTTTTTTTTTTTTTTAAAGATTTTATTTATTTATTTGACAGAGAGAAATCACAAGTAGATGGAGAGGCAGGCAGAGAGAGAGAGAGGGAAGCAGGCTCTCTGCTCAGCAGAGAGCCCGATGCGGGACTCGATCCCAGGACTCTGAGATCATGACCTGAGCCGAAGGCAGCGGCTTAACCCACTGAGCCACCCAGGCGCCCTCAATGGAGCAGACTTTTAAAAGTCCTGATTTTGTGCTCCGTTGCTCCACAGCTTGCCAGGAGCTGGCCCTTCCCCCCACAGTCTATCTTCCCGTCGCTTTGGATTCACTTCTTTGCAGGTCCTACCTTTCAGAAAGTGGTTGATTTTCTGTTTCTAGAATTGCTGCTCTTCTCTTCAATCTCCTGTTGGATTTTTAGGTGTTTGGAAAGGTTTGATAACTATCTAACTGAACTCCTGTGACCTGATGTCATCTTAGCCTGCTACTCCTGCACCATCTTGACTCCTCCCCTGCAGTTACTTTTTAATTTATTATTTATTTGTGTGTGTATCTTTCATTTATCCTGCTACATCACTATTACAATATCATTGACTATATTCCTTATTTTGTGCCTTTTATTTGTGTGATTTATTCATTCCATAACTTGAAGCCAGTAATTCCCTTTCCCTTTCACCCATTTTGCCCACTTTCCCACCCCTCTCCCATTTGGCAACTATTAGTGTGTTCTCTGTGCTTATAGGACTAATTTTGCTTTTGTTTGTTTATGCGCGCGCGCGCGCGTGTGTGTGTTTAACTCATGTCAGAGAAGAAATAAGAAAAAAATAGGCATTTATATTATCCTTCATTATTACATAATTACTCTTTTTGGTGAACTTTCTTCTTGTGTGTATATTGTTTCAAGTTACTGTCTGAAGTCATGAACTTTCACTCTTAAGTATTTATTTAAATATTTTTAGCAAGTAGGTCTGTTAGCAACAAATTTTATCAGTTTTTTTTTTTTTTGTTTATGTGGTGTGTTTGCTTCATTTTCAGTTTTGAAAGATGGTTTTGTTGAACATGGTTTAAAAATGACAAGTTTTTAAAATTTTCAGCAGCTTTTCTCACTTTTGTTTTTCCTGAAGAGAAGTCAGATCTTAATCTTACTCAAGTCCTCTTGTGCTAGAAGAGTTGTTTTCCTCTTGCTACTTTCACAATTTTCACTTTGATTTTTGATTTTCAACATTTTTTACTGTGGTGTGTCCAGCAAGGATTTCTTGGCATTTATTCTACTCAGAGTTTGTTGATCATCTTTGATGGGTAGATTAATATTTTTCATCAAATTGGAGAAGATTTCAGGCATTATTATTTTTTAAGGATTTATTTATTTGAGAGAGAGTGAGAGAGAGAGCATGTATGAGCAGGAGGGTCAGAGGCAGAGGGAGGCTCTCTGCTCAGTGTGGATTCCAGCATGGGGCTTGAGCTAATAACCCTGAGATTATGACCTAAACTGAAACTAAGAGTCAGACACTTAATCAATTGTGCCACTCACGTGACCCTCAACCATTATTTTTGCACACATTTTCTTTTCCCCTTCCCTTTTTGGTATTTCCAGTATGTAGGTGTATTTACAATGTCAAACATTTCTCTGGAGCACTGTTTGTTTTTCCTCATTCTTTTTCTGTTTTCTCTTTAGATTGGGTAATCTCTATTGATCTGTCATCAGGTTTTCTGATTGCTTCTTTTGCCAGTTTAAATCTACCTTTTATCTCCTCTAGTTGAAATTACATTTCATGTACTTCATTTCAGTGTACTTTTTCCAACTTCTAATTTCCATTTTAAAAATAATGTCTGTCTCTTCATATTTATTATTTTATGAGATACTGTGGCAACTCTGGATACTGAAACACACAACCCAGTGTTTTGTTGTTGTTTTATTGTTTGCTTGTTCATTTGCCTAGTGACTTGGCTGGACTTTACATTCCTGGAATTTTGAGGCTTTTGATGTCTGTCTTTAGACCTACATACAGTCACTGGGATTCCAATGATTTTATCAGTTTTGATGTGTGTTTTCTTTATCTTTCTGTTAAACACTATGCCTCTATTGGCATGGTACTTAGCTACTTGATTCCACTGAATTCACCTAATCATTTTATTTATTTATTTAAACAGTCTTAACCAATTAATTCAGACTTCTTGGAAGTTTTTCAATCCAGTCTCTGACTTTAGGATAGCTCTTTTTTCCTCTCCCACTTTTATTGAGATATTGGTACATAACATATGTAAGCTTAAGCCATACCCTATGACAATTTTATACATGAATATACTGGGATGTGATTATCACAATAAGGTTAGTCACCTCACATATTACCATCTATGTGTGTGTGTCTGTGTGGTAATAACATTTAAGATCTACCCTCAACAACTTTCAAATATGTAATACAGTACTATTAATTATAGTCACTATGCTGTACATTAGATACCCATAATCTATTCATCTTATAGTTAGAATTTTGTACCTGTTAACCAACATCTCCCATTTCCCCAATCCCCAGGCTCTGGCAACCATGTTCTACACTTTATTTCCATGGGTTTAGTTTTTTTCAGATCCCAGTGTGAGAACATACAGTGTTTGTCCTTGACTTACTTCACTTAGCATAATGTGCCTATGGTCCATCCATGTTGTCAAAAAATCAGAATTCTTTCTTTTATATGGCTGAATAATATTTTGTGTGTGTGATTTTATATATATTTACTTTTGCACACATGTATATACATACACATATACACACATATATATGTATTTATATATGTATGTATTTTCTGTATAGCTCTTTTTGGCTATCTGTTTGGGTAGTCTCCCTGCTAAACTGATAGCCTAATTTAGCTCCTTGCTTTCATTGAACTAACAGCATCTTATTAATTACTTAACCACCAGCAACTCCATTGTTTCTGAAGGTACTTTTGGATTTAGATTTCCTACAATTTGTTCTACTTAAAGTCAGTTTGCCTCTCTTCCTGGGCCAAATAAATCTCTTGGAGTCATGGCTCTGGAGTTGGGTATGTCAGTGGTGGTTTGCTTCTCTCATACAGACATCTCTACTTGATAATCAGGATGCTGGTGTGAGTAGTAGCCTCTGGTCTTCTTAGATTGCTTTTCCAAAACTTGGGACTTCTGCCCTATGAATGAACTAAGCTGAGGGCAATCAAGGCCTCAGTATTCTTGGCTTGCTATGCCTGAAGTAAAGCTTCACATTATGCATGAATGATAGATGAAATCTAGATTTCAGCATTATTTTAAGCATTTTTTTTTTTTTCTGGTGAGAAGTTACGAGTTAACCGAGTGTGAGCTATTTGATATATCCTATTTTGAACTCTTTCCTACCTCTCAATTTTAATTACCTGGAATGTAGATTCTGTAACCCAGAATGAAGGGTAATGAGAAATATTAAAACTGGTCCCTCCCAGGGAGCTACCATAGCATAGATTGTTGCTGGGGAGATTGTAACCCCACCTTCTTGGCAATCTTTGCTTGGAATGGAGCTTCTGTTCCCCTGGTTGGTAGGGGAGAGGGTAAGTGGGGGCAACTCATAGCTCCAGTGCCACAGATCTCACTGTTCTTAACAAGATTTACTAGATTATCTTGAATAAATGTTTATTCATTTGTTATCCGCCTCTAGGACAATTTTCATAGACTTTTTTTTAAAGTAATTTTTGTCAAGTACATCTTTTTCACTGGAATTTGGGTCCAGGGACCTTCTCATCCTAGAAGTGGATCCTCCGCCATCTGATATTTTAATTGTTGGTGTTGTTTTAAGATTTTCATTTCTGTGATAGGTTCTCTGTTCCTTGGGGAGATAGTTATCAGTACTACCTTGAAAGACAAGAAATCTCTTCATATATAAGATAAAGACATCTGTGGAGATAATAAATTCTAAGAAATTCACTAATTTCTAATTAATACTATATTGCAATTTATGCTTAATAGAATTTTTTAAATGAACTACTTTATGTGAGTAATTTTGCACATACTCTGTGTTTGCAAAACAAGAGAAACAAGTATTGTCAGCCACTGGACTGGTCAAATTTGCATAGATACAAATATGGGAAACTCCATTGTTACATGGATGCAATCACTTGTTCTCTCTCTCTAAGAGGGAAAGAATTTAAGAAAACATTATTTTTTTTTATTCCAGATCACCTTATTCATGAATCAAATTTAGGGTATTTTAAAAATTGAACATTTGTAGAATGTTCTCCATCTTGCTTTTGGAGTTTCCCCTAGATTTTGCTATTAATTTTTGAATCTAGATTTCAGGATTATTTTAAGCATTTTTTTTTCTAGTGAGAAGTTATGAGTTAACTGGGTATGAGCTACTAGGTATATCCTATTTTGAACCACACATCTAATTTTTTATAACTACCATATGGTATGATTATTTATTAATTTACAAAAAATAGGAGTCTGAGAAAATAACCTTATTAATTATAGCTGAAAATACAGGGAAAACAAAAATAAGTTAGATTAAAAAACCTAAAACACCGTATTTAAACTGAAGTGGCAAGGAATGCCAATGAAATTCATCAGCAAATCTTAATGTTCAACAGTGACAAAATTAATAAACTGTGATGTGATTGTACAATGGAATACTATAAGAGACTGAATGAAATAACAGCTATCTGTGAGAACATTAAATGAATCTCATAAATATAAATTTGAGTAAAAAGAATATGTCTAATATGATTTGACACATAAAGTGTTCAAAACAAGGTAAATTACATAATGTGATCCAGAGAAACATTCATAAATTATTTAAGTAAAAACAAAACTAAGGGGAAATTTTTCAGACACCCAGGGAGTAGGGAGGTTATTAAGAGTATTAAAAGGAGTGTTTTATTATCAAATTTTTACTTTGTTAATATATTGTTTTAAATTCTTCATTGGCTTCATACAACCTTTACATATATAATGTATTTTTTTCCTAAAATATATAAGACATTTTAAAAGGAGGAGTTATAGTTAATCTTTGGGATCGGTCATTTGTAAGAATGCAACCCTTGAAACCTCACGTCTAATGACATTTTGACACACTAGCAGGCATTTTTAGAAGCAAACAAGGAGAGTGCCAATTCATACTGTGCTCCTACTTAATCCCCACTGTGTTAAAACCTCATTTTATGGCCCCATGTGTATTTACAAGTACAATTTTGTTTTTGCAAGTACAATATTGTCTCCATCGTTTTATGCCTTTCGGTTAGAAGGTCTGTCCTTAATTGTGTTTTCTTTCTTCAGAAAGGCATCTGCTTTTATGAAATGGTACCACATTAGTAAAGCATACATACAGTGAGGGTTTAATTAGGCTGTTTATTTTGTAACCAAACTGTTCTTGAGAGAACAGACCAACCTCTTAAAAAAAAATCTGAGCTTTAAAAACAAAGGCATATATGTGAGGTATCGGGTTTTCTTTTAAGTTACTAGTTTTCAAAGAGTATTTCATTGTCAGGAGACATGACTTTTAGTTCTCTTAAATTTGTGTGTGTTTGGGTGTCTGTGTGTCTGTGTTTCATTCTGTATCTCTTTTTACAAGATTACAAAGTTCTTCAGGGTGGGAATGTGTGGTTTTTTATTTGCCTTTTTTTGTGGGGGGAAAAAAACTTACTCTTTTTCATATTGGGAATTTGTTGGATTTTGAAACTATTAGAAAACTAATTCTGTGAAGAATAGTTTGGTGGCTTA
The DNA here is from genome assembly GCF_011764305.1 of Mustela putorius furo. Taxonomy (NCBI): domain Eukaryota; kingdom Metazoa; phylum Chordata; class Mammalia; order Carnivora; family Mustelidae; genus Mustela; species Mustela putorius. The sequence goes on along the minus strand of NW_025421375.1, from coordinate 16,324,838 downwards.
TTGAAGGTATTTTACTTTTAAAAAGTTAGTCTACTTTTCCAACAAAATTTTCATAACTGAAATAGCATTTTTTTTTTTTTACCGTCTCTGTATTTGTAGAGATGATGGTCTTTTTATATGTCACAGGTTAGGTAAGCTAAGCCCCCAGCTATTCAAACAAACATGAATCTGGTTGTTGCTGTGGAGACATTTTGCAGATTTGATGTAATTAATGTCACTGATCAGTTAACTTTAAGGGAAGTTATCCTAGTTAATATTTCTGGGCCTGAATCAATTAGTTTGAAGACCTTAAAAAAATGTTTGAAGTTTTCCTAAGAGAGACAGAGAAGAACAGATAAAGAGACAGAAATTATAACTGTAGACAGCAACTTTTACCTGGACCAGTAACTGTCTATCAGTTCCAGTCTGCTGGTCTTTCCCTCTTGATTGGTCTGCCGTTTGGATTTGGACTTGTTCAGACAGCTCTCACAGTTGCATAAGGAAGTTCTTTTCCTTTTTTCTCTTATCTCTCAATCAATCTCTTGGTCTCCTATTCTTATTCTCTCTCTGTATCTATGTATCTATGAATGTATATATCTGTCTATACACACACAAGCACACAAGCACACTGTATATCTATAGTGTCTCTCTCTCTCTATATATATATACATATTTGTATATATATATATATACATATTTGTGTATATATATATATCCATATATATATATATATATATATATATATATATATATATATCCTCTTCTCTTTATTTTGTTGAACCATGACTGATACACCACCTAGGAATGCTTTCATTTTTATGCAAGAATTCAAACCATTTTGTAGCTGGCAAAAGTTGCAGGTATAGATCCTGTTAACAATTAGTTTAAAATTATGTGTTGAATATTTAATTTTGATTTTAGGTAAGTTTGCCAATGCTTTTTATCTGTTGGGAGGAAGCTTTTATCAAATTTGCTATATATTTGGTAAAGTGTCAGTATTTTCCCTTTGTTAGGCATTTACAAATTTTAAGTGATAATCATAAAGCTCTATTACAGCCAATTTCATTTGTCATCTGTACCAAAGTTCATAACTGCCTACTTCCATTTTTTTCTTTTCTTATCTTTTACAGTTTCATACAGTTTTAATAGTTTCATCAGCAGCAATTGGCCTGCATCCTACAGTTGGTCTATTTTGTTAAAAAAAATAATAACTTAAACATATTGTAACTAAAGTAATATGTATTTCCATGTAATAGCCAATTATAATTTATAAAGGTATCACTATAACTTACGTTATGTTCATAAAATATGCAGACCAACACATTATAGTAATATACCATTGTATAGAAAAAAATCATGTGAATTGAACTTGTTCACATTGACTAATTTTGTGATATGTTTATATGTAATAATGGAAACGATGCAGGTCCACAATAATAGGACAATGATATCTTACATGATTCAGCAATTAAAAAGAAATGCATTTCTAGAAAAATAGTAAACTACTTAATTAATAAAAAATTTACATTACTTCAGTTTTTAAATTTATTTTATGTAAACTAAAATTAATAATTCTGTTCCTATTGCTCAATAGGCAAATGTGGTTACTGGCTACTCTACCCAATGATTCAGTCCTATAGGGTAAAATTTGCTTCTTATAACAACACTTGGTAATTTAATAACTGATTAATTTTGTCCTCCCAACATTGTTTACAACAACCAGTATTGTTAAAAGCATAGAATCTAAAATCGGATTTCCAAGAATCAAATCTAAAAACCAAGATATTGGGGCGCCTGGGTGGCTCAGTGGGTTAAAGCCTCTGCTTTCGGCTCAGGTCATGATCCCAGGGTCCTGGGATCGAGCCCCATGTTGGGCTCTCTGCTCAGCAGGGAGTCTGCTTCCCCTCCTTCTCTCTCTGCCTGCCTCTCTGTCTGCTTGTGATGTCTGTCTAATAAATAAAATCTTTAAAAAAAAATAAAATAAAAATAAAAACCAAGATATTTGGTAAAATTATGAAAACTAGAACAAGTATAACTGCTACTATTAAATACAATGATATATTCCTAGTAAATGTGTTAAGACCCATCAGTATGAGGCAAGATAAGCTATAATAGAATATTAGAGAGAAGAATGCCTCTAATATAGAAAAACTAGCTTTTCTTTAGAGATATCCAAGTGATTTAACTGAAAAAAAATAATTTGGGGTTCCTGGGTGCCTCAGGGGGTTAGTTGCTCAAGTCATGATCTCAGGGTCCTGGGTTTGAGCCCACCATCTGGCTCCCTGCTCAGTGGGAAACCTTCTTCTCCCTCTCCTCTGTGTTTGTTTACTCTCTTGCTATCTCTCTCTCTTTATTAAATAAAATATTTTTAAAAATGAAAAACTAATTAAAGCAATGTCAATAATCCTCAATCTTTTTTTTTTCTTTCAGTTCAAACCTACTTAGAATCATAACAGGAATTTTTCCTTGTGTAAAATTGACAGTATAATTCTAAAATTAATTTAGGAAGCAAAAGAAAAGACAAAGAAATGTGAAGACAATTTGAAGGAATAAGAAAAAGAAGAAAAAAAGGAAAGACAGTCAATAAGAGAAATATATTCAGATTTAATGATTTAGATCATATGGCAATGAAATAAAAATGGATTCATAGGTCAATGAACTAGCTTCATATATCTTGAAACACACACTTGGATATGTGCAAATGTAATATATGATGAGTACAGATACTCAAATCAATGTAGAGAAGATAGAGTATGAAAAAAATACATCATGTTTTTATAACTTTGCCGTCTATTTTATAAGAATGGTGAAGGAATAACAGTGAATCATTGTATTCGCAGATATAATTTCAAGTCATTTCAATATCAGAGCAATAACAAAAAATCAACAAACTGGTGAAAATACGAGATTATGAAAAACTAAGTTCAAAATCTTGGAGCAGTTATAATTTGTTAATTTATAAAATAAAATAAAAAAAGAGTTTCCAAAAATCAGGAAATAAAGATGACTTACAACTATCAATCATGGAGATATTTTTAAAAAGTAATATTATAAATGACTTTATACCAATAAATTTGACAACTTATATGGGGAAATTCCTAAAAAGACACACATCTCACCAAAGAAAAAATGATAACACATTTACTGCTATATATATATTTTTTAATTTAAATACCTAACTTAAGAAATTTCCATAAAGAAGACCACTGCCCAGATTGTTTCATTGTTGTATGCTATCCAACATTTGAGGAAAAAAAATTCTACACAGAAATTTCTAGAAAATAGAAAAGAACACTTCCATGAATCGTTATATGTTTGTTATCTTGATACCAAATGAGACAAAAATATAAGCAAAAAAACTGCAGACCAATATCCTTCATGAGCATAAATGTAAATATCTTTAATTATTGGTAATAATTATAAGAAGGTTCATATATTATGTTATAGTCAGGATTACTCTAGGAACACATGATGCTTACAACATTTAAGAATGAATTTTTTTTCATTATATGAAGAAATAAAACTTTATACACATTTCAATAGATGTAGACAAAAATAGTTGACATAATTCAACAGCAATTTGGTCAATTTGGGAATATTAACCCACCCACATTAATTATGCACTTTTCCAAATATATGCTACAGTTTTTAGAAATTCAAAAATATATGGGAATTATAGGTAAATGACATTAATGGGTGGATGTCTCTTAAGATTCAAGAAAATATCACATGTAAGGCTTTCTTGTTATCCTTGGTTTCTCACTTATAAAATTATGTTCACAAATGTACTACCCATTCAGAGTGTACCAGTAGGACCAACAAATTTTTCTTCCTTTTTAAAAAAGATTTTGTTTATTTATTTGACAGAGAGACAGAAAATACAAGGAGGCAGAGCAGCAGGCAGAGGGAAAGGGAGAAGCCGCGTCTCCGTTGAGCAGGCAGCCCAATGTGGGGATCGATCCCAGGAGCCTGGGAACATGACCTGAGCCAAAGGCAGCTGCTTAACTGACTGAGCCACCTAGACACCCCTAAATAGGCAGATACTGAGTTTGTTGGATCATATTAAACCTGAGATACCTGTGGAGAAGTGAGTAGTCAGGATGTCAGAGATGTAGACCTCAGAGAAGTTTGAAATGGGGATATAAATATGGTATGTGTCATTATATAAATGATTTTCCTAAAAAATGGATGTGGTTTAAATTGGTTAAGAAAAGTACTCAGAGTAAGAGAAAAAGACTTTGATCTGAATTGTTAAGATGATCAAAAGTAAGAGAAATATGACAAAGTAAAAACACTGAGAATAGTGAAATAGAAAAAATAAACTATAAAAATTCTCTCTTGAAGTCTAATAAAGATGACATTTCAAGAGAAAGAAAAAATCAATTTTTTAAGCTGCTGAAGTGTCAAGTGAAATCATATATATATATATTCATATTTATATAGAAAACAATCAAATTTAAGGAGACCTATTTCAGTAGAATGTTGTTGAGTGTGGGGGTGTTTTGAGGAGTGAGAAGATGAGAAGTAACAGAAATGGCAATATTTAATGGAAGTCTTAATATTAAAGTTTTAGGAGTTTGGTAAAGATAACTGATATACAGAAAGTTATTTTTTCCTTTTCTTTAATATTATTTCATTATTATTAAAGAAGTCTTCTTGTTAAAGAAAAGTTAATAATGATATTATTTCCTTAAGCCTCTTTTTGAAACTTACCTTTGGCAGCAAATAAATGAAGTAAAGAAAGGAGGAAGGAAGGAGGGAAACAACAACAAAAAAAGAGAGAGAGAGAGGAAGAAAGGGAGAGAGGAACAATTTTCATGTTCTAATAAAGAGGAAAGGAGCTGTCTTCCATAATCATAAAATGTTATTTGTATTTGCTGTATACTGGAATAGATGGATCAAAAATGAAGGAAATATTGAGATAAAACACTACTTCTTCAGGTATTAAGCTGTAAAGCCATTTTTTAAAGAGATTTTATTTATTTGAGAGAGAATGAAAAGGAGAGAGGGACAGACGGAGAAGGAGAAGCAAGCTCCCTTTCCTGAGCAGGAACCTGACTCAGGGCTCAGTCCCAGGACTTCGGCAGATGCTTAACCAGCTGAGCCACCCAGGTGCCCCTAAAGCATATTGTGATTTAATTAAATGTTACCAAACAGAAATACATGTCCAGGACACCTGGGTGGCTCATTCAGTTACATGTCCGATTCTTGATTTCAGCTCAGGTCTTGATCTCAGTCAGGGTTGTGAGATTCAGCCCCATATTGGGCTCTGCACTGGGCAGGAAGCCTGCTTAAGATTCTCTCTCTCTTCCTCTCCTCCTTCCTGAGATAAAGAAAAGGAAATAGAGAATGAAATATCTATATCTATCTATCTATCTGGAAAGAGACATGTATCTCCAAAAATTATTGACCAAAACAATGAGATCAAGGAGCATGGGTAAACCTCAATGCAGAGACCTAGATCTATATGAATATGTGATTATGGATGGGAGATAATGACATATTTAATAATCTCTGGCTTAGACTTCCAGATTTTTCAAGTCAAGAAAGAATAGAGGAGTTAGGAAAGGCCAGATAACATCAACTGCTTCTGGTTATAAGAAACTTTTCCAGAACCACACTGAATATTAAAAGCTAAAAATTGAACGAAGGTGAGCTCATAGGGCAAAGGAAATAATATTTGGTGAGATGTAGTTGGGTACAACAAATGTGAATGAAACTGTAATTTTTTCTCTCATTCTTCATCATAATAATTTTCAGGAAAACTTCCCCATTCAAAAAATGAGTAACAATGATAAAACGACTTTTAAGAAACTTAAACATTGATATTGGAGAAAAAAAGGCAGGATCAAACACTTGCAAATGGGAGATAAAATTGTTTTTCCCAAGATGATTTTCAGTGAAATATGAGTAGAGTTCAAGAGAAATCATTCTAAAATTTCAAAGAAATTCCAGGCTATTTTTTTTCAAAGAATATATAACCTCAAAAAGAGATTCTGAAAAAAGAGAAAGAGATTAAAAAAAGCAGAGGTGAAAATATAAATATTTATACAAAAATTTAAATGTTAAGCATTAAATGGGAAATTAGGAATAATAAAGCAAATATGACTACAAATAAAGTGAAGAAATTATAAGACTTTAAATGGGAGAGATGTATACAATAATTATAGTGTAGATAATAGATGTGGAATATTACAAAATAAAATATAAAACTTGTGTCCCTGAAGAAGGAAGAAAATGGAACTAAAACCAAAAACCAAAAAACCTAAGTGAACACTATATATAAAGGTACAAAAAAGATGGACATACAGACATTAGTGGGAATGATGGAGTAAGGATTTCCAAAACTCCTATTCTCAATAAAAGCACTCAATACATTGGCAAAAATTATGATAATCAAATTTTCAGAACTTAGGAAGTCAATCAAAACTTGCAACAATCATGGGAGCTTTTACTCAAAGGAATGGTTAAATTCGTTAAGAGTGGTGAGATTTGTGGCATTGTAGCTTTTTATATTTTAGCCCCTTTTTCTTAAGCTCTGGGATAGCTTTGAAAACCAACAACCAGAAATGATGCTGTAAACAAGCAGCCTAGAAGCCTAGGAGATAACAAAACAGAATTTCATCTCCTCCAAAGCCCCATGTCCAGAGAGTAGTCATTACTGGACCTGTATAAAACTTCCCTGAAAAATCCTACTCACCAGGCTTGTCTTTATTTTATCTCAATCAGAGATATTCTTGAGCTAACAAATAGCCTTTACCTTTTTGGGTGCATTTTCAGAAACAATCAGCAGTAATTGGTTAACATTGCAGCTGCCTCAGACAGTAATAAAAATTAAGGAAAACGTCAGACTGATGCTCATTCTAAAGGAAAAAAACTAGGGAAGTAGATGTCCATAGGAGACTTTGAAAGGCTCCAACATATTCCTGGGAATCTAGAAAACTACATGCATATATAAGACTGTACATGTCCACAAATGTGTGTATCCAGAAGACAGCTTACTTTCTTGGTTCTCACCTGTAGCTCACTTTGAGTCTTTACCGGGTCAAAATGGAATCTATAAAAAAAAAAAGAAAGAAAGAAAGAAAAAAGAAATCTAACCAGAGCCATAAACTGCCTTCCTTAACAATGAAGGTATACCTTAAAGTGCACATGCAGTCCCTTGGCAAATGCTAGAAGACTTATTTATTTGAGGCATTTATAGTAATCTCTGAAATCATTATCTGACAACTAAGCAACTGAGCTATGACTTCAGTAGCTATTGCTAACAAAGAATTTAGGGTTTACAGAATTAGTTCAGGCAAGTAAATACTTAAATAAAAAGCAATAACAACAAACCATATGGAGAAGGGAGGATCTGATTTCCAGACTCGTCACATTGTATTATTTAAAATTTTAAATTTTAAATGCAAAAGATATGTAATATATAAAGAAACAAATTATGGCCCTACACAGCGAAGAGAAGCAGTCAATAGAAACTGTTCTAAAGTCAGCCCAAATATTGGACTTAATAAAAGAAATTAAGTTGCCTATTTTAAATATGTTTAGAATCATGGAAACCATTTCTAAAGAGCCATTAGAAAATATGAGAATGATATCTCAACAAATAAAACATAACAATAAAGATACAGAAATTATGTGAGAAAACCAATAGAAATTATCAAGTTGGAAAGTACAGTAACTAAAATGAAAAGATTCACTGAGTGCTCAACAGATTTGAGCTAACAGAAGAAAGAGTTGAGTGACCTTGAGTATACACAATAACACAATACTATAGCACAATTAGAGATAACAGATGCACATTATAGAAAATCCTCAGATCTGCAGGATATATATTCTTGTCAAATAAACATGGAAATTTTTTCAGGATAAACCATATATGAAGTTATAAAGCACATATTAAGTCTAAAAAGATTGAAATCATACAAAGTATGTTCTTACACTTCAGTGCAGGGAGTTAGAAAATAACAGAAAGAAATTTGAGAAATGTACAATTTTGTAGATGTTGAAGACAACAGTCATATGAACTACTATATGATCCAATACTTCCATGTTTGAGTATTTATCTGGAAAAAAAAAACCAAAAGCACCAAAATGAAGATTTTATATCTATATCTATATCTATATCTATATATATATATATCCCTAAGTTTATTGCAGCATTATATACAATAACTAAAATATGGAAGCATCTTAATGCCTCCTGATGGAAGAATAGATAAAGAACATGAGGTATATATAAATAATGGAATATTTCAAAGTCCTGTCACTTGTGACAACATGGATCTATCTAGAAGGTATTATGGCAGGTGAAATCAGGGAAAGACAAATACAATATGATTTCACTTATGTGTGGAATCTAAAAAAAACACAAACAAAACAAAACAGAAACAGACTTAGAGACACAGAATAGAAACTGTTGGGTTACTGGAGGAGAATGGTTTGGAAGGGTAGACAAAAATGAGTGAAGGGAATTAGGAGCCACAAACTTCCAGTTATGAAATAAATAAATGATGGTGATATAATGCATAGGGAATACAGTCAATAATATTGTAAAAACCCTGATGACAGATGGCAACTTTAATTATCATGGGGATCATTTCACAATGTATAATAATATTCAATCATTGTAATGCACACCTGAAACTAATAGGATATTGTATATTAATTATCTTTCAGCTAAAAGAAAAAACAAAAACTAAAACCCAAGAAACCTAAAAGTCCATGTTAAGAAACTAGAAAAATAATAGCAAACTACACCCACAACAAATGGAAAGAAGGAAATAATAATATTGAAACAAAAAAAATAATGAAATAGAAAATAGAAACAGTAAGTATATTAAGAAAACAAACTTACTCAGAAAATAATAAAATTTACAAACCTTATTTAACTGATAAACACTCCTGTGTTTAAACAAATAGGATAATTTTAGTGCAGGTGTCACTGTACTTACGTGTCTGATAATTGAGAGAGTTTATATCTAACAGTTCCAGATATCTATAGAAAATACAGTGTTAGATAATCCTCTACCAGAAAAGCACGGAGTGGGGATTCAGATGGATGCATGGAGATTTGAGGAAGGTAAATAAGACTGTAATGGCTATTGCATTTTGTAATTCAGGGGCCAAAAAAGCACAGAGGAATTTATAGGCAAGCTAGGTTAATGATCAGGAATACTTAGCTTCTACATATCTATTCTGACATTTAATTTTATCCATTAGTATAAAACTGCCAAGTATAAATAAACACAGAGAAATCGGGTACTTGTGATTTTTCCTAATTTTTAAAATTATTTATGTATGTATGTGTTTATGTATGTATTTGTTTATTTTGGCCAGACAACATGAGATAAAAGGAGTGATAGAGTATTTTTATTGAAAATCTGAGACTCAAGGATATTGATTAACTTACAGAAGGACACAGCTAGTAAGTGGTGAAGCTGAAATGTGTGTGAAGAGACAGTCTGACAAAAAGAAAAATGGTATGAGCACCTCACCACTATTCCTCCCATAGGAAAACTGACAGGGATTAACATGGCACCTACTTCTCAGATTCCATCATCATGTTTCTTTCTCTTTTTCAGAACACAGGTAGGTAATTGTTTTGATAGGATCTTTCACTGTGAGCGTAGAAAACACTTATCTTTATGATGGTGCAATGCAGTGATTTACCCATGCTTGTCCAAGGCCACTTGAGAGTCATGATGCAGAACTCAAAGTATAAAAGTAATTTTTTGAGCAATAAAGCAAAAACATATGAATAAATACAATGCATATGAATGTCAAAATATCAGGGACAGCAGATGTGCACAACAGACTATTAAAACTATCTTCTGAGTTCTAAAGTGTAATGTAGCAGATAGATAAAATAATGTTCATTGTTTTAATTGAATAACATGAGAGAAATAAACCCTACACCAAAAAGATTCATCTTCCAATCTAGCAGTTAGAAATACTTTTCTATTTTATGTTATTTTATATAACAAAATCACAACAGTAAAGTAGTAAATGATATTAGAGGCTTTAGTTCTTGAATAGGCATTTTAAAGGTATATTTAAAATACATATCAGCCTATTCAGTGTTGCATTAAAATAACAAGTTACTAATGGAGATTCCTGGTAAACTGTCTTGACATAGTGATAGGTAAAATATGAATATAAATCAATTCTGCAAAGTCCTGCTTTAAAAAAAAAAAAAAAAAAAAGACCGAAGAGTAAAGTTTTGCAGCTTGCCTCTGCAATGACTTATGGGCAGATTATGTTTCAATGGAAGAAAATAGCAAATCTTTCAGCAGGAATCTGGACATACTACTATTTTTATGCTTCTGTTTGAACCACAGCCTAGGGCATCTTTTGGTCCTGACATTTTGTTACTTTTTTTTTTTTAATCTGACTTGAATATTTTAAAGGGATAAGTAGATGTACATATGGTCAGTTTGCGCAAAATTCCCTGTGTATGCATGCCCTCCTTATGGGCTATATTCCATTCTTCCTAGGATTTGAAGTAAATACAGAACTGTGACAAATTAGGATGGAAAAAATAAGATCCCAATAAAGCATTAGATACAGCGTGTGCCTTCCAAATATTCTAGAGCCCTCAGTATAATAATGTGCAAATTTTATATTAAAAATACCATAGGATCTCAATATACCATATTTGGAGGGATAGTACTATGGTGAAAATGTCTCTAGTCATCAGCTGTTATTTGTGTCCTTAATATTTCAGTGTAGCATTAGTATTTTACAGATTTATTGATATATAATTCACATATAATATTGTGTAAGTTGTACAGTATATTGATTTGATAGTGTGAGATAATTACCAGAGTAATATTTGTTAATATTTCCATGACCTCATAGAATCACTATTTCTTTCTTGTGGTGATAACATTTAAGATCTCCTTTCTTAACAACTTTCATAAATAGAATACAGTATCGTTAACTATAATTACCATGCTGTATATTATGTCCCAGAACCTATTTATCTTATAACTTGAAATCTATACCCCTTGACCAACAACATTTCCCCCACACCCAACCCCAGAAAACCCCATTTCTGCCTTCCCATTCTATGAGTTCAGCTTTTTTGAATTCCACATACATGTGAGTTATATAGTATTAGTCCTCTGTCTGATTTATTTCATTTATCATAATGTGCTCAAGTTCCATCCGTGTTGTTGCAAATGGCAAGATTTCCTTCCTGTTACGACTGATGTCAATATATAGATCATCTTCTTTATCCATTTATCTGTAGAATACTTTGTTTGTTTCCATAAATCGGCTACTGTGAATAATGCTGCAATAAACATGGGAATGTGAAATCTCTTTGAGATAGTGATTTTATGTCCTTTGGGTATATGCCCAGAAGTAGTACTGCTAGATCATATGATAGTCTGTTTTTATTTTGAGAAACCTCCATACTATTTTTCATAGTGGCTACACCAATTCACCTCCCCACCAACAATACACAAGGTTCCCCTTTTCTTCACATCTACCTCACACTTATCCCTTGTCTTTTTTTTTCTCTTTATTTTAAGGTTTTATTTATTTGTTTGACAGAGAGAGACTGGGAGAACACACAAGCAGAGGGGGAGGGGGAGTGGCAGACAGACAGGAAGAAGCAGGCTCTCTGTTGAGCGGGGAGCCTAGTGCAGGGTTTGAGCCCAGGACCCTGAGATCATGACCTGAGCCAAATGCAGATGCTTGAAGGACTGAACCACCCAGGGGCCCCTTTTTTTGTTCTTTTTTGATAGCCATTCTAACTGAAATGTTATCTCTTTGTGGTTTTGATTTACAATTCCCTGATGATTAGTGATTTTGAGTATCTGTTCTGTAAATGTTGGGTGTTTGTATGTCTTCTTTGGAAAAATGTCTTCACTTACTCTGCACATTATTTTAATCATTGTCTTTGCAATTGAGTTGTATGAGTTCTTTATATATTTTGTATATTAACCCTTTATCAGGAAAATGATGAGCAAATATTTCTTCCATTCTGTGTATTGCCTTTCATTTCATAGATTGCCTGTTGCTATGTGGAGCCTTTTAATTTCATGTAGAATTTATTTATTTATTTATTTATTGACATAATGTATTATTTGTTTCAGGGGTACAAGTCTGTGAAGCGTCAGTCCCACACAATTCACAGCACTCACCATAGCACATACCCTCTCCAATGACCATAACCCAGAAACCCTATCCCTCTTCCCCCACTTGCCAGCAACCCTCTGTTTGTTTCCTGAGATTATGAGTATCTGTGGTCTGTCTCCCTCCTGGGCCCATCTTGTTTCATTTTATCTCTCCCTTCCCCACAAAAACCCTCGCTCTGCCTCTCAAATTCCTCATATCAGAGAGAGAGATCATATAATAATTGTTTTTCTCTGATTCACTTATTTTGCTTAACATAATAGCCTCTTGCTCCATCCATGTCACTGCAAATGACAAGATTTTGTTTCTCATGGCTGCAGAGTATTCCATTGTATGTACATATGTATGTATATGTGTGTATATGTACACACACACATATATACCACCTCTTCCTTTTTTAAATTAATTAATTTATTTCTATTTATTCTTAAATAAACATATAATGTATTTTTATCCCCAGGGTTACAGGTCTGTGAATCATTAGGTTTACACACTTCACAGCACTCACCATAGCACATACCCTCCCCAAAGACCATAATTCTACCCCCCTTCTCCTGACCCCTCTCCCCCCAGCAATCCTGTTTGTTTTGTGAGATTAAGAGTCACTTATGGTTTGTCTCCCTCCCAATTCCATCTTGTTTCATTTATTTTTTTCCTATCCCCCAAACCCCCCACGTTGCATCTCCACTTCCTCATATCAGGGAGATCATATGATAGTTGTCTTTCTCCGATTGACTTATTTCGCTAAGCATAATACCCTCTAGTTCCATCCCCATTGTAGCAAATGACAAGATTTCATTTCTTTTTTTTTTCTTTTCTTTTATTTATTTATTTGACAGACAGGTATCACAAGTAGGCAGAAAGGGAGGCAGAGAGAAAGAGGGGGGAAGCAAGCTCCCCTGCCGAGCAGAGAGCCCGATGTGGGGCTGGATCCTAGGACCCTGAGATCATGACCTGAGCCAAAGGCAGAGGCTTTAACCCACTGAGCCACCCAGGCGCCCAAGATTTCATTTCTTTTGATGGCTGCGTAATATACCATTGTATATATATATATATATATATATATATATATATATACACCACCTCTTCTTTATCCATTCATCTGTTGATGGACATATAGGTTCTTTCCATAGTTTGGCTATTGTGGACATTGCTGCTATAAACATTCAGGTGTGCATGTCCCTTCAGATCACTGCATTAATAACTTTAGGGTAAATACCCAGTAGTGTGATTGCTGGGTTATGTAGGGTAGCTTCATTTTCAACTTTTTGAGGAACCTCCATGATGTTTTCCAGAGTGGTTGCACCAGCTTGCTTTCCCACCAACAGTGTATGAGGGTTCCCCTTTCTCCCCATCCTCACCAGCATCTATCGTTTCCTGACTTGTTAATTTTAGCGATTCTGACTGGTATGAGGTGGTATCTCATTGTGGTTTTAATTTGTATTTCTCTGATGCCTAGTGATGTGGAGCACTTTTTCATGGGTCTGTTGGCCATCTGGATGTCTTCTTTGCAGAAATGTCTGTTCATGTCCTCTTCCCATTTCTTGATTGGGTTCTTTGTTCTTTGGGTGTTAAGTTTGCTAAGCTCTTTATAGATTTTGGATACTAGCCCTTTATCTGATATGTCATTTGCAAATATCTTCTCCCATTCTGTCAGTTGTCTTTTGGTTTTGTTAACTGTTTCCTTTGCTGTGCAAAAGCTTTTGATCTTGATGAAATACCAATAGTTCATTCCTTCCCTTGCTTCCCTTGCCATTGGCGATGTTCCCAGGAAGAAGTCACTGCGGCTTAGCTCAAAGAGGTTGTTGCCTGTGTTCTCCTCAAGGATTTTGATGGATTCCTTTCTCACATTGAGGTCCTTCATCCATTTTTAGTCTATTTTCATGTGTGGTATAAGAAAATGGCCCAATTTCATTTTTCTGCATGTGGCTGTCCAATTTTCCCAACACCATTTGTTGAAGAGACTGTCTTTTTTCCTTTGGACATTCTTTCCTGCTTTGTCGAAGATTAGCTGACCATATAGTTGAGGGTCTATTTTCAGGCTCTATTTCTGTTCCATTGATCTATGTGTCTGTTTTTGTGCCAGTACTATACTGTCTTGATGATGACAGCTTTGTAATAGAGCTTGAAGTCCAGAATTGTGATGCCACCAACTTTGGCTTTCTTTTTCAACATTTCTTTGGCTATTCGAGGTATTTTCTGGTTCCATATAAATTTTAGGATTATTTGTTCCATTTCTTTGAAAAAGAAATGGATGAGATTTTGATAGGGATTGCATTAAATGTGTAGATTGCTTTAGATAGCATAGATATTTTTTACACAACATTTATTCTTCCAATCCAGGAGCATGGAACATTTTTCTATTTCCTTGTGTCTTTCTCAACTTCTTTCATGAGTACGTTATAGTTTTCTGAGTATAGATTCTTTGCCTCTTTGATTAGGTTTATTCTTAGGTATCTTATAGTTTTGGGTGCAATTGTAAATGGGATTGACTCCTAAATTTCTCTTTCTTCTTTCTTGTTGTTGGTGTAGAGAAATGCAACTGATTTCTGTGCATTGATATTATATACTGACACTTTACTGAATTCCTGTACAAGTTCTAGCAGTTTTGGAGTGGAGCCTTTTGGGTTTTCCACATATAGTATCACATCATCTGCGAAGAGTGATAGTTTGACTTCTTCTTTGTCAATTTGGATGTCTTTAATTTCTTTTTGTTGTGATTTCTGAGGCTAGGACTTCTAGTACTATGTTGAATAGCAGTAGTGATATTGGACATCCCTGCCATATTCCTGACCTTAGGGGAAAAGCTTTCAGTTTTTATCCACTGAGAATGATATATTCACGGTGGGTTTTTCATAGATGGCTTTGATAATATTGAGGTATGTGCCCTCTATCCCTACATTTTGAAGAGTATTGATCACGAAGAGATGCTGTACTTTTTCAAATGCATTTTCAGTCTCTATTGAGAGTATCATATGGTTCTTGTTCTTTCTTTTATTAATGTATGGTATCACATTGCTTGATTTGTGGATGTTGAACCAACCTTGCAGCCCTGGAATAAATTCCACTTGGTTGTGGTGAATAATCCTTTTAATGTACTGTTGGATCCTATTGGCTAGTATTTTGGTGAGAATTCTCATATCTGTGTTCATTAAGGATATTGGTCTGTAATTCTCTTTTTTGATGGGATCCTTGTCTGGTTTTGGGATCGAGGTGATGCTGGCCTCATAAAATGAGTTTGGAATTTTTCCTTCCATTTCTATTTTTTGGAACAGTTTCAGGAGAATAGGAATTAGTTCTTCTTTAAATGTTTGGTAGAATTCCCTTGGGAAGCCGTCTGGCCCTGGGCTTTTGTTTGTTTGGAGATTTTTGATGACTATTTCAATGTCCTTACAGGTTATAGGTCTGTTCAGGTTTTCTATTTCTTCTTGGTTCAGTTATGGTAGTTTATATGGTTCTAGGAATGCATCCATTGCTTCCAGATTGTTAAATTTGTTGGTGTAGAGTGGCTCATAATATGTTCTGTATTTCTTTGGTGTTGGTTGTGATCGCTCCTCTTTCATTCATGATTTTATTAATTTGGGTCCTTTCTCTTTTCTTTTTGATAAGCCTGGCCAGGGGTTTATCAATCTTATTAATTCTTTCAGAGAACCAGCTCCTAGTTTTGTTGATTTGTTCTATTGTTTTTGGGGTTTTTTTATTTGTTTGTTTGTTTCTATTTCATTGATGTCTGCTCTGATCTTCATGATTTCTCTTCTCCTGCTGGGTTTAGGCTTTCTTTGTTGTTCTTTCTCTAGTTCCTTTTGGTGTAGGGTTAGGTTGTATATTTGAGACCTTTCTCTTTTTTTGAGAAAGGCTTGTACCACTATACAGTTTCCTCTCAGGACTGCCTTTGCTGTGTCCCACAGATTTGGAATCGTTGTGTTTTCATTGTCATTTGTTTCCATGAATTTTTTCAACTCTTTAATTTCTTGGTTGACCCATTACTTCTTTAGAAGGATGCTGTTTAGTCTCCATGTATTTGAATTCTTTCCAAATTTCCTCTTGTGATTGAGTTCTAGCTTCAGAGCATTGTG
The DNA here is from genome assembly GCF_011764305.1 of Mustela putorius furo. Classification (NCBI taxonomy): domain Eukaryota; kingdom Metazoa; phylum Chordata; class Mammalia; order Carnivora; family Mustelidae; genus Mustela; species Mustela putorius. The sequence goes on along the minus strand of NW_025421375.1, from coordinate 16,308,639 downwards.
GTCTGAAAATATGCAGGGAATGTTCCCAATCTTTTGATACTGGTTGAGACCTGCTTTGTGAGCATGGATGTGATCTATTCTAGAGAACGTTCCATGTGCACTTGAGAAGAATATGTATTCTGTTGCTTTCGGATGAAATGTTCTCAATATATCTGTGATGTCCATCTGGTCCAGTGTGTCATTTAAGGCCTTTATTTCCTTGTTGATCTTTTGCTTGGATGATCTGTCCTATTCAGTGAGGGGAGTGTTAAAGTCCCCTACTATTATTGTATTATTGTCAATGTGTTTCTTTGATTTTGTTATTAATTGGTTTATATAGTTGGCTGCTCCCATGTTAGGGGCATAGATATTTAAAATTGTTAGATCTTCTTGTTGTACAGACCCTTTGAATATGATATAGTGTCCTTTTTCATCTCTTGTTATAGTCTTTGGCTTAAAGTATAATTAATCTAATATAAGGATTGCCAGCCCAGGCTTCTTCTGATGTCCATTAGCTTGGTATATTGTTTTCCACTCCCTCACTTTAAATCTGGAGGGGTCTTTGGGTCTAAAGTGAGTTTCTTTTATAGGCAGCATATTGATGGGTTTTGTTGTTTTATCCATTCTGATACCCTGTGCCTTTTGATTGGGGCATTTAGCCCATTAACATTCAGGGTAACTATTGAGAGATATGAATTTAGTCCCATTGTATTGCCTATAAGGTGACTGTTACTGTATATTGTCTGTTCCTTTCTGATCTACTACTTTTAGGGTCTCTCTTTGCTTAGAGGACCCCTTTCAATATTTCCTGTAGAGCTGGTTTGGTGTTTGCAAATTCGTTCAGTTTTTGTTTGTTCTTGAAGGTTTTAATCTCTCCTTCTATTTTCAATGATAGCCTAGCTGGATATAGTATTCTTGGCTGCATGTTTTTCTCGTTTAGTGCTCTGAATATATCATGCCAGCACTTTCTGGCCTGCCAGGTCTCTGTGGATTAGTCTGCTGCCAATCTAATATTTTTATCATTGTATGTTATAGACTTCGTTTCCCAGGCTGCTTTCAGGATTTTTGCTTTGTCACTAAGACTTGTAAATTTTACTATTAGGTGACGGGGTGTGGACCTATTTTTGTTGATTTTGAGGGTGGTTCTCTGCACCTCCTGGATTTTGATGCTTGTTCCCTTTGCCATATTAGGGAAATTTTCTACAATGATTCTCTCCAATATATCTTCTGCTCCCCTCTACTTCTTCTGCAATGCCAATTATTCTAATGTTGTTTCATCTTATGGTGTCACTTATTTTTTGAATTCTCCCCTCATGGTTCAGTATTTGTCTCTCTTTTGCTCAGCTTCTTTATTATCTGTCATTTGGTGTTCTATATCACTAATTCTTTCTTCTGCCTCATTTATCCTTGCAGTAAGAGCCTCCATTTTTTTATTGCACCTCATTAATAACTTTTTTGACTTCAGCTTGGTTGGAGTTTAGTTTTTTTATTTCTCCAGAAAGGGCTTTTATCTCTCCAGAGATAAAATATCTCTAATATCTTCCATGCCTTTTTCAAGCCTGGCTATAACCTTGAGAATTATCATTTTGAACTCTAGAACTGACATATTATCAATGTCAATATTGATTAGGTCCCTAACCTTCAGTATTGCCTCTTGTTCTTTTTTTGTGGTGAGTTTTTCTGCCTTGTCATTTTGTCCAGATAAGCGTATATGAAGGATCAAATAAAATACTGAAAAGGTGGCAAAGACCCCAGGAAAATGTGCTTTAACCAAATCAGAAGAGACCCCAAATTATGGCGGGGAGAAAGGGGATAAAAAGAAGTTCAGGAAAAAAACCACAAATTTTAAAAAATATTAAAAAAGAAAAAAATATATATTAGACTGGTGATGAATAGTGTCACCCACTTAATTTTGGGAGTATTTTGGTCTCTTAGAAGAAACTATCTCTCAAAATTTTAAAGAATGAAAAACATATATAAGGGTAAACAAAATGAAGGGATGGAATATGCCTATAAAGATGAAAAAAAATTTTTAATTTCTAAAAAAGGAGTTGATAAAGTAAGTTGTTTGGGAAAATAAAGAAAAAGAAAGTGGAGAGATTTTGCTCAGGCTGAAGACTAGAACTGGCCTGGAGCTAGATTTAGGGTATATTTTGATCTATTAGAAGTTGTACCCCAAATTTTTTAGAAGAGAAAAACCTATGTGTATTAAAAAATAAAGTTAGATACAATGAAGGATAAAATATGACTATAATAATGAAGGTTCAAAAAAGATCATTATTTTTCTATGAAAGGTATTGTTAAGATAAACTAGTTGAAAAACATTAAAAGAGGAAAGGGTAAAAGTTAAAAAAATTTAGAAGAAGAAAAAAATAAAAAATTAAATTAAATTAACTGCTGGACTAAAGAATCATGAGGAGAAAGCCATGAATTCCATGCTTTGCTTTCTCCTCCTCTGGAATTCTGCTCTTCTCCTTGGTAAGGGAACTTGTTCGTGGCTGGATTTTTTGTTGGTCCTCTGGAAGAGGGACCTGTTGTAGTGATTCTCAAGGTCGCCAGAGGTCTAATTGTACTGCCCTTACCAGGGCCAGGTTCAGTTATCTGCTCGGGTTCGCTTTCAGGAGCTTTTGTTCCCTGAACACTTTCCATAGAGTTCTGGAGGATGGGAATGAAAATGGCGGCCTCCCAACCTCCTGTCTGGAGGAGCTGAGAGTTCGGGGCCCCACTCCTCAGTGTGCCCTCATAGAAAAGTGCTCAATCACTCCCATCTCCCTGGCCTTCAGCTGCACTCAGAGCTCACCCAGCCTGTAACAGGTTCAAGGTAACCCCGAGCTGAGAGCTCACTCCTTGGCTCTGTCTCTATAGCCGGCTTCCCCGGTCTAGTACCTAAAAGCTCTGTGACACTCAGACACTCCCGATCCTTCTGTGACCCTGTGAGACCTGGGGCCATGCTGACCCTAAGTGGGCTTCACACCAGCTTAGCCTCTGGAGCGATGTCCCTCAGTGGAGCAGACTTTTAAGAGTCCTGATTTTGTGCTCCCTTGCTCCACCGCTTGCCTGGAACCTGCCCCTCCCCCTGCAGTCTATCTCCATGTCACTTTGGATTCACTTCTCCACCATCCCACCTTTCAGAAAGTGGTTGATTTTCTGTTTCTAGAATTGTCTCTTTGGTCTCCTGTTGGATTTGTAGGTGTTCACAATGGATTGAGAAGCTATCTAGCTGATCTCCTGCTACCTCATGTAATCTCAGCCTGCTACTTCTCTGCCATCTTCTACACCACCTCTTCTTTATCCATTAGCAAGTTGATGGAGATCTAGTTTCTTTCCATGGTTTGGCTATTGTAGACATTGCTGCTATAAACATTTGGGTGCATGTGCCCCTTCAGATCAATACATTTGTATCTTTAGGGTAAATACCCAGTAGTACAATTGTTGGGTCATAGGGTAGCTCTATTTTCAACTTTTTGTGGAGCCTCCATGCTATTCTTCAGAGTGGCTACATCACCTTGCATTTCCACCAACAGTGTACGAGGGTTACCCTTTCTCTGCATCCTCTCCAACATCTGTCATTTCCTGATTTGTTAATTTAGCCATTATGACTATTGTGAGGTAGTATCTCATTGTGGTTTTAATTTGTATTTCTCTGATGCCGAGTGATGTGGAGCACTTTTTCATGTGTCTGTTGGCCATCTGGATGTCCTCTTTGCAGAAATGTCTGTTCATGTCCTCTGCCCATTTCTTGATTGGATTCTTTGTTCTCTGAGTGTTGAGTTTGCTAAGCTCTTTATAGATTTTGGATACTAGTCCTTTATCTGATATGTCGTTTGCAAATATCTTCTCCCATTCTGTCAGTTGTCTTTTGTTTTGCTGACTGCTTCCTTTTCTGTGAAAAGCTTCTGATCTTGATGAGGGCCCAATAGTTCTCTTTTGCCCTGTTTTCCCTTGCCTTTGGTGATGTTTCTTGGAAGAAGTTGCTGTGACTAAGGTCGAGAAGGTTGCAGCTTGTGTTCTCCTCAAGGATTTTGATGGATTCCTGTCTAACTTTGAGTTCTTTCATCCATTTTGAGTATTTTTGTGTGTGCTATAGGAAAATGGTCCAGTTCCATTTTCCTGCATGTGACTGTCCAATTTTCCCAACACCATATTTTGAAGAGACTGTCTTTTTTCTTTTGGACATTCTTTCTTGCTTTGTGGAAGATTACTTGACCATAGGGTTGAGGGTCTATTTCTGGGCTCTCTATTCTGTTCCATTGATCTATGTGTTTGTGTTTGTGCCACTACCACACTGTCTTAAAGATTATAGCTTTGTAATAGAGCTTGAAGTCTGGAATTGTGATGCCACCAACTTTGGTTTTCTTTTTCAATATTCCTTGGGGTCTTTTCTGGTTCCATTTAAATTTTAGGGTTATTTGTTCCATTTCTTTGAAAAAAAATTGATGGTATTTTAATAGGGATTGCACTAAATGTGTAGATTGTTTTAGGTAGCATATACATTTTCACAATATTTGTTCTTCAAACCCATGACCATGGAAAGTTTCTCAATTTCTTTCAAGAATATTCTGTAGTTTTCTGAGTACAAATTCTTTGCCTCTTTGGTTAGTTTTATTCCTAGGTATCTTATGGTTTTGGTGCAATTATAAATGGGATTGACTCCCTAATTTCTCTTTCTTCTGTCTTGCTGTTGGTTTATAGAAATGGAACTGATTTCTGTGCGTTGATTTTCTATCCTGACACTTTACCGTATTCCTGTATGACTTCTAGCAATCTTGGAGTGAAGTCTTTTGGGTTTTCCAGGTAAAGTATCATAACACCAGCAAAGAGTGAGAGTTTGAATTCTTATTTGCCAATTCAGGTGCCTTTTATTTCTTTTGTTGTTGATTGCTGAGGCTAGGACTTCTAGTACTATGTTGAATAGCAGTTGTGATAGCAGACAGCCCTGCCATGTTCCAGACCTTAGGGAAAGCTCTCAGTTTTTCCCCATTGAGAATGATACTCCCTGTGGGATTTTTATAGATGGCTTCAATGATATTGAGTTATGTACCCTCTATGTCTACACTGTGAAGACTTTTGATTAAGAAAGGATGCTGTACTTTTTCAAATGCTTTTTCAACATCTACTGAGAGTATCATATGGTTCTTGTTCTTTCTATTATTAATGTATTATATCGCATTGACTGATTTGTGGATGTTGAACCAGCCTTGCAGCCCTGGAATAAATCCCACTTGGTCATGGCGAATAATCCTTTTAATGTACTGTTGGATCCTATTGGCTAGTATTTTGGTGAGAATTTTCACATCTTTGTTCATTAAGGATATTGGTCTGTAATTCTCCTTTTTCAGGGGGTCTTTGTCTGGTTTTGGGATCAAGGTAATGCTGGCCTCATAAAATGAGTTTGGAAGTTTTTCTTCCATTTCTATTTTTTGAATCAGTTTCAGGAGAATAGGAATTAATTCTTCAAATGTTTGGTAGAATTCCCCTGGGAAGCTGTCTGGCCCTGGACTTTTGTTTGTTTGGAGATTTTTGATGACTGTTTCAATCTCCTTACTGATTATAGGTCTGTTCAGGTTTTCCATTTCTTCTTGGTTCAGTTTTGGTAGTTTATATGTCTCTAGGAGTGCATTCATTTTTTCCAGATTGTCCAATTTCCTGGCATGTAGCTGTTCATAATGTGTTCTTATAATTGTTTGTATTTCTTTGGTGTTGGTTGTGATCTCTTGGCTTGTATTGCTATATACTTTCCTCTCAGGACCACCTTTGACAACTCCCAAAGATTTTGAGCTGTTGTGTTTTCATTTTCATTTGTTTCCATGATTTTTTAAATTCTTAAATTTCCTGGTTGACCCATTCACTCTTTAGTAGGATGATCTTTAACCTCCATGTATTTGAATTCTTTCCAAATTTCCTCTTGTGATTGAGTTCTAGCTTTAGAGCATTGTGGTCTCAAAATATGCAGGAAATTAACTAATTCTTTTGGTACTGGTTAAGACCTGATTTGTGACCCAGGATCTGATCTATTCTGGAGAATATTCTGGGAACACTAGAGGAGAATGTGTATTCTGTTGCTTTGGGATAGAATATTCTTTTTTTTTTTTTTAAGGTTTTATTTATTTATTTGACAGAGATCACAAGTAGGCAGAGAGGCAGGCAGAGGGAGAGGGGGAAGTAGGACCCATGCTGAGTAGAGAGCTCTATGTGGGGCTTGATTCCAGGACTCTGGGATTATGACCTGAGCCGAAGGCAGAGACTTTAACCCACTGAGCCACCCAGGTGCTCTGGGATAGAATGTTCTGAATGTATCTGTGAAGTCCATCTGGTCCACTATGTCATTTAAAGCCTTTATTTCCTTATTGATCTTTTGCTTGGATGATCTGTCCATTTCAGTGAGGGGGGTGTTCAAGTCCCCTATTATTATTATATTATTTTTGATGTGTTTCTTTGATTTTATTATTAATAGGTTTATATAATTGGCTCCTCCCATGTTGGGGGCATAGATATATAACATTGTTAGATCTTGTTGGACAGACCCTTTAAGTCTGATATTGTGTCCTTCCTCATTTCTTATGATAATCTTTGGCTTAAAAGCTAATTTATCTGATATAAGGATTGCCGTCCCAGCTTTCTTTTGATGTTCTTTAGCTTGGTAACTGTTTCCCAACCTCTCACTTTAGATCTGTAGGAGTCTTTGGTTTTCAAATGAATTTCTTGCAAACAGCATATTGATGGGTCTTTTTTTTTTTTTTAAATCTATTCTGATACCCTGTGTCTTTTGATGGGGGCATTTAGCCCATTTATATTCAGGGTAACTATTGAAAGATATGAATTTAGTGCCATTGTATTGCCTGTAACGTGACTGTTGCTGTATATTGTCTCTGTTCCTTTCTGGTCTGTTATTTTTAGTCTCTCTTTACTTAGAGGACCCCTTTCAATATTTCCTGTAGGCCTGGTTTGTTGTTTGCAATTTCTTTTAGTTTTTGTTTTCCTGGAAGATTTTTATCTCTCTTATTTTCAATGGCAGCCTAGCTGGATATAGTAATCTTGGCTGCATATTTTTCTCATTTAGTGTTCTGAATATAACTTGCCGGTCCTTTTTGGCATGCCAGGTCTCTGTGTATAGGTCTGCTGCCAATAATATTTTTATCTAGATATTCTATCTAGATATTCCAATCTAATATTTCTAATATTACAGACCTCTTGTCCCCAGGTGCTTTCAGGATTTTCCCTTTGTCGCTGATATTTGTAGTTTTACTATTAGCTGATGGGATGTGGACCTATTTTTATTTTGAGAGGGATTCTCTGTGCTTCCTGGATTTTGATGCTTGTTCCCTTCACCAAATTAAGGAAAATCTCTGCTGTAATTTGCTCCAATCTTCTACCCCCCTTTTCTTTCTTCTTTTTTCTCTTCCCCAATTATTCTAATATTTTTTCATCTTATATCACTTATCTCTTGAATTCAACACTCGTGGTCCAATAGTTGTTTATCTCTTTTTCTCAGTTTCTTTATTATATGTCATTTGATCTTCTATACCACTAATTCTCTCTTTTGCCTTATTTAGCTAGCAGTAAGAGCCTCCATTTTTTTATTGCACCTCATTAATGGCTTTTTTTAAATTTCAACTTTGTTAAATTTTAGTTCTTTTATTTCTCTAGAAATGGACTTTATTTCTCCAGAAAGAGATTCTCTACTATCTTCCGTGCTTTTGTAAAGCCATCTAGCACCTTGATAATTGCCACTCTGAACTCCAGCTCTGACACCTTACTTATTTCTGTATTGATTAGGTCCCTAGCCATTGGTACTGCCTCTTGTTCTTTTTTTTTTTTTGTGTGTGTGTGTGTGGTGAGTTGTTCCCACCTCGTCATTTTATCCAGAGAAGATAGATGAAAAAGAGAACAGAATACTAAAAGGAAGCAATGACCCCAGAAAAATATACATGACCAAATTGAATGAGACCTGAAACTGGAAGGAAAAGAAAGGAGAAAAAACAAACAAACAAACAAACAAACACATATATATACACACACACATATATATATATGTGTATATATACATTAGACTGGTAAATAGAACAGAGCCACACACTTCATTTTGGGTGTATTTTTGTCTGTTAGAAGAAACTGCCTCCCAAAATTTTAAGTAAAACTTATATATATACAAAAATAAGGGTAAGCACAATGAAGGGATGGGATATGACTGTAAGATGAAAATTTAAGAAAAGTTCTAAAAAGGAATTGATAAGATAAGAAGTTGGTTGAAAAAAGAAAAAGGAGGAAAGAATGTGATCAGGCTAGATGCTAGAACAAAGCACTAGATTTAAGGTATATTTGGATCTTTTAAAAGAAAAAAAAAAAGAAACTATATCCCAAAATTTCAAAGAAAGAAAATCTATATGTATACAAAAAAATAAGGTTGTATATAATAAAGGAATAGAATGTGACTTTAACAATGAAAATTTTTAAAGATTTTTTAAAAAGATATTGATAATATAAAATAGTTAAAGAAGGTTAAAATAGGAAAGAGAAAAATTAAGAAATAGAATTTAAAAAAATTAACTTTGAAAGCCTATAGAATCATGAGAGAAAAGCCATGAATTCTGAATTCTATGTGCTGCATTCCCCTACCTCTGGAGTTCTGCAATTCTCCTTGACCAGGAACTTGGTCTCAGCTAGATGTTCTTGCTGATCTAGGAGAGGGGCCTGTTGCAGGGATTCTCAAATGTCTTTGCCTAAGGTGGAATTGAACTACCCTTTCCAGGGGCCAGGCTAACTAATCAGCTCAGGTTTATGCTTGGGAGCTCTTGTTCCCTGAATGCTTTCTGTACAGCTTTGGAGGAAGAGAATTAAAAGGGCAGACTTTCAATCTTTGGCCCCATAGGACCCAACAGCTTGGGGCCCCACTCCTCAGTGCACCCTCAGAGAAAAGTAGTAAATCCCTCATGTTTCCCTGGTCTCTGGCTGCACTCTGAGCTCACCCAGCCTGTCACTGAGCATTTCTATCTCTGGCACACAGCCCCATTTGGAGTTTCCAAACCCAGCAGATTCCTGCAGCATAATTCTGCACCACCCCTCCTGGAGGAGGAAGGAGGGACCATCCCTGGATCTGCTGATTGTGGGTTCCTTGCTCTAAGAACAGTGGCCCAACTGTGCCCCAGATCACAGTTTAAGGTACCCCAAGCTGAAAGCTCCCTCCTCAGCTCATCTCTGCATCCAGCTTCTCAGCGCTGATACCTGGAAGCTCTGCCACACTCAGACACCCCTGGTCTTTTTGTGACCTCACAGGTCCTGAGACCACACTGTCCCTGTTGGGGCTTCACCCCCTAGCTAACCTCTGGTGTGACATCCCTCAGTGGAATACACTTCTTAAAGTTCCAATTTTGTGCTCCACTGCTCTACCGCTTGCTGGGAGCCGGTCCCTACTCCTGCATTCTCTCTTCCTGTATATCACCTCAGATTCACTTATCTGCAGGTCCTATCTTCCAGAAATTGGTTGCTTTTCTGTTCCTAGAATTGCTGCTCTTCTTCTCTTCAATCTCTTGTTGAGTATATAGTTGTTCAGCATGGTTTGACAACTAGCTGAACTCCTGGGACTGGACAATATTTCGGTCTTTCTGCCATCTTGCCCTGAATCTGTTTTGTTTGTTTGTTTGTTAGTTTAGTTTTGTTTTGTTTTTATTTCACTTGTACTTTTAGTGTCATATCCAAAAAATTGGAGTGAGACCACTGACAAGGAGCTTTTTCTCTAGTTTTAGTTCTTATGTTTGCATTTTTAACCTATTTCAGGTTAAGGCTTGTGGGTAAGTTGGAATAGGGGTCCAGTTGCATTTTTCTACATATGGTTATCCAAATTTTCCAGCATCATTTCTTGGAAAAGCTATTATTTCCCTTTGAGTATTCTTGGATGCCTTGTCAAATACTTGTTGACTGTATATGCAGGATTTTAATTTTGGGCTCTCTTTTATTCCACTGTTCTATTTTTATGTCAGAATCATACTGTTTTAATTACTGTAGCTTTGTGGTACAGATTGAAATCAGTGTGGATGATGCCTCCAGCTTTGTTTTTCTTTCTCAGGATTCCTTTGGCTATTTGGAATCTTTCATTCCCTTCAAATATTAAGATTGTATATTCTATTTTTGTAAAAAATGCTATGTGGGTTTTGATAGGGATTACATTGAATCTATAGATCGCTTTGGGTAGTTTGGACATTTTAAAAAGATTAATTCTTCTAGTCCATGAAATATCTTTCCATGTATTTGTGTCTTCTTCAATTTCTTTAATCCAGGTATTAGAGTTTTCAGTGTGTAGAAATTTTACCTCCCTGCCTTAATTTATCTTTAGGATTTTATTTTTTGGTGCTTCTGTAAATGAGATTGTTTTCTTTATTTCTTTTACATATATTTAATTTTTGTGTGTTGAAGTGCAACTGTTTTCTGTATGTTGATTTTGTAACCTGCAACTTTACTGAATTTTTTTTATTTTTGCAGATTTTTGCAAATCATTAGGATTTTATATATTTAAGATTATATTATCTCCAAACAGACAGCTTTATGTTATTTTTTTTCCTGTTTTGAATGCCTTTTATTTATTTTTATTTCCTGATTGCTCTGGCTAGGACTTCTATACTATGTTGAGTGGAGACCCTTGTCTTGATTTGGAGGAAAGTCTTTCAGCCTTTCACACTTTGTATGATATTAGCTGTGGACTTGTCACATATGGTCTTTATTATGTTAAGATACATTCCTTTTATATTCCTTACATATTCAATTTGTTGAAAGTTTTAATCATAAAAAATGGTGAATTTTCTCAAATGTGTTTTTTTTTCTACATCAGTTGAATCACATGGTTTTTATCTTTCATTTTTTTACTGTGGTGAATGACATTGATCAGTTTGTGTTGAGTCATGTTTTCATCACAGGGATAAATTCATCTTTATCATGCTGTATGATCCTTTTAATGTACTGTTGCATTTGGTTTGCTAGTATTTGCATCTATATTTATCAGGAATATTGGGCTATACTTTTTTTTCTCATAGTGTCCTTACCTGATTTTGGGATCAGGTTTAATACTGGCCTTGTAAAATCAATTTAGGAGTCTTCACTCCTCCTCTTTTCTTTGGAAGAGTTTGAGAGGGATTGGTGTTAATTCTTTAAATATTTGGATGGGTTCACCAGGGAAATAGTCAGTCCTTGATTTTACAATGTTGGGAGATTTGGGATTATTGAGTAATTTTCTTACTCATTATTTGTCTGGTCAGATCTGTTTCTTGGTAGGTTATATGTTTACAGCAGTTTAAGTATTTCTTCTAAGGATATCCAATTTGTTAGCCTATTATTGTTCATGGTAATCTTTTATGATTTTTTTAAATTTTTGTGTTGTAATGTCTTCTTTTTCATTTCTAATAATATTCAAGTCTTTCTTTTTTTTTCTTAGTCTAATTAAAAGTTTGTCAATTTTATTTATCTTTTCAAAAAAACCAGCCCATAGTTTTATCAATCTTTTCTTTTTTTTCTCTAGTCTCAACTACATTTATTTTTTTGCTTTTATCTTTGTTATTCCCTTTCTTCTGTTAAATTTGGGATTAGTTTATTCTTTTTCTATTTTTGAGATAGAAGGTTAGTTTGAGATATTTCTTTTTTTCTTAAAGTAGTCATTTATTACTATAAATTTCCCTCCTAGAACTGCTTTTACTGTATCTCATGGAATTTGGTATATTGTTTAGATTTTTATTTCAAGATATTTTTTCAATTGATTTTTCGATACATTGGTTTTTCAGGAGTGCTTTGTTCACTTTTCATATTTGGGATTTTCCCTCTTTTCTTTTGTATTAATATTTAGTTTCATATCATTGTGGTGAGAAAAGATACTTGATAGGATTTTAGTTTTTTTTTTTATATTTGCTAAGACTTGTTTTGTGACCTATTATTTGACCTGCCCTGAGGGACGTTCCATGTACACTTGAGAAGAATGTGGTCTGTTGCTGTTAGATGGAATAGTCTCTATATGTATGTTATGTCTATTTACTCTGACATATGGTTCAAGTCCAACATTTCCTTATTGGTTATCTGTCTTGATTATCTATCAGTTTTTGAAAGTGCAGTACTGAAGTCCCCAATGTTATTATATTGTTGTGTATATCTCCATTCAGATCTGTCAGTATTGCTTAATATAATTGAGTGCTTCAATATTACCTAGATACATATCTATATTATTACATGTCCTTAATGGATTGACCTTTTTACCTTTCTACAAAAACAATCTTGGGCTTTGCTACAATTCTTGGCTTAAAAACTATTTTTCTTGAGGGGAATCTGAGTGGCTCACCAAGTTGAGCATCCAAGTCTTGATTTTGGCTGGAGTCATGATCTCAGTGTCATGAGACTTGGCCCTGAAACAAGCTCTCTGCTCAGTACAGAATCTGCTTGAGATTCTCTCTCCCTCTCCCTCTGTGCCTCCTCCTGCATGTGTGCTCTCTCTCTCTCTCTTAAATAAGTAAATAAACTTTTTTTAAAAAAAGACTTTATTTATTTGACAGACAGAGATCACAAGTTTGCAGAGAAGCAGGCAGAGAGAGAGAGGGGGAAGCAGGCTCCCCGCAGAGCAAAAAGCCTGATGTAGGGCTCGATCCCAGGACTCCAGGATCACGACCCGAGCTGAAGGCAGAGACCTTAACCCACTGAGCCACCCAGGTGCCCCAAATAAATAAACTTAAAAAATATATATATTTTCCTGATATGTTTAGCTACTCCCCCTTTTTTTTTCTTCTTCCACTTGCTTAGGATATATTTTCCCATGTCTTACCTTTGAGCCCATGCGTGTCCTTTTTTTTTTTTTTTTAAGATTTTATTTAGTTATTTGATAGAGACACAGCAGGAGAGGAAACATAAACAGGTGGAGTGGGAGATGGAGAAAGAGGCTTCCTGTGAAGCAGGGAGCCCAATGCCGGGCTTGATCCCAGGACCCTGGGATCATGACCTGACCCAAAGGCAGATGCTTAATGCCTCACCACCCAGGCGCCCCCAGTGTGTGCCCTTAAAATGGTTGTGAGTCTGTTTTAGGCAGCAGATAGTTGGGTCTTGTTTTTTTGTGGTAGTGGTTGTTTTGTTTTTAATATATCCAGCCACTCTATGCCATTTGAATAGAAAATTCAATCTATTTACATTTAGAGTAAACATCAATAGGTATAGATTTAACTAATGCTTCTTAATAGAATCTGTAACACAATTCATAGTATCTGTATCGCTTTAATACCTTTTGAAAGTCCTAATTGACACTGTCTCAGCATTCTTGCCCTCCAGTCTTATAACCAGTGATTCAATACTTTTGGTGGAATAAGAGAGAAATGAGCCCCTTTGGCAGCATTTCACACAATTGGGGAAGTCTGAATCTCCCTCACACATCTCTTTCATCCAAAGGAAATATCACAGGCCAGGAAGATCCTTAGCCCTGAGCTTTGCCACCTTGGGGTAGTGGTGATGTGGGTAAAGTCAAACCATTCCTCTTAGCCCTCTCCAATGCAAACAAACTTCTAATTTTTTTTTTCCCCTCCAGTGATATTCTGGGACTCTTCTAGTTCAAAGGCTCTCTCATCCATGGATAACTGTCTAAGATAGTGTTTGCCAAGGAGTCTTAAACTGAGGGGCTGAGGCCAGTTCCTGGGCTACTACAGAGTCCACTGCCAGGACCAAGATCTGTGTATTTATTATCTGACACACAGCTGGGCAAGACACCTCTTGGTCCTTTGGCATATGATGCTGAATCCCACAGCTCTCACACGGACACTTTTGTCTATGGATGCTTGCCACTTATTTATAGCTAAGATTAAGAACACGAACAATGGATACCTTATTTAGCCATGATACTGATGTCACTCTGTGAATGTCTGTGTTCCCCAGCCCTTAATCCTCAATGTGATGATATTTAGAGTGGGGACTTAGAGATAATTAGGTTTAAAGAGATTGTAAGGTTAGAGCTCATGATGGAATTTATGTCCCTATAAGAAAAGCGAGACCAGAGCTTACTCTTTCTTCCATGTGAGAGGCAGTGAGAAAGTGTCCATCTATAAGTCAGAAAGAGGGCCATCACAAGTGGCAGAATATTTACCTTATTGTTCCCAGGCTCCAGAATTGTGAAAAAGAAATGTCTGTTGTTTAAGTCACCCAGTATAAGATATTCTCTTATTTTTTCTTTCTTTTCTTTTTTTTTTCTTTTCTTTCTTTCTTTTTTTTTTTTTTTTTTTTTAAGATTTTATTTATTGGAGCTCCTTGGTGGCTCAACTGGTTAAGTGTCTGTCTTCCACTCAGGTCATGACCCCAGGGTCCTGGGATCAAGCCCTGCCCTGGGATTGAGACCCATGTTGTGTTTCCCGCTCAGTGGGGAGTCTGCTTCTCCCTTCTCCCCCACTCGTGGTTTCTCATTCACTCTCTCTTAGATAAAGTCTTTAAAAAATTTACTGATTTATTGAGAGAGAGTGTGTTCATGAGCAGGGGGGCAGAGGAAGAGGGAGAAGAAGACTCCCTGCTAAGCAGGCAGGGAGCCTAATGCTGGGCTTGAACCTAAGACCCTGAGATCATGACCTGAGCCCAAGGCAGACGGTTAACTGACTGAGCCACCCAAGTACCTCTAATGTATTTTCTTAAAGTGGCTGAAGCAAACTAAGACAATAGCTATTGCTATAAATAAGTTATGAAATATAACTTTAGTCCTCTCTTGTAAGTAATTTGGATGAAGACAATTCAGTTTATACAAGAACAGGAAGCTGTAATTGAGGACAATTTACAACTAATATTTTAGGAGTTTAAGGATATTAGATAATATTCCCATATAATAGGTAAGGTCAGAATTTAAAAGGGAGGGGACTTATCAACATTTTCAACATCAGGTATCTATTTTTCCCATTCACTGAGGAGGGAAAGAAGTTCTCCAGGATAACAGATGTATAAGTATCTTTATAGGGAAACAACAGTATGATTTTGATTCTATTACATATTCATGTACCTCCATATTTCACTTGCATATTTACTGGTTTATTTTTTTGTATTCAGTTTCATATTTAATACTTGATCCTATTAGCTTTCCTTTTGTTATTTTATTTTGGAAAGGACACTTAACATGGGATCCATCCTCTTAATTTTTTTTTAAAATGTTAAACACATTATTGTTGCCCATAGGTACAATGTTATATTACATATCTCTAGAGCTATTCATCTTGTTCAACTGAAACTTTATGCCCATTGAGTAAAAACATCATTTCTCACATCTCTCTGCCCCCTAGAAATGACCATTCTACCCCTGATTGTATACAGTTGACTATTTAATACCTTACGTAAGTGTAATCATGCAGTATTGTCTTTCTTTACCCACCTTATTTTACTTGGTATTCCATCCTTAAGATTCATTTATGTAGTGGAAAACAGCAGAATTTTCTTCTTTTCTGAGGCTGTATACTATTCCATTGTATGCATGTACCACATTTTCCTTATTTATTCCTCTACCAACAGATATTGAAATTGTTTCCATACCTTGACTATTGTGAATGCCACTATAGGGAACATTGGTATGGCAATATTTCTTTCAGATTCTAATTTAAATTCTTTTGGATTAATACACAGTGGTGAGATTACTGGGTCATGTGGTAGTTCTATTTTTAATTTTTTGAGGGACCTCCTCATACTATTTTCTGTAGAAGATAGACTGATTTTTAATTTCTGTCAACACTGTGCAAGAGTTCCAATTGCTCCACATCCTCACCAGCACTTACTTTTTTTTTTCTATTAATAGACATCCAGTCAGGTAGGAGATTATATTGCATTGTCGTTTTGATTTGCATTTCCCTGATGATTACTACTGCTGAATATGTTTTTCATATATCTGTTGGCCCTTCATGTGTCTTCTTTGAAGATATGTCCTTTAGCCTGTTTTTAATTGTGTTATTAGTTGTGTGTTTTTAAGTTTGTTTTTTGTTTTTGTCACCTGTTATAAGATATATGGTTTATAAAATTGTTTTCCCCATGCCATAGGTTGTCTTTTCCCTCTATTAGTTGTTTTCTTTGCTGTGAGATGCCTTTTAACTTTCATTTTGCTAAACTTAGAAAATGCTTCTATTTTAGCAATCCAATCTATTTTTAGCATTTGCTATTTTATTTTTACTTTCTTGTTCACAAATATTTTTAGAATGAATTCTCTGCCAAATTAATTATGCCAGTGTTGGAAAGAACGAGATCAAGAATAGATTTTTATTGGGACGCCTGGGTGGCTCAGTTGGTTAAGCAGCTGCCTTCGGCTCAGGTCATGATCCCAGCGTCCTGGGATCGAGTCCCACGTCGGGCTCCTTGCTCAGCAGGGAGCCTGCTTCTCCCTCTGCCTCTGCCTGCCATTCTGTCTGCCTGTGCTCTCTCTCTCCCCCTCTCTCTCTCTGATAAATAAATAAAATCTTAAAAAAAAAGAATAGATTTTTATTAAGCATTCCTTTAAAATTATTTTTCAGTCCCTGCCAGGATTTGTTCTTACTTCCCATACTATTCCCTAGGCTATAACTAAGGTCAAGTTGGAGCATAACCTAGCTTTGAATGTGCTGGATCTAATAACAGAAGAAAGGAGCTATACTCCAAAGGAGTTACAAAACCTTGGCATCATGTATTTGAAGAAGCAGGAGGGTACATGTGTGGCAGGATCTAAAATTGCTTAATCAAAGGAGCCCAGGTGTAGCATAGGTGAGATAATTCTCTGAAGAGACAGAATTGAAATATCTGGCCATATTTAGGAGATAATCTCATCTTGCTACTTGGATAAATCCTAGAAGATAGAAAAAGTGATGGCACATTGTCAGGAAAGTTGAAATACCAGGATCACTGTGGCAGATGGTAGATGAAGAAATTTAAAAGCTTTGAGAAGTGGCCATTCTGAAATAGATAAACTATGTAAGTCTAGAAGACACACCAGATTGCACAGAGGGTTCCTTATTTACAAAGGATATAAAGTATATGTTGGTAAAAAATTTAGTTGTGGCTCTTTTCTCTGTGGCAGGATTTAGGTGGAAGAGGCCATTACAAAACAAGGCTCACTGAAGGCAATGACAGTGATAAAACACTAACACTTCAGAGGCCATGTTTTTAACCCAAGAAGTCAGATGGATATAATTACTATAAATGACATGGAGTAACAGTCAAATGATCAAGAACTGCAAAGCATTAAGGACATGGTTAAAAGAACACAAAATCCCTGGGACCAAATATATATATAGTCATCCCCCCAAAATACAATTCAGCTTTGTCATCAGAAGACACAAGGTTGCATAAATGGAAGCCTTAGAACAGTCCCCAAAATAAGAAGTGGTGATCCCTTGCCCATTTCTAGTTCTGAGCCAGTTTTCAATTTCAAAACCCATTTGGCCAAAAGGAAACTGAGTCCTAGAAGGACCTTATAACATCATAGCAGGCATATGCTAGAATTATATCCCAGTCCTTTCTAAAGAGATGTTAAACCATTTCTCAGGTAACTGTACAAGGGTGATATAAAGTACCCAAAGGTTTTGAGGATTATGAAACATAGGTCTGGTTTGACATTGATACTGATGGGCCTTCTCAGAGTTGGGATAAATTAGAGCTGGATAATATCTAAAGTTCTGGACAAGGTTTAGTTCACTTTGGATTTACTAGATCTCCAGATTCACTTGATGGTTACCTACCCATTCCCAAAAGTATAATTGGGATGTACATACTTGGTAGTTGTCACAAGTCCCCTACCCCCCACATTGGATTCATGGCTTGTGAGGTAAGAGTTATTATACTAGAAGAGAGCATGTGAAAGCTACTGAAACTGTCACCTCTGGTCATTACTGTAAATAAAAACTATTACTGTATCTTCAGGGGAGTCTAGAAATGAGGGTCACCTTTAAAAATCTAATGATGCATGGTGGTGTCCTCATTATGTCCTCATTTTATTAACAACTTTGGTCCTTCAAAATCAAATGAATACTGGAATAGGAGAGCAGCCTACAAACTCAATGAAATAAACCCTCACCATACCTCCCCCACAGCTGAAGCTGCTCTGTGAGATGCATTTTTTTTTTTAGATTTTATTTATTTATTTGACAGACAGAGATCACAAGCAGGCAGAGAGAGAGAGAGAGAGAGAGAGAGAGAGGAGGAAGCAGGCTCCCTGCCGAGCAGAGAGCCCGATGTGGGGCTCGATCCCAGGACTCTGGGATCATGACCTGAGCCGAAGGCAGAGGCTTTAACCCACTGAGCAACCCAGGTGCCCCTGTGAGATGCATATCTTGATTAGAGTAGATTTAAAGTGCCTCGGGCACATAATATGTGACCACTGATTTGACAAATGCATTATTTTTTTATTCAGATCAGAAAAAGGGATGAGAAATTTTGCAATCACATAGAGTGGACAGAAATGTGCATTTATGGTTTTATCCCAGAAGTATGTTAATTATCCAGCTCTATGTCATAATGTAGTCTGAAGAGTTCTGAACTATCTGAATATTCTGTAGAACACAATATTGCTCAACCTCCTTCACATTATTCTCATTAAGTAAGATGAACAAGAAGTGGCTGGCACCTTGGAGAACTGGATACAATATAAATATTTCAGAATTGAAAGATAATCCTTATGAAGAATCAGTAGCCTCTGGCATCAGTACAGTTTTTTAAGGGTGCAATGATCAGATATGAACAGAATGTCCCTTTCAAAGTATGAGTTAATTTATTATACCTGACTTTCCTACCATGATGACAGAAGTATAGTAAATATAATACACAGTAATCCTTTTCAGATTCTGGAGGCAACATATCCCATATATTTAAATACTATTTCAAGTCATATACTGGATAACATGAAAGATTACCACTTGAGTGGAGCTTATAAAATAAAAGGGCTTTACAGCACATTCAGGCTAAGGTACAAGCATCACTCTTGCTTGGCCCATAGAAGTAGGCAGACCCTATGGTATCTGAGGTAGTAGTTAGAAAAGATGCCAGGTGAGGCTTATGGCATGTCACAGTCATAGGATTGGCCCCTGAGATACCAGAACAATACCATGCTATTTGCTGCTAAAATCTATGTTCATTTTACTTCTGAACTAATTAATCAAATATACATATTTTTAACTATTTCACCTTTTTAAAAAAATTGAACACCATTATAAATACACTTTCTGACATAATCTAAATTTTGGATTTTGATTTTTTAATTTTATTTTTTACTTTTTAAAGTTTTTCTTTAAATCCAGTTCATCAATATACAGTATAATAATAGTGATTCAATACTTGCACACAACATGCAGTGGTTATCACAAGTGTACTCCTTAATTCTCACCACCTATTTCACCCATTCACCTCCCCTGTAGTAACTATTAGTTTGTTCACTGTAGTTAACAGTGTTTCTTGGCTTACCTTTATCTCTTTTTCTCTACTCTTGCTCATATGTTTTGTTTCTTAAATTCTACATATGAGGTAAATCATATGGTATTTGTCTTTCTCTAACTTATTTTGCTTAGTATACTATTTAGCTGCACCCATGTCATTGCAAATGACAAGATTTCATTCTTTTTTATAGCTGAGTAATAGTCCATTAAATAAATATATACATATATTCCATTATATGTATTTATATGTATATATACATACATACATACATGCATGCATGCATACATACATATATGGAATCAGTTCAATATCTGTATATATATATCAGATATATATATATATATATATATATATATATATATATATATATCTCACTTCTTTATCCACCCAGAAGTTGACAGACACTTGAAGTGATTCCATAATTTGTCTATTATAGATAAGGCTGCTATAAATGTCAGGGTACATGTATCCCTTTGAATTAGTATATTTGTATTCTTTGAGTAATTGTAGTTCAATTGCTGGGTAGTAATTCTATTTTTAACCATTTAGTAGTTAAAATAGTAGCACTAATTCTATTTTAACTTTTTGAGGAAACACTGTACTGTTTTCCATAGTGGCTGCACCAGTTTGCATTCCCACCAACACAACAAGAGTGTTCCCCTGTCTCCACATCTTTGCCAAAATCTGTTATTTTTTGTGTTGTTGATTTTAGCTATTTTGACAGATGTGAAGTGATTTCTCATATTTTTTTATTTGTATTTCTTTGATGATCACTGATGTTGAACATCTTTTAATGTGTCTGTTGGTCATCTATATGTCTTCTTTGAAAAAATGTCTGTTCATGTCTTCTGCCCATCTTTAATTAGATTATTAATTTTTTTCCAGGACCCTCACTTTTAATCTGCATATGTCTTTAGATCTAAACTGAATCTCTTTTAGGGGTGCTTGGGTGGCTCTGTCAGTTGAGCATCCAGCTCTTGGTTTTGGCTCAGGTCATGATCTTAGGATCATGGGATCAAATCCTATACTGGGCTCTGCGCTTAGTGGGAAGTCTGCTTGGGATTTTCTCTCTCCCTCTCCCTCTGCCCATCTGTCACAGGTTCTGTCTCTCTGTTGCTTAAATAAATAAATAAATCTTTAAAAGTAAGTAAAATAAAATAAGTCTCTTTTAGGCGGCATGTAGATGGATTTTTTTTAAGAGTTTATTTATTTGACAGAGAGATTATGAGTAGGCAGACAGGCAGACAGAGAGAGAGAGAGAAAGAGAAGGAAGCAGGCTCCCTGCTGAGCAGAGAGCCCAATGCAGGACTCAATCCCAGGACCCTGAGATCATGACCTGAGCTGAAGACAGAGGCTTAACCCACTGAGCCATCTAGGTGCCCAGATTTTGTTTTTTTTTAAAATCCAATCTGATATTATATATCTTTTTTTTTTTTTTATATATCTTTTGGTCAGAGCATTCATTCCACTTACATTCAAAGTAATTATTGACAGATATGTTGTCTACGGCCATACCACCCTGAACGCGCCCGATCTCGTCTGACAGATATGTATTTAGTGCCATCTTATTATTTGTTTTGTTATTGTTTCTAGAGATTTCTCTGATTTCTTCTTGTCTTTGTCACTTTGATCTCCCCTTTGCACTCAAAGGGTCCACTTTAATATTTCTTATAGGGCTGGTTTCATGGTCACAAACTCCTTTAATTATTTTTGGGGGTTGTTTTGTTTTGTTTTGTTTTGGTTGAAAAATTTTATCTTTCCTTCTATTCTGAATGGTACCCTTGCTGGATAGAGTATTCTTGGCTGTAGATTCTTCCCATTCAGCATTTGGAATATATCATGGGTTTGCCAAGTTTCTGTTGAGAAATCTCCAGGTAGCTATATGGAATTCCCTTGTAAGTTAAGGACTTCCTTTGTCTTACTGCTTTTAAGATTTTTTCTTTATCACTATAATTTTCAAATTTAATTGTAAATGTCTTAGCTTGCTTTTGTTGATTTTGATGGAAGTTCTCTGTGCCTCCTGGATATGGATGCCTGTTTCCTTCCCCAGATTAGGTAAGTTTTCTGTTGTTATTTCTTAAAATGAAATTTCTGCCCCCTTTTCTCTTTTTCTCCTGGGACTCCTATAATTAAATGTTCATACAGTCGATAGAGTCATGGAGTTGCGTTCTAACTCTATTTTTGTGTTGCATAATTTTTCTTTCTTTCATTCAGCTTGAATGAAAGTCATTATTTTCCATTATTTTGTCTTCTAGGTTACTAATTTGTTTCTCTGCTTCTTCCAACTTGTTCACTGCATCAAGCCCATTTCAAATCTCATTTATTGAATTCTTCATCTTTCACTGATTCTTTTTAAACTCTCTTATCTCTGTGGTAAGGGTCTCACTAATGTCTTCTATGCCTTTCTCAAGTGAGTATTCTTATGATTGTTGCTTTAAATTCTCCATCAGCCACATTACTTATGTCTGTTTCACCACATAGATCTCTGGCTGTGGCCTTATCTTGTTCTTTCATTTAGGATTCCTCCTTCTTGGCATTTGTCATCTTTGTATCAGAAAGGCCAGTTATGTCTTCTGCTCCTGACAGTAATGACTTTATGAAGAAGCAGTTGTATAGTGTCCATCTGGCACTTCAGGCAGTGTCTCTGGGGTGTACTGTGTGCACTCTGCTGCTGTGTTTAGCTGCTCTATTCTTCAGGTCACTCATCTGCAGAGGCTCCCCTTGCCTGCTATGGGCAGCATTTGGTTCATGGCCTGAATGTGACAAGTTTTAAGTATGTGTGCTCTGATCTGCTTGTGCTCTCTTCTGACACCAGCTCCACCAGAACTGAGGTGTTGCAGAACTCTTTGGTCAGGAGACATGGTATGGGCAGAGGTTTATGCTAATCTGGCAGAGGGGCAAGCTGCACTGTGACTGAAGCAAACTTTTTTCTTTCTTTCTTTCTTTCTTTTTTTTTTTTAACATTTATTTATTTTTTTATAATGTTATGTTAGTCACTACACAGTACAACATTTGTTTTTTTGACGTAATGTTCCATGATTCATTGTTTGCATATAACACCCAGTGCTCCATGCAATACATCCGCTCCTTAATACCCATCACTGGGCTAACCTATTCCCCAAAGTGATTAAAGCAATCTTAACTGAGAAAAGCATCCCCACCAAAGCACAGCAGGGTAGGGCTTGGAGTAAGCAAGTTAGTCTGCCATGTTTGTGCTCAGTTGCTTTCTGTAAGTGGCTTTGTGTTTACACTAAGGGGTATGGGAGGAAAATAGCACTGGCCAGCTCCTTTGTTCTTAGAGAGGTATCTCCATGAGCTCTGCATCTCAGGGATGCTGCTGAAGAGGAGCCACAATCTCCCCACTTTATGCCCTCGGCATTCTTCAGATTTTTGTTTCCATGGTGTCTGACCCTGGCTTGTTTGCCAGCCTTCTCTCCTGGAGCAGTGCCTTGCTCTCTAAGCTTTATCCCAGCCAAGCCCACTGGCCTTTAAGAACTCATAAAATTCAGGCCTTCTCATTTTCTAATCCAATGGCATGGGGGAAATGTTCTCCTTGTGAGTTCCTCTGTGTGCTCCTCTCTTTCTCATCCTGCTCCATGACCACAGCTCCCTCCCCACCACGGCACAGGTGATACATTTCTCCCCTAAACTACATCTCTGCACTTCCTACCTTCTTTGATGTGGCCTCTTGTCTTCTTTTAGTTGTGCACTTTGTTCTCTCAGTCTTCAGTTCATTTTCTGGGGTGTTTAGGATGATTTTTGATTTTCTGTTGAGCTGAGAAATGATAACATATTCAGGATCAGGAATCTTCTTTTTTATACAGATGACTTATGATTAGGATCAGCAAAGCCAAAATAATATAGCATTCGGTGTTTAAAAATAACTGTAACAACCGCAACAACAAAATGACTGGAATATATACTTTGAAAGTTGGTTTATTCTTTGTTATTTGAATAATTGTGGATTAGTAAGAAATAAGAAAGCAAAACATGGTCTAATTAGTTAAAGGTAAATAATAATAGTCTTGAAACTTGCAAACTACCTTTGAGTTGTACATGAAAATGTAGGTAAATAAGAAAAGTTATTTATTATCTTGAATTAATGTTATAAAGTGATCAGTGACTTAAAGAAACCCTTCAAGATCATATTTATGGTTATGTCAGTCTTTCAATTAATTTCAACTTTGGTGGTTATACAATATTCTATATGATGACAAGAAATCTATATGGAGTTGTTTTGGGAGATAAAATTATTTAAAAGATTCCCATCAGAGATTATAGTCCAATGGAGAAAGTAGTTTTGCTTCTATATGGTTTACCATAAACTATGGAAACTAATGTAGGAAAAAAATTCCTTGACTGTGAATGGTGACATTTCAGAAGTTCTTCAAAAAGTGTTCTAAACTGTCTAGAGAACATAAATATACATGGTCATGTAGGGGGAAAAATAACAAAAATTTGATACATGAAAGAGAAGTCTGAGAAAATGCTTCAAGATTGTAAAGATATAAAAATATATAAAATAAGAAATCACTCTGTATCGGGGCACCGGGTGGCTCAGTGGGTTAAAGCCTCTGCCTTCGGTTCAGGTCATGATCCCAGGGTTCTGGGATCGAGCCCCGCATCGGGCTCTCTGCTTGGCAGGGAGTCTGCTTCCTCATTTCTCTCTCTGCCTGCCTCTCTGCCTACTTGTGATCTTTGTCTGTCAAATAAATAAATAAAATCTTAAAAAAAAAAAAAAGAAATCACTCTGTGTCTGACATTGTTGGAAATACCGTATTTAACTAGAAATAATATTATGTTTCTGGCATTTTATTTTTATTTTAAAGTTGACAAACAATCATACAGAAGGTATCAGAGCCAGGACTCTTAACTCCAAAACTATTGATTATTCTACCCTATCGCTTTTAATTGGTATGAAGGAACACACATTTATGTTAAGTTTACATGTTAGTTGAATATGCCTAGCATATCACATATTTTAGCTACATAAAAAATAACTCAGTAGGGTAATGATGTTAATTATATTGGAAAGTTAATAATAAAACTACAGTTATCATGATGATGACAGTTGAGTTCCAGTCATAATCTCTCTGAAGAATAACCCTTAAATGTCTAAGGTAGAAAAAATCTTTACAATAGAGCATGTTAAAGGATTAATTCTGTGAATGCCAAGACTATTTAAAAATGACTTGCACTGATTTGGCTTCTCAGACAGAAAAGTAATCCTCTCCTAACAGTTTTACTGTTAATATACCTTAACTCCCACTAAGAATTACAGTGCCTTAAAAAATTAAATCTACTTTTATTAAAATAGATGCCAGTTCATTCTAGCAATGAATAGTCCAGTGGTTACAGGGAATTCAAGGTTTGCATGTTCTTCCCTTATCATAAGCAGACATAGTAGAGAGATTACCTGTGAATGGAATAGGAAGGAAAGGAGGAAAAAAGCAATTGCTGTTCTGCAGTATTTGAACAGACAGTTGCAATTAGCTTTCTAATGAGTTTGGACAGAGCCTAAGAAGAGATAGGAGCTGTGTATTCTATATGTGAGTACAGGATTCTCATAGTCGTTCTTTGCTCAGGTTCATTGCTTCTTTCACTATTACAGGAAGTCTTTCTCTTTCCATTTGCATCAAAATGCTCATTCCACTCCAGTGACTTGTTCTTGTTCAGCTGGAATCTAATTTTAATGCTTATTTTCTATGATGTCAAAGAGCCGTGCGATTGGACCTATATTACTTGCCTTGCTTCCCAATAGTTTAACATCAGAAGTAATTTTAAAACTGGACAAAAATGCATTTTTTAGCATAATTATATTTCCATACAATGTGCTAAGTTAGGGCTCTGTCATTCACGTTTTATATATGTATATAGAAACGGGTGTAGTGAGCATGTAGACACGCCTCTGAGATAAATTCTGTTCTGTGATCTCTTACGAAAAGTGCTTAGAACACAGTAATAGGTAATCTGTGTTATGTTTTTCAGTTACCACAGATACAACTGAATAATGTAATTATCAATCTGTTTCTTTATTAAAAAGCAGTGTACGTCTCACCAGTCCCTCAAAAATCTTTTTCTCATTCATTTTATGATTTGCCAGTTTGGGATTTAAGAAAACTTGAGCAAACTTAATCTCTCTAACAGGAAATCACAAAATGAGGGTACTTTTCATGTCATTATGTACTGAGAGATCAACTACAGATTCTGTTTTGACAATTTCCTGTTATTGGAAATAGTTTCTAAAATCTAAGGAAAGAGGCACTTAAACTGAAATAAAAGAAAATCAAACAAACAAGAAAACCCACTAACATTATGTATCTCATACAGTGCTATAATATGCTCTATTCTTGTATATTTAATGTATTTTTTCTTACTTCCTTACTTCCTGTTATGTCTTTTGCTGTTAGAGTGATTCAAACTATTTACAGTAAGCCTTAAGGAAATAAAAATAAATAGATTTTCCTATAATGAACTACATCTTATTTTTTGAGTGATAAAGAAGCCTGATAGGGATTCCCATACCCAGCACTTCTGAAGAATATCAAACTGTTACTCTGCAAAACATACTATATATTTAATTTAGCCTCCAATTAACAATATATGAAACATCAGTAAAACTTTTTCTTTAATATTTGGACTCAGATCTCATTGCACAATTCTGATACTCATAACTATACATTCTTAGTCAATAGCTCCCATAATCTGTGTAGTGAAAACATTGACTCTTATAATTGCAGGAGTAAATATGCTTAAATCTTATCCTTAAAAATGTAAATAGCCTTAAGTCTGAGCCTCATAAAGGATTATCTTAGAAATCTCAGGGTAAAGGGGCACCTGAGTGGCTCAGTTCTTAAGCTTCTGCCTTCAGCTCAGGTCATGATCCCAGGATCCCAGGATTGAGCCCACTTTGTTCTCCCCGCTCAGGAGGAATCCAGCTTCTCCCCCTCCCACTCCCCCTGTTTGTGTTCCCTCTCTCACTGTGTCTCTGTCAAATAAATAAGATCTTTAAAAAAAAAAAAGATAACTCAGTGTAGATTAATGCAAAGATTATTAATAAGAAGATAATTTATAAACAAATATATTTTAAAAGTATGCACTAAATCTAGCTAAAGGACTCAGTTAATTAAACTACAGTTCATACATGTAATAAATTATGCAGGTATTAAAATATAATAATGACAGAATTTTTAAATACTTTAAAATTTTACATTGAGCTTTATTTTTTATATTATTATTTTTTATTTTTACTTTTAGATAGGTACTTGATAATGAGACACAATGAATAGACTACAAAAAACTTATCTTCTATAGGGTTCACATTATACCAACAATTTTTGTGAAAACATATGAACACACACATATACCTATTCACAAAAGAAGATAGGTACTTGATAATGAGACACAATGAATAGACTACAAAACACTTATCTTCCATAGGGTTCACATTATACCAACAATTTTTGTGAAAACATATGAACACACACATATACCTATTCACAAATGTTTGAATTGAAATGCACCAATTTTTTATATTACAATGTATATCTCTATGTTGTAGGGATACAGTTGATTTTTAAAATTGGTTCTTTACTCTTTTCTATATTTTGTGTCTTTCTTACCAATGGATAAATGTTACTTATATATTACTTTTACTTTAAAAAAGAATACAAAAATTAGATGGTGAATTAATGAGTTACTTATTTTCATTTAAAGAAAATGAACTCTGCGTTTTCATAATAAGCACTTAGAGTCTTACTTTATAAATTAATTTCAGATGAGTGAATTCCTTTTGTGGTATTTTGACCATTCTCAGTACTGATGATCAGTGATAATAGAGTGGTGGCCCCCATTTCCCATATTTGGTAAAATTTGTATAACATACTTAGGATTTGCATCATGTGTGCTTTGGATTTGTATTATTCTAGTGTATAGGTATTTATACTAGATCATCGTTTTGATAAAATAATGTGATATGAATTTGACTTTTACTAGAATCAACTTTTGCATGTTATTTTTTAAATAATAGAATGAACATGTATCTAACCAATAAATACTTGCTGAACAGGTATATGCCAATCTCTGTCCTTAGAGCTACAAATATAAGCAAGAGTAAGATTTATCACCTCCTACTAGTGCCTCTAATATCAAGGAGAATCTGATACATGAGTCCCACTTGATATGGCATTATTGTATTTCTGCACAATTATAGAAGTGTGTGTGAGGTACAGCAGCAAAGCAAAAAAATAGATGATTTATTCTGAGAAAATGAAAGGTAGGAGCTGGATCTATAAGGAAAATTTGTAAACATCAAAGGTCATTTTGGAAAAGTAGGGTAAGCCAATGTACAACTAGATGTGAAGAAAATTAGAATATTAGATATATTCTCTATCATTAAAGAATTTAGTTTATGTTTATGTGTTTATGTGTGTGTGTGTGTGTTTGAGATACTTTTATGGACAATCTCTGTACCCAGAACTGTCGAAAGAAACATTTTATTCACATATAATAGAACATTTCATGCATAAATTTATCCATATAATTTGGATTAAACTGTTCTAAGTGATTGTAACTTCCAAAGTGAACTCATTCCTGCATTTTTACAATTTCCTTTCATTGGAAATAAATGATGTAATTATCCTGTATATGTGTAAAACTATGACAAGTTTTAGAGAGCAATTTTCATAGGTGAAATTATACTCTCAATTATATGTTCATAGTTATGCAAAGAAACCTTTGTTAATAAAATTCATTTCACAAGTGATAGTCTCTAGGTTTGTATTACCTTGTTTAGTGCCAGAGTGAACATTTAAACTTAGTAACACTGATGCATTTATCATTGAAATAACACAAACATAGGACTAGAACTAGAACTTTACTTATTTTTTCATTTACTGATAAGATGATAAAACACAAAATGAAAATTGATTATTAGATTGTTTATAAAAGGGGAGTAAACAGGAACAACTTGATTTATTTTAGTACTAATTATAAAGAACATAATAACAGTAAAATATATTAAGATTTTTAAAAACTGATTTCTCAGTAACTACCTCATTTTCCTTTTCCACTACCCTCTGGGAACCACCATACCACTCTTGATTTTATGATTTTGCCTATTTTAGTTACCTCTTTTTTTTTTTTTTTTTTCCTGAAGTGGGTTCCCCAACGTGAGACTTGAACTCACCACCTTGAGATCAAGATCTGAGGTGAGATCAAGACCAGTTGAGCCACGCAGTGCCCTGTTAGATACTCTTGAAATGGAATTGTATGGTACTTGTCTTTCTGTAACCAGTGTATTTCACTTAGCATAACAGCTTCAAGGTTCATCCATGTTGTGGCATAAAGTAGAATATTTTTTTTCATTTTAAGGCTGAAAAGTTTTCCACTCAGTGTCAATATGACTATCCATTTATCTGTCGATGGACATTTAGGTTCCTTTAATATCTTGGCTACTATGAATATTGCTACAGTGAACATGGCAGTGCTTTTATCTCTTTGAGATCCTAATTTCAATTCTTTTGGATAAATAACCAAAGTAGGATTGCTGGATCATGTGGTGTAGCTCTATTTTTAATTTTTTGAGGTACCGCAATACTGTTTTTTTTTTATAGCAACTACAATATCTTGATTAAGACAGATAAGCTCTTGAGATCTGCTGTATAGCATTGTAGCTATAGTCGACAATAATGCATTGTACATTTAAAAAAAGGGCTAAGAGGGTACATTTTTGATAAAATATTAAGTGTTCTTACCAACAAAAAATAAATATTTTAAAGAAAAACAGAAGCTTGTGTCAATGAACTGAAATTATTTGAAAATATTGATTGCAGATTAATTATAGATAGAACAATTTAGGAAATGAAATTACATTATCTTAAAAAAATTACATTATCTTTATTTTTTATTTTTTTTCCATTTAAATCAGTTTTTATTATTTCTTAAGTTCTACCACTAAGAACCATAGAAAATTTAACAGACCCTAGGCATACATATAGCTTTCAAATAACCCTTTCTCACGTTGTTCCGTGAATCAAACACGTTAGTGATAAACATCTCTGGGTAGCCATGAACCGAATAATATAAAATGATGTTGAAGTAACGAAACTGATGAGTATCAAGAGCTGTCACTGTGCTACCTCCTTAGTTTTGTTTTTTTTTTTTGACTTCAGTATGTATTTTATTTTTCTTTTCTTTTATTTTTTTATAAACATATATTTTTATCGCCAGGGGTACAGATCTGTGAATCACCAGGTTTACACACTTCACAGCACTCACCAAAGCACATACCCTCCCAAATGTCCATAATCCCACCCCCTTCTCCCAAACACCCTCCCCCCAGCAACCCTCAGTTTGTTTTGTGAGATTAAGAGTCACTTATGGTTTGTCTCCCTCCCAATCCCATCTTGTTTCATTGATTCTTCTCGTACCCACTTAAACCCCCTTGTTGCATCACCACTTCCTCATATCAGGGAGATCATATGATAGTTGTCTTTCTCTGCTTGGCTTATTTCGCTAAGCATGATACGCTCTAGTTCCATCCATGTTGTCGCAAATGGCAAGATTTCATTTCTTTTGAAGGCTGCATAGTATTCCATTGTGTATATATACCACATCTTCTTGATCCATTCATCTGTTGATGGACATCTAGGTTCTTTCCATAGTTTGGCTATTGTGGACATTGCTGCTATAAACATTCGGCTGCACGTGCCCCTCTGGATCACTACGTTTGTATCTTTAGGGTAAATACCCAATAGTGCAATTGCTGGGTCATAGGGTAGTTCTATTTTCAACATTTTGATGAACCTCCATGCTGTTTTCTAGAGTGGCTGCACCAGCTTGCATTCCCACCAACAGTGTAGGAGGGTTCCCCTTTGTCCGCATCCTCGCCAGCATCTGTCATTTCCTGACTTGTTCATTTTAGCCATTCTGACTGGTGTGAGGTGATATCTCATTGTGGTTTTGATTTGTATTTCCCTGATGCCGAGTGATATGGAGCACTTTTTCATGTGTCTGTTGGCCATCTGGATGTCTTCTTTGCAGAAAAGTCTGTTCATGTCCTCTGCCCATTTCTTGATTGGATTATTTGTTCTTTGGGTGTTGAGTTTGCTAAGTTCTTTATAGATTCTGGACACTAGTCCTTTATCTGATATGTCATTTGCAAATATCTTCTCCCATTCTGTCAGTTGTCTTTTGATTTTGTTAACTGTTTCCTTTGCTGTGCAAAAGCTTTTGATCTTGATGAAATCCCAATAGTTCATTTTTGCCCTTGCTTCCCTTGCCTTTGGCATTGTTCCTAGGAAGATGTTGCTGCAGCTGAGGTTGAAGAGGTTGCTGCCTGTGTTCTCCTCAAGGATTTTGATGGATTCCTTTCTCACATTGAGGTCCTTCATCCATTTTGAGTCTATTTTTGTGTGTGGTGTAAGGAAATGGTCCAATTTCATTTTTCTGCATGTGGCTGTCCAATTTTCCAAGCACCATTTATTGAAGAGGCTGTCTTTTTTCCATTGGACATTCTTTCCTGCTTTGTCGAAGATTAGTTGACCATAGAGTTGAGGGTCTATTTCTGGGCTCTCTATTCTTTTCCATTGATCTATGTGTCTGTTTTTGTGCCAGTACCATGCTGTCTTGATGATGACAGCTTTGTAATAGAGCTTGAAGTCCGGAATTGTGATGCCACCAACGTTGGCTTTCTTTTTCAATATCCCTTTGGCTATACGAGGTCTTTCCTGGTTTCATATAAATTTTAGCATTATTTGTTCCATTTCTTTGAAAAAGATGGATGGTACTTTGATAGGAATTGCATTAAATGTGTAGATTGCTTTAGGTAGCATAGACATTTTCACAATATTTATTCTTCCTAGATTGATTTAGGTAGCATAGACATTTTCACAATATTTATTCTACCAATCCAGGAGCATGGAACATTTTTCCATTTCTTTGTGTCTTCCTCAATTTCTTTCATGAGTACTTTATAGTTTTCTGAGTAAAGATTCTGTGTCTCTTTGGTGAGGTTTATTCCTAGGTATCTTATGGTTTTGGGTGCAATTGTAAAAGGGATGGACTCCTTAATTTCTCTTTCTTCTGTCTTGCTGTTGGTGTAGAGAAGTGCAACTGATTTCTGTGCATTGATTTTATATCCTGACACTTTACTGAATTCCTGTATAAGTTCTAGCAGTTTTGGAGTGGAGTCTTTTGGGTTTTCCACATATAGTATCATATCATCTGCGAAGAGTGATAATTTGACTTCTTCTTTGCCGATTTGGATGCCTTTAATTTCCTTTTGTTGTCTGATTGCTGAGGCTAGGACTTCTAGTACTATGTTGAATAGCAGTGGTGATAATGGACATCCCTGCCGTGTTCCTGACCTTAGCGGAAAAGCTTTAAGTTTTTCTCCATTGAGAATGATATTTGCGGTGGGTTTTTCATAGATGGCTTTGATGATATTGAAGTATGTGCTCTCTATCCCTACTATTTGAAGAGTTTTTATCAGGAAGGGATGCTGTACTTTGTCAAATGCTTTTTCAGCATCTATTGAGAGTATCATATGGTTCTTGTTCTTTCTTTTATTGATGTGTTGTATCACATTGACTGATTTGCGGATGTTGAACCAACCTTGCAGCCCTGGAATAAATCCCACTTGGTCGTGGTGAATAATCTTTTTAATGTACTGTTGAATCCTATTGGCTAGTATTTTGTTGAGTATTTTCGCATCTGTTCATCAAGGATATTGGTCTATAGCTCTCTTTTTTGGTGGGATCCTTGTCTGGTTTTGGGATCAAGGTGATTCTGGCCTCATAAAATGAGTTTGGAAGTTTTCCTTTCATTTCTACTTTTTGGAACAGTTTCAGGAGAATAGGAATTAGTTCTTCTTTAAATGTTTGGTAGAATCCCCCCGGGAAGCTGTCTAGCCCTGGGCTTTTGTTTGTTTGGAGATTTTTAATGACTGTTTCAATCTCCTTACTGGTTATGGGTCTGTTCAGGCTTTCTATTTCTTCCTGGTTCAGTTGTGGTAGTTTATATGTTTCTAGGAATGCATCCATTTCTTCCAAATTGTCAAATTTATTGCCGTAGAGTTGTTCATAGTATGTTCTTATGATAGTTTGTATTTCTTTAGTGTTAGTTGTGATCTCTCCTCTTTCATTCATGATTTTATTTACTTGGGTCCTTTCTGTTTTCTTTTTGATAAGTCGGGCCAGGGGTTTATCAATTTTATTAATTCTTTCAAAGAACCAGCTCCTAGTTTCGTTGATATGTTCTATTGTTTTTTTGGTTTCTATTTCATTGATTTCTGCTCTGATCTTTATGATTTCTCTTCTCATGCTGGGCTTAGGGTTTCTTTCTTGTTCTTTCTCCCGCTCCTTTAGGTGTAGGGTTAGGTTGTGTATGTGAGACCTTTCTTGTTTCTTGAGAAAGGCTGTACCACTATATATTTTCCTCTCAGGACTGCCTTTGTTGTGTCCCACAGTATTTGAACCGTTGTATTTTCATTATCATTTGTTTCCATGATTTTTTAAAATTCTTCTTTAATTTTCTGGTTGACCCATTCATTCTTTAGAAGGATGCTGTTTAGTCTCCATGTATTTGGGTTCTTTCCAAACTTCCTTTTGTGGTTGAGTTCTAGCTTTAGAGCATTGTGGTCTGAAAATATGCAGGGAATGATCCCAATCTTTTGATACCGGTTGAGTCCTGATTTAGGTCCGAGTATGTGATTTATTCTGGAGAATGTTCCATGTGCACTAGAGAAGAATGTGTATTCTGTTGCTTTGGGATGAAATGTTCTGAATATATCTGTGATGTCCATCTGGTCCAGTGTGCCATTTAAGGCCTTTATTTCCTTGCTGATCTTTTGCTTGGATGATCTGTCCATTTCAGTGAGGGGAGTGTTAAAGTCCCCTACTATTATTGTATTATTGTTGATGTGTTTCTTTGATTTTGTTATTAATTGGTTTATATAGTTGGCTGCTCCCACTTTGGGGGCATAGATATTTAAAATTGTTAAATCTTCTTGTTGGACAGACACTTTGAGGATGATATAGTGTCCTTCCTCATCTCTTATTATAGTCTTTGGCTTAAAATCTCATTGATCTGATATAAGGATTGCCACTCCTGCTTTCTTCTGATATCCATTAGCATGGTAAATTCTTTTCCACCCCCTCACTTTAAATCTGGAGGTGTCTTCGGGCTTAAAATGAGTTTCTTGGAGGCTACATATAGATGGGTTTTGTTTTTGTATCCATTCTGATACCCTGTGTCTTTTGACAGGGGCATTTAGCCCATTAACATTCAGGGTAACTATTGAGAGATATGAATTGAGGGCCATTGTATTGCCTGTAAGGTGACTGTTACTGTATATGGTCTCTTTTCCTTTCTGATCTACCACTTTAGGCTCTCTCTTTGCTTAGAGGACCCCTTTCAAGATTTCCTGTAGAGCTGGTTTGGTGTTTGCAAATTCTTTTAGTTTTTGTTTGTCCTGGAAGCTTTTAATCTCTCCTTCTATTTTCAATGATAGCCTAGCTGGATATAGTATTCTTGGCTGCATGTTTTTCTCGTTTAGTGCACTGAAAATATCATGCCCTCTCTTTCTGGCCTGCCAGGTCTCTGTGGATAAGTCAGCTGCCAATCTAATATTGTTACCATTGTATGTTACAGACTTCTTTTCCCGGGCTGCTTTCAGGATTTTCTCTTTGTCACTGAGACTTGTAAATTTTACTATTAGGTGATGGGGTGTGTGCCTATTCTTATTGATTTTGAGGGGCGTTCTCTGAACCTCCTGAATTTTGATGCTCGTTCCTTTTGCCATTTTGGGGAAATTCTCCCCAATAATTCTCTCCAGTATACCTTCTGCTCCCCTCTCTCTTTCTTCTTCTTCTGGAATCCCAATTATTCTAATGTTGTTTCGTCCTATGGTGTCTCTTATCTCTCGAATTCTCCCCTCGTGGTCCAGTAGCTGTTTGTCCCTCTTTTGCTCAGCTTCTTTATTCTCTGTCATTTGGTCTTCTATATCACTAATTCTTTCTTCTGCCTCATTTATCCTAGCAGTGAGAGCCTCCATTTTTGATTGCACCTCATTATTAGCTTTTTTGATTTCAACTTGGTTAGATTTTAGTTCTTTTATTTCTCCAGAAAGGGCTTTTATATCTCTCGAGAGGGTTTCTCTAATATCTTCCATGCCTTTTTCGAGCCTGGCTAGAACCTTCAGAATTGTCATTCTGAACTCTAGATCTTACATATTACCAATGTCTGTATTGATTAGGTCCTTAGCCTTTGGTACTGCCTCTTGTTCTTTCTTTTGTGTTGAATTTTTCCATCTTGTCATTTTGTCCAGATAAGAGTATATGAAGGCGCAAGTAAAATACTAAAAGGGTGGCGACAGCCCCAGGAAAATATGCTTTAACCAAATCAGAAGAGATCCCAAATTGTGAGGTGGGAGTTTGGGGATAAAAAGAGGTTCAAAAAGGAAGAAAGAAAAAAAGAAAAAAAAGAATAAAAAAGAAAACAAAAGAATTTTAAAAAAAGAAAACACCTAAGAAAAATA
Organism: Mustela putorius furo; assembly: GCF_011764305.1. NCBI lineage: Eukaryota > Metazoa > Chordata > Mammalia > Carnivora > Mustelidae > Mustela > Mustela putorius. The sequence goes on along the minus strand of NW_025421375.1, from coordinate 16,273,757 downwards.
TAAAAAAGAAAAAATATATATATTAGATAAACTAGTAAAAAATCGTTAAAAAAGAAAAAGGTAACAGTTAAAAAAAATTTTTTTACCCGAAGGCAAGAAAAAAAAAAACAAGAAATGAAAAAGAAAAAATTAAATTAACTGCAAGACTAAAAAAAATCACAGGGAAACGCCATGAGTTCCGTGCTTGGCTTTTTCCTCCTCTGGAATTCTGCTGCTCTCCTTGGTATTGAAACCGCACCTCTTGGTAGGTGAACTTGGTCTCAGCTGGATTTCTTGTTGATCGTCTGGGGGAGGGGCCTGTTGTAGTGTTTCTCCGGTGTCTTTGCCCCAGGTGGAATTACACCGCCCTTACCCGGGGCCGGGGTGAGTAATCCGCTCGGGTTTGGTTTCAGGAGCTTTTGTTCCCTGAGCACTTTCCGTAGAGTTCTGGAGGACGGGAATACAAATGGCGGCCTCCTGGTCTCCGGCCCGGAGGAGCCGAGAGCCCAGGGCCCCACTCCTCAGTGCGCGCTCAGAGAACAGCGCCCAGTTACTCCCGTCTGCCTGACCTCCGGCCGCGCTCCGAGCTCACCGAGCCTGCGACCTGTTCAAGGTAACACTGAGCTGCGAGCTTACTGTCGGCTCTATCTCTGTAGCCGGCTTTCCCGTTCCAATACCCGCAAGCTCTGCGACACTCAGACACCCCCGATCCTTCTGTGACCCTGCGGGACCTGTGGCCACGCTGACCCCGAGTGGGCTTCGCCCCGGTTTAGCCTCTGGAGCGATGTCCCTCAGCGGAACAGACTTTTAAAAGTCCTGATTTTGTGCGCGGTTGCTCCGCCGTTTGCCGGGAGCCGGCCCCTCCCCCCAGGGTCTATCTTCCCGTCGCTTTGGATTCACTTCTCCGCCGGTCCTACCTTTCAGAAAGTCGTTGTTTTTCTGTTTCCAGAATTGCTGTTCTTCTTCTCTTCGATCTGCCGATGGATTTTCAGGTGTTTGCAATCTTTAGATAAGCTATCTCGCTGATCTCCGGCCAGCTGAAGTAGTCTCAGCCTGCTACTTCTCCGCCATCTTGACTCCTCCCCTACCTCCTTCACATTATCTTTAAAAGGCTATCAGGGATAAGCTCAGTAGCCATCAGTTTGAGGAAGCAAATTTTTATGGCAGAAATTGGAATTATAATTATATAACTACTCTCAATTAGTTAATTTACTAATAGTTCTTCTCTGTATAGCAACATTTGCCCCATGCCTAAGCAACATTATGAAAACAGTTTAAAAAAAAAATCTAATGGGGCGCCTGGGTGGTGGCTCAGTGGGTTAAACCTTTGCTTTCCGCTCAGGTTGTAATCTCAGGGTCCTGAGATTGAGCCCCGTGTCTCTGCTCTGTGGGGAGCCTGCTTCCCCCTCTCTCCTTACTTGTGATCTCTGTCAAATAAATAAATAAAATCCTTAAAAAAATCTAATGATTTGTATTTTTTAAAGATATAGAGTGAACAATTTTTGTTATAATTTTCATTAAAATGTATTTACAGAAGATTTCCCAGTTTATAAGTATATCATCCATGACGATTTGTTTTGCAAAGTGAATATATGCATATAGCCAGCAACCAGAATATTAGTGGCATCCCAGAACATGCCTTTATATCTCATCCCATTCATGCTACTCTCCTCTTCCAACTCCTCATAACCACTATGTTGAGTGCTAATAGCCTGAATTGCTTTTGTGTATTTAAAAAAGAAATGTAATTTTAAGTTTAAAAAGAAAAAAGATGATGAGCAAGAATACATTTGCTAGAATTAAAGGATAAAAAATCAGTTGAACATTCCTGGAATGCTATGTATCTGGGTAACTATTACATTGTATCTGCCACACTTTCATATATACTCCATTCCCAAAAGATAATTCCTTAAATCCCCTATCACAATTTTACTTCAATTTAAAATGCATAAAAAATGTTACGTAAACCCCATAGGCAGAGGACAGATATTGATTCCCATTCATGCATTCATTCATTCATTAATCAAAACTTAGCAGAAGACTTACTAAGTGCGAGGTTGTGTGAGTTAAGAAAACCCAACCAACATTCATTTTCTAGCTCTCAAGAGGTTCAGAAAGAAGAGGTCCAGAAGGACATGTAAATAATATTTGTAATTTAAAGAATTGAATGTCATTACAGTCTAGAGATTTGTAACAGATGGTAGAACAAAAGAGCTAGTTTAGCAGCAAAATGAAACAATGAAAACTTTATTTTCTTTAAGAGACCACTAGAGTAACATTTTAGATTAAATTGTAAAGTATATAGTAGATTATTAGCTTATATGAATTCAAGTATTAGATTTAAATAAATGTTATACACATATGTGTTAAGATATATTGCATAGATAAATATGCATAATAACCTTTGTTTTTACAATTTAAGAAGATTTGTAAAGCTCCTAAATTTTTTGTTGGCTATAAAAAACAAAACTGTAAAATATAAAGTGTCAGAAGATGAGTCACTACACAGAGGGAAGACAAAGGAACAATTTTCCATAAACATTATTTTGATATTAATTGTTAAGGAAGAATAGAATTTTATGGTGAGTGGTTTTGCATTTGTGTAACCGTGCTGGATTATTAAATGAAGTGTAACATGTAAGATGCTCTTTATGAACCTAGAAGGCTTTGTTTATTTTTATTCCTTTTATAGAAACTTTTAATTATTAATAATTATTCTCTAAGTATAAAACCACCTAAAAAGCAGAAGAAACAGGATGGTAGGTAAAGCAAAAGACAAACCTAAGAATGTGTTCCATATATTAAAGACATCTGTACCCCCATATTTACTAAGCATTATTTACAATACCTAAGACATGGAAGCAACCTAAATGTTCATCATTGAAGGAATGGGTAAAAAAAGTATGGTATAGGGGTTTCTGGGTGGCTCATTTAGTTAAACATCTGTCTGGGTCATGGGATTGAGGACTATATCGGGCTCCTTGCTCAGCAGGGAGTCTGCTTCTCCCTCTCCCTCTGCCATCCCCCTCCACTTGTGTGCATGCACTCTCTCTCCCTCCCTCTCTCTCTCTGACAAATAAATAAATCTAAAAAAAAAAAAGATAACAAAGAAAAAAGATTTATATCTACAATGGGATATTATTCAGCTGTGAAAAGAAGGAAATCTTACCAGGCGACATCATGGCTGTACCTTGAGGATATTGTGCTATATGAAATAATCCAGAAAGAGAAAGGCAAATATATGATCTCACTTATATGTGGAATCTAAAAACAGACGGAAACAAAACAAAGCAAAACAAAAGGAACTCATAGATAACAATGAACAGATTGGTGAGTGCCAGAGGAAAGGATGAGGAATTGGTGAAATGGGTGAGGGGGTCAAAAGTAAAACTTCCAGTTATAAAATAAATAAGTTCCAGGATATAGTGAACAGCATGGTGAATAGAGTTAATAATATTACATTGTATACTTGAAAATTGCTAAGAGTGATTTTAAAAGTTCTTATAGGAAGGAAAAACAAAATTGAATCTGTGTGTGGTGATGGATGTTGGCTAGACTTATTGTGGTGGTCATTTTGTAATATACAAATATCAAATAATTATGTTGTATACCTGAATATAATATAATGGCTAAGTGTCAATTATATTTCAATTTTAAAAGTCATAATCCAAAAAACTTTTGAAAAGTATATGAAATGAAAAGTTGAAAAAAAAATTTTGTTGAGTCAAAGTCACATGTCTTTACTTGAAAACAGACCAAAAAGTACATTACTATGGAGTTATATTTGGAAAGATTATTCTTCACTGGAATAAATCAAAATCTGGAATTTGAAATGGATGAAATCTATAACATCAGCCGGAAAAGCTCTTAATATTAAATAATTAAATAATTGAATAGTACTTTGTGCTATTTGTGAACTAATATGAGTCATCATCTAGGTTAGTGTCAGTTAAATATAGATATATTTTTTAGAGATTTTATTTATTTATTTGACAGAGACACAGTGAGAGAGGGTACACAAACAGGGGGAGTAGGGGAGGGAGAAGCAGGCTTCCCGCAGAGCGGGGAGCCTGATGCCAGACTTGATCCCAGGACCCTGGGATCATGACTTGAGCCAAAGGCAGATGCCTAACAACTGAGACACCCAGGTGCCACTTCAATGCAGATTTTAATAATGCCTAGTGAAGCCCTTTGTACGCATTACTTTCTAAATAAAGGTGTTTGTTGGAGGGGCCTTAGGATAATATGAAAGCAGTTAATTTTAGGAATGTAGATACAAAGGCACAGTAAGATTTTTAGTTGAGAGTTGTGTGGGTTGGTATTCACCAATAAGTACCAATGGAATGGGATAGGAATAATCAAATCACCAGAGATTAAAATACTAAAGAAGCAGAAGGTAGGAAATGTTGCAAAATGGAAAATACAGAGAATATACCCAGATATTTAATTGCATGTAATTTTCAATTCCTTTTGTCCATTGGATAAATTTTCTTTTTAAAAATATATTTTTGCTGTTGTTTCAGTAAAAATAGGAAGCACTGGGAATAACATGTCAAAATAGTTCATATATTGACAGTTTCAAAATTCAGTTTAAGAGAAAAAGTAATGCACATGTTTTTACTAATAAATATTCAGTATTCTATAATCAGAAATTAAATACCACTAATTCAGTAAAACAGGTACAAGGTGGGGACTGGAAAAGCAAACAATAAATGATTTAGTTGACATGTAGAAATTAGATTCAAACTTTTGATTCTTAGAATCAAAAGCCACCTGGGCGGCTCAGTTGGTTAAGTGTCTGCCTTTGGCTTAGGTCATTATCCCAGGGTCCTGATATGGAGCCCTGTGTGGAGCCTCACTTGAAGCGCAATATCAAGTCCCATGTCAGGCTTCCTATTCAGTGAATCACCAGGATGTTTGCTTATCCCTCTCTCTCTGCCCCTCCTGCTCATGCTCTCTCTCTCTCTCAAATAAAAGATCTTAAAAAAAAAAAAAAAAAAAGATATACTTTGGCAATGCCCATGAATAAGTAATTACCTGAAGATTATTAATAGTTTTATTTTTTTCAGTTAAACTGTATCGATGATATAGGAATAAGTAGTAGCCTTAAACTATTAATATTTCATTTATTAATAATTACCAATTTTATTAATAGATAAATATTAATAATATATACTCTGTCTACTTTTGTTCTACATTTACTTATCTATAGTTCTCTCCTACCATAAATCTATTTCTAGTGACTACCTTCTCTACCCTCCTTTTAAGTCAGTGTCAGTTTTAACTCTTTGACTAGGTAAGACAGGGGCAGTGAGAGGTAGATAAAAGGAATCATCCACCATCATCCATGCATTAAAGATAAATTATTTCTCTATCTCTCTTTCATTAGTATTATTTGTTTCTATTTTAGTATATGGGTCCTCTGTTGTTTATTCTATTGCAAATATAGTTATATCAAAACTCATCTTCACTCTCTTTATGTCTTTTATTGAAAGTTCTAAGTTTCAATAGAGTGGTATCCTTCATTTTATGGTTATTGTCTTGTTTCACTTGTATAAGAAAATGAAGAGAATGATGGTAGTCTTCCAATGCTTTCTTTTAGAAACTTTATTGATTATGTTTTCATTTGGATCTAATATCAAGTTTGGAATTGTGGTTCATGGAGTAAAGCTCATGGCCAAAATTCACGTTTTCCATTTGGAAAAGGTACTCACATTACAGTGCTATTATTATTTTTTTATCACAAATGAAGTGAAGTATTTATTTTCCTTATTTGTTCTGTTTTGTTAATCCTTACAAAAATTCACACTCTCTTAATTATATTAACTTTATGATAAATCTTAATATATGGTCATCTAAATTTCTTGGATTTATTCTCCATTTTCAATATTGCTTTATGGGTCACCCGGGTGGCTCAGTTGTTAAATGTCTGCCTTCAGCTTAGGTCATGATCCCAGAATCTTGGAATCGAGCCCCGCAGCATCGGGCTCCCTGCTCAGTGGGAAGCCTGCCTCTCCCTCTCCCAATCCCCCTGCTTGTGTTCCTCTCTTGCTATGTCTATCTGTGTCAAATAATAAATAAAATCTTTAAAAAATATATTGCTTTAGCTACTTTTAGACCATTTTGTTTCCATATGAATTTTGAAGTCATCTTGACATAAAATACCCACTGGTACTTTGACAAGAATTTCAATAAATCTGTATTTATTGAGGGAAGTATATTTAACTAAACTTTCAATATTTTGTTACCTATAGCATTATGCAGATTGATTTTTTAAATATGGTAAATAAGGACATAGATAAATATTGGAGATAATGATTTTGAAAGAGTTAAATGTGAATCAAAAAGCTATAATGTGTTGAATAAGGGAATAGAAGTTTGAAGTAAGGATAAGTTTGATAAGGATACACAGAGGAACAAAATATAGTTGAGGTCATGAGAATTGAAAATAAATTTGTGAGGATATTTAGAAAAATAAGAGAAAGCACAAGGCCAGGATGGTGAAAGAAACATTTTTAAGTACAGTAGAACCGGGCCATGAGAAAAGTCACAAAAGAAGTAAAATGAAACTTGCTCAGAAACATCCATAAAAACTTGCAATTTTTCTTAAAGAACAATAGTATTAGGATGGAAATAAAGAATGGTGATGTGCTTTACCTTGGAAATAGAATGAATTAATAAACAGGGGTGATTACAAACTGTAAAACAAATCGTTATGACTTTATTGAATTAGCAATGCAGTTCAACAGACTAGAAGAGAACCTGAAATAGACAAGTTATTACTCCCAGGTCATGGATGAAGTACACAATACCCCTTGAAGAACCATTCTGGGAAGTCAAGGCAGGTTGCAGGCAGAGAGGCAGGATCTGGGGCACATGCCTTATTTGAGGTCTGTGGGTGAAGTGCTGGAGTTCCTGGGCTAAGACTGGATTGGTCCGTTCAAACCAGAGTTTTGGTAAACTCCTTATGGGTGCAAGAGGTGAAGGCCCTGGGGGGGGGGCGGGGCAGGAGAGACTGTCGATCATAAGGGCTGTAAGAGAATCATATCGGGATCTTACATTTGTGACTTTGCAGTCTGTACATGGCAGGCTCTTGAGTGAGGGGGCTGGTGTCAGTGTAAGGTCCTTGCAGGCTTTTTGGCCAAATAAAATGAATACTGAGACAGTAATAGCATGGAGTGACTTAGCCAAACTCTCAACACAAGCTGTAAGTTTTATGGGCTGGCTATACAATTTGCAGACCTCAGTCCAAAATAAAAATAAGGGCCCCTTATTTCAAAATCCAGGAAAAATACTGTTAATGATACTACAAAGTGAAGCTTTTCCCCCTTTCTTCTGTGGCCTCTGTCAAATTGTCATGGTACTTTTCGCTTGCTATTTAAAGTCATTGAAAGTAATGTAAAATTGAAATTTTAAATAATTAGCGTGAATTTCACTCTTCATCTTTATATTGTAGAAGTCCAATTTTAAATGCAAATATAAGAGTATTTTGCTTACAATGTGGAATAACCAAATTACACAATTTGTCTTTTATAGCTTATGCATACAAGTATGTGTTTTTTCTTATCAAAACCATGGAAATGCTCTATAAAACGAACTCAACAGTTTATATTTTACTACTTAATTCATGTATATTCTACCAACACTCTCTACCTCCAGCACACTGATGAAGTAAGGAAGGACAGAAGAGAAAAGGAGCTATAAGTTATCTTTCACGTGGCAACAGTTCACGGGTTTCTCCTCTGTTCATGTTCTTGTTTCATTGTCCCAACAGCCTTTACTGACAAAACACAGTTCACAGATTAAGATATTAGGAATTTAAAGACAGTGAAGGTAGAGCCTTAAACACAGTGTGGGACCTTTCTGAGTCCTTCTGTTGCACTGCATAGGTCAGGTGTTCATGAAACTGGCCTGGATCCGGTTAGAATAGCCAAAGCAATCTGGATGATAGGAGTTTCTAAAATGTAGCTTTCTGGTTTACTTTTCATTTGTTCCAGAGTTGATTATACGTGGGTAATAGTACATTCTGGAACTTCAATACATTTTTTGTGTTCCCAACCCATTTGCTCTGCTTTATGTAGATTCCCATCTGGTTCTTTGTTTGTTTTTGTTTTTCAGTTTGGGCTGACTATGATTAGAGATATTTAAATACAATATGAGTGATATTTCCTGCTTTCAGATTATTTTGAATTTTCAAATGCTGAAGCAAAAGGAACAAATATTCATTCTAAGCTGAGTATGCAATCCCAGGTATTTAAGAAGAATCCAGTTTTACCAGTAAATAAGTAAACAGTTATGTAATAATTATCTTCAGTTACTTGGTCAACAAATCTGGTGATGAAGATTCTGTAAGGCAGGTTTTTATATCAATTCCTTGATGGTAATAGCACTTTAAAACTTAGGTGCCTGTTTTACTAAATAGAGCTCTTTGAAAGCTGAGCACTAATTTTAGATTTATGAATTTATGAAGCACTTTGCAAGAACATATTTGTCTGTTTTTCATACTTAGAGTATGAAATTTGTGCTGAGTATAGAAAATAGATGAAAAATGAGACTATTTAAAATAGAGGCATTTTACTTATATACCTTGTAGTTAGACTAAATTATGATCAAGAAATATTGGTTAAACCAACTCATTATTTGCAACAAAAAATAACTTTCATGGGAATACTTTATAATGATACACAATGTAAAAGACATTTTTCTTTATTTCTTCTTTTATCTCTTTGAAGTGTTTGGAAACCTGGATACAGATGTTAGAGTAAGGAATTTATCCTGTAATGTTCTCCTAAACTGCTCTTGGTAGTCATACTATTTCTAAGATTTTCAAGAAGTGGGCCTTTTTGAGAATTCAAATGAAAATCATGAGAAAGAAGATACTAGGCTTTTTCAAGATGGATGTTTCAATTCAACATCAATGAAAAACACAGATAGTTTTGTGACAGAAAACACTTCCAAAGATCTGTTCTTACCCACTCTCTTTTGTTTAGCTTGTTAATTAATTGTGCTTAATAATGATACTCTCCTTTAATGCACATAATTTTTATAATTGAAGTAGAACTAGTGTTTTCTGGGAAAATGTATCCCAGTTTGAGTCTTTGGTTGTATATTCATTTTTTCTTTCCTCATTTTCATTTTTATTCAGTATATACTTCATGCCAGTTTCAAAAATTTGGATAGAAAGGAAGTGACAACATACTTTATAATTTAAATAATGAATTGCCTAATTGGTTGAACTAATCATTGTTCATTTTTCTTCATTGTTGATTATTTGGCATCATAGAAATGGAAAGCTTTTAAAAAAAAAATTTGAAGGTGCCTGGGTGGCTCAGATGATTGAGCATCTGCCATTGGCTCAGGTTATGATCCCAGGATCCTGGAATTGAGTCCCCCATTGGGCTCCCTGCTCCTTGGGGAACCTGCTTTTCCCTTTGCCTCTGCCCCCCCTCCTCTGTCTCTCATGAATAATTAAATAAAATCTTTTTTTTTAAATGACTTAAAAATTTTTTTTCTTTTTTAAAAATTTTTTATTTTTTATATATAAACATATATTTTTATCCCCAGGGGTACAGGTCTGTGAATCACCAGGTTTACACACTTCACAGCACTCACCAAAGCACATACCCTCCCCAATGTCCATAACCCCACCCTCCTTCTCCCAAACCCTCTCCCCCCAGCAACCCTCAGTTTGTTTTGTGAGATTAAGAGTCACTTATGGTTTGTCTCCCTCCCAATTCCATCTTGTTTCATTGATTCTTCTTCTACCCACTTAAGCCCCCATGTTGCATCACCACTTCCTCATATCAGGGAGATCATAAGATAGTTGTCTTAAAAAAAATTGTACTTTGAAGATATTTAAGTTTTATAAAAAGGTATTACCTATCTTTTTACTTTTACTTTTAATTATAATTAAATGAACTTACGAAAAAAATTTAAAAAGCTAAAATGTTCATTAAAATAAATTGAACATATCTTTACATTAATGGATAATGATAAAATACATGCTTAAAATATTGTGAACTTGTGACAGAAAAACTGGTCATATATCAGATTTGTAAAGTCTTTTAAAATGGAAAATAAGACAGGAAAAATTAGAAATAAGAATCTAAACATTTCTGAAAATAGGTAGAATAAAATTCTTAAACAGTTGAACAAATGCTTATGATATTGCTCTGAGCCTTTTGTCAATAGACAAAGTAGAAAAATAGGAAAAAATAGTTTATATTTTCTATTATTTTTTTAGATAAATTATTCTTTAAAACATCTTATTTTCCTCAAATAGCTTTTCTCCATTTTTTTTTCTACACTAATTGTCTGTTGGCAAGAAGATAATATGGCTTTAGCTACTATAATTAAAGTCTGCTAATAGTCAAATGAGTTTTATACAAATACAAATAATCAGGTTAAGTCCACTTCTATTTCAGGTGTTTTTGGACCTTAACTAGGACAATGACTGCAATTATGTTACCCCCAAATTCTGAAGCATTCAGTGGGTCATAGAATAGGATTTCTTAGTATTAGTGTTGAATTCACATTAAAACTGTTATCTATAACTTCGAAGGAAAAAAATCTATGTTTAAACCAACATGAATTTCTATTATAGAAGTAAAAAATGTAGATTCTATATGGTCTGTCATTCAGTTTTTCTCTAATATTCAGAAAATTACTCAATTGGATTAAAGTTTATTATTATGATTTGTCACTTAGGGTAACTGATCATGATTTAGAATATATTTCCAAATGTCTCCTCTACCCAAGGGCTGCTTTTCTTTTTTAAGCATCTCAAAACTTTGACAAAAACTACATTTTTAAAACTATCTTTGTTACAAATTCTGTATTAAGAGTGAAGTATATTCTCAGCATCCTTGGGTCCCAATTACCCTCACTTGTGAACTGGTTGATATATTTTTTTAATTTTATTTTTAAAGATTTATTTATTTATTTGACAGACAGAGATCACAAGTAGGCAGAGAGATAGGCAGATAGAGAGGGGGGGGAAGCAGGCTCCCTGCTGAGCAGAGAGCCCGATGCAGGGCTCGATCCCAGGACCCTGGGATCACGACCTGAGCTGAAGGCAGAGGCATAACACACTGAGCCACCCAGGCGCCCCTGGTTGATATTTTAATACCTATGCTAAAGATATACAAGTCATTCTTTTTAAAAATACAGATAACCAAAAATGAAAAGATGCATATATATTGAAAGGTATAATTAGAAAGCAAACTTCCTTTACTTTTAAACATATAGAATTATTTAGACTTCTACTTAATTAGGATGTATAATGCTGCAAAAGACATTACCTCTTAACCATATAAGGAATCTGGACAAGGAACATTATCATAGTTCATTTTCTTACTAAGGCAACAAATCACAGAGCAATTCTGCACCTATCTACTAACTCTTCCACATTCATTCCCCAAGTATATTCTGAAAGTTCTGGGCTGAAGAGCTGAAAGAAACCATTGGAAGATTGTGGAAACTTGATTAAGTCCAAAACAGTGGCCTGAGAAAGGCATAAGTTAGTGGTTTCTAATAGCTGGGGACAAGAAGCAAGAGATGATAGGATGTTCTATGGTAAAAAAGATGGAATAAGATTAGTGAAGAAAACTCATCTGTGACCCAAAAAGCTGGCAACTGGGTTTAAAAAGAAAGCAAAAAGCAGAGAGAGAGAGAGAGAAGAGAGAGACACTGATTTCCAGAGTCTTGTTGGTATTCATATTTCCAAACACTTTCTGAAAGGATAGTGATGTGTAATCTCACAATGTGTCTAAAGCCAATATCACAATAAATCCATGTGAAGATGAACAAAGGCACAAAATAAGAAAATACAAATGAAATTTATTGTTCACCCATTATTTGAAGACTGTCAAGAGGGAGCAGATCATTTTCTGGAAATAAATATTACTTACAGTGATCTCAACTGTTCACTTACCCACTTTATTTAACATAAATAAAAAGTATTGAGACATGTGAAGAAGCAAGAATATCTGGCACATGGTTAACAAAGGAAACAAACAGTAAGAGCAGACGCAGAGATAGCCCAGATGTTCAAATTAACCCAGATATTTAAAGTAATTATTATAGATATATCAAAGCATTATTTGGAAAAGGAGAACACCGTGCAAGAATTGGGGTATATGTGTGTGTGCAAGAATCAACACAAATGTAAATGAAGATGTAAATGAAAATTCCAGGAAATGAAAACCACAATAAAAGGAATAAACCCTATGCCAAGGAATTGAATGGGAAAGAATAGCTGTTGTTTTTCATTCTATTCATAAAAATGGTGTTGGAACAACTGGACACACACCTGTAAAAGAATGAGGGCAGAACCTCCAAACCATATACAGATCAATAATAATAATAATAATAATAATAATAATAAACAAAAATGAAACAAGGGGCTAAATGTAAGAGCTAAAGTTATAAAACACTTAAACAAAAGCAGCTGAATACATTTTTATGATTTGGGATTAAGTAAAATATTTCTAAATATAATGCAAAAAGATGAGCAATGAAAGGAAAAAGAAAAAGTGGGCATCAGCAAAATTATTTTGTGCTGTAAATATACTAAAAATAAAATCATAACAACCCACAGAAGTGGAAAAAATATTCATAAATCAAAAATCTGATAAAGGACTTGTATCCAGAACATAGAAGAACTCTTAAAATTCAGTTATAAAAAGAAAACATGCTAACTGAAGTAAGTCAGAGAAAGACAATTACCATATGATTTCATTCATTTAAGTGATCAAATTAATTTAAGAAATAAAACATGAACATAGGGGAAGGAAAGGAAAAATAAGATGAAAACAGGGAGGGAGATAAACCATAGGAGGCTTTTATTTATTTATTTTTTTGAGAGAAAGAAAAGGAGGGAGAGAGCATGAGTGGGGGAAGGGCAGAGGGAGAAGCAACTCCGCACTGTGCAGGGAGCCTGAGAAGAGGCTCCATCCCAGGATCCCTGAGATCATGACCTGAGCCCAAGGCAGACACTTACTGACTGAACCATCTACATACCCATTTTAGAAAAATCTTTGGAAGTTACGTAAAAGGTTAAACATTGAATTTCATGCGAGCCAACATGTTAACACTTAATTATCCTCCCAAGTAAAAAGATGTCCACATAAAAACTCATACATGAAAGTTCAAAGTAGTATTACTTATAACAGAACTTGGAACAATACAATGTCCATTACTGATAAATAGACACAAAATAAAGTGGCATTGCTATAATGGATTATTAGAGCCCAACTCCAGGCTTAGTCCAAGACCCTGAGATCATGACCTGAGCCAAAATCTAGAGTTGGACACTTAGCAAGCTAACTGAGCCGCCCAGGTGCCCCTAGTCATGAAATGTTTAAAAAAAAAAAAAAGAAGAAAGTACTAATAAATGCTACAATATAGATGAGCCTCGAAAACATCAAGCTAATTGGAAGAAGCCAGCCATAAGAGACCACGTATTTTATGAATCTATTTATATAAACTGTCCAGAATATACACAGAGAGAATAATATTAGTGGATGCCTGAGGTTGTGAGACAGAAGGGTAATGGGGAGTAGTTGAAAATGGATACATGGTTTCTTTGGGTTTTAAAATTTTAAAGAATAGATTATTGTGATGGTTTTACAACTCTGTGAATATACTAAAAAAAAAATTGAAATGTATACTTTTACCCAATCAGTCATATGATTTGTAGATTTATTTAAATCAAGCTTTTAAAAAGGAAAAAGAAGGAAGGAAAGAAGGAAGAGTCCATATCTGGCCCAGAGAAGCAAGTCTTAGTAAGTGTTCTATTAGTCGAACTATACCATGCTGGTATATAATTTGTGCCTCAGAGAAGAGAAAAGAGAATAGACCCAAGATTTTCAAACAGATCTTTGAAAGTAATTGTATTAGTTTGCTGGGGCTATTTTAACAAAGTACTTCTGATGGGGTTGCTTAAACAGTATACATTTATTTTGTCATAAATCTGGCACTAAGTGTCAAAAATCAAAGTGTTAGTACGGTTGGTTTCTTCTGAGGCTTCTCTCTTTTGTTTTAATATGGCCATCCTTTCCTTGTGCCTCCTCATGCCTTTTCCTTTGTGTATTTGTCCTAATGTCTTCTTATACGGGTACCAGTCATATTGGATTAGGTCCCTCTCTAATGACTGTCTCCAAATATAGTAATATCTGAGGTACTGGGAATTAGGGCATAAAATATGAATTTGGGGGACATACAATTTAGCCCATAGCAGTAATTTATCAAATTTATTAACGCTGTCAACCCAAGATCCTGGATTCTCACTTGAGAGCAATCTTTTTTCAATGTACCTAAACATAGTCAAAATTCTTAAACTAAGTCAAAATTCTTAAACTAACAAAGAAAATAATATTAAAAGCAGCCAGAATGGGAAAAATAGGACATACCAAGGAACCATGATAAGTATCATCATTGTCTTCTTCATTAGAAACAAGGGGGCCAGAAGACAATGGTATCATATTTTTCAAATGCTGACAGAAAAATATCAGTCCAGAATTCCAGATTATTGAAATATCTAACAATCAAAGTAAGGGAGGTCATGTTATGAAATATACTAACTTTCCTCACATATAAATTGTAACACTATACAAAATATACATAAAACAAAAACCAGAAAAAGGAAATCAACTATCTGAAGTCAATGGAGTATGAAAAAAATCTTTCTTTGGTATGGGATACCTGAAACTCAAAGAGAAAGCCTCAGTCTACCTAGGGAGTCAGAGAACAGAGTGGAAAATTTTAAGAGTGTCTGGAAAGTAAGGGTGTGGGGATACCCTAGGGAAGGATACTGCAGTGGAAGTATCCCCAAAATCTTTATAGGAACTAAATCCAGAACTTTGGCTGACCCCTGTATTGTTCATGAGTGAAGATAATAATAAGAAATGCGATAGAAAGCAATAGTTCAAATGTGGAAAATTCTGAACAGAAGACCTAGAATTAGAAATTTAGATCCAGCCAAATTAACCACCTATTAAAATGAAAACAAAAGATTTACAGAGGAAAATAGCAGTATCTGGACTGTCTACAGCTCATCTATCAACATGTGTTGTATATATGAAAAATTACGAGACAAGTGCAGAAACAGGAACAATATGATTCCAGGTCAAGGAAAAAAAAAAAAAGTGGGGTGCCTGGGTGGCTCAGTCGGTTAAGCATTTGCTTTTGGCTCAGTCCTGCATTGGGCTCCCAGCTCAGCTGGGGAGGCTGCTTCTCCTTCTGCCTGCAGCAACTCCTGCTGTGCATTCTCTCTCTCTGTCAAATAAATAAATGAAATCTTAAAAAAGAAAAAGAAAAAGAAAGCAGTCAAGGGAAGTTATAACAGGCAAGAATTTTAAAGCAGCCTTTGTAAGACTTAGGTTCAAAGCCTTAAAAGAAATATTTGCCATGAAGGATAAATAGAGGAGGAATTTCAACTGGTGTACACAACCATATAGAGTCAAAAAAATTCTAGTTGTGAAAGGAGTAATATATAAAGTAGAAAAATCTTACTGGATAAAACAGTAAATTGTAGATGGTGGGAGAAAGTGTCAGCAAATTAAAGATAATTAAAAGGAAATTACTCAGTCTCAGGAACAGACTGAAAAAAATTGACAAAAAAGAGTACCTAATCAGGGACTGTTTTGGAAGTTACCACACCATTTAACAAACATGGGATTTTTAGAATGAAGAAAGAATGTAGCATAAAAATATTTGAAAAACTGGTGTTGCAAGTACTTTCCAAATCTGCTGAGAAATGACAGCATAAACATGCTATCTTTAATCTAAGCAATTTTTAAATATTCTAATAAAAACTCATAAAAAGAATGAGCTTGGAAGTGGTGTGCTAAATGCAGTAAGAATTATATATTTACTGAATTTATAAAATACTGTATTAAATGGAACAGTTAGAACTCTATTTTGCATGATATAAGGCAAAATAAATGTATTTCCTGACTTGTATAAAAATATTTTTAGATATAAGACAATATAAATAGCTATTCTAGATTACAGAGTATCATTTATATGAAATTAAAATTAATCATATGGTGGAAAAAAATTAGTTTAACTGAAATCAATAAAAATGTATAAAAATACATTATGAATCTGCTTCTAAAAAATTTTTAAATGACCAACAGTTAAATTGTCATTCCACTAGATTTGGGGGAAAAGTACTGATTTAAAAAGCCATTTCTTAACAAACTATGATGTATATAAAAGAAATTATTGCCTAGAGGGAAGCTGAAATTTCATAAAGCACTTTACATTTGAATTAAATGCTTAAGTACTTTGGGCTTTATATCCCAGCAAATTATCAAATTAGAAGAAGCAATATAGGTCTATCATTGTCAAAGTCAATTTTCCGTGTGTGTGTGTGTGTGTGCGTGTGTGTGTGTGTGTGTTGGCTTTGCAATTTAAAAATATATTAAATATGGATGTCTAATCTATTTGCTAAGACTTAAAAGAAGTAAATGGTTTAGGGTAGGAGAGTCTGAATTCCTGAGAGTGCATTCTGTCACATTCAGAGGGAGAAATTTTTAATAAAACATAAAACTTTCAAAATTGGATAGATTTTATTCTTTTAAAGATTTTATTTATTTGACAGAGAGAGAGCAAGCACAAGCAGGGAGAGGGGCAAAGGGAGAGGGAGAAGCAGATCCCCACTAAGCAGGGGATCCCTATGCAGGGTAATCCCAGGACTCCGGGATCATGACCCGAGCAGAAAGCAAGATGCCGGCTAAACCACCTAGGCACCTCAAAATTAGATAGATTTTGATTAGAGCATTAACGTAGAACAAAAGGTTATGTAATATAATAGTTTCTATTTTTAAGAGAATGGTAGTTAGGGGCACCTGGGTTGCTCAGTGGGTTGAGCCTCTGCCTTCAGCTCAGGTCATGATCTCAGGGTCCTGGGATCGAGCCCCGCATCGGGCTCTCTGCTCAGCAGGGAGCCTGCTTCTCCCTCTCTCTCTCTGCCTGCCTCTCTGTCTACTTGTGATCCCTGTCTCTCAAATAAATAAATAAAATCTTAAAAAAAAAAAAAAGAGAATGGTAGTTAAATAGAACAGAGAGCATGCTATTTGGAGCTGAAGGTCCTGAAGTGAAAGCTTTATGCCGGCTACTACCTCATCCATGAAGTATAATTTTATAGATGAAAGATACAATAGAAAATTTCATGGGAATGTTGCTTATGATTTGCAAATTGGGAAAGCATAATGGTTGAGGAATGCCACTTATGTGGTACCACGAGGAGCAGACACAAAGAGCAGAGGAAGTGTATTTTGTGAGATAAGATCATGCTAGGTGATGGAATGGATGGGATGGTTTGGAACGAATACATCACCAGGGAGAGGAGGAGCACTCTGCTTACATTTGAGTAGAATGACAGGAGAGGAGTAGCATTTTAAGATTAGTGTGCTGCTTGCATGACTATTTTGGAGCATAGCACAAAGGCAGAAAGCAAAGAGGATAATTAGTATTTTTCTTTTTTCAATCAAAACATAAAGTAATAAAACCAAAACCTGAACTTGAAGGAGGAATAGCATAAGAGACGGGGAAGCTTTAATGAATAAATCTAATTAGGAAATCTTTAAAAAAAAGAAATGGCTAATTAAGTAATAGATTAGGTGATAAAGAAAAGGAGGGGTGCCTAGGCAGCTCAGTCAGTTGAGCATCTGACTCTTGATTTCAGCTTAGGTCATGATCTCAGAGTCCCGAGATCAAGCCAGGTGTTGGGCTCCAGGCTTGATTGGACACCTGCTTGGGATTCTCTCTCCCTGTGCCCCCCAACCCCATGCACTCTTGAGCACTCTCTCTGTACTTTTGTTTATATTTAGTTTTATGTATCTTTTTAAAAAATATTTTATTTATTTGAGTGACAGAGAGTGCACTTGTAGGGGGAGGTGAGGGGCAGAGGGAGAGGAAGACTCCCAGCTGTGTAGGGAGCCTGACTTGGGGCTTGATCCCAGGACTCAGGGATCACCACCTGAGCTGAAGGCAGATGCCCCTAGTTATATGTATCTTTTAAACTATCTTTAAGAAGTCTTCTTAATTAGGGTGCCTGGGTGGCTCACTGGTTGAAGCTACTGACTTTGGCTCGGGTCATGATCTCAGGGTCCTGGGATCAAGTCCCGCATCGGGCTCTCTGCTCAGCAGGGAGCCTGCTTCCCTCTCTCCCTCTCTCTGCCTGCCTCTCCATCTACTTGTGATTTCTCTCTGTCAAATAAATAAATAAAATCTTTAAAAAAAAAAAAGAATTCTTCTTAATCAATGGATTGTTTAGAGATGTGTGAATTTCCAATTGCTTCAAAATTTTCTGGTTTCCCTGATTGATTTAATTGTCATTAGGTAACATGCCTTCTGTGATTTCATTTTTAAAAAATTCATTGAGATTTGTTTTGTGAACCAGAATATGGTCTATTTTGGTGACTGTCTTAGAACTGTGAATTATTTGTCTAGTAGTTCCATCAATTCCTTTGAGTGGAGTATTGAATATACTCTTTCAATTTCTGCCTTTTAGTTGATAGATTTAGAACATTTACATTTTGGGGCACCTGGGTGGCTCAGTGGGTTAAAGCCTCTGCCTTCAGCTCGGGTCATGATCTCAGGGTCCTGGGATGGAGCCCCACGTTGTGCTCTCTGCTCCTCAGTGAGGCTGTTTCCTCCCCTCTCTCTCTCTCTGCCTGTCTCTCTGCCTACTTATGATTTCTCTCTGTCAAATAAATAAAATAAATAAAAAAGAACATTTACTTTTTTTTAATTTTTAATTTTTTATTTTTTATAAACATGTAATATATTTTTATCCCCAGGGGTACAGGTCTATGAATCGCCAGGTTTACACACTTCACAGCACTCACCGAAGCACATACCCTCCCCAATGTCCATAGCCCCACCACCCTCTCCCAAACCCCCTCCCCCCAAAACCCTCAGTTTGTTTTGTGAGATCAAGAGTCACTTATGGTTTGGCTCCCTCCCAATCCCATCTGGTTTCATTTATTCTTCTCCTACCCACTTCCATGTTGCATCATCACTTCCTCATATTAGGGAGATCATATGATAGTTGTCTTTCTCCGCTTGACTTATTTCGCTAAGCATGATATGCTCTAGTTCCATCCACGTTGTCGCAAATGGCAAGATTTCATTTCTTTTGATGGCTGCATAGTATTCCATTGTGTATATATACCACATCTTCTTGATCTATTCATCTGTTGATTGACATCTAGGTTCTTTCTATAGTTTGGCTATTGTGGACATTGCTGCTATAAACATTCGGGTGCATGTGCCCCTTCAGATCACTACGTTTGTATCTTTAGGGTAAATACCCAGTAGTGTAATTGCTGGGTCATAGGACAGTTCTATTTTCAACATTTTGAGGAACCTCCATGCTGTTTTCCATATTGGTTGCACCAGCTAGCATTGCCACCAACAGTGTAGGAGGGTTCATTTTTGCCCTTGCTTCCCTTGCCTTTGGCGATGTTCCTAGGAAGATGTTGCTGCAGCTGAGGTTGAAGAAGTTGCTGCCTGTGTTCTCCTCTAGGATTTTGATGGATTCCTTTCTCACATTGAGGTCCTTCATCCATTTTGAGTCTATTTTTGTGTGTGGTGTAAGGAAATGGTCCAATTTCATTTTTCTGCATGTGGCTGTCCAATTTTCCCAACACCATTATTGAAGAGGCTGTCTTTTTTCCATTGGACATTCTTTCCTGCTTTGTCGAAGATTAGTTGACCATAGAGTTGAGGGTCTATTTCTGGGCTCTCTTTTCTGTTCCATTGATCTATGTATCTGTTTTTGTACCAGTACCATGCTGTCTTGATGATAACAGCTTTGTAATAGAGCTTGAAGTCCGGAAGTGTGATGCCACCAACGTTGGCTTTCTTTTTCAATATCCCTTTGGCTATTCGAGGTCTTTTCTGGTTCCATATAAATTTTAGAATCATTTGTTCTATTTCTTTGAAAAAGATGGATGGTACTTTGATAGGAATTGCATTAAATGTGTAGATCGCTTTAGGTAGCATAGACATTTTCACAATATTTATTCTTCCAATACAGGAGCATGGAATATTTTTCCATTTCTTTGTGTCTTCCTCAATTTCTTTCATGAGTACTTTATAGTTTTCTGAGTATAGACTCTGTGCCTCTTTGGTTAGGTTTATTCCTAAGTATCTTATGGTTTTGGGTGCAATTGTAAATGGGATTGACTCCTTAATTTCTCTTTCTTCTGTCTTGTTGTTGGTGTAGAGAAATGCAACTGATTTCTGTGCATTGATTTTATATCCTGACACTTTACTGAATTCCTGGACAAGTTCGAGCAGTTTTGGAGTGGAGTCTTTTGGGTTTTCCATATATAGTATCATATCATCTGTAAAGAGTGATAGTTTGACTATCTTTGCCGATTTGGATGCCTTTAAATTCCTTTTGTTGTCTATTGCTGAGACTAGGACTTCTAGTACTATGTTGAATAGTAGTGGTGATAATAGACATCCCTGCCGTGTTCCTGACCTTAGCGGAAAAGCTTTAAGTTTTTCTCCATTGAGAATGATATTTGCGGTGGGTTTTTCATAAATGGCTTTGATAATATTGAGGTATGTGCCCTCTATCCCTATACTCTGAAGAGTTTTGATCAGGAAGGGATGCTGTACTTTGTCAAATGCTTTTTCAGCATCTATTGAGAGTATCATATGGTTCTTGTTCTTTCTTTTATTGATGTGTTGTATCACATTGATTGATTTGTGGATGTTGAACCAACTTTGCAGCCCTGGAATAAATCCCACTTGGTCGTGGTGAATAATCCTTTTAATGTACTGTGGAACCCTATTGGCTACTGTTTTGGTGAGAATTTTCGCATCTGTGTTCATCAAGGATATTGGTTTATAGCTCTCTTTTTTGATGGGATCCTTGTCTGTTTTTGGGATCAAGGTGATGCTGGCCTCATAAAATGAGTTTGGAAGTTTTCCTTCCATTTCTATTTTTTGGAACAGTTTCAGGAGAATAGGAATTAGTTCTTCTTTAAATGTTTGGTAGAATCCCCCCGGGAAGCTGTCTGGCCCTGGGCTTTTGTTTGGAGATTTTTAATGACTGTTTCAATCTCCTTACTGGTTATGGGTCTGTTCAGGCTTTATTTCTTCCCGGTTCAGTTGTGGTAGTTTATATGTTTCTAGGAATGCATCCATTTCTTCCAGATTGTCAAATTTGTTGGTGTAGAGTTGCGCATAGTATGTTCTTATAATAGTTTGTATTTCTTTGGTGTTAGTTGTGATCTCTCCTCTTTCATTCATGATTTTATTTATTTGGGTCTTTTCTCTTTTCTTTTTGATAAGTCTGGCCAGGGGTTTATCAATATTATTAATTCTTTCAAAGAACAAACTCCTAGTTTCGTTTATTTGTTCTATTGTCTTTTTGTTTTATATTTCATTGATTTTTTCTTGATCTTTATGATTTCTCTTCTCCTGCTGGGCTTAGGGTTTCTTTCTTGTTCTTTCTCCAGCTCCTTTAGGTGTAGGGTTAGGTTGTGTATGTGAGACCTTTCTTGTTTCTTGAGAAAGGCTTGTACCGCTATATATTTTCCTCTCAGTACTGCCTTTGTTGTGTCCCACAGATTTTGAACCGTTGTATTTTCATTATCATTTGTTTCCATGATTTTTTTCAATTCTTCTTTAATTTCCCGGTTGACCCACTCATTCTTAGAAGGATGCTGTTTGGTCTTCATGTATTTGGGTTCTTTCCAAACTTCCTCCTGTGGTTCAGTTCTAGCTTCAGAGCATTGTGGTCTGAAAATATGCAGGGAATGATCCCAATCTTTTCATACAGGTTGAGTCCTGATTTAGGACCGAGGATGTGATCTATTCTGGAGAATGTTCCATGTGCACTAGAGAAGAATGTGTATTCTGTTGCTTTGGGATGAAATGTTCTGAATATATCTGTGATGTCCATCTGGTCCAGTGTGTCATTTAAGGCCTTTATTTCCTTGCTGATCTTTTGCTTGGATGATCTGTCCATTTCAGTGAGGGGAGTGTTAAAGTCCCCTACTATTATTGTATTATTGTTGATGTGTTTCTTTGATTTTGTTATTAATTGGTTTATATAGTTGGCTGCTCCCACGTTGGGGGCATAGATATTTAAAATTGTTAGATCTTCTTGTTGGACAGACCCTTTGAGGATGATATAGTGTCCTTCCTCATCTCTTATTATAGTCTTTGGCTTAAAATCTCATTGATCTGATATAAGGATTGCCACTCCTGTTTTATTCTGATGTCCATTAGCATGGTAAATTCTTTTCCACCCCCTCACTTTGAATGGAGGTGTCTTCGGGCTTAAAATGAGTTTCTTGGAGGCAACATATAGATGGGTTTTGCTTTTTTATCCATTCTGATACCCTGTGTCTTTTGACAGGGGCATTTAGCCCATTAACATTCAGGGTAACTATTGAGAGATATGAATTTAGTGCCATTGTATTTCCTGTAAGATGACTGTTTCTGTATATGGTCTCTGTTCCTTTTTGATCTACCACTTGTAGGCTCTCTCTTTGCTTAGAGGACCCCTTTCAATATTTCCTGTAGAGCTGGTTTGGTGTTTGCAAATTCTTTCAGTTTTTGTTTGTCCTGGAAGCTTTTAATCTCTCCTTCTATTTTCAATGATAGCCTAGCTGGATATAGTATTCTTGGCTGCATGTTTTTCTCGTTTAGTGCTCTGAAAATATCATGCCCTCTCTTTCTGGCCTGCCAGGTCTCTGTGGATAAGTCAGCTGCCAATCTAATATTTTTACCATTGTATGTTACAGACTTCTTTTCCAGGGCAGCTTTCAGAATTTTCTCTTTGTCACTGAGACTTGTAAATTTTACTATTAGGTGATGGGGTGTGTGCCTATTCTTATTGATTTTGAGGGGCTTTTTCTGAACCTCCTGTTTTTGATGCTTGTTCCATTTGCCATATTACGGAAATTCTCCCCAATAATTCTCTCCAGTATACCTTCTGCTCCCCTCTCTCTCTCTTCTTCTTCTTCTGGAATCCCAATTATTCTAATGTTGTTTCATCTTATGGTGTCACTTATCTCTCGAATTCTCCCCTCGTGGTCCAGTAGCTGTTTGTCCCTCTTTTGCTCAGCTTCTTTATTCTCTGTCATTTGGTCTTCTGTATCACTAATTCTTTTTTCTGCCTCATTTATCATAGCAGTGAGAGCCTCCATTTTTGATTGCACCTCATTAATAGCTTTTGATTTCAACTTGGTTAGATTTTAGTTCTTTTATTTCTCCAGAAAGGGCTTTTATATCTCCTGAGAGGTTTTCTCTAATATCTTCCATGCCTTTTTCGAGCCCGGCTAGAATTTTGAGAATTGTCATTCTGAACTCTAGGTCTGACATATTACCAATGTTTGTATTGATTAGGTCCCTATCCTTCGGTACTGCCTCTTGTTCTTTTTTTTGTCGTGAATTTTTCTGCCTTGTCATTTTGTCCAGATAAGAGTATATGAAGGAGCAAGCAAAATACTAAAGGGTGGCAATAACCCCAGGAAAATATGCTTTAACCAAATCAGACGAGATCCCAAATCGTGAGGGGAGTGAAAGGGGATAAAAAGAGGTTCAAAAAGAAAGAAAGGAAAAAAAGAAAAAATGAAAAAAAAAGAATTTAAAAAAAGAAAATGAATCAAGAAAAATATAAAAAAGAAAATATATATATATTAGATAAACTTGTTAAAAAACATTAAAACCGAAATGGGCAAAAGTTAAAAAAAAATTTTAGCAGAAGAAGAGAAAAAAAATGAAAAAGAAAAAAATTATATTAACTGTAAGACTAAAAAAATCACAGGGAGAAAGCCATGAGTTCTGTGCTTTCTCCTCCTCTGGAATTCTGCTGCTCTCCTTGGTATTGAAACCGCACTCCTTGGTAGGTGAACTTGGTCTTGGCTGGATTTCTTGTTGATCTTCCAGGGGAGGGGCCTGGTGTAGTGATTCTCAAGTGTCTTTGCCCCAGGTGGAATTGCACCACCCTTACCAGGGGCTGGGCTGAGTAATCCGCTCGGCTTTGCTTTCAGGAGTTTTTGTTCCCTGAGCGCTTTCCGTAGAGTTCCAGAGGATGGGAAAACAAATGGTGGCCTCCTGGTCTCTGGTCCGGAGGATCCGAGAGCCTGGGGCCCCTCTCCTCAGTGTGCCCTCAGAGAACAGCGCCCAGTTACTCCCGTCTGCCTGACCTCCGGCTGCGCTCCGAGCTCACCGAGCCTGCGACCTGTTCAAGGTAACACCGAGCTGTGATCTTACTGTCAGCTCTGTCTCTTTAGCCAGCTTTCCAGTTCCAATACCCGCAAGCTCTGTGACACTCAGACACCCTCGATCCTTCTGTGACCCTGCAGGACCTGAGGCCACGCTGACCCAGCGTGGGCTTCGCCTCGGTTTAGCCTCTGGAGTGATGTCCCTCAGCGGAACAGACTTTTAAAAGTCCTGATTTTGTGCTCCGTTGTTCTGCCGCTTGCCTTGAGCCGGCCCCTCCCCCCGGGGTCTATCTTCCCGTCACTTTGGATTCACTTCTCCACCAGTCCTACCTTTCAGAAAGTGGTTGTTTTTCTGTTTCCAGAATTGCTGTTCTTCTTCTCTTCGATCTGCCGATGGATTTCCAGGTGTTTGCAGTCTTTAGTAAGCTATCTAGCTGATCTCCTGCTAGCTGAAGTAGTCTCAGCCTGCTACTTCTCCGCCATCTTGACCTAGAACATTTACATTTAAAATGATTATTATTATGTTAGATTTAAGTCTCACATTTTTATCTGCTTGGCTTGTTTTATTATGTCTTGTGATTTTATTTTCCTTTTCTTGCTTTTCTGTGGGTTACTTGGGAATTTCTGCAGAATCTGTCTTTTTACACTTACAGTATTTCTAAATAGAGTACTTTGTTTTGTTTCCTTCGTGGTTGCTTTAGGGATACAATACAGAACTTATCACAGCCTATTCTTCTTGACACTTTCCAACTTTTAGTAAATGTTGAAATCTTATTTCCTCTTAGTTTCCTTTCCTCTCACCATTTCTTAAATGTAGTTGTTTCAATAGATTGTTTTAACATACGTTGAAGACTACAGTATTTGTAATAATTTTCTAGAACCATCAAATATGATCTAAGAAACTCATAAAAAGAATAGCCTACTATATTTATCCTTCTAGTCCCTAATCTTCTGCTTGATTTTTTGGTTGTTTTGGTTTGGTTTGGCTTGGGTTTGGAGGTTTTTTTGTTTGGTCTTGTCAGATTTTTGTTTGTTTTGCCATTACAACTCTCATTACCTTTCTAACTAGACAGATTCCTTAAGCCATTTTTTTTAAGGGAAGACCTGCTAGTGATAAATTATTTTAATTTTCCTTCTGAGATTGTCTTTATTTCCCTCTTACTCCTGAAGTATAGTTTTGCCACCTTCAATAATTTTTATCTGGCTATTGTCTTTGTTCAGCAGTTGAAAAATACTGTCTCACTTCCTACTGGTTTGCCTGGTTTCAGATGAAAAATCTGAGGTCATTTAAGTTAACATGTTCTCATGGGTACTATGTTATTTCCTTCTGGTTGCTTTTAACTTTTTTTTTTTTTTTGTCTTTAGTCCTAAAGTTTAATTAAGGTATGTATTGGCATAAGCATCTTTGAATTTATCCTGTTTGTAGTTCTCTTGGCCTCCTAGCCTTTGTCTCTAGTCTTCATCGAATCTGAGAAATTTTTAGCTCTTGTTTCTTCACACTTTTTGTCAGTTTCATGTCTCTCCTCTCCTTTTGGGACACCAAAGTATAAATGTTAGTTCTTATATTCAGTAAAACCCTGAGCCTCTGTTAATTTTCTTTTCAGTCTATCTTCTTTCTCTCTCTAAAATTAATTAATTTATATTGATCATCATAAATTTCCTTGAGTCTTCTGTCATTTGCATTCTAGAATTGAAACCATCCAAAAGTATTTTTATTTTGGAAATTGAAGTAGTATTTTTTTCAATCCTATAGTATTCATTAATCTTTTAAAAACTTCTCTCTTTGTTGAGTTTTTTTTCCTTCAGTTGTTTCAGAAGAATGTGCAAATAATTGTTGAAGCATTTTTTTTTAATATTCTTAGCTAATCCCAGTATCAGATTTATTTTAGTGTTGACATTTGTTGATTGTGTTTTCTCATTCATGCTGTGATTTTCCCAGTTCTTGGTGCAATGAGTGATTTTCAAGTATCTTGGACATTTTGTGTATTATATTGGGAAATTTTTAGTTCTATTTTAATCTTTTATATAATATATTAGTTTTGACTTAATTTCTGAGCTGTAGTTCTGATGGCAGTTTTGCTTACTGGGCCCTAGCAATGCTATTATCACCTGGTCTCACTTGAGCGCAGATGAGATTTTTGCTGGTGCAACATGTAGGGAAGAAGGTATTTTTCTGGTCCATAGTGTCCTTAGGCTGGAGGAGGGTGCTAATAGATTCCAGAAATTTGTGACAGAGTGTTTCCTCTGACCTTTTTCCTGACCATCCATTGCCGATGGTCTTCCCACTCTATCTTTGCCAGTAGGACTGGGGAGAAAGCCCCCACCTGGACAGCCTTCTGACGCTGGGTGGAGCAGGAGCTGTGGGGTTGGGTGGTTCTCTGTTACTGAGTAGAGTTTCAGGAGATCCTGGACAGAATTACCTTCTACCATTGAGTGGAGGATTTCTTGTACTTGACCTGAATCATCATTTGCAGCTATGTAGAAGATAGGAATTACTGTGTTTGGATGACCACTACTCTAATGTAGAGGACAGGGAAACATTGGTTTAAGATTGCTTTTTGCAAGTGGGTGGAGGTCTGGGAGATACTGGGCCTGCTGTCAACTCCAGTTCTATCAGAGAATCTTGGCTTCTGTTTATAAATATGAGGCATGGGTTGAGTCATTCTGTCCAGTTCCAGTGTTGCGCTGTTGTGGGAACATCGTGGGATGAAGGGTTAGCCCTTGTTCTTCTGGCAGATCCAGGATACTGCTGACACTAGCTGTAGATCTTCCATTTAGGCATCTCCACAATTCCTATTCTCTGTTATTTTGGGAAAAGAGTAGTGACTTTTACTTTTCATTTGTTCCTTTGCTCATTCCCCCTTTCTCTTTCCCCTCTTCCTTTATTCTTCCTTTCTTCTCTCTCTCTCTTTTTCTCCTCACCCCCACTCTTTCCTGCTCCTTCTCTCACTGTCTTTCTCTTTTTTGCCTATGCCTGTTGACCATTCATGGTTGCAGGTCTTCTCCTGCTCAGTTTGCTCTATATGGGAGATTTAATACTCGCCACAGTATTATTCTTTAAGTCCCAACATTCCTAGTTAGTCCACTATCTTCTTTCTAGCTTTTAGATTATTTCTGCCTTTTTGTTTTCTGTGATTGTTGGGTTATTCCCAGAGTATTAACTTGTATTTCAAGTGGAAGAGTGGGAATGTGAGTCTATATCAATTTGTTCCATAACTGGAAAGTGTACTCTGTAGTTTATATTTTAAATATATGGAAGATTTAATACTCGCCACAGTATTATTCTTTAAGTCCCAACATTCCTAGTTAGTCCACTATCTTCTTTCTAGCTTTTAGATTGTTCCTGTTTTCTGTGATTGTTGGGTTATTCCCAGAGTATTAACTTGTATTTCAAGTGGAAGAATGGGAATGTGAATCTATATCATTTTGTTCCATAACTGGAAAGTGTACTCTATAGTTTATATTTTTAAAAGTCAATATTTATCAAGAGTAGGTTGCAAACACTCATTCTGCAACCACCCAAAATGAGTGCCATCATTGTATTGTAATTTATCTAGATACTATTTATTAAAAAATAAAAATATTGAATATAAATATTAAGTCTTGTGTGTTATCTTTCTTTCACAGAGCTCTCTCTTCCTCCCTAGAGGCAATCACTATGTATAGAGCTGGTGATTTCATACTTTTATTATAAATATATTATTATTATATAAATATATTATAAATATATTATATTATATATTATACAAATATATTATATTATATAAATATATTATATAAATATACAATACAATATTACATACATACAATATACATACAATATTATTATTTGAAATTTTAGGAAAATGAAGGGTGGTATCTTACTATGTATTGTATCAGCAGTCAGCTAATCAGTCTTACATCTGCTCCTTGATTCTTCTCAGATACTACACATGGGATTATAAGAATGACTGAAGAAAACTGTATTTTTCTGAAATAACATTAGAGCTTAAGAATGAGACAGATTGTAATAGTCATGGACCTAGGCCATTTACGCTGTGCTTGATATTTGCTTTACTACCTGGTACTCTGCTTGTTGGTCTTCCATTTTCATAAATCTTTATACAGGAAACGGGCATCAGTCTCTGTGATCATAAATGTCCCCCAAATTCCAAAAGACACATGTCATTCTTTCCCCAAAACTATTTCATTCTACTCTGATCTTTCCTGTGAATGCCAAATGGTAGGCCTGGAGATTCCACTAAAAAAAGAAAAAAAAAAAGGCATTCAACATGATTCTTTGTTCCCTTTGACTCTCCCACCTTTCCACAGTTTTCTTTTATAAACTGTAAAGCAGTCACTTTCTAATAATTGATGGTAATAGAGTCTGTTCCACTGTAATAAAAAGAAGAAGCAAGAGAAAGAAATCCTGCCTTAATAGTTGGATCATCTCTATATAATATGAACTGCACATATTTGGGGGTAACATTTGGGGTATCCTGTTTATAGCTTTAAAGATTGGAATTTAGAAGAAATACCTGTCTACAGGTACTTTTCTGGTTAATAGGGTAGTAATAAGCACAAAGTTCACATTTTGAAATTCCAAGGTTATAATGAATAATGAAGACTTTAACTTTAAAATGACTTGCATTAAAATTAGAGCCTTCACATCTTAGAGTTCCACAGGGAGATGTCATCTCATTTTGAATGTCGTGATGACTGAAATTCCTCACCCACCTCACCATTTCCCAGCCTTCACAAAGTCTTTGAAATGAAATTTCCTGTGAGTTCTTCAGCTATTCTGACTTGTAATGGGTGAGATATATTTAGTCATCACCTTACAATTAGAGTGAAATAGCAAACTCACTCCAACTGAAGAATACATTCTTTGTTCTTTCATCAAAATGTCCTGTACAGATATCTATTGGCACTAAAAATGGTACTGTGCTCAGAGCCATGTTTGCCCTCCCAAAAAAGTGCCACAGCAAGCATTAGTCTGTAGTCTCAGTCTCTATACAGAAATCAATCCTTATTTCCTAGGGTTAGGATTTAACAATTTTTTTTTTTTATCTTTGTACTCCTATTTAGGGTCATTTCTGTTATATGATCTGAAAAGATGTTCTTTAGGAAAAGGAGATGTTTTCAAATGTGTTGTTCTCATTTCCTTTCATTGTCTTACATTTGGAAGATTTGTATTAATGCTTTTATTAGGTTTACAAATGTGTCCAAAAATTGTCCCCACTCTGCTACTGGGAAAGGGGTATGTGTGTAGCACGTTTGTGCACAATTTATAGCACTGTGCATTTCTAAGTCTGGCAAGCACATCAAAGGAAATATGAGTGTTAATGTGACATTTTGACTTTGTGAGCTAGAAGGTCACTTGAGTAATTAGTGCTAGATAAACCCACAGGACATGCTGTGCCAGTGTGATCATTCTAGCAATACCCACTGTGACTAACAAGCACAAAGTTGAAGAAATTTATTATGAATTATGAAAATCTTCTTAGCTGTATTTTAAATGCTTTAGGCTTGCTTACACCTCAGTACTCTTTGAAAGAAGAGACTTTGCCTAACTTGATAAATGGCACAACGAATTACAGAGTGTTAGGTACATCAGATATCATTTGAAGGTAGCTAAAAATATTAATGGTGTGGTTGGCCATTGTGCACTCCAAAATAGAGATTTTAATAATAATTTTTAGTTTAAAATATTTTTTTCAGGGCGCCTGGGTGGCTCAGTGGGTTAAAGGCTCTGCTTTCGGCTCAGTCATGATCCCAGAGTCCTGAGATCGTGCCCCGCATCGAGCTCTCTGCTTCATGGAGAGCCTGCTTCCTCCTCTCTCTTCCTTCCTGCCTCTCTGCCTACTTGTGATCTGTCTGTCAAATAAATAAATAAAATCTTTAAAAAAATAAAATAAAATAAAATATTTTTTCTCATAAATTGTTTTTTTATTTTTTTTTTAAATTCTTACAACTTCATGGGGAGTGCAAGTAGAATTGGGGGATTACTTTATTCCAGGTAATCAGCAAACATTTACCACTCTCAGTTGAGCTTAATTATATATTTTATCTGTTCTTTGTATTAATTTATAACTTAGATTTATTTATAAGGATTTTTACATTACTAAGTACATAAATATGAAATAAAATAAAATAATTATGTTATTTATATATATATTTTTTAAATTTTATTTATTTATTTATTTGACACAGAGAGAGAGATCACAAGTAGGCAGAGAGGCAGGAGAAGGAGAGGGAGAAGCAAGCTCCCCACTGAGCAGAGAGCCCGATGCGGGGCTTAATCCCAGGACCCTGGGATCATGACCTGAGCTGAAGGCAGAGGTTCAACCCACTGAGCCACCCAGGCCCCCCAAAACAACATAAAATAATTATAATAGAAGACCTGTAATAATGAG
Organism: Mustela putorius furo; assembly: GCF_011764305.1. NCBI lineage: Eukaryota > Metazoa > Chordata > Mammalia > Carnivora > Mustelidae > Mustela > Mustela putorius. Next base: position 16,243,180 of record NW_025421375.1, on the reverse strand, counting down.
AAGAACACACATTTGCCAATGTAGGACATTTACTTTAAAGAGATTCAGTTAATTCTGAGAGTCTTGAAATGAAGAGAATGCATACATGTTCACCAATGTTATTTTCCCCAAAGCAAAGGGCCACATGTAAAATGTATTATTCTAAAGACTACATTATAATCAAATATATATTCTTGGATGATACTGGAAAAATTGAAGAACAGGGAGCTTAACTTAGGCTAGATCTTATTCCTTGGCCTGGGGAACAGAAAAGAAGATGAGCCCTTATTTTTGCAATAAAATTTATTTATTCCTCTGTTTTAATTTTTATGGTTCTAATTTTACAAAATATAATTAGAGAAGTAATATATGATGCAGTAATACAGTTTTGGTTTTTATATATAAAGTACATATGGCTGTGTATGTGTATATGTCTATCTTTATATGTATATACAAATATGTATGTATATACGTTACATGATATAGCTGAACCAAAAATTCTCCTTGTCACTATATTTTATCCACGGGAGAGAACATTATAAAACAAGTATCATAATACTGGTGAATATGAAAGCATTTAGGACAGAGTGTATCCTCAAATTAGTATGCATATATCACACTTTCTAATTTGTGAGCTCTGATATCAGTTGCACATTTCATTTGGAAAAGTTGTATTTAAGAATGATGAAATTGATTTCCAGGTGCTTTCAACATGAGTTTGTTTCTGTTGACAATAAATCAATAACTCCTTCTGACATGACTCTTAAAATAATACAAATCCTTGCAGTAATCCACTTTCTTAGTGGCAGACAGATAGCTATGCCTTGGATTCATTGAAAGTACTACTCAGACTAAATGTTGTTCTAGTGAGCATTATTTCCGTGGAGCAAAAGTGAACGTGCACTTACGTGATGAAGAAAAGCAGTTGTCATTTTGGAAAAAACAAAAGGGCACTAGTCATGCACTAGTAAGGTAGTACACACAAGATAAACAGGGAAAGAAACTGATGGGTATAATTGTAGTTGATAGAGAAAATTCAGATGGCAGCTCAGAATATGAATAATTTTATTAACATGTGAGAATTAGCACCTGAGAGAAAATTACATGTTGGTCTCTTTGGGTCTCTTAACCCTTTTAAATTGGTTTATATTTTGATTACTTACTCTATGAAGTAGATATCATGACCTTAGATTACAGATGAGGAAACTAAGTTAACTAAGATCTCACACCCTGAAAATGGCAGCAGAATGAGGAATTAAATTTCAAGTAACATACTGGTAAATTCTATATTGAGATAAATCACTAATATAGTACAAGAAACTAGTGATTCACTCTTCCCAATTAATAATCTGTGATGCACATAAAGATAGAACCGAGGTATGACACATGGCTAAGTAAATACATGTTTTTACATATTTGAATTTTAAGTTACTAATGCTTTAGCAGAAAAAAAATTGTGTTCATTTTAGGGGGGGCACTGGAAGCTTTAGTTGGTTTTGACTTTCAAATTTCACACAAAAAGATGGATATTTGTTCATTCCACTTTGTGTCAGGTTCTGTTCTCTGGACTATAAATGTTTTCTAATAAGCCCCATGTCCATGACTATGTTTCATTCCTCTTCTTTCTTAGATTCTGACTTTTCAATTCTAATAAATCTACAATATTTATCTAGAAATTTTGGATACCTAGGGAATAGAATGTCTTACAGAACTGCATGAGAGGTAGTAGAGTTTTTCTGGGGACTAAGACTCATAGAAGTGACTTTCGCTTATGTCTCTAGAGTTTAGTTTCTCAATGAATATTCTGAGTAGGCCTGTTTGTTTTTACCTTCCAAAACTTTGTCCTAGTTTAAAGGTTTTGCATTCAGTAGTGGCCAGGTTAATTTGGAAAATCTGTTTTATTGACTTGGACCACACATATAATATAGCTGTTTATAACAAGTCAACCAAAGACAGCCCAAATTATTCATAATGAAGTTTTGTAAAAATTTGTGTAATCTAATCACCTCCAACATTAAAGTCTCTTCTTAGTATCTTTCATCACATAGCAACATGCATTCTGTAATGATCAGATCTAGTAATTAAAATGGCTCATTGCATGACTTCATACATGCTCAATAATTTCATATTATTTTGGAGTAAGGGATGAATTTCCTGGGGTGCCAGAGTCTGCATATTAATTGTGTCTCTGTCATTATTATGCTAACTTATCATTGGGTATAATTTTCTGCACCCTGTTGTTAATCTTAATATTATCCTACTGGCTGTCTGAACAATCCAAATTCTTCTTAGATGTAGACATCTCTTTCACCTGATCTCTTTCTTCTCATCTTGCATGATAGAAATTTCTGACCACTAAAGCCACAAATAAACAGAACAGTTATGTGGCAAAAATTATTTGGCTCTAATGCTTAGAACTCAAGTTATATCAGCTATTCCCTGAGTGTGAGTGGGACTTATGGCCTGTACTCACTGTGGGTCCTCAAAGAGGTATTACTTACCCCTTGATGAATGAAAAAGGGAGCTCTAACAAGTGGTATGTGCAAGTGTGTGTGTGGAACATAGACATCCAGGAAACATATCTTTATGCCACTGCTTCTCAAACTTTAGTGTGCATGCAAATTATCCAGGGCTCTTAGTAAACTGCAAGTTCTGATTCAGTAGTTCTGAGATAGAACTCAAGATTGTGCATTACTACCAAACCTCTAGGTGACACTAATACTGTTTGATCAAGGACCAATTTATGCACATTACTGTAGACATCTCATGGACTTAAAATTACTTGATTATAATGATTTTGTCTTTAATCTTTAATCTTGTCACAATACCTAAGAGCTGCTCAAGAAATTTTGGTTGGTTAATAGGTGATTGAAGAAACAGGTGAATTATAAGTGCAAATATATTCTCTTTGTTCTGATCTTATTTAATAATTATACCTAAAAGTAGTCCTTTTAAAAAAAATTCCTTTGTGAAGAAAAGGATAACAAAGTGGGGACAATCCAGTACAGAAGAAGACAGTATGATGCAATAGGAAGACAGTATGGCAGTTGATTGAGAGCACAGATTCTGAAATCCGATTATTTGGGTTTCAATCCTGGCTCCTGAAATTACTGAAAGCGGGATATTATATAAGTAATATAATCTGTTAGTGTCTCAGATTTTCATTTTTAAAGTGGGGTTGAAAAAGAAATTCCACCCAGAGGTTAGATTTAAATAATTCATGTAAAATACTTAAGAGAGTACCTGGTTAATAGCACACAATACATAATAGCTATTTTTACGACTGAAATATTAATGCTTACTCTTCAAAATTTTCAGTTATGTTTCAAGTTAAGATAACAAGGTTCACAGGTTTTTGGGTAACTTCTATAACTATCCTGCAGAATCCTATTGAATCAACATTTCTATTCATACAAGTAAGGAATATTTCTAGAGGCTTTTCCATTGCAAAATTATGCTAGCCTGTTCACCAATCCTACAGAATATTTCTCTTTATACAATTAAGGACTATTTCTAGAGGCTTTTTCCATTGGCAAAATTATTCTAGCACTTTATTATTTAAAACACTGTAATATAGATAAGGTCAAACCACAAATTAGGTGCATTTGAATTTACAGTGGACTATGGATATGTTCTTTATAAAGTGGCAGGGTTCACTGTGCTGTATGCTTAAGACAGTTAACTGGTGCTATAGTATAACATTTCTCCTTGCTGAGTCATTGTTACAGTGACACCACATTTAATAAGTTATCTGGTTGAGTCCTTGTCTTATTTTCACTTTAATTTTTGCCAAAATTTACTCATTGTGTGAGTTATGAGAGAGTTATCTAACACTTACAAACTTTTAAAGAAACTAGAGTCTAGCTTGCAGCATATTTTAAAAGTGATGAAGAAAGGGAGTGCTATATATAGATAAGCCTAAAGTAGAAATATCTTATTTTTATGCATAAATAAAAATGCTCAGAAATAATAAAGCAAACCAAAGTGTAATGATGACTGAAGGGCCTGTTATGAAGATCATCAGATTTTCAGCAGTGATCATGCTAGCTTTGTACCTTTGGGCAATTTCTATTTATCTCTCTGGACTATTTTATTTGTTTATTTGTTTGATTAATTACTTAATGAATTAAGTAATCTAGGATCCTCTCAGTTCTTTTCCCATAATAATATTCGCAATTAGCTTTCCCCTCTCCCTACCTTCCCTAGCCATTTATGTCTGGAAGCCCTTCTCTTTTTGTCTCTAGAAAAGTTCCCAGTAGGGGGTCCTGGGTGGCTCATTCAGTTGAGTGTCTGCCTTCAGCTCAGGTCATGATCTCAGGGTCCTGGGATGGATCCCTGCTCAGGGGGAGGTCTTCTTCTCCCTCTCCCTCTGTTCCTCCTCCCTGCTTATGCTCTCTCTCTCTTTCAAATAAATAAGTAAAATCTTTAAAAAAAAATCCGATGTATCTTTTTCTTTCCTTTTTTACTGCTATAGCTTCAACTCTCATCTTCATTAACTTATTCTAGTAGAGTCCAAATTAGTCTTCCTTCACCTGCTCTTACCCTAGAACAATTGCTATGCCACAAAGTAGCCAGAGCCACTTTTTAAAAGATAACCAGAGTACCTTATTCTCTTGCAGAAAGCTTCTAGTAGTTTTCCAATACATATACAAGAAAATCTATTTTGTATCATGACCTAGAATAACTTACCTCTTCTTGACCCCTTTTGCATCACTAACATATTTTTCTGATACTGCCCCACTCACTTGTTATGTCCCAGGCACACTGGATTTGAATCTGCTAAGCATTTCCTTCTCAGAGGCTTTGGGTTTAATGTTTGCCTTGCATAGAACACTTTTCCCCTTTATTGTCACTAGACTAGAACTGCTTTGTCATAAAGGTCTCAAATTAAATAGCACCTACTTAATGAGGCCTCTCTTCACCATCAAAGTAAATTAGACTTTTAATAGAGCTTTAAAATACAGAGTTTGAAAGTTGTCATTCTCATCTGTACAAGAAAAAGGAGGACAAACCAAAAATCAGGAAATTTGGGGGGACTGATCAAAGAATTGAGTTTGCAGGGCAAAAATGCATCCCCAAATCTGGACAGGCAAACAACTTTAGGAATAGCAAAGATCCATTTACCTACAGTAGAAACTGCTAGATAAATAAATGGGTGGAAAAATTAAATAGAAATTTTGAAAAACTTGCTAGGGGCTGAGTCTGGAGTGGTGAGAGAGTGAGAAACTCCTGGGTGCTGCCGTTAGAGGTGTGGGAGATCACACTTTTATCTACATGAATGCCACCATGTTCTTAAAGGGAGAATTTGGGAAAGACCCTCCCTGGTTATGACAGTGTGAGCATGAAAGTAACCCTTGTGAAATCTATCCAGATTCTTCTCCATTAGAAAGCCCTATTACTCTAGGACAAAGACTTAATCAGAGTTTGGTTCCAGAATGGTAATGGGAAGGCATTCCTTTCACTACAGTCCTCTCCCATCTTTCTGTCTGAACTAAATGAAGGAGAGAGAAAGCGATACAGAAACAAACACTTGTAAAGTTCACAGACCAGAGTCCCTCACCTCACTTTACCACCACATCAACAAGTCTCCAATATATAAAAGTGTGTTATAGCTCAAATGCTGCAAGACGTAGACACCGTGAAAGAAGAGTATTTGGCGAAACCCACACAAAGGAAATGAGACCAAAACTAAAGGAATTTTAAGCCCCTGTCATCTACAGCTAGAACAAATATTAAACACAGCCTAAATTCCAGGTAGATCAACATAAATTTCCCCATTAGAGGCCTATTTACCTAAGTTCCAATTATCTAATACAGGCCCAGCTTTCAACAAAAAAATTATAAGGCATGCTGAAAGCAAGCAAAACACAGTCTAAAGAGTTAAAAATAAGCATCAGAGGGCGCCTGGATGGCTCAGTTGGTTGAGCAGCTGCCTTTGGCTCAGATCATGATCCTGGACTTCCAGGATCAAGTCCTGCATCAGGCTCCCAGCTCCTTGGGGAGTCTGCTTCTCCCTCTGATCTTCTCCTCTCTCATGTTCTCTCTCACTCATTCTCTCTCAAATAAAGAAATAAAATCTTAAAAAAAAAATAAGCATCAGAACCACTTTGTTATGTCATGTATGTTGTGGTTATCAAACATGGAATTTAAAGTAAATATGATTAATATGTTAAAGGCTGTAATTGAAAAAAAATAGATGACATTCATGGACAAATGGATAAATAAACAAAGGTTAAATTCTAAGAAATAATCAAAGAAAGTGCTAGAAATCAAAACAAATACAAAGTGCCTTTGATGGGCTCAACAGTACATGAAATATGGCTGACGAAATAAGCTGTGAGCTTGAAGGTAGATGAACAGAAATTTACACAAAAATGAAAAAAAATCTAAGAACTGTGGGACAGTTTCAAATTGTGATGTGTATAACTAGAATATCCAAAGGAGAAGAAAGAGAAAAGGGCACAGAAAAATATTTGAAGTCTTTAGAACAAGAATTGTCAAAATTAATGACGGACTCCACACCTCATATCCAGGAAGCTCAGAGAACACAAAACAAAATAATATAAAAGTCACTGCACCTAGTCATATCATAGTCAAAGTGCAGGAAATATAAAAAATAAAATCTTGAAACAAAAACCTGGAGTTGGTAGGGAGGTGGAGAACATTATCTGTAGAGAAACAAGGATAGGAATTACATCACACTTTTCATCAAAATGACACCAAAAACTTTGAAAGCAAGAGAATGAAGTGAAATACTTAAAGTGATAAAAGAAGAAAAATGTACACCAGCCTAGAATATGCGGTGAAATTCTCCTTGAAAACTGAAGGAGAAATGAAAGAATTCCCAAACAATAACCAGGACAATTCATTGCTAGAACACCTGCCTTCCAAGGAGTTGATAGAGAGAAATACAATTTTAGATAAGAAAGAATACTACAGAAGAATAAATGAAGGCGAAATAAAGTACTTGAATATTTTTCTTTTTTATTCTTAGTTGACTAAAAATACAAATGATTTGTTTAAACTAATGAAAGTGGCAATTTATTGAATGGTTATAGTCTATGGATAAATGAAATAAATCAATTGTATCAATGTCACAAAAGACAGGAGAGATGAACTGGGAATATTTTGATATATGATATCTGGACTACACTTGAAGCAGAATAGTATTAATTGAAGGTAGACTTTAATTAGTTAAAACTGTACACTGGGGCGCCTGGGTGGCTCAGTGGGTTGGGCCGCTGCCTTCAGCTCAGGTCATGATCTCAGGGTCCTGGGATCAAGTCCCACATCGGGCTCTCTGCTCAGCAGGGAGCCTGCTTCTCTCTCTCTCTGCCTGCCTCTCTGACTACTTGTGATTTTTCTCTGTCAAATAAATAAATAAAATCTTTAAAAAAATAAAAATAAAACTGTACACTGTAAACCCTAGGGCAACCACTATTTTTTTTAAAGAAGTATCATTGATCTACTTAGAAAAGAAAGAAAATGGAGTCATAACATATTTAATAAAAATACGAGAAGGCATAAAAACCCCTGGGAATGAGTATATGTTACTGCAAGTGTATTAAATCTTACTTTAAATATGGATTACCAAAATATGCCAGTTGAAAGATAGAGATTATTAGAATGGATTTATTTATATAAAATACATCTATGTATATATAAATCCAAGAATATGCTGTTGCTTAATACAAAACTCACTTTATATATGATTCTGAAAAATTGAAGTCAAAGGGATGAAGAAAGATACATCATGCTAAAACCTTTTAAACAAAATAAAATAGCTACAGTAATTTCACACAATCCAGTCTTTATAACCTGGACATTTATTGGAAATAAAGAGAAGAAATACATAATGATGAAGAGGTCATTGCTCTCCAAAAACACTATAATTTTAAATGGCAACACACTAATCAACAGAACATCAAAATATGTAAGGCAAAAGATTATAATAAGAAGAAACAGATAATCTATAACCATGGTTAAGGACCTCAAAAATGCCCCTCATCAGTAATTTGTGGATCAAGGAGACAGAAAATCAATAAGTATATAGTTGGCCTGAACAGCAATATCAATCAATGTGATCTAATTGACATTTATAGAATGCTCCGTTCAACAACAAAGAATATATTTTCTTTTCAAGCTCTCACAAAACAGTCGTTCACCAAGAGAGACCATATACCAGGACATAAAACACATCTTAGTAAATTTAAGAGAATAGAAAGCATATAGTGTATGTTCTCAGACAGAAATGAAATTAAACTAGGAATCAATAACTGAAAGATAGTTGGAAAATTCCAAAATATTTGGAAATTATGCAACAGACTCTCAAACAGCACATGGATCAATGAAGTCTCAGTGAAGTTAAAAACCATGTCAAACCAAATGGAAATAGAACTTAAAATTTCTGGGATGCAGCCAACAAGCAAACAAAACTGTTGTAACATAGGAACTTAGAGCATTAAACACATATATTGGAAAATATTTGGATTACTAAGCTACGTTTCCAACTCCCTCTATAGTCCCAGAACCCAGAACAGTCCCTCACACAAGCTTGTTCTTGAAGTCATCACATTGGCAGCAAGATATTGTTTTATTTACCTATAATAATAACATGAACACAAACAACATTAGGTCTTTCTGGGAAAGTGCTTTTAATTGGCTCCCAAATTTAAATGAAGTGCATGATACTTGGAGAATATAGAACTATCCACTGAAGAATATAATTTCATTTCACCATTTTTAGTATCAACTAGCTTAATAATATTGAGTCAATATTGTGAGCTATACATTTGGCCTATTTAACAGTATTTTAATTATTTGACTGTTCTTTGTAGATAGATTTTTTTCTTTCACAGCAATTTACTTTATTTTTATTTTCTCTCCCTTTCCCAGTCTCAGTTTGCATTTAGACACTTGTTATAGAAGCATCTAAACAGAGGGAGAGATGTTTTGTAAGAGTCATGAAATGCCATAGAGTCTGTAGAAATAAGCCTTTAGAGAGCAAGCAGAAGCTCCTAATATAAAGTTATGCTTATCATCTTATTGCAAAATCCCGTTTTTGTCTGTGGTGGAAACAACAAGCTCCTCACTACTCAAAGAAGCCAGGTCCTCTTGGATATTATCCCTCATATTTTTGGTGTGTGATCTAGTGATCTGTAGTAGGTTTAAGATCATAGGCTCTCATCCTTAGCCGACTAAGCAGATAATAAACCAAGAGACAAAGTGGAAAAAAGACATGCGCTGCCCTGGGTTGTATTTATTTCATCTTGCATAGGCTTCCTCAAATAAATTCTATAGATCAAATAATAAAGTGTATCTAATTCTTTACATTTGTTATCATAAAATATGTCATCTTATGTTTTAAACTGTCATAACTTTTTATCTGCAGCATTAGTTTGGAAGAAGCTAAAAAATAGTTCCTTAAAGAGCTGCACAACAAGAGTGACATTATCTGTCTCCTTTCAGAAATTTTGTTTTTAATTTCAGGAGCAATGCATGCTTGTTTAACAGATTCCAGCTGTGTAAATTAAAAAGTCAAATTACTCTTAGCTTGGCCCCATGCAACTTTACTGTTTTCTTCAGAGGCAACCAAATGCCTACCAGTTGGGTTTGTATAATTGATGACATTTTACTGTGTATCTTTCTATATATCTATGTATACACACATAATATTGTACATATTTTATATTCAATTATTAAAATAGCTGTAAATTATTCAGTGCTGTGGCAGTGGTGCAATGTGTTAAACGATTTCTGCAGTAAGCCACTGTGATACTGCCACAATACGCATACACATGCACACACACACACGTTGTATATAAGAATTTCCATAATACAGGTTCCTAAAGGCATAGAAGCACCAAATTTTATGTAAGTTTCTAATAATGGCTGAGATTATATTAAATGTTTACATTAATTTGGGAAAAAAACCTGATGTCTTTAAAATTAAATTGTCTCATCCAGATAATCTTTTGCTTCTTCATGTATTCTTCATGTCCTACAGAAATTTTTATTAGTTTTCTTATAAATTCTTTTTGGTTTATTACCAATTACTTTAAAACTGTGTTGCTGTGTTTTTTATGATATGCTAAATTCTGCTATGGATATTTCATGTTATCATAAATGCAGTTAACAGCTGCTATACTTTAAATATTATTGCCTATATCATTTTAGGCAGAAGGATTTTTTTCAATTTTTAATCTATCTTTTGATGGTATAAAATTGATAAACATATACATAGTTAATAGGTTTTGGAGGGAAGAGAAGTGGGAATACAGTTACTTGAAATCTCAATTTATTTTAAAGAGGGATTTGGGGGAAAGTGTCTCAAATAATATTTATTCAAATAATCAGATTGCTGGGGTGTCTGGAACATAGTGAGCGGAAGATAATGTTTGTTGATGCAACTAAATGAATGATTCACTGAATAATGATTAAGTTAGTGAGTGGGTATCTGAATATTTCTACCAAACTATACTCGCAGGTTACTATGGCTAAGATTATCTGTTAACCAGAATCTATTCTCCCTTACTTCTAAGGCAACATGATTAGACTTTATTTTTGTATTTTTTGGAGTTATATATGACTATATAAGTAGCAGCTCCACTGGAAGTAGAATATAGGCCCCAAGGGTCTACTGGTATGGCATCTTCATTCTTTCTCCCATTTCCCTTGGCTACAACCTAAACATAATGGAAAACCCTTAAAAAGGATGCATTGCCTTAGGTGATGACAGAGCTACACAAAGTAAGCTATCTAGGACTCTGGAACAGGGCTGCTTGCAAACTTAGGACACTCATCCTCAGAGCTGGACATGACAGCAGAAAAAAAAAAAAAAAAAAAAAACAAACAGACATTCAAACAAGCAACAACAACAGCAACACAGTCTTTCACTGGGTCTTTTTGTGACAGTGTCTTCCTTTAGTATAATACTGTAATACTAACTATTTTAGCCTCTCAATGTTATTACCTAGTTGACTCTCCTCTACCTGAAATACCTCTAGTTTTGATTTCATGACACTCTACTTTCCAATTTCCCCCTGTACTAGGAGCCATTGCTTCTTAATTTTCTTTGCTACCTCCACGTTTCTATCTAAATTCTAAGCTCAGAGCTTAGAGGTTGGCTTCCTTATCATTTCTACAAACACTCTGGCCTAAAAATATCTCATTCATACTTTTGAATCAAAATATCACAGTTATGGAAATAGTTTGAATTACATTTCCAATCTTAACTGTGGAGTTTAACATTCATATATCCAACACATTACTTAAAAAGTGTGATGTAGTCTATGAAGGCATGGATCCTCAGCCAACGCACCTGATAGATATGTGAGTTGGGGCAAATCAGTTACCACTTACTATCAAAATTTCTCCTCACTGTAATATTGTAATAGTAAAAGGTCTCATTTCATGTGGCTGTATTGAGAATGAAATGAGTTTATGTAATCCATCTGTATATAAAACACTTACAACCCTGATCAGTTCCTTGATCAGAAGTAGTGCCATGCGGAATAACATAATGATAGATATGGCATTTTGTGAGTCTATGACTGATGGTTTTGGCAGAGGCATTGTGTGCAAGGAAGGTAAATCTGTATCAAGAGTAAACATTTATTCTTGTAAGAAGGTAGCAAAACATTGTCCTTCCATGACAGAAGTGGTCTAATGTCATCAACCTGCTGTCAGACTGGCAAATGGTATCATTGTGTAGGATACTTTGCTGGCGGATTGGACACCCACCAGTAGTTATAATCAGGTTGACCTTGGTGAGTAGGTTTCCTTGTGGCTGAGCCAGTGTGTAACCTCCATATCTGCCACTGTGGCCACTTTATGAGCCCATTAGGCAGTGACAGAAGTAGCTGGGGAATGAGGCTGACTGGTAGCCACAGAATGGCTCACCTTGTTCACTTGATTATTAAAACTTCCTTCTGCTGAGGTCACCCTTTGGTAAGCATCCATAAGGGGTCCTGTTATGGTCCTGTTAAATTAAAAACTCAAGAAGTTCTTTTGGAGTCTAGTGTACCTGCCTATATTTCATACTTCGTATCCCACGTTTAGGGGCCTGCTGGGACTTGGGTCTAGTAAGAGGTAGAAGCAAAGAGGTGAGGCGTGGCTAGGTTGCTGAATTTGTTCCCTCAGTGGAGCTGAAAGGCCACTTCTACTGTGGGTAGAGAGTGTACTTCACTGGGTGGGAGTGGAGAGGGCTCTTCCACTGGCAAACACTCATCAGAATTTAGGAGCTCAATGCCCCTACTTAACGAGGGTCTCCCTACACATCCCATTCCAACTGTGAGGATCCTCATTCCTTTTTCTAAGGCAGTTAGGGAGAATCCAGTCAACTAAATAGTAATGGATTTTTACTTTTTTGTTTTGTTTTTATGGTTCCATTTGATAGGCTTAACATGTTTACAGCAGTATACAACCATTTTCTCACATGTATGGTAGAGCTGGCTTTCTAGAGGGTTTAACTTAAAATTAATTATTCAGCATCAACTTCACTTGTCTCTATGCTTCTGCATGTCCTGGGGTAAGCCAGTCACCTCTGCTCAGTACCTGGTGCTAGATTCCTGCTGCAACATTGGAAGTCAGCTGTTGGCCAGCACAGCCTCGGCCTTAAGTAGGTTCTTTGTGCTTGGATCTCAGCAAGGGACTTTGCTAATGTCCCTGACTGTCTCCCAGTGGCAGCCAAACTGTTGCTTGTGTCCATGTTTGTTCCTGGTATGGGCCTTCCTACTCTTCTCTCAGCGTTGCTAGAATTCAGACAGGCCCAAGATGCTTTTCTGCCCCTCTTCCCATGATTATAGTTTTCCTTCCCCTCCCTTTTTTAAGGGATTCTTCCAGTGTTGTAGCAATTGCAGGGTTTCATTCCACTGCTCTACTAGCTTAGGCTTTTGTTTCACATGGAAGAGGGTTTGCAGGGTTCTTCTGAAGTGGTAGTCATTCATTTTCATACCCGAACCACAGAAAGGCACTCTCCGGTTCTTCCTCATGGACTTTTCTTGTAAGCACCTAATGACGGCTTGTGGAAAAGAGACTTTGAGTTAATGCAAAATCCTACTGTGTCTGGATACCCACTTACCTCAAGTGACACATCAGTCTATATTGGAACCCAAAGGGCTCATTAATATTTTACCTTGTGTCCTCTTCCGTCTTATAATGTGGTTTCCCTTGCCTTCTAAACTCTACAAAAGTTCTGGCCGTTCATACATTGATTCAGTTATAGTTACAGTTATAGTCATATAGTTTGATATATATATTTTGATATATAACTCAACATATCAGGAATTGCTTCATGCATTATAAAGGCTGAGACATCCCATGATCAGCCACCTGAAAGCTGGAGGTATAAGAAAGCTGCTGGTGTACTTTCTGTTCAATTCCAAAGGGCTGAAAGCCAAGAGAGGTGATGCTGCAAATGTCAGTCTAAATTCAGGAGAAGACCAATGCCCTATCTCATCTAGGCTGGCAGAGAACAAATCCTTCCTTTCTATATCTTTCTGTTTATTCCACCCTCAACAGATTGGATCAGTGCACCCACATTAGGAAGGGCAATCTGCTTTACTCAGCCTGCAGGTTGAAATGCTGATCTTATCCAGAAATGTAATCTCAGGCACACCCAAAAATAATGTTTGACCAAATATTTGGATGTTCTGTGTTCTGGTCAAATGGACACAAAATTAACCATCACGTTCCCCTTGGACTTTAGACTAATTCAGTAGCCGGCATTCTGAGCTCTCTGATGAGCTCAAGAAAATTTTGACTCGTGGATCATCTTTTTTGTTGTTGTTGTTATTTCAGGAACAATGCACTGTCTAGCTTTCTACACAATAGGTATAAGAAGAAATCCCAGATTTGTCTTTTAAAAGCATAAATGATATCATGGCATGCCCCTGTTTACAATCATCAAGTGAATTCCACATTGTGCTTAACACAAAATTCAAACTTGTTACCATGGTTCTGAATGACTTTTTCATGCTTTTTTCTCCTAGCTCTCCTACTGGCCCTTTTAACCTGTCTTTCTTCTCGCTCACTCAGCTTTAATCTATTGTCCTACTTACAGACTATTATCAGTTCTCCAAATATGCCAAGCAGTTAACACCTGATGGCCTTTGTACATGTTCTCTTGAAAATTATTTTGTCAGATTTAAAACAACTTTATGGATTCCAATATTTAATCTCAGTTCTTAGTTTAAATATTATCCTAAATACTGTAAGACATTTTAAATCTGTATCAGTTTGCTTTCTTTAGAGGATAGTTTCTAATAATTGTATTTCTTTTTATGTGAGCACTTAATTTATTTGTTTTCCCAAAGCAAGCATCTTGAGAATTGATACCAATTACATCGTGTTCAACATTAGGACTACAGGGTCTTGAATAGTTTTCCATGCATAGTAGGCCATTGACAAATATTTATTGGCTGCTTTGATAAGATGAACCCTGTCATTTTTGAAATTCTAATTGTCTTTTCCCTTGTTTCACTGGAGCAAAGGATGATCTTGAAGAAAATAACTTTCCTATAGAATTGTTCATCATAAAGATTAATTAAAAGACCAAATAACATGTGGTATAGCTTTTGTTTCTGTTACCCTTGACATAGCTTTTTGTAATCCCATATGCTTAGAGCTGTTAATTATTCCCATCTTACTTTACTGTGTCTGTTGTGTCTATTTATACTGCATAGATTTTCAGAGGAAAACACAAATAGTCCAGATGTGATAACAAAATACACACACCATATGAGAAATTGTTGGGTGATTTGCAATAAAAATTGCATTGAAAGTTATTCATATGCCAATGTAATATGTTTATTAAACTTACATTTTATTTTTATTTAATTTATTTTTATTTTTATTTTTTTTAAGATTTTATTTATTTGTCAGAGAGAGAGAGAGTAAGCGAGTACACACAAGCAGGCAGAGAGGCAGGCAGAGGCAGCAGGAGAAACAGGCCCCCTGCCGAGCAAGGAGCCCAATGCGGGACTCAATCCCAGGACCCTGGGATCATGACCTGAGCCGAAGGCAGCGGCTTAACCCACTGAGCCACCCAGGCGTCCCCAAACTTATATTTTAAAACAAGGCCTCTGAGTCATTTTTTTACACATACTTAAGCCATACTTTCCAGTTGTGTATTGATTTTTAGTAGCATTTACCCTAGGCAGAAGTTCTTTTAACAGTGATATCTGTTGTATTGTTTGATAGTATAAATTTGCACTAAGTGGTTCCTGAGAATTTAGGAACAGTGTAGAGTTGGGAACTATTTCTAAAATATATTGGTCTTGGGGCACATGGGTAGCTCAGTCATTAAGCATCTACCTTTGGCTCAGACCATGATCTCAAGGTCCTGGGATCAAACCCCATATTGGGATTCTCTGCGCAGTGGGGAACCTGCTTCTCTCTTCCCCTTTGTTCCTCCCCCTGCTTATGCTCTCTCTGTCTCTCTCAAATAAAATAGTAAAATCTTAAAAAAAAGTTAACATTTATGATGGCCTTGAAGCTTCAAAATAGCTATGTTATTTCTCTAGAACATAAGTAGCTAAGTTTTTTTTTTATAAAGTATGATTTGTGACAACATTATAGGATAAACTAGCCAAAGCTATTGCTCACTATGATATTAAGTAGACCTTGTTTTTTTAAATTTAAGAAGAATTAAAAAAAGTATTCTTTTGACATTGATTGTCTAGATTGTATGCAAAGATTTATGAGGTAGTTTTGGCTTAAAATATACATTTTGATATTTCAAATTATGTAAGTATTACAGATTCATTACACAAAGAATTTACTCTTTTGAAGAGTAATATTGAATAATAGATGAACAAATGCACTGGGAAGAGCTAGGGTAGATTCTAGTCTTTGCTTTTACAATCTATGTGCACCAGGGAGGTCCCTTAGCTTCTTTGAGTATAAGTAATAAGTATAAGATGGTTCTTCTGATCCATGTTTATCTAACTCACAAGCTATTGTGAGAAGTAAATGAGATAAAAGGTGTAAAAGCAATTTATAAACATGAAACTATGAAAATGATGTATTCATATTTGTTCAGCAAACCAAGTTTTCCAGACTTATGTTTCATAAGGGTGAAATTTAAGGGTAATGCTTTTTAAAATCTTATTAGGATAAGACCATTGGGAACAGCATGTTCCATTGTTTAATATTTTACTTGGGAATAGGGATAACAGAAATTAGTTTCTTCTAGACTGGGTGGTTTAGAAAAAATAATTATTCATATTTATACATAAAAATCAGATACTGATATACTTTCACTCTTTTGAACTTCCAATAATATTAATACTACAACACTTGCAGGGTGCCATGTGCAACCCATTTTGCTTTAGAGCTATTTTGAGCCAGAGACTGGCTGTGAGGAAAGCCTGGGCACATACAACTCTATCTTGTATAAGTATCAGGAGTGAAAAATATATATTCGTGCTTTTCTCTAAAGATGAAGGTTTAAGTCTCATAATGGTGGATGAAAAAAATACCATAACTTTATTTCTTAGTTTGTTTTGGATTTGTATGGTGTATAGCCCAAAAGATCTTGCTATAGAACAGATATACTTTTTTTTTCCCTGTTGGATACTATGACTTGAATCTTCTAAGGCACACATAATAACATGACATGCTTCTCAGTACCTTTGATCCTACTTGATAAAAAACAAATCTTACGTTTCCCATATTTCTAATGAAAGTACAGCTGACTCTGCACCAGAGATTCAGAAATCCTAAAAATCAGATAGCTAGGAAAAAGCTCTCTAGCACTCACTGGTATATCAGAGCTCTGAAGAAAAAGATATGTATGAAAGCAAGCTGAGCTTACCCAGCTGATTTCAGTTGAATTACTTATATACATACATATAATAAGTAAGAAGTAAAACTCCGGCTAAGACTACATTTTGAAGAGGTATTTTTCTTCTTCAACCACTTAATTTTTTTAATTTTTTATTTTTTTTATAAACATATATTTTTATCCCCAGGGGTACAGGTCTGTGAATCACCAGGTTTACACACTTCACAGCACTCACAAAGCACATACCCTCCCCAATGTCCATAATCCCACCCGCTTCTCCCAAACCCCCTCCCCCCAGCAACCCTCCGTTTGTTTTGTGAGATTAAGAGTCACTTATGGTTTGTCTCCCTTTCAATCCCATCTTGTTTCATTGATTCTTCTCCTACCCACTTAAGCCCCCATGTTGCATCTCCACTTCCTCATACCAGGGAGATCATATGATAGTTGTCTTTCTCTGCTTGGCTTATTTCGCTAAGAATGATACACTCTAGTTCCATCCATGTTGTCGCAAATGGCAAGATTTCATTTCTTTTGATGGCTGCATAGTATTCCATTGTGTATATATACCACATCTTCTTGATCCATTCATCTGTTGATGGACATCTACGTTCTTTCCATAGTTTGGCTATTGTGGACATTGCTGCTATAAACATTCGGGTGCACGTGCCCCTTTGGATCACTAAGTTTGTATCTTTAGGGTAAATACCCAATAGTGCAATTGCTGGGTCATAGGGCAGTTCTATTTTCAACATTTTGAGGAACCTCCATGCTGTTTTCCAGAGTGGCTGCACCAGCTTTCATTCCCACCAACAGTGTAGGAGGGTTCCCCTTTATCTGCATCCTCGCCAGCATCTGTCATTTCCTGACTTGTTTATTTTAGCCATTCTGACTGGTGTGAGGTGTATCTCATTGTGGTTTTGATTTGTATTTCCCTGATGCTGAGTGGTATGGAGCACTTTTTCATGTGTCTGTTGGCCATCTGGAAGTCTTCTTTGCAGAAATGTCTGTTCATGTCCTCTGCCCATTTCTTGATTGGATTATTTGTTCTTTGGGTGTTGAGTTTGCTAAGTTCTTTATAGATTCTGGACACTAGTCCTTTATCTGGTATGTCATTTGCAAATATCTTCTCCCATTCTGTCAGTTTTCTTTTGATTTTGTTAACTGTTTCCTTTGCTGTGCAAAAGCTTTTGATCTTGATGAAATCCCAATAGTTCATTTTTGCCCTTGCTTCCCTTGCCTTTGGCTTTGTTCCTAGGAAGATGTTGCTGCGGCTGAGGTCGAAGAGGTTGCTGCCTGTGTTCTCCTCAAGTATTTTGATGGATTCCTTTCTCACATTGAGGTCCTTCATCCATTTTGAGTCTATTCTTGTGTGTGGTGTAAGGAAATGGTCCAATTTCATTTTTCTGCATGTGGCTGTCCAATTTTCCCAGCACCATTTATTGAAGAGGCTGTCTTTTTTCCATTGGACATTCTTTCCTGCTTTGTCGAAGATTAGTTGACTGTAGAATTGAGGGTCTATTTCTGGGCTCTCTATTCTGTTCCATTGATCTATGTGTCTGTTTTTGTGCCAGTACCATGCTGTCTTGATGATGACAGCTTTGTAATAGAGCTAGAAGTCCGGAATTGTGATGCACCAACGTTGGCTTTCTTTTTCAATATCCCTTTGGCTATTCGAGGTCTTTTCTGGTTCCATAAAAATTTTAGAATTATTTGTTTCATTTCTTTGAAAAAGCTGGATGGTACTTTGATAGAATTGCATTAAATGTGTAGATTGCTTTAGGTAGCATAGACATTTTCACAATATTTATTCTTCCAATCCCGGAGCATGGAACATTTTTCCATTTCTTTGTCTCTTCCTCAATTTCTTTCATGAGTACTTTATAGTTTTCTGAGTCTAGATTCTGTGCCTCTTTGGTTAGGTTTATTCCTAAGTATCTTATGGTTTTGGGTGCAATTGTAAATGGGATTGACTCCTTAATTTCTCTTTCTTCTGTCTTGCTGTTGGTGTAGAGAAATGCAACTGATTTCTGTGCATTGATTTTATATCCTGACACTTTACTGAATTCCTGTATAAGTTATAGCAGTTTTGGAGTGGAGTCTTTTGAGTATTCCACATATAGTATCATATCATCTGCGAAGAGTGATATTTTGACTTCTTCTTTGCCAATTTGGATGCCTTTAATTTCCTTTTGTTGTCCGATTGCTGAGGCTAGGACCTCTAGTACTATGTAGAATAGCAGTGGTGATAATGGACATCCCTGCCGTGTTCCTGACTTTAGCAGAAAAGCTTTCAGTTTTTCTCCATTGAGAATGGTATTTGCGGTGGGTTTTTCATAGATGGCTTTGATGATATTGAGGTATGTGCCCTCTATCCCTACACTTTGAAGAGTTTTGATCAGGAAGGGATGCTGTACTTTGTCAAATGCTTTTTCAGCATCTATTGAGAGTATCATATGGTTCTTGTTCTTTCTTTTATTGATGTGTTGTATCACATTGATTTGCGGATGTTGAACCAACCTTGCAGCCCTGGAATAAATCCCACTTGGTCGTGGTGAATAATCCTTTTAATGTACTGTTGAATCCTATTGGCTAGTATTTTGTTGAGTATTTTCGCATCTGTGTTAATCAAGGATATTGGTCTATAGCTCTCTTTTTTGATGGGATCCTTGTCTGGTTTTGGGATCAAGGTGATGCTGGTCTCATAAAATGAGCTTGGAATTTTTCCTTCCATTTCTATTTTTTGGAAAAGTTTCAGGAGAATAGGAATTAGTTCTTTAAATGTTTGGTAGAATTCCCCCTGGGAAGCCGTCTGGCCCTGGGCCTTTGTTTGTTTGGAGATTTTTAATGACTGTTTCAATCTCCTTACTTGTTATGGGTCTGTTCAGGCTTTCTACTTCTTCCCGGTTCAGTTGTGGTAGTTTATATGTTTCTAGGAATGCATCCATTTCTTCCAGATTGTCAAATTTGTTGGTGTAGAGTTGCTCATAGTATGTTCTTATAATAGTTTGTATTTCTTTGGTGTTAGTTGTGATCTCTCCTCTTTCATTCATGATTTTATTTATTTGGGTCCTTTCTCTTTTCTTTTTGATAAGTCTGGCCAGGGGTTTATCAATTTTATTAATTCTTTCAAAGAACCAATTCCTAGTTTCGTTGATTTGCTCTATTGTCTTTTTGGTTTCTATTTCATTGATTTCTGCTCTGATCTTTATGATTTCTCTTCTCCTGCTTGGCTTAGGGTTTCTTTCTTGTTCTTTCTCCAGCTCCCTTAGGTGTAGGGTTAGGTTGTGTACCTGAGACCTTTCTTGTTTGTTGAGAAAGGCTTGTACCGCTATATATTTTCCTCTCAGTACTGCCTTTGTTGTGTCCCACAGATTTTGAACTGTTGTATTTTCATTATCATTTGTTTCCATGATTTTTTAAAATTCTTCTTTAATTTCCTGGTTGACCCATTCATTCTTTAGAAGGATGCTGTTTAGTCTCCATGTATTTGGGTTCTTTCCAATCTTCCTTTTGTGGCTGAGTTCTAGCTTTAGAGCATTGTGGTCTGAAAATATGCAGGGAATTATCCCAATCTTTTGATACCGGTTGAGTCCTGATTTAAGACCGAGGATGTGATCTATTCTGGAGAATGTTCCATGTGCACTAGTGAAGAATGTGTGTTCTGTTGCTTTGGAATGAAATGTTCTGAATATATCTTTGATGTCCATCTGGTCCAGTGTGTCATTTAAGGCCTTTATTTCCTTGCTGATCTTTTGCTTGGATGATCTGTCCATTTCAGTGAGGGGAGTGTTAAAGTCCCCTACTATTATTGTATTATTGTTGATGTGTTTCTTTGATTTTATTATTAATTGGTTTATATAGTTGGCTGCTCCAACGTTGGGGGCATAGATATCAAAAATTATTAAATCTTCTTGTTGGACAGACCCTTTGAGGATGATATAGTGTCCTTCCTCATCTCTTATTATAGTCTTTGGCTTAAAATCTAATTGATCTGATATAAGGATTGCCACTCCTGCTTTCTTCTGATATCCATTAGCATGGTAAATTCTTTTCCACGCCCTCACTTTAAATCTGGAGGTGTCTTCGGGCTTAAAATGAGTTTCTTGGAGGCAACATATAGATGGGTTTTGTTTTTTTATCCATTCTGATACCCTGTGTCTTTTGACAGGGGCATTTAGCCCATTAACATTCAGGATAACTATTGAGAGATATGAATTTAATGCCATTGTATTGCCTGTAAGGTGACTGTTACTGTATATGGTCTCTGTTCTGATCTACCACTTGTAGGCTCTCTCTTTGCTTAGAGGACCCCTTTCAATATTTCCTGTAGAGCTGGTTTGGTGTTTGCAAATTCTTTCAGTTTTTGTTTGTCCTGGAAGCTTTTAATCTCTCCTTCTATTTTCAATGATAGCCTAGCTGGATATAATATTCTTGGCTGCATGTTTTTCTCATTCAGTGCTCTGAAAAAATCATGCCAGCTCTTTCTGGCCTGCCAGGTCTCTGTGGATAAGTCAACTGCCAATCTAATATTTTTCCATTGTATGTTACAGACTTCTTTTCCCGGGCTGCTTTCAGGATTTTCTCTTTGTCACTAAGACTTGTAAATTTTACTATTATGTGGCAGGGTGTGGGCCTATTCTTATTGATTTTGAGGGGCTTTCTCTGAACCTCCTGAATTTTGATGCTCCTTCCCTTTGCCATATTGGGGAAATTCTCCCCAATAATTCTCTCCAGTTTACCTTCTGCTCCCCTCTCTCTTTCTTCTTCTTCTGGAATCCCAATTATTCTAATGTTGTTTCGTCTCATGGTGTCACTTATCTCTCGAATTCTCCCCTCGTGGTCCAGTAGCTGTTTGTCCCTCTTTTGCTCAGCTTCTTTATTCTCTGTCATTTGGTCTTCTATATCACTAATTCTTTCTTCTGCCTCATTTATCCTAGCAGTAAGAGCCTCCGTTTTTGATTGCACCTCATTAATAGCTTTTTAAATTTCAACTTGGTTAGATTTTAGTTCTTTTATTTCTCCAGAAAGGGCTTTTATATCTCCTGAGAGGTTTTCTCTAATGTCTTCCATGCCTTTTTTGAGCCCGGTTAGAACCTTGAGACTAGATCTGAACCTGAACTCTAGATCTGACATATTACCAATGTTTGTATTGATTAGGTCCCTAGCCTTCGGTACTGGCTCTTGTTCTTTTTTTTGTGTTGAACTTTTCCGTCTTGTCATTTTGTCCAGATAAGAGTATATGAAGGAGCAAGGAAAATACTAAAAGGGTGGCAACAACCCCAGGAAAATATGCTTTAACCAAATCAGAAGCGATCCCAAATCATGAGGGGGAAGAAAGGGGATAAAAAGAGGTTCAAAAAGGAAGAAAGAAAAAAAAAAGAATAAAGAAAAAAAGAAAAGAAAAGAATTAAAAAAAAGAAAACAAATAAGAATAATATATATATATATATATATATATATATATATATATTGGATAAACTAGTTAAAAAACGTTAAAAAAGAAAAAGGTAAAAGTTAAAAAAAACATTTACCAGAAGGCGAGAAAAAAAAACAAAAAGTGAAAAAGAAAAAAATCAAATTAACTGCAAGACTTAAAAAAATCACAGGGAAAAAGCCATGAGTTCCATGCTTTGCTTTCTCCTCCTCTGGAATTCTGCTGCTCTCCTTGGTATTGAAACCGCACTCCTTGGTAGGTGAACTTGGTCTTGGCTGGATTTCTTGTTGATCTTCTGGGGAGGGGCCTGTTGTAGTGATTCTCAAGTGTCTTTGCCCCAGGTGGAATTGCACCGCCCTTAACAGGGGGCCGGGGTGAGTAATCCGCTGGGGTTTGCTTTCAGGAGCTTTTGTTCCCTGAGCGCTTTCCGTAGAGTTCTGGAGGTTGGTAATACAAATTGCCGCCTCCTGGTCTCCGGCCTGGACGAGCCGAGAGCCCAGGGCTGCCCTCCTCAGTGCGCCCTCAGAGAACAGCGCCCAGTTACTCCCATCTGCCTGACCTCTGGCCGCGCTCCGAGCTCACCGAGCCTGCAACCTGTTCAAGGTAACACCGAGCTGTGAGCTTACTGTCAGCTCTGTCTCTGTAGCCGGCTTTCCCGTTCCAATACCCGCAAGCTCTGCGACACTCAGACAGCCCCGATCCTTCTGTGACCCTGTGGGACCTGAGGCCATGCTGACCCCGTGTGGGCTTCGCCCCGGTTTAGCCTCTGGAGCAATGTCCCTCAGCGGAACAGACTTTTAAAAGTCCTGATTTTGTGCTCCGTTGCTCCGCTGCTTGCCGGGAGCCAGCCCCTCCCCCTGGGGTCTATCTTCCCGTCGCTTTAGATTCACTTCTCCGCCTGTCCTACCTTTCAGAAAGTGGTTGTTTTTCTGTTTCCAGAATTGCTGTTCTTCTCTTCGATTTGCCGATGGATTTTCAGGTGTTTGCAATCTTTAGATAAGGTATCTAGCTGATCTCCGGCCAGCTGAACTAGTCTCAGCCTGCTACTTCTCCGCCATCTTGACTCTGCCCTCCTCGACCACTTATTTTATGGATTTTTTTCTACCTTTATTCTCAACTAACTGTATTTATAAATTGTTTGTACGACTGGTTAACAGTTCAGGTTCTCATATCAGCCAACATGGTCCATAGCGAGGCTCTGCCACTGATTAAAGTTCGATGTTTAAACTAAGGCTCAATTTGGTATGTATTAAATGGTGGGAAATAATAACTGCTACCTCATAGAGTTAATAAAATTGCGACCATGTTTGTAAAGTGCTTAATACAGTTTAATGCATGGCATGGCATGAAGCACATCATTGATAAAGTTATTAATAATAGTTACATATATATCTGATAATAATTATAAAAAGTATTATAGACTCACTTGTGTGTGACTCTAACAAACACATTTTATTTATTCTCTGGTTGGTGAAGGATTATAGTGAATCTCTCGGAAACAACTGATTGGCTTCAATGTGGGATTCAGAGGATTTTTATCATTTAGGTCTAATTGGAGAGACTCTCAATGTTGTACTATTAAAAAGGTCCCGTTGGACAAGGAATCTCCCTAGTTGTCAAGTGATCCACATATTCTCTAAAATGTGAAGAAAATTATCTGATCATCTCAGCATTTAAAAAGCCAAAGTGCCGGTTTCAAATACATGGTTTTGATTTAAAATGGTGTGGTGGATTTACTCTCACTGTTCAGATCATCTTGCCTCTTACCTCTCTGTTAAATTTCCTCAAGTGACACATACTATTTTCAGAGCAAATTAAATGGATCTCTGTGTGATTGAACCCTCTAGTCAGGTTAAACACTAAAGGGGGAAAAAGGTAGCCACACTCTAATACTAATATTTTCATTCTCTGCTTCTTGGTTGAAACATTTCTTTTAGAGCGTGAAAAAAGAAATGAGAGACCAAGAAAATTATGAGGCTTACCTCATATGAACATTAAGTTGGTGTTTACTCAGTTCTTACTTAAGAATGGCACTGAGGGAAACATCAATTGTCAAGGTTACTTACAGGAAAAAATCCCCACAGATTCTAAAATGAAGATGATGTTTTAAACTCTACATCTGTTAAATTCTAGCAGGATAATAATAGGTTAAGTAATTTTATTTACAATACAAGCACCCTCTATCTTATAGGAATGATGAATAGAATAACAAAATAGAATAGCATTAATAATAACTAAAATGCAAATTTTAAAACCAGATCTTTTTGAAGTGTTTATTATATTCTTGGCATTAAGTTTATTAATTGAGCATGGCACTTTATTTATCTGTAAATACCTTATATAGTTCCTGAAAATAAGGAATTAAAAAATTTTTTTTAAATTTTTTATTAACATATAATGTATTATTAGCCCTAGGGATACAGATCTGTGATTCTCCAGGTTTACACACTTCATAACATTCACCATAGCATATACCCTCCCCAATGTCCATAACCCAACCACCCTCTTCCCACGCCCCTCCCCCCAGCAACCCTCAGGTTTTTTTTGTGTGAGATTAAGAGTCTCTTGTGGTTTGTCCCTGTCCTGATCCCATCTAGTTTCATTTTTTTTTTCTTTTCCCACCCCCAAACCCTCCACATTGCCTCTCAAATTCTTCATATTAGGGGGATCATATGATAATTGTCTTTCTCTGATTGACTTACATCGCTCAGCATGATACCCTTTAGTTCCATCCATGTCATTACAAAAGGCAAGATTTCATTTCTTTTGATGATTGCATAGTATTCCATTGTGTATATGTACCACTTCTTCTTTATCCATTCATCTGTTGATGGACATCTAGGTTCTTTCCATAGTTTGGCTATTGTGGACATTGCTGCTATAAACATTCGGGTGCACATGGCCCCTTCAGATCTACATTTGTATCTTTAGGGTAAATACCCAGTAGTGCAATTGCTGGGTCAGAGGGTAGCTCTATTTTCAACTTTTTGAGAACCTCCATGCTGTTTTCCAGAGTTGCTGCACCAGCTCGCATTCCCACTAATGGTGTAGGAGGGTTCCCCTTTCTCCCCATCCTCGCCAGCATCTGTCATTTCCTGACTTGTTAATTTTAGCCATTCTGACTGGTGTGGGGTGGTATCTCACTTTAGTTTTGATTTGTATTTCCCTGACGCTGAGTGATGTGGAGTACTTTTTCATGTGTCTGTTGGCCATCTGGTTGTCTTCTTTGCAGAAATGTCTGTTCATGTCCTCTGCCCATTTCTTGATTGGATTCTTTGTTTTTTGGGTGTTGAGTTTGCTACGTTCTACTAGCCCTTCATCTGATATGTCGTTTACAAATATCTTCTCCCATTCTGTCAGTTGTCTTTTGGTTTTGTTCACTGTTTCTTTTGCTATGCAAAAGATGATGAAGTCCCAATAGTTCATTTTTGCCCTTGATTACCTTGCCTTTGGTGATGTTTTTAGGAAGAAGTTGCTGCTGCTGAGGGCAAACAGGTAGCTGCCTATGTTCTCCTCAATGATTTTGATGGATTCCTTTCTCACACTGAGGTCCATCATCCATTTTGAGTCTATTTTTGTGTGTGGTGTAAGGAATGGTCCACTGTCATTTTTCTGCATGTGGCTGTCCAATTTTCCCAATACCATTTGTTGAAGAGATTGCCTTTTTTCCATTGGACATTCTTTCCTGCTTTGTCAAAGATTAGTTGACCATAGAGTTAAGGGTCTATTTGTGGACTCTCTATTCTGTTCCATTGATCTATGTGTCTGTTTTTGTGCCAGTACCATACTGTCTTGATGATGACAGCTTTGTAATAGAGCTGAAGTCTGTAGTTGTGATGCCACCAACTTTGGCTTTCTTTTTCAACATTCCTCTGGCTATTTGAGGTCTTTTCTGGTTTCATATAAATTTTAGGATTATTGGTCCCATTTAATTGAAAAAATGGATGGTATTTTGATAGGGATTGCATTAAATATGTAGATTGCTTTAGGTAGCTTAGACATTTTTATAATATTTGTTCTTCCAACCCAAAAGCATGGAACATTTTTCAATTTCTTTGTGTCTCCTCAATTTTTTTCATGAGTACTTTATAGTTTTCTGAGTATAGATTCTGTGCCTCTTTGGTTAGGTTTATTCCTAGGTATCTTATAGTTTTGGGTACAATTGTAAATGGGATTGACTCCTTAATTTCTCTTTCTTCTGTCTTGGTGTTGGTGTGTATAAATGCAACTGATTTCTGTGCATTGATTTTATATCCTGACACTTTACTGAACTCCTGTATGACTTCTAGAAATCTTGGAGTGGATTCTTTTGGGTTTTCCACATAAAGTATCATATCATCTGCAAAGAGTGATAGCTTGACTTCTTCTTTGCTGATTTGGATGCCTTTAATTTCTTTTTGTTGTTGATTGCTGAGGCTAGAACTTCTAGTACTATGTTGAATAGCGCTGGTGATAATGGACATCCCTGCTGTGTTCTAACCCTAGAAGAAAAACTCTTTCTCCATTGAGAATGATGTTCTCAAGATGATATATGATATATAGTATATATCATGCATGATATATGATATATGCTAAATGATATATCAAACTAAAATGATATTCCATTTTCCCCATTGAGAATGATATTCACTGTGGGTTTTTCATAGATGGCTTTGATAATATTGAGGCATGTACCTTCTATCCCTACACTTCAAAGAGTTCTGATCAAGAAAGGATGTTGTACTTTGTCAAATGCTTTTTCAGCATCTATTGAGAGTATCATACAGTTCTTATTCTTTCTTTTATTAATGTATTGTATCACATTGATTGATTTATGGATGTTGAATCAACCTTGCAGCCCAGGAATAAATCCCATTTGGCCGTGATGAATAATCATTTTAATGTATTGTTGGATCCTATTGGCTAGTATTTTTGTGGGAATTTTTGCATCTGTGTTCATCAAGGATATTGGTTTGTAATTTTCTTATTTGATGGGGTCATTGTCTGGTTTTTGGATTAAGGTAATGCTGGCCTCATAAAATGAGTTTGGAAGTTTTCCTTCCATTTCTATTTTTTGGAACAGTGTCAGGAGAATAGGAATTAATTATTCTTTAAACGTTTGGTAGAATTCCCCAGGAAGCCATTTGTCCCTGGGCTCTTTGTTGGGAGATTTTTGATGAATGTTTCAATCTCCTTACTGGTTATGGGACTGCTCAGATTTTCTATTTCTTCCAGTTCAGTTTTGGTACTTTATATGTCTCAAGGAATGCATCCATTTCTTCCAGATTGTCAAATTTGCTGGTGTATAGTTGCTCATAATATGTTCTTATAATTGTTTGTATTTCTTTGGTGTTGGTTGTGATCTGTCTTCTTTCATTCATGATTTTATTTATTTGGGTTCTTTCTCTTTTCTTTTTGATAAGTCTGGCCAGGGGTTTATCAATCTTATTATTTCAAAGAACCAGCTCCTAGTTTTGTTGATTTGTTCTATTGTTTCTTTGGTTTCTATTTCATTGATTTCTGCTCTCATATTTATCATTTCTCTTCTCCTGATGGATTTAGGCTTCCTTTGCTTTTCTTTCTCCAGCTGTTTTTTATATGTCGGGTTAAGTTGTGTTCTTAAGATCTTTCTTGTTTCTTGAGAAAGGCCGGTATCACTATACACCTTCCTCTCAGGACCACCTTTGTTATGTCCCAGGGATTTTGAACAGTTGTGTTTTCATTTTCATTTATTTCCATGAATTCTTTTAATTCTTATTTAATTTCCTGGTTAACCCATTCATTCTTTAGTAAGATGCTCTTTAGCCTCCATGTATTGAGTTCTTTACAACTTTCCTCTTGTCATTTAGTTCTAGCTCCAAAGCATGTGGGCTCGAAATATGTAAGGAATTATCTCAGTCTTTTGGTACCAGTTGAGACCTGATTTGTGACCCAAGATGTGATCTCTTCTGGAGAATGTTCCGTGTGCACTCGAGAAGAATGTGTATTCTATTGCTTTGGGATGGAATGTTCTGAATATATCTGTGATGTCCATCTGGTCCAGTGTGTCATTTAAGGCCTTTATTTCCTTCTTAATCTTTTGCTTGGATGATCTGTCCATTTCAGTGAGGGGGGTGTTAAAGTCCTTTACTATTATTGTATTATTGTCTATATGTTTCTTTGATTTTGTTATTAATTGGTTTATATAGTTGACTGCTTCCATGTTTAGGGGCATAGATATTTAAAATTGTTAGATCTTCTTGTTGGACAGACCCTTTAAGTATGATATAGTGACCTTCCTCATCTCTTATTATAGTCTTTGGCTTAAAATCTAATTGATCTGATATAAGTATTTCTTTTGATTTCCATCATCATGGTAAATTGGAAGTGTCTTGGGTCTAAAATGAGTTTCTTACAGACATAATATTGATGGCTTTTGGGTTTTTATCCATTCTGATACCCTGTGGGTTTTGATTGGGGCATTTAGCCCACTTACATTCACAGTAACTATTGAGAGATATGGATTTAGTCCCATTTTATTGCCTATAAGGTGACTGTTACTGTATATTGTCCCTGTTCCTTTCTGGTCTACTGCTTTTAGGCTCTCTCTTTGCTTAGAGGACCCCTTTCTATATTTCCTGTAGAGCTGGTTTGGTGTTTGCAAATTCTTTTAGTTTTTGTTTGTCCTTGAAAGTATTTTTCTCTCCTATTTTCAATGATAGCCCAACTGGATATAGTATTCTTGGCTGCATATTTTTCTCATTTAGTGCTATGGATGTGTCATGCAAGTTTTTTGTGGCATGCCAGGTCTCTGTGGATAAATCTTCTGCCAATCTAATATTTTTACCATTGTGTGTTACAGACTTCTTGTTCCAGGCTGCTTTCAGGATTTTCTCTTTGTCACTAAGACTTGTAAGTTTTACTATTAGATGACAGGGTGTGAACCTATTCTTATTGATTTTGAGGGGGATTCTCTGTGCCTCCTGGATTTTGATCCCTGTTCCCATTACCATATTAGGGGAATCTCTGTAATAATTCACTCCAATACAACTTCTGTCCCCCTGTCTCTTTTACTTCTTCTGGAAACCCAATTATCTTAATATTGTTTCATCTTATGGTATCACTTATCTCTAGAATTCTCCTCTCATAGACCAGTAGTTGTTTGTCTCTTTTTCTCAGCTTCTTTATTCTTCAACATTTGATCTTCTATATCACTAATTCTCTCTTCTGCCTCATTTATCCTAGCAGTAAGAGCCTCCATTTTTTATTGTACCTAATTAATAGCTTTTTTTTTTTAATTTCAGCTTGGTTAGATTTCAGTTTTTTTTATTTCTCCAGAAAGAGATTTTATTCTCCAGACAGGGTTTCTCTAATATCTTCCATGCCTTTTTCAAGCCCAGCTGGCACCTTGAGAATTGTCATTTTGAACTCTATATATGACATGTTACCAATGTCCATATTGATTAGGTCCATAGGCTTTGGTACTGCCTCTTGTTCTTTTTGTGTGTGTGTGTGTGTGTGGTGAGTTTTTCCACCTTGTCATTTTATCCAGATAAGAATAGATGAATATATAGAGAATAAAATACCAAAAGTGTGGCAAAAACCCCAGAATAATGTGTGTTAGTCAAATAAAAAGAGATCCCAAATTGTGTGGAGAAGAATGGGCATAAAAAGAAATTCAAAAAATTATTTTAAAGAATTATAAAATATATCTATATCTATATCTATATATCTATATATATATATTTTAATTTTAGACTGATGAATAGAATAGAGCCACCCATTTCATTTTGGGTGTATTTTGGTCTCTTAGAAGAAACTACCTCCCATGATTTTAAAGAATGGTAAACATGGTGAAGGGATGGAATATGACTGTAAAAATGAAAATTTAAAAAAAATTCTAAAAAGGGAGTTGATAAGATATGTTGGTTGGGAAAAGAAAGAAAAAAAATTAGAATTTTCTCAGACTGTAGACTAGAACAAAGCCTTGTGCTAGATTTAGGATAGATATTGATCTATTAGAAGTTGTATCCCCAAAATTTTTAGAAGATAAAACATTTTATGTATTCAAAAAATGAAGTTAGATAAAATGAAGGATAAAATATGACTATAATAATGAAGGTTCAAAAATATTTTTTGAAGTAAGGTATTGTTGGGGCACCTGGGTGGCTCAGTGTTAAGCCTCTGCCTTCAGCTCAGCTCATGATCTCAGGGTCCTGGGATTGAGCCCTACATTGGGATCTCTGCTAAGCAGGGAGCCTGATTCCCTCTCTCTCTCTGCCTGCCTCTCTGCCTACTTGTGATCACTCTTTTTCTTTCTGTCAAATAAATAAATAAAAACTTTAAAAAAATGAATGGTATTGTTAATATAAATTAGTTAAAAAAAACTTAAAAGAGGAAAGAGTAGAAATTTAAAAAATTAGAATAAGAAAAAAATTTTTAAAAAATTAAGTAACCAAAGAGGTAAAGGATCTGTATTCGAGGAACTACAGAACACTCATGAAAGAAATTGAAGAAGACACAAAAAGATGGAAGACTATTCCATGTTCTTGTATTGGAAGAATAAACATTGTTAAAATGTCTATACTGCCTAGAGCAATCTATACTTTTAATGCCATTCTGATCAAAATTCCACCAGTATTCTTCAAAGAGCTGGAACAAATAATCCAAAAATTTGTATGGAATCAGAAGAGACCCCGGATTGCTAAGGAAATGTTGAAAAACAAAAATAAAACTGGGGGCATCACGCTACCTGATTTCAAGCTTTACTACAAAGCTGTGATCACCAAGACATCATGGTACTGGCATAAAAACAGACACATAGACCAGTGGAACAGAGTAGAGAGCTCAGATATGGACCCTCAACTCAATGGGTAAATAATCTTCGACAAAACAGGAAAAAATATAGAGTGGAAAAAAGACAGTTTCTTCAATAAATGGTGCTGGGAAAACTGGGAAGCTATATGTAGAAGAATGAAACTTGACCATTCTCTTACACCATACACAAAGATAAACTCAAAAGGGATAAAAGACCTCAACATGAGACAGGAATCCATCAGAATCCTAGAGGAGAACATAGGTAGTAATCTCTTTGATATCAGCCACAGCAACTTCTTTCAAGTTATGTCTCCAAAGGCTAAGGAAACAAAAGCGAAAATAAACTTTTGGGACTTCATCAAAATCAAAAGCTTCTGCATAGCAAAGGAAACAGTCAAGAAAACAAAGAGGCAACCCACGGAATGGGAGAAGATATTTGCAAATGACAGTACAGACAAAAGGCTGATATCCAGGGTCTATAAAGAACTTCTCAAACTCAACACACACAAAACCGACAATCAAATAAAAAAAATGGGCAGAACATATGAGCAGACACTTCTCCAATTAAGACATACAAATGGCTATCAGACACATGAAAAAATGTTCATCATCACTAGCCATCAGGGAGATTTGAATTAAAACCACATTGAGATATCAACTTACACCAGTTAGAATGACCAAAATTAGCAAGACAGGAAACAACATGGGTTGGAGGGGATGTGGAGAAAGGGGAACCCTCTTACACTGTTGGTGGGAATGCAAGTTGGTGCAGCCTCTTTGGAGAACAGTGTGGAGATTCCTCAAGAAATTAAAAATAGAGCTTCCCTATGACCCTGCCATTGTACTCCTGGATATTTACCCCAAAGATACAGATGTAGTGAAAAGAAGGGCCATCTCTACCCCAATGTTTATAGGAGCAATGGCCACAGTTGCCAAACTGTGGAAAGAACCAAGATGCCCTTCAAGGGACAAATGGATAAGGAATATGTGATCCATATACATGATGGAGTATTATGCCTCCAATAGAAAGGATGAATACCCAACTTTTGTAGCAACATGGATGGGACTGGAAGAGATTATGCTGAGTGAAATAAGTCCAGCAGAGAGAGTCAATTATCATATGGTTTCACTTATTTGTGGAGCATAACAAATAGCATGGAGGACATGGGAAGTTAGAAAGGAGAAGGGAGTTGGGGGAAATTGGAAGGAGAGGTGAACCATGAGAGACTATGGACTCTGAAAAACAATCTGAGGGGTTTGAAGTGGCGGGGGTGTGGGAGGTTGGGGGAACCAGGTGGTGAGTATTATAGAGGTCGTGGATTGCATGGAGCACTGGGTGTGGTGCAAAAATAATGAATACTGTTATACTGAAAATTAATAAAAAATGAATTAATTAATTAAAAAATTAATTAACTTTGCAAGACTAAAGACATGGAGAAAGCCACGAATTCCATGCTTTGCTTTCCCCTCCTCTGGAATTCTGCTGTTCTCCTTGATCAGTGATCTCCCTGATCAGTGAGCTTGGTCTTGCCTGGATGTTCTTCCTGATCTTCTGAGGGAGGGGCCTCTTGTAATGATTCTCAAGTGTCTTTGCCTGAGGCAGAATTGTGCCGCCCTTACTAGGGGCCGGGCTAAGTAATCTGCTCCTGTTTGGTCTCGGGAGCTTTTGAGTGCTTTCCATAGAGCTCTGGAGGATGGGAATGAAAATGGTAGTCTCCCAATGTCCAGCCTGGAGTGGCCAAGGTTTTGGGGCCCCACTCCTCAGTGCACCCTTAGAGAAAAGCACTCAATCACTCCTGTCTCCCTAGTCTCCAGCCGCACTCCAAGCTCACCCAGCCTGTGACCGAGCCTCTGTCTCTGGCACACAGTCCCGTTTGGAGTCTCCAAACAGGAGATTGGAGTCTCTGGAGGCAGGAATCTGCCTCCAGAGATGAAAGGTGAGTCTCCCAGATCTGTCACTTGTGAGGTCCCTGCTCACAAGTGCTATGGATCACAGTTTAAGGTAACCCCGAGCTGAGAGCTCACTCCGTAGCTCTGTCTCTATAGCCAGCTTCCCTACTCTAATACCTGCAAACTCTGCTATACTCAGAAACCCCCAATCCTTCTGTGACCCTAGAGGAAATGAGACCATGTTGTCCCCATAAGAGCTCCACCCCCTCTTAGCCTCTGGAGCAATATCCATCAGTGGAGCAGACTTTTAAAAGTTCTGATTTTGTGTTCCCTTGCTCTGCTGCTTCCCGGGAGCTGTCCCCTCCCCCCTCAGTCTATCTTCCCATCCCTTCAGATTCACTTTTCCACATGTCCTACCTTTCAGAAAGTGGTTGATTTTCTGTTTCTAGAATTGCTTCTCTTCTTCTCTTTGATCACCTGTTGGATTTTACGTATTCAAAATGTTTTGATAACTATCTAACTGAACTCCTGTGACCTGATGTCATCTCAGCCTGCTAGTTCTCCACCATCTTGACTCCTCCCCCCAAATAAGAACTTTTTTAAAATTTTATTTTATTTTTTTTTATTAACATATAATGTATTAGCCCCAGGGGTACAGGTCTGTGAATCACCAGGTTTACACTTCACAGCACTCACCATAGCACATACCATCCCCAATATCCATAACCCAACCCCCTCTCCCTAAACCCTCCCTCTGGCGACCCTCAGTTTGTTTTGTAAAATTAAGAGTCTCTTATGGTTTGTCTCCCTCCCAATCCCATCTTGTTTCATTTATTTCTTTTCTATCCCCAAAACCCCCCACATTGCTTCCCAACTTCCTCATATCAAGGAGATCATATGATAATTGTCTTTCTCTGATCGACTTATTTCGCTAAGCATAATACCCACTAGTTCCATTCATGTCATTGCAAATGGCGATACTTCATTCCTTTTGATGGCTGCATAGTATTTCATTATATACCACCTCTTCTTTATCCATCTGTTGATGGACATCTAGGTTCTTTCCATAGTTTGGCTATTGTGGATATTGCTGCTATAAACATTCAGGTGGACGTGACCCTTCAGATCACTAAATTTGTATATTTAGGGTAAACACCCAGTAGTGCAATTGCTGAGCCATAGGGTAGCTCTATTTTCAACTAAAATAAGAATTTTTTAATACTTTTTTGTTACTCTCTGTATAAAGTCATAGATTACCTCATCTTTCATGGCTCAGGGCTCTGTGTCAAGGAAACACAATTTGGTATATTTATCTGTTTTTTTTTTTTTTTTAATATCTTCACTATTAGACCATGAGCTCTCAGAATGCAGGAAAAGGTTGTATTATCTTTGATTTTTTCAGGGGACTTTTGGCAGACTTAGGATATATCATATCCTCAATAATATTTGCTTAGTTAATAAATACAGAGAAGTAAACTGTAGATTAGTAAACCAGGAAGTGGATACAATAAAAGATAGTGCTTTAAAATTAAAGAAACACTATAAGGAAACAATTACATAGACAGAGCAAGGCCTTTTTAAAAGCTGTACAACTGGCATAGAAAGAAGTATTATGGATTTAGAGAAGGAAGGCACTACTATGAGTCTGAATTAGATTTGGTAAAAAAAAAAAAAAAGCTCAACAAGTAGGACCTCACGATATGAGATAGAGAATAAGCAAGGCAGGAGAAAGCATATATCAAAACTTCTCAGGAAGATGGAATGACTATCACATCTTCATAGCATAAGGAATGGGCTTCTCTGTCTTCCTACAGTATCTGTGTGGGCAAGAATGGGAGATGAGATTGAAATGGAAAATTTCATCAGGTTTGACCTTGTTACTAATAGTTATCTATTGGTGTCTTTTGAGCAAGTGTTTGCCATAAAGATTAAGTATGTGTGTGTAAAACTATTTGGTTTTGGTTAAGACAGATGGAGAGGGAAATGATTTGGGAACATAGGACCCTTTAAACTCCTATTAAAATTCTGCATTTGTGGAAATACAAGCCTAGGCTTAGAAGATAATACTGAGAACACAAAAGGAAGCATAGATACAGGAGGTAATGAAATGAAGACAGAGAAAGAGTTGGTGAAATAAGTCCAATAAGCTAGAAATATACTTCTATCCAAATGGGAATACATTAGCAAATTTCATCATAAATTCAATGATTTTTTAATGTGATGGCCTAATGTCTCTCACATGCATCTGCCAAATATAATTTTAGGGTGGTAATAATAGTTGTTATATGAACAAAAGAGACATCCGTGGTCAAATAAGCTTAGAAATTGACAATTTAAAAATAAAACTTATTTCTTAACTCAGTGATCACTGTGATAGTCTAAGAAATTAGTACAGTAATTCTTGTTATTTTTAAAACTATTTGGCTACATTAAACTAACCCCTTACTGCTCCTGTTTGTCAGAGCATTCCATATGGGTTTAATCTAGTTTTAAAAAATGCTGATTTACATTAAAAAGAATAATAAGTTTTTTCTTACAGTCTATTCTCAAACTGATACATTTATTTTTCAGTTGCAGTTGATGCTATTGCCCTACCTGGCTCCTGTAAGTCTTGAAGGATTTTTTTCTGATTTTTAAAATATTGGAGAACAATGAGTCAAATTTTCATGTGGAAAAGAAGCTTAAACTTTAAGGAAGTAGGTTTTCATGTTGTTTCTATAAGAAAACCAATTAATGAATCATTTATAGCCATGATAATTTTTTGTACATCTTCTTTTGAACATGTATATATTTGAATTTATATTTTCAGTATCACAAGGAAAAGGACTTAGAATTTTTTTAATATGTTTCCTTTGAAATTAATTTTTTTAAGAATTTTTATTTATTTGCAGAGAGAGAGAGAGAGAGCACAAGCAGGTGGAGTAGCAGGTAGAAAGAGAAGGAAAAGCAGACTCTCCACTAAGCAAGAAGCCATATGCTGGGCTCAATCCGAGGAACCTATGAAAATGCCTACATCCAAGGCAGTTTCTTAATCGCTTAAGCCACGCAGGCACCCCTCCACTGAAATTTAGTAAGTTTTCATTGTGTCATAAGATAAAGTGCTTACGTTAAAATTTTTTATCATTATCCTTACTTATATTCCTTTTCCTGAAGGTTTATTTCATTTATCTGGGAGCTAACATAATTGAATCTCACTTCTATAAGCTACATTTTTCATTATTCCAGATATTATATCAAGTAACTAATGAGGGTATAATTCAGGAATTCCTTTCTCTGTACTTCTCCAAATGACCCAAAAGATACACTTCAAATTTCATCTCTAGGTCCATTACACTGAGTCTAAAATGCTGAGTTCATTTATGGATCAAATATAATATCTGTTAAAGAAGACATGTCTTAAAATTAAATGACATCTGTATTCTCAACACTGGTTTTTCATTCTGTAGAATTAAAGGCTGAGTGGCAGGACATTCCTGTACCAACACAGTCCTGAGTCCCAAGAAACACTTTAAAAACAATAACTAGTGAAGACATTCGTTGGTCCCTTTCATCATTCAACTACTCCCAAGGTATAGAGGCAGTTAGTCACAAATTAAGCTATTTACACATCAGTTTTTGTCACAGTGATAATCTGAATATTAATTAGTTAAAATGACTAATCTCTCAAATAATTCAGGCTAGTCTAGCAAGTCAGACTTTCACCCCTGTAATTGACTATGGATACTGTGTCCAGATAATACATATTTCTACTTTATTTCAAATAATTGCTTGAAATGAAAATACATTTGTCATTTTTAATGGTATTATTGGTATTTTAATTGGTATTAA
Source organism: Mustela putorius furo (assembly GCF_011764305.1). Classification (NCBI taxonomy): domain Eukaryota; kingdom Metazoa; phylum Chordata; class Mammalia; order Carnivora; family Mustelidae; genus Mustela; species Mustela putorius. The sequence continues at coordinate 16,206,488 of NW_025421375.1, read as the reverse complement.
TGGTATTTTAATTGGTATTCTTAATGTCATTTTTATTTTATTTTATTTTTTATAAAAGTCATAACTTATTTTTTAAATTTATTTTCAGTGTAACAGTATTCATTATTTTTGCACCACACCCAGTGCTCCATGCAATCTGTGCCCTCTCCAATACCCACCATCTGGTTCCCCCAACCTCCCACCCCCCGCCCCTTCAAAACCCTCAGATTGTAAGGTTTTTTTTTTGTTGGTTTGTTTGTATGTTTTTACTTGGATTTAGAAGTCTTAAAACCATCTTTGTAACATAACTGCTAAGGATGAGAATAGATATTTTATTATTTTATTATTTTCCCTTTTTGGCCAAAGTTGTTCATAAGCAGTGAGCATTACATTTTAACACACAGAAATAGATGAGTACATTTCTGTCCAAGAATATCCTTATTTTGAATAAAATAAAGGCTTATTTTTTAAGCCTTAAATAAATAAAGGCTTATTTTTAAGCCTTTAAAAGCTAGAATTTTCTGTGCATTTTAGAGTATTAGTAATTGTCAACCTCTTTTAAATTTATTCTTTGCTTAAAAAAAAGAAAAACAGAATTTTCATGATTGTATATATCCTGTCATCCCCATCCCTAATTGCACAATAATGCAATAAAATTCATTGGAAACATTTTACAAACTGGCTTCTTCAAGAGAGCTGTATGCAGATGCCCAATATTAGACACATTTGCTGATAGCCAGAATATCTTTGAGTTCACTGGCACCTGGAAAACACATGGTAAAAATCAAACCATCACAGAGAAGGAACATCATGGCCCCAGGAGATACGCCTACACAACGGCCAAATGCAACTACATAATTCTCTGGTTTGCACTTGGGATATTTTCAAATGCTTGTGGAACTGCTCTGAAAAGGAGACAGGGCTTCTGCATAGTAGATGTAGAGAAGTGGCTTTCCCATCACCTGACTGTATTTCAGGATTGTTTGTTCTTTGAAACTTAAAATTATGGATGAGGCACAAAGGAGAGCAGTAGTGGGCACTCATAGGCAGCATCTGTCCCAATCAACAGCTCTTGCCCATTCTGAACACTGTTTGTACTTGCCTTTTGGAGTGTATGACCATACCTACCATCATTGCAGTAGACCTCTCAAAGGGGAGCTCCCACTCATTCTCTTGATCCTATTAACTTCTCCCAGATCAATTGTTAACTTTATCCTCACATTAAATATTTTTTAGACAATCACATCCACTTTAAATGCTTCAAATAGATTTCCCTTCACTGTGCCTTCTTGGCTACAGAAAAATATAGCCAAGTCCAGATTGTCTATCTCTAACATAGACACTTAGAACATAGTAGTCCTGAAATACGATCATCCCTGAAACTCTGGCCCTTAAATGTGCTTCTTTTCTTGAAATTCTTTAGTATTAACACTATTAATTTAGTCACTCAGGGCAAATAATCCATCAGTATTAATACTCTTTTCTCCATATCAATAGGTGGACATATATTATATATCCAATATATATTTATTATACATTTACTGATTTCTAATATGTTCCATCTCTGTTTTCCTCACTTGTTGTACTCCACTTGTTCTTATGCATAATTCTCATACTTTACATTACAACTTACTTGCAGTTGTAAAGAGTGTAAACTTGGCATATGCAGAGAACAGGGAGAGAATGGCATGCCTTGAGGATAACAGGATGTCTTGAAGATAATAAAAGGTAAGAATTAGGAGGTCAGCGAGTGGCAGAGGCTCTGTGCTTTAATTCTTAGAGGATCAAATGAGTGGATTTTATTACAAATGTAACATTAAACCATAGCAGATTTTTAAGCAAGAGAAAAATATAATTGGACTTATGCTTTATAAGGATCACCTAGTTGTATGTATGGAAGAAGGACTGAATAGGGTGTTGGAAAATACTTAAGAAGATGGTTAATAAGTAAAGGAACAAATGAATTAACATGATTTTATAAAAGTTTTATAATTGTTTACTAAATTAACTCAGCAAATATTTACAGATATTTTGTCATGTAATAAAAAGATAAAAGTTTAGCACCCCTACTTTCAGGATACTTACAAGTTGATGGAGGAGCCTGCAGTAGATACTTGCATAGATCTCAGTGTGGACACAGTTGGGGAATAAAGAAAACCTATTTGGAAGAGAAGGCACTTGAGCCCAATTGTGAAGTTTTTGCATGAGTAGAATTATCTAAAGACTTATCAGGAAAAGCATATAAAAATTAAATGGATGCAGAAATAAGGACATTCAAAGGACCTCAAATCAGTGTATTTACAGTCATGTACAACTAAGGACTCTAGAGGGAAAGTACCTAGGTTCAAATTCTGGGCTCCCCAAATTACCTACTGTGTAGTCTGGTCAGTTATTAAATAGATACACTGGTTTTATCTACAAAATTAGAGTAAATATATTCACTATTCTAGAAACCCCCTTTAAGGATGAAAGTTGGTAAATTATCTAGTACAGTTCTTGACAGAGACAAAACAATCAATAAATGGTACTATAACTTATTAGCATGGCTGGTGCAGTGAGGAATATTCATGGCAGAAGATGGTTTAAAGAAGTGATTGAGGGGAGGCAAAGTAACACAAGGCAACTTTTAGAGATGGTCGATATATTTATTACTCTGATGGTGATGATGTTATGGCAAGTGTATGCATATCTCCAAATTCATCAAATTGTATACATTACATATGTGTAGTGATTCATATATTAATTATACCTCAGAAAAATCTATAAAAAGACTAAAATATAGTAATAAAGAAGATAATATGTACTGTACATGTACTATAAACTGCATGTAGATAATATATACTGTATATATACTGTAAACCACAATAACAATTAAACGTTTTTAAAAATTATTTTTATTAACATATAATATATTATTTGCCCCAGGGATACATATCTGTGAATCAGACCTTGTCAGGCTTGCACAGTTCACAGTACTCACCATATCACATACCCTCCCCAATGTCCATAACCCAACCACTTTCTCCATATACCCCCTCCCAACAACCCTCAGTTTGTTTCATGAGATTAAGAGTCTCTCATTGTTTGTCTCCTGATCCCATCTTGTTTCATTTTTTTCCTTCCCTGGCCCCAAATCCTCTACTCTGCCTCTCTAATTCCTAATATCAGGGAGATTGTATGATAATTGTCTTTCTCTGATTGACTTATTTCACTCAGCAAAATACCCTCTATGTCCATCCATGTCATTGCAAATGCCAAGATTTCATTTCCTTTGATGGCTGCATAGCATTCCATTGTATATATATACCACCTCTTCTTTATCCATTTGTCTGTTGATGGACATCTAGGTTCTTTCCATAGTTTGGCTATTGTGGACATTGCTGCTATAAACATTTGGGTGCACATGCCCCCTTGGATCACTACATTTGTATCTTTAGGGTAAATACCCAGTAGTGCAATTGCTGGGTCATATTTTCAACTTTTTAAGGCACCTCTATGCTGTTTTCCAGAGTGGCTGCACCAACTTGCATTCCCACCAACAGTGTAGGAGAGTTGCCCTTTCTCTGCATCCTCTCCAACATCTATCATTTCCTGACTTACTAATTTTAGCCATTCTGACTGGTGTGAGATGGTATCTCACTGTGGCTTTAATTTGTATTTCCCTGATGCTGAGTGATGTGGAGCACTTTTTCATGTGTCTGTTGGCCATCTGGATGTCTTCTTTGCAGAAATGTCTGTTCATGTCCTCTGCCCATTTCTTGATTGGATTCTTTGTTCTTTGGTTGTTGAGTTTGCTAAGTTCTTAATATATTTTGGATACTAGCCCTTTATCTGATATATCATTTACAAATATCTTCTCTCATTCTGTCAGTTGTCTTTTGGTATTGTTGACTGTTACCTTTGCTGTGCAAAGCTTTTGATCTTGATGAAGTCTTAATAGCTCATTTTTGCCCTTGCTTCAAGGGCAACATTTCTGGTGATATTTTTAGGAAGAAGTTGCTGTGGCTGAGGTCGAAGAGGTTGCTGCCTGTGTTCTCCTCCAGGATTTTGATGGATTCCTTTCTCACATTGAGGTCCTTCATCATTCTTTAGAAGGATGCTCTTTAGTTTCCATGTATTTGGATTCTTTCCAAATTTCCTTTTGTGATTGAGTTCTAGCTTCAGAACATTGTGGTCTGAAAATATGCAGGGAATGATCCCAATCTTTTGATATGGTTGAGACCCTTTTAAGTATGATATAGTGACCTTCCTCATCTCCTATTATAATCTTTAGCTTAAAATCTAATTGATATGATATAAGGATTGCCACCCCAGCTTTCTTTTGATGTCCATTAGTATGGTAAATTGTTTTCCCTCTCCTCACTTTAAATATGGAGGTATCATGGGCCTAAAATGAGTTTCTTATAGATAGCATATTTATAGGTTTTGTTTTTTTATGCATTATGATACCTTGTGTCTTTTGATTAGGACATTTAGCCCATTTACATTCAGGGTAACTATTGAGAGATATGAATTTAGTGCCATTGTATTGCTTGTGAGGGACTGTTACTGTATATTGTCTCTGTTCCTTCCGGTCTACTACTTTTAGGCTCTCTTTGCTTTCAATATTTCCTGTAGGGCCAGTTTGTTGTTTGCAAATTCTTTTAGTTTTTGTTTGTCCTGGAAGCTTTTTATCTCTCCTTCTATTTTCAATGATAACCTAACCGGATATAGTATTCTTGGCTGCATATTTTTTCTCATTTAGTGCTCTGAATATATGGCCTGCTGGGTCTCTGTGGATAAGTCTGCTGTCAATCTAATATTTTTACCATGTGTGTTACAGACTTCTTGTCCCAAGCTACTTTCAGGATTTTCTCTTTGTCACTAAGACTTGTAAGTTCAACTATTAGATGACTGGGTGTGTCCTATTCTTATTGATTTTGAAGGGGGGTTTCTCTGTGCCTCCTAAATTTTGATGCTTGTTTCCTTTGCCATATTAGGGAAATTCTCTATAATAATTCACTCCAGTATATGTTTTGCCCCCCCTCGCTCTTTTTCTTCTTCTGGAATATCAATTCTTCTAATGTTGTTTCATTATATGGTATACTTACCTCTCAAACTCTCCCCTCATGGTCCTGTAGTTGTTGTGTCGCTCTTTTTCTCAGCTTCTGTAAGGCAGTAAGAGCCTCCATTTTTTTTATTGTACCTTATTAATAGCTTTTTTTATTTCAACTTGCTTAAATTTATTTTTTTTATTTCTCCAGAGAGAGCTTTTATTTATACAGACAAGGTTTCTCTAATATCTTCCATGCCTTTTTGAGCCCAGCTAGCAACTTGAGAATCGTCATTCTGAACTCTAGTTCTGACATATTACCAATGTCTCTATTGATTACATTCCTAGCCATTGGTACTTCCTCTTGTTCTTTTTTTTTGTGGTGAGTTTTTCTGCCTTGTCATTTTATCCAGATAAGAATATATGAATGAGAGAATAAAATACTAAAGTGGTGGCAAATAACCCAGGAAATGAATGCTATCCTAATCAGAAGAGATCCAAAACCAGGGGGAGAAGAGAGGGGGGAAAAAGAAATCATATATTTAGACTGGTGAATTGAATGGAGCCACCCACTTTATTTTGGGTGTATTTTGGTCTCTTAGTAGAAACTACCTCCTCAAATTTTAAAGATTGGAAAACTTATGTATGTACAAAAATAAGGCTAAACATGATGAAGGGGTGGAACATGAGTGTAAAAATGAAAATTAAAAAAAATTAAAAAAGGAATTGATAGGATAAGTTGGTTGGGAAAAGAAAAAAAAGCAAAACAAAACAAGGAGGAGGGAATGTGCTCAGTCTGGATACTGAACAAAGCCATGTGGTAGATTAGGGTATATTTTGATCTATTAGAAGAAATTGTATCCCATAACTTTTTTAGGGAAAGAAACATATATATACAATAAAACAAGGTTAAATACAATGATGGGATAAAATATGAGTATAACAATGAAGCTTTAAAAAGATTTTTTTAGAAAGGTATTGTTAAGATAACTAGTTAAAAAATGTTAAAAGAGGAAAGAGGAAAAGTTAAAAAATAGAATAAGAAAAAAAATAAAATAAAAAAAATTTAGCTTTACAAGACTAAAGGATCATGTCAAAAGAGCCATGAATTCTATATGTTGCTTTCCCCTAGCTCTGGAGTTCCACTGTTCTACTTTATCAATGAGCTTGGTCTTGGCTGGATGTTCTTGCTGATCTTCTGTGGGAGGGGCTTTTTGTAGTGATTCTCAAATGTCTTTGCCTGAGGCAGAATTTCACCACCCTTGCCAGGGACTGCGCTAAGTAATCTGCACAGATTTGCTCTCGGCAGCTTTTGTTCCTGGAATGCTTTCCTTAGAGATTTGGAGGACAGGAATGAAGTGGTGGCCTCCCAATCCCTAGCCAGGGGGAGCTGAGAGCTTGGGTCCCCATTTCTCAGTGCGCCCTCAGAGATGTGCAATCACTCCTGTCTCCCTGGCCTCTGGTCGCACTTTGTGCTTTCCTGGCCTGTGACCAAGCATTTCTATCTTTGTCGCACGGCCCCACTTGGAGTCTCCAAACCCAGCAGACTCCTGCTGCACTGCTCTTCCCAGAAGAGGAAGGTGAGTCTCCCCAGATCTGCCATTTGTGGGGTCTCTGCCTGAAGAGCAGTGGTCTGACTGTGCCTTGGATCATGGTTTAAGGTAATTCTGATCTGAAAGCTCACTCCTTGGCTCTGTCTTTTTTGTTGGTTTCCCTGCTCTGACACCTGGCAGCTCTGCCACACTGAGACACTTCCAATCTTTCTGTGCCCCCCATGGAACCTGAGAACACGCTATCCCTACAAGGGCTCCACCCCCACTTAGCTTCTGATGTCCCTCAGGAGCAAACATCTAAAAGTTCTGATTTTGTGCTCCACAGCTCTGCCACTTGCCAGGAGCTGTTCCCCTCCCCCAGTCCCCCATGGTCTATCTTCCTGTTGCTTCAAATTCACTTATCTACGTGTCCTACCTTTCAGAAAGTGGTCAAATTTCTGTTCCTAGAATTGCTGCTCTTCTCTTCTAGCTTCTGTTGAGTTTGTAGGTGTTTGGAATGGTTTGATACCTATCTAGCTAAACTCCTGGGATCTTAAGTAATTTCAGTCTGCTACTCCTCTGCCATCTTGCCTCTCCCCTTCCAAGAATTAAATCTTTAAAAAAAGAGAGAGAAAAAGAAAAACTAGGTGAAAAACGATTGGTTGTGTTGGCTACATTAGTATTGACTTCATCATGAAAAAGAAACTGGCAGCCATTCACAGTTTCTATGCCAAATGTATATAGACATATTTCTCAGAAAAATAATGTGAATCACATTGTGGAGAATGTTACATGTCAGCGGGAGGGCTTTGATCAAACTGCTTGGTTAGAAATCTGTGCTAACCCACATGTGAACTGCTAAAAGTCTGCACTATATTGCAGGTCATTGAGACAAAAAGAGGATATGCAGAGAAGTATTTGGGACACATAATTTACAATTCTTGGAATTACATTGAATTTCCATTTTTCATCACTGCTGTGATATAAAAATGAAGAAATGGAGTATTTGTTAGTAGTGTGAGTTGACTGAAATTCCATGAGATTAAATAATAGGTCAAAAGTCATTCAGAAAAAAGTAAAGTAGTAATTTAATTTTGATCTGACTCCAGGTCCATATTCATTGCCTTGTTCTTACCCCCACCCATCAGTTTGGTCATTAATCTCCCTAGAAGAAATGCTTTCTTCAACCTTTGATCCAACCAGACAGTTTGTATAAACTGCTACTAAAGCTTTAGTCTCACTATGTTTTGACTATTTCTTTCAACTATTTTTTTCTAAATAGTTTGGAAATGTCTAGAATTTTGCAGTAATAGTATTTATTTTATATAAGTACTCTGGGTTCTCAGGTTCTATAGAATAAATAAATTGATGGATGAAAGAGTTAAAAATATGGTGGCCCGTGACCAGGAAAGTAGGGTATTTTATAGAATCCACTGTAAAATGGCACCATTATGTCCTACTGTTCAAAGGACAGGTCGAACTATCTGAATTCACAGCTCTGCCCTCTTATAGGTAAGCTTCGCCCTGTGGAGAGAAAATGTCTTATGTCTTTAGAAGGCTGTGCTGAAGTTCAGCCTGTGCCATTCAGTATCACAGCAGGAATATCACAGCCCATCACTTCTAAAACTTAATGTACCATCCTTCACAAGATCCTCTCTAGACTAATATTGCCAAAGGTTAAATTACATTAATATAGAAGTTCATGACTGCATAATGCAGTTTATAATCCTGAGGACATACTTTAACAGCAACAACCATTCTTCTCATATTCCCCTTGTCTTTTAGATATAAAAATTGCTCTTGTGGAAAATTGTCATTTCCCAAAGGTACAGTTCTTGGTGATGGGGCTACAAGGGGCACAGAATAGCTTAAACCTGAGTAGGGAGAAAACAGTAGATAAAGAAAGCAACTGCAGTCTAAGGATGGTTAAAGTCTAACAATTGGTTTTCTTATGTGCTGTCTTCTCTACAAAACAGAGAATGTGCTACTATGTTTTATCTCTTTTTCTAAATTCCTGTGAGTATATCCTGTATTTTTTCATGTTTACATTTGTGTTATATATCTTGCTATTTTTCTAGTTATTATCCTCTAATGATAACAGATATTAAAAATCTCTTAATGATCCTGGATTCCATGGGACTATGATTTTTTTTTTTAATTTTTTATTTCTTATAAACATATATTTTTATCCCCAGGGGTACAGGTCTGTGAATCACTATGATTTTTTGACACACACATCTCAGAGAGAGGGAGACGAGGAACTCAAGCCTGCCCGATACTCATTATTCAAGACAAGAAAGAGACGTGGAAAGTCTTCAGGCTGTAAATTCTAGGTTACAGACAGGAGTAAGTGATCTTTAGGATCTTATTAGTCTGAGTGTTCTGTGGCCTTGCAGTGAGGAGAGTATTTTATTAACAAATGTCCCATTTTACTAATCTAAGAGCTGATGAGAAAACAGAACCACTTTGCTATATTAACTAATTATTTCCTCCTCCTATAATGTCATCACATTGCAGAATAATGACTCTAGTCGGTGCGCTTAATAATACCACTTAAAACTTAACAGCATATACCAAGTCATAGTTAGAAAGTGGCTCTCCAAAATGTGTCTTTTTATGTCCATTTGTATAGTGCAAAAATCATGATTGCCAATTCAGATCATGATCAATGCTTACAAATTATTAGAAGCAAATGAATAACAAGCATAATTCAAAGAAGTATTTAAAAACAAATAGTTAAACTCCTTAAATATTTCAGAAATGTTCAAATTTTTTATTTTCTCATGACACAATTTCCCCATTTGTTTTTTAAAATTAAATAAGATAGAATTATGTTATGCCAAGAATATCTAAAGGGAACTCCTAGAATCATGTCATTTTACAGTTCTAGGGGTGCTTGGGTGGCTTAGTTGGTTAAGTGTCTGTCTCTTGATTTTGGCTCAGGTCATGATCTCAGGGTTGTGAGATCAAGCCCTGTGTCTGGGTGCTCACTGGGTGTGGAACCTGATTAAGATTTTTTTCTCTCTCCCTCTTTCTCCCTTTGTCCCTCCCCGCTAAAAAAGAATTCTAAGGTCACATGGCTTTAGGAAAATGTAGATTAAATGAAGTTACACAGATCCAGTGGGGGTTTAACAGTATATAAATGATTTGGGGAGCCTTGGTGGCTAAGTTAGTTAAGCATCTGACTCTAGAGTCTGGCTCAGGTCATGATCTCAGGGTCATAAGACCAAGCCCAGTGTAGACTCTGCCTTGGGCCTGAAGCCTGCTAAAATTCTCTCTCCCTCTGCTCCTCTTCCCACTCATGTGTTCTTCCTTTCTCTCTCTCTCTCTCAAATAAGTGAATAAATCTTAAAAAAAAAAATCCATGATCCTTTCTCTTCTTCCCCTTAAGAGGTCCCTACCTACCCTACCTAAAACTCAGTTTTCATCAATATGGATTATACTTAGTTCACTGGCTTCTAATGAACAGCACATGGCAAGAATGTGTAAATGCCCAGATTAGTTTGTAAAAGACACTGTAGCTTCCTCTTTGCTTCACTCTATTGATTGCTTGCTTTGGAAGAATTTAACTACCATGTCATGAAGACTTAATCTGCTCTGTGGAGGAATCCATGGAATAACTGAGTCCTTATGGCAATGAGTCCTTATGGCAATTATCTGCACTGATTTGCCAAATGAGTGAATGAGCCACCTTGAAATCAGATTCTCCAGCTTCAGTCAAGCCATCAGATGACAATCTCTCCAGGGACTGATCCAGAATCAGTCCCCCAAACTGCTCCCAGATTTCTCATCTGTAGAACCTGTGGGAGAGATATTACATGTTTATCATTTTTTAATGCTAAATTTTGAAGTAACAAAAATATTTAGCAATAGATAATAAATACAGATCCTTTTATTCCAAAACTTCTCAGAGACTTTAATATGTTGATACACTGTTTTTTCACTTTTTTGTTTTTTTGAGTAAGCTCCACACTGTGTGTGGAGCCCAGTGCAGGGCTTGAATTCATGACCCTGAGATCAAGACTCTGAGATCAAGACCTGAGCAGAGAACAAGAGTCAGACACATAACCAAGTTATCCAGGCACTTCTAATACATTCATTTTTTTTTATTATTATTCTAAAGGAAAGACCAACAATGCATTGTGTAGTGCAGATATATTTAACCATAGTATCCATTCCTCAAGCACATTTCTTGGAATTATAATTTCACAGGACATTCTTTGCATTAAAAAGCTATGTATAAAAATAGTATTTACTAGCAGCTAATATGTGCCAATAATTTTATATGCATAATACCATTTAATCTCATCAAATTTATTACTATTTATCCCATTGAATGCTTAATAATGGTAAAGCTAAAAGAGAAAAGTACTTTTTACCTGATAAACCATGGCTATTTTTCATACACTGTGGTTTAAACCCAAATTTTACTTCATTTAATGACATAGAGACTTAAGAGGTGAATTTTTTTTTAGATTTTATCTATTTATTTGACAGAGAGCACAGGCAGTGGGAGCAGCAAGCAGAGGGAGAGGGAGAAGCAGACCCCTCACTGAGCAAGAAGTTGGATGTGGGACTCAATCCCAGGACCTGAAGATCATGACGTGAGCAGAAGGCAGACGCTTAACTAACTGAGCCACCCAGATGCCCCAAAAGAGGTGAATTTTCAACTAAATAGATTTGGGCATAAGTTTTGTTTTGTTTTGTTTAAGTTAAATAGAGGTGGGTGGGACTGTTCAAATATGCTTTTTAAAAAAGATTTTATTTACTTATTTGACACAGAGAGAGAGAGTATAAGCATGGGAGCAGCAGGCAGAGGGAGAGGGAGAAGCAGGCTCCCTACTGAGTAAGGAATGCCATGGGGGGCTCGATTCCAGGACCCTGGGATCATGACCTGAGCCAAAGGCAGATGCTTAACTGACTGAGCCACACAGGTGCCCCCATATGTATGCTCTTTTTAAGCACCAAAATTCATTAATTGTACTGTAGAACCAAAAATCAGAAAAAGGATTTGAATTGATATTACATTTCAATATACATGTAAATGTTAAATGTTAAAATAAACTCAAATTTTGCAATTCCGAGAACCCACTATTTCGAATAACAAGTTATAGTTTTAAATTACTATTCCAACATTTAGTAGCTATGTGGATGCTTCTTTTGGCAAGTAAAAGACATTCTGATGATATATTAAAGATATACCATATTTTCAAATAATCAGAGGTCCAGAGGTAATCTGTTATAGGATAAATGGATACAATTTTTTTTAATTTTTAAAATTTTTTTCAGTGTTCCAAGATTCATTGTTTATGTACCACATCAAGTGTTAAATGGATACACTTAATGTAAAGTAAATTAATGGTGCAAGAGTCTGATCAACTTCTATGTAATTCTCTTGACTTGTGTTGTATGGTTGCTACTTGGATACACCAGGTTCCAGTATCATGTTCAAACACGAATATGTGCAAAGGCTAGAAGATAGTCTTTACTTTGTGTTGTTTATAAAAGCAAAGAAAACATCCCCATAAGTCTTCTTCCTATCTCATTAGTTTAGGCTATGTCATCTTTATGATCAGAGCAATAGAAAGAATTACCAAGATTGGTTTCCAGTAATTAACATTTAACTCCTTTTTCCGAGGGACCATGAAACATATATATTCAATAACTCATCAACATTAGAGTTGCATTTTTTGAACAAGGAATTTGCTGATGGAAATCTACAAGTTAGGTTACCAATGTCCATTGAAATATTGATGTTGAACACTACACAATTTAAATACTCCCTTTCCTTTTTGTCCTTACATGTTAAATGAGAATAATGCTGGTCTCAAAGGGCTATTATGATTATTACATGGAATAGTATGCTTTTTAATATGCCTCAGGACAGTCTATATGTGTAGAATGAATTCATCCATAAATAATGCATGTATGGATGAATAAATGAATACATAAATTTAGGTTTTCTTTTATTAACAGAGACTGGCTTTCCTTTCTATTGTCCTATATTGGTGAAATTTGATTCTATTGGAGGGATTAGGGCATAACAAACTGTATGGTAATTTTCTGAATTCATTTTTTCAATTTGCGTTTTCTTTTATTTGCATAACTCCTCCCTAGAACCTTAAATAAAACTAAAAGGCAAAATTTATCTACATACCAAATCCTATTCATGTTCTTCACTTTCCTTTTCAACACCTGTGACATGAAAGCACAGGTTGCTGCCATGCTGCAAAAGTTCACTTGAAAAAAAAAAAAGTTCACTTGAGCATAGTTTTATTATTATCTATGAGAATGGGTAGTCTGATGTTTCTGTACACCCAGGGGAATGCACAGTAAATGCTCCAGCTTGTAGCGAGTGGGACATGAACTGAACAGAGATCAGTGCCAACATCAGAAAGTGACTGGTGTTGCTATTAGAAACACAATTATGAGTTCCTGCCTTGAATAGTAGAATTGCCATTTTAAAACTGATGAGAAGTCATACATTGTGTATATTTAATTCGGGAAAGAAAGAAAATCCATGACCTTGAGAGTATGAAATCTTAAGGGATTTTGTCAAGGATTGCTGGAATTACAGTGTGAAATCACTGGAATGTCATTATGTCAGGCATTTGATTAGTTATCTTCCCAGTTGAGGAACCAGGAAATTGCTTTCAGTCTGGTTGTTTCTATTTTGCTTAGATACCCATACTTAGCAGCACCTAGAGGTATTATTTAAATTCAGAAATTTAAGGACATAAATATAATTGATTAGGCAAATTAAACCTACACCATGGTAGGAACTAAAGACAACTTGGCAAGTAACTTAAAAGCATATAATTTATATAGCCAATTAAACATAATTAGAAAACTCTAAGTATTTAAGCGGGCTTTGCTTTGCCAATCATTCTTTCATACGATTCTCTTAAGATCCAGAGACATGAGTGACTACAAGATTATAGTTTCAAAATGTATTGAACACTTTTCCTACATATGTTCTGGAATACAAAAAAATTTTGCCATTAAGTAACTGTCACCAGAACTGCTTACTATAAGCTCCAGGGAAATTCAGAACATTTGTATATTGGAAAGTCTGTTTAGTGTTATTCAAAAGAGACAGGTTCAATATTATTTAACACAGCAATGCTGAAACTCACTTGACAAATTAATATTTTCCATTCATATCATATCATCTTTAACTCTCTGAAGGAACCATTTATACTCCCATTCTCTTTAATGAGACCACCGAATCTCTTTTTGTCAAAATTATCAATGACCTACAGGTTATTAGATTTAATGAATATTTCTCAAGTATAATCTTCTATGACATCTAAGCTTTATTTGATACTCACTCACCAAAAAAAAAAAAAAAAAAAAAAAAAGAAAGTCCCTCACTTGGCTTTTTGTGTCCACTCTCCTGGTTTTCTTCTCACCTCCCTGGTTGCCTCTCAGACTCTTCTAATTCCAGATTTCGCAGTCCTCTTAAAGTCACAGTGCTTTAGGGTTTGTTTGTTGGTCTTTATTTTTGTTATTTATTATCATTAAAAATTCTATTTATATGTTGATTTTTCATATATTTTATGTTATCTCCGACCTGAAATTAAGACAGGTTTGTTAAACTGTCATCTCCTTTTGTTTTTTTTTTAAAGATTTTATTTATTTATTTGACAGAGAGATCACAAGTAGATGGAGAGGCAGGCAGAGAGAGAGAGGGAAGCAGGCTCCCTGCTGAGCAGAGAGCCCGATGCAGGACTCGATCCAAGGACCCTGAGATCATGACCTGAGCCAAAGGCAGTGGCTTGACCTACTGAGCCACCCAGGTGCCCTGTCATCTCCTTTTTTCTGCCTAATTGATTCCTCTAACTCAGCCTATCTAGCTGTTCTCCTAAGCTTGTCCTGTGAGCCTGATCCACCTGCGTATTCCTTCTCAGGTGTTAGTAACTCTGTTAGAGCACAAACTCAAGGCCATCTTTGATCTCTATCTCTCTATTCCTCTCCCTTTCCAGTTCCCCAATCACACCTTACACCCAACTCCTGCACAAATCTTATTGGCCATTCTGGTCCAAGCTACCATTATCTCTTACTTTTGACTAGTTTAATAACTTCCTAACTGTTATGAGCATATCAGACCACTCTTTAGCACAGAACCCTATATCCTGCTCTAGTTCACCATTTTACTCAGATTAACGGCCTGCATATAGGCCTGGTGCTACATAGTCTGACCTCATTTCACCATTTTCAACTCATGTCTTATTTTCTCCCTTGTATACTCTACCCAGCCACACTGGCTTCCTCTCTCTGATTCAGTGACATATTTTAAGTGCTTATACCAGTTCCTAGTGCATGAGAGATGGTCAATATGTATTTGTTGAATACATTAATTTAATTTTATTCATTAATTTGACACTTACTAAAATCTCCTAGGAGAAAAATACAGATTTTTTTTTTAAATAAAACAATGAAAATATGTGTAACAAAGTGAATGATATACTTCTCACTAGATTACAAATAAAATGAGGTTCAACTTTCATTGTTATTAATATTGTGATTTTTTCCTCAATATAAGATATAATAAAGTAATACAATGCAAATTATTATATATTTTAGATAATATGAATATAAAGTTTAGTTAATATGAATGAAGATGAAAATCACAATAAACTTACTGAAAATGTGTGAGTAAATAGAGAAAATAAGTAAATATTCTACGATGTATTCATTTTTCCAGTTTTATTGAAACAATTAACATATAACATATAACATATAACATATGATATACATGTATATTGTGAAGTGATCACCATTATAATTTTAGTTAATATCCATCAACTTACATAATTAGAATTTTGTTTTCTTGTGAGGAGAACTTTAAAGATATACATTCTTTACATATTTTGGATATTAGCATCTTGTCAGATACATGCTTTGCCAAAATTTTCTCCCATTTCCTAAGTTGCCTTTTTGTTATTTCTTTTTTATTGCAGACATTTTTTAGTTTAATGTAGTCTCACTTGTTTATCTTTTATTTTGTTGAATCTTCTTTAGGTGTCATATCCAAAAAGGATATTGTCAAGACCAATGTCAGGGAGTTTTCCCTAAGTTTTCTTTTAGGAGGTTTACGGTTTCAGCTCCCACCTTTCAGTCTATAATCTATTTTGAGTTAATTTTTATGAGTGGTATAAAGTTAGGAGTCTAGTTTTATTTTTCATTATGTGAATATCCTGTTTTCCCAGTACTATTTATTTAACTATCTTTAGTCACTGGGTATTCTTGACTCCCTTGTTAGAGATTAGTTAATCATATATGTCTAAGTTTATTTCTGTCTTCTCCATTCTCTCCTATTGATCTGTATCCATCTTCATGCCACTACCACACTATTTGGATTACTTTCGTTTTTTAAAATATAGTTTTAAAGAAAAAATTAAGCAAAATATACCTAACATCATATATATCAATGAATCCATGTGAATACGAATGGTCATATATTTTAGAAAGGCATAGGAATTGCCTGCAATGGATATTCAGTCTATTGCAGGAGAGAAAGATTTTTATTTGTATGTAATTAATGTGGTTGTGAGGAAGTCACAGGAGCCTGATATTCTGTATCTGTAAATTGAGGGGATAGAAACCTAATAGTGCTTGAAACTCTATTCAGCAAAGTCTCAGATGATATAAAGAAGCTTGTGAGCTCTAAGAGAGCTGAAGTACATAACAGAACAAATAGTGGAGGGTTAGCTTTCCCTTCCACAGCTTCTCCCAGAGATTTATGCCTTTTTAGTTACAAGTTATTTTGGTATGAAATATTCTTCTACGAAAACTTCTGCTAAAATCCAAAGTCTGGCTTATGATACCTAAGATACCTTGAGACTCAAACATTTTTCAGAGAATTGAGTTACCTACAACCCACAATGTACAATATAATTGTACATTATATACATTATATATATAATACTATATATACATTATATATATAATACTATATATATACTATATATAATTACAAATATAATAATGCCTAATGATGTAGGAAGAAATATAGGTATAGGAGTGGATTTCTTCACTCAAGGAACCCATAACCTTTTCTTGCACAGTATGACATTAAAAGTAGAGAATATTTAGTTATAGTTTTATTAAAGAATGCAGAAGGGAGGAGCTATCATTCACTGCCTGAAAGAAAAGCTGTATTATTTTGTTTTAGCAATCAGTCTTTTCCTAGGAAGAAAGGAAAAACCAAGAGCTATTCTTACACAGACTTCAAGGAAGTGGGGCCCTCAAGGATTGGCAGACTTTGAGAAGTGAGAGTGTTCAGGGATTCATTAAACCCCAGCTATGAAAGCATGTTATCAAGTGGAATGTCTTTCTAATTGGCTGGTGTTTAAAAGTCTGTGCTCTAGAAAAAGGCTGTTGCTGCTTGGCTGATTTCTAAGAAGTGTACTACTGAAGGAAGTTGTCATTGATCAAATATGATGGGCTTATAACGGACTCAGGTTGTTACTTATTGCTATGGCTAAAAGCAATCAGTCTTTTCCTAGGAAGACAGAAATGTATTATTCTCAAGAGAAACAAAATGTGTTTTCTTTCTCATCCGGTAGTATGTTGGAGTCATGTTTTCTCACCACTTTCTCTTTTCATTAAAACCCCAAACCAAAATATTGGTAGAATTCTGGTCAAAATTAAAAATTCATGAAAAAGGGGCACCTGGATGGCTTAGTGGGTTAAAGCCTCTGCCTTCGGTTCAGGTCATGATCTCAGGATCCTGCGATGGAGCCCCACATTGGGCTCTCTGCTTGGCAGGGAGCCTGCTTCCCCCCTTTCTCTCTGCCTGCCTCTCTGCCTACTTGTGATCTCTCTCTATGTCTAATAAGTAAATAAAAAATCTTTTAAAGACTTTCATGAAATGTCTCAATTGAGAAGAAGGGTTAGTATGCTGTTAGTTGGCACATCATTTTATTTCTTCACATTTGGGGGATATGAATGGAACAACCCAAGTAAGAACATAGGTCATGGTAATAAGAATGATCATATTTAAAAAAATATTAAGCATTCTGCAAATATGGCATAGCTTTGGTGCTTGTCATAATATGAAGCTTTAGGTATTAGCGTAAGAAATGTTCAAAGAGGGTAAAACAGTGGAAAAGATAAGAAGATTTGAGATCTTGTTCTGGATTTTAAACTCATTTTAACAATGGATAAACATTAAGTTGAAGAAATGTAATAAGAATTACATTGCATCAACATAACCTCAAAAATGGCTTTTAGACACAAATAAAACATATAAACATGTATAGCATCTTTTTACAATTCATTAGGGAATGGAGATATCTTCAGAGAACTATTCTTATTTGATTATTACATAGAGGATAGTCTTGATTCATTTACCAAAAGATTCCTATTGTGATTTGTTTCTCTAGCAGAGCCAAAAATTCCTTTCAAGACCAGGCCACAAGAAATCCAGGCTCAGGTATTTTTATTTTTTTATTTTTTTTAGTATTTTAAAAACATTCTCTCTTTGTATGATTACAGGATTATAGTTGAAAAGATTTGCCAAAATACATATAAAAATACGTATGTGCAAAATACATCAAATTTATGTTTGTGCATATATATACATGTACATTTTCTAGATATATATAAAGAAATGTTTGCTAGAAAACAGGTTTTTTGTGTATTTGTTTTATGCATTTTACCATTTTGACACACCTAAAATGTCGGACTGAATTTATTATTTATATTAATTAATTAATATGTTATTTTAGTTATCTAATTTGAACTTTTTTGAATTATATAAGTTATGCACTGATTATATATTTAAGGTTCTATAATAATAATTCAATTTTATTGTCTCTATTCCAATTATAAAACATGATTACATTCATCTTTTCTTATTTTAGAAATATGATTGTTTTAAATCAATAAAATGAAAAAACAATCAGTACAGTGAATAAATAAAGATATTTTATATTAAGTGAACCACTGAAACATAGTACCTAAGCCATAGAATCAGGCTACTTGGGATGAAATCTTAACTTCCCATCCATTCGCTGTATTTTATTGGGCAAATTATATTTCTAAGCATTTGTTTCCTCAGTTATAGAACAGAGATGATGCTAGCATCTACATCAAAAGATTTTAATGAGTGTTAAATGGGAGTATTACTGTAAAACATTTCACTGACTACTTACACATAGTAAGCAATCAATAAATGGTAGTTTTAAAAAAATATGTAAGCACAATTGAGTTTACTCGTATTTCAATTTTTAATTGGGTAAAAATTAATACAGTGATGTAGTTTTCCACTT
Organism: Mustela putorius furo; assembly: GCF_011764305.1. Lineage (NCBI taxonomy): Eukaryota > Metazoa > Chordata > Mammalia > Carnivora > Mustelidae > Mustela > Mustela putorius. The sequence goes on along the minus strand of NW_025421375.1, from coordinate 16,187,667 downwards.
ATCCAATGGGCTCCAATCTAAAAGTCCAATAATAGAGTATTGGGAAATAGTCATGTATATTAGTGTATAAATTAGTTGAATGCAATAAAATTTATTCTGCACAGATAGCAGGAAGTAATTTATTATGAGTTTACTGGTTATCACACCAAATTGCTGGAATGTTGAGAATAGCTTAGAGGCTACTCATCCTCAGAACCACAAGCAAAACATGTCATAGAATCAGCTTAGTGAGCACATCACTGCTCAGAAATCTTAACACTAGACTCAGCTGACCCAATTTTAGAGGCACTAGACACTCATCATCTCTGCTGGCATTATGACAATACCACCAAAATTGATGGATATAATCTTGCCCTATAGTTTGTTTGTTGCTGTGACATGCATTTTTTTTTTTTTTTTTTTTTTTTTTTTTTAGTATTCACTGCTGTTCTGTATATCACTCATTCCTGATTCAAAGCTAAGTATAGGTCACAAACCCTTATGTTCATCTCATGAAAAGCTCAAAAGTGAATATTTATTTTCTTTAAAGAAAATAAAATACACCAGACATAAGCTGCCATGTCCCCCCTTAGCAAATTTTCTTATCTATAAGCAACAGAGTGCAGGCAGACCAAGAAGAAAGTAGAAGCCTAGTGCTTTCCATAGTATCACAGGGAAAAAACATAAACATTGAATTCCAGGGTATCAAAGATGGGTAAAAACTAAGAGGCCAAGGTTCTGAAGAAAAGAGAACAGAGAATAGTTCAATATTCAATACCACTTCTGTGGCATTTTCATATTTTCTGGATGGAGTAAGAGACTGAGACAGCAAACAGATAGAGAAAGCTCTAAGAGCCGTGGAAACTAAGCAAAATCTTTGGTTTTATAGAATTTGGGTTTGAACAGTACTGAAGATGCCCAGTATGAGTACGTCTAATCAGTAGTCCAAGTCTCTAGTTGAGTCCCCAAAAAACTATGTACTGCTAGTAAAAAACCATAAATAGATCAGTCCCATGCAGAACCTGAATTTCAGGTTCTAAACAGTGTTAGACTTGTCAGATAAAAATTAAGTGCTTTCTAGAAGAAGATAATATATTTGAGAACCTATAAAATTGCCCAGTGATCATCACTGAATATCAAAATACACATCAAAATCAGTGATCATCATTACTGAAAAATTACCAGCCATCAAAATGCAGTACTAAGTTATCTAAAACCAACAAAAGTACATTCCACAAAAATAGACCCATAGACCCATATGATCAAGACTTGGGGGTTATTGAAAACAGAAAAGAGCTGTAACTCACTGTACCTAACAAGGTGAGAATTTCCATTAGAGACCTGGAATATAGCAAATAATAAATTGAATATCTAAAAATAAGAAAATGCAGTATTATTAAACTCAATAAATGGTTTTAACAGCAGATTGGAAGAAGAAAAAGATAAAATTAGTAAACTATAAGATAGGTTAGTATAGCCAGGAAGGAGAATAATGTAAAATGGAAGAAAGAGCTAAGTAACATTCAGGATAAAACGTGTCAACTACCCTGATTAAAGTACTAGGAGATAAGGCCAAGTGGAGTGAGGCAGGACAAAAAACTACAATAGCAACAACAAAAAACAAAAAACAAAAAACAAAAAAATAAAAGATTAAGCGGAAGCTGCAATCCTCAATTATGATGATTCAAAGAAAACAACACCTAGGAAAATTCTTGTAAATTGCTAAAAAAAAAAAAAAAAGAGAGAGAGAGAGAGAGAGAGAAAAGAAATACAGAAAATTTGAAAAGCAGGGGAAAAAAAAAACTATCTTCAAATGGGTGATTATAAGACTGATGGTCGAATTTTCAAAAGAAGTACCTGTATGTGGAGTTTTTAGCCTTATGTTTTATTATATTTCATTTAGAAATAGTTTTTTAAGTATTAATTTAGGTTACCATATTGTTTTGAGCAATAGATATTTCTTTTATCAATAGGATGATCTAGACCTGTAATGTCTTTCTTCTACAGAAATAAAGGTTTTATCAGCACAGCTGCTATGAGTGCTGCTGGCATTCAGCACTCAGTTGTCAACCCTTATTAGAGATTACTCCCTTGACGTTGTGTGATTGCTTCAGTTCCAGATCATCTTCAAAGGTCATAACCTCATCATTGATTGGTTCACATCCAGTGATTGCTCAACCCAGGTAAAAATATCCTGCTTTCATGCCTCATCTCTGGACATCTCTGAGGGTTTTTCCATCTTCAGCACTCCTTGCAAAGATAACTGAGCCATTCCATTGGAAATGTTTTGCAGCTTGACTTCTTCCTGTGACTCAATTCCCTTCTCCCCTCATAGAAGGCTGTTGACGCTAAGAGAATTTGTTAATAAATCTCCTGCTCTCTACTTTCTGCCCCAGAGTCTACTTCTGAAGGAAACCAACCCATGACAAGTAAGTTCCATAATCTTTTTTTTTCCCCACTAATTGGGGCATACCTTATTAATGGTTAAGTTGAAATAAATTTTGTATTATATTTCTGCTGTCAAGCTATTTACATTTTTCAGTAGACATTCATATAGAAACTAGAATAAAATTTTTATAGCCAAGTGATAAATAGGAATATTAGAGTGTTAGTGAAACAAAGATAAAAGAACTGCACATTGGAATCCCTCCAGTCAACTAAGTGTATCAGCCTGGTACAGGTGTATTACATATGGCAAAAAAGAAAAGAAAATTGATTTCCAAGCATCTTCATGAGAGATTTAAGGAGCTATTGACTATCACTAAGATAGTCAAAAGTTCAGAAATAATAGAAGTAAACCAGTGAATCACCGAAGGAGTAATTAGTAAAAGTTTATTGTGCACACACCAAAAAGACAGTTGGCCAACAGGAAGTACTCTAACCAAACATGGAATGAGGCTCAGGGATATGTTGTTCTCAAGCAGCTTATACAGTGAGGAGGCACTGGTTGTTCTTCATAGCCATTGGTTATAATACCTGATTTTTCTTTATATGATTGGGAATTTGTTAGAGGTCACTTTGTAAACTTTTGGGGAAAGAGTTTACATTTTGCTGATGATTTCCAGAGGCATGAACAAGAAATGACCAGGTGAATTTAGTCTTGTAAAATAGTTAAAACTGGTTTTGTCTGTTCAGGGAATTTCTGAGGCTGATCTCTGTTTATTTTTAACATATCAATGATATCACAGGTATTGAGTAAGTTAAGCAACACATACACAGTTTAGGAGAATATATTTATTTTTAATAGTGGTGTTGTCATGAATTGTTCTTTTTTATTTAGCTCTTAAGAAATATTATGTTAGTGTTTTTTTTACTTTTACAATGAAGTTTATATTGGTTAACTGTTTTTGAATAATTATATTGAGGTATAATTTACATACCATATAATTCACCCATTTGTCAACCGTAACTCAGTGTTCTTTTAGTATAGTCACAGATATGTGCAACCATCCCCACAGTTAATTGTAGAACATTTTAATCACCTCAAAAGAAACCCTGTGCCCTGTGACTATCATCCCTGTATCCCTTCCATTCCCATGCTCATTCACTAAGCAACCATTAATCCACTTTTCATCTCTCTGTATTTTTCTGTTCTGGGCACTTCATATTAATGCACTCATATAGTATATGATCTTTTGGGACTACTTTCACTTACCATATGTTTTCCATATTTATCCCTCTTGTAGCCTATATCAGTATGTCATTTCTTTCATGTCTAAATACTACATAGCATGTGGTATACCATATATTGTTTATACATTCTATTATATACATTCGATTTATACATTCTATATAACAATCTGATTGTTTCTACTTTGGCTATATAAATAGTTTGTTATAAACATTCATGTGCAGGTTTTTGTCTGGACATATGTGTTCATTTCTTTTGGCTGTATACCTACAAGTAGGATGGCTGGGTCATACAGAAACAATATCCTTCAGCATTACAGGAGCTACCAGAGAATTTTCCAAAGTGACCACAACATTTTATGTTCCCACCAACAACGTATTAGTGTTCTTATTTCTCTATATATTCAACAACTCTTTGGGTTGTGCAACTATAAGACTGTAACAATCATAGTGGATATGAAATAGTATCTCACTTTATTCTCAGTTCATATTCCCCTGATGAATAATTATGCCCAGCATGTGTTCATATACTTGTTGACCATTATTAGTCAACATTGATTAACATAGCCATGGTTTACCATGGTTATCATCCTGGAAGAAATATTTATTCAGGTCATTTGTCACTTCTTAATTGCATTATTTGCGTTTTTATTACTGAGTTGTCAAAGTTCTTTCTATATTCTGGATACAAATCCCTTACCAAATAAATTGTTTGCAAATATTTTTCTTCCTATTCTATGGGATTTCCTTTCTTTCACTTTCTTGATGTGAAGTAGTTTTTAATGTTGATCCATCCAACTTGTCTATTTTTTGTTTGTGACCATGATGTGTAATTTCTAAGAAAACATAAAGGTAAATCTCTAGCTTCCACTCTTAAATTTAGGTCTTTGATCAATTTTCAGTGAATTTTTGCATATGGCATGAGGTAAGGGACTAACTTATTTTGCATGTAGCTATTGAGTTTTCCCAGCACCATTTATTGAAAAGACTTCTTTTCTCATTCGATGGTTTTGGCACCTTGTAGAAAACCAATTGACCATACATGTGTGAACATTTTGGATTTTTATTTCTATTTCATTAATCCATAATTTCTGTCCTTATATCAGTACCATATTATCTAGATTAGCACTACTTTGTAGCAAGCTTTGAAATAAAAAGTGTGAGGTCATATACTTTATTTTGTTTTTCAAGATTGTTTTGACTATTCTGGGTTCCCTTAAAACTCTATATGAATTTTAGAATCAGCTTGTTTATTTCTACAATGAAGTAAGCTGGTATTCTGATAGGAAATGTGTTGACTCTGTAGTTAAGCTTGGGGGAGTGTTGCCATCTTACAAGATAGGTCCCCATTATGAACACGGGATTTTTTCCAGTTATTAGATATTATTTAATTTCTCTCAATATTTTGTTGTTTTCAGAGTATAAGGCTTTTACTTCCTTTGTTAAATTTATGCCTAGTATTTTTTTCCTTTTTTTATTATTGTGAAAGGGATATTTTTCTTAATTTCCATTTCAGATTGTTCAATGCAAGTGCATAGAAAGATTATTTGTATGGAAAGATGGTATGGGATAATTATTTTTACATAATTAAATGTTTTCAATGAGGTAGTTCTTTAAAATTCTTAGCATTTTGTATAGTATATATCTTTTCACAAGAAAAGGAATGGAATCATAGAAGACAACATAAGACTATAAGCCTGAAAGAGATACTGATTAAAAAATATCTTTACAAATGCATAGGAGTTTAATGACAAGAAGATGCTTTATGAAATGCATTAAACATGTTTAAGTAGAAAAGCATTTTCTGTTTATTCCCTCATTCATTCAAGATATTAAGTAGTAGAAGGCATGAATTTTGATAGTCACTAGGAATTTAGTAGGAGTCAAATTTCTGTCTTTACATGCATTCTTGTTTAATTTTCTTTGTCATTCACTGGATTATAAACAATGTGAGCTAAGTGATTGTCTGCTCTTACATGATACAACACCATAAGTTATGATAATATGATAATATATAAGATAATATATATGATAATATATAAGATACAAAATTAGGATATGGAGCTTTTGAGAATTTATTCTTAATCTGAAAATTTAAGAGTCAGGGTGGTAGGCAAAATAGTGATGTTCACATCCTAATCCTGGTAACCTATGGATATGTTACCTTACATGGAAAAAGGGATTTTACAAATATAATTAAGTAATTTGAGATTGGATTATTACCGCCATTATCTGGGTGGGACTTTGTAATCACAAATGTTCTAGTAAGTAAAAAAATAAAAAATAAATAAAAAGATAGGCAATAGAGTCAGGGTCAGAAAGGAATGATGTCAGAATGATGTCAAAGCCAGACATTTCTGGCTTTGAAGATAGAGCTGAAAGCTAAGAAGTAGGAGCAGGCTCTAGAAGCTGCAGAGACAAAGACATGGGTTCTCCCCTAGAGCCCTTAAAATCAGCACAGCCCTGCCAACACCATGTCTGTACCCAGTAAGACCCAGTTTAGAGTTCTGCCATGCAGAACTGTAAGATAACAAATTTGTCTTGCTTAAGCCAACAAGTTTATGAAAATCTAGTAGCAAGAGGATATGAATACAATGAATAAGAGTTAGTTCAGCAAGATGGCCTTGTCCTGGTAGAGCCCTTGTCATATGTTGAGAATGTAGAGAAGAGAGGACATGCCCTATTCCAAATTTTTAAAGGTAGTGTACTATAGTTGAAGCATATACTTTAAGTCAGGAGAAGTAACGAAAGCAGAAACCAGTTTATGAAGAATCTTGTAAATGTTATAAGGAACTGAACTTTTTTTTTTCTTTTTTAGATTTTTTTTTTTTTAATTTGAAACAGAGTAAACACAAGCAGGATGGAAGAGCAGAGGGAGAGGGAGAAACAGGCTTCCTGTTGAGTGGGGAGCCAGAGGCGGGGCTCAATCATGGGACACTGGGATTATGACCTGAGCCGAAGGCAGTTGCTTAACTGCCACCCAGGCACCCCAGGATCTGAACTTTTATTAAGGACAGGAGAGCTTCTGAAAACTGTTAGAGTAGGGAATAAATTGATTTCATTTTTGTTTTAGAAAAGTCATTCTGAATCTAGTGCAGATTAACGGTAGCCAGAATCACATCTAGCTGTTGTTGCTACATTCAGACCACAGATACAAATGACCTAAACTTAGGTAGTTGCTGTTGTCGTAAAGAGAATGAGAAAGATAAGGAGTTAGAGTTAAGCAAACATAGTGAAAATGGACAAAGATATTAATGAAGGTACCAAATGTTCTTCCTTGCGCATTGGTGGATGGTACAATTATCAAATGATATCTTAAGACAGAATAAGCAGGTCTGGGAGAATAGCAGTTAAGTTCAATGATTGAGAGATCATATAATAGGTATTTCCAAGCTGATATTCCAGGGTAGATATATGGGTGTGAATAAGAAAAACAAAACAATTTAAAAAATGAAGGTTCAGGTTTGAATTATAAAAGGTAATTGAAACATTGAGGACATAATTGTATACTTTGTCAAAAAGAAAGGAGAGAAATAGGTCTAGACTCATAACACAACCTTGGGAACACTAATATTTAAGAGATTTTTTTTAACCCTAAATTTTAATCTGATTGTTTTACTTTTGCTCTGTTATACAGCAGGCTTTGGAGTCAGAGAATATAGGACATAAACCATGCCTCTATATTAACAAGTCAAGTTCTTTACATCAAAACTATTTCCGTATTTTTAAATAGGTATAATAATTTCCAATCTGATGTCTATGTGAGAACAAAACAGGGTAAAGACAGTATGTTTGATGCCTATCAAAATGACTGATTTATAAAACTGGCTACTGATTTAGTGACATACTGTTATGATCACTAAACAGTGGCATGTATGTATGTATGTGTATATGTATTTTTAGTTTAGTTTTGTTTTTTGTTATTTGAGTATAGTTGACACACAATGTTAAATTAGTTTTGGGTGTACAACTTAGTGATGCAACATGTAGATACATTATACTTAATACAAATGTGGCTATCACAAGTCACCGTACAACAATATTATGATACCATCATTGGCTGCAATCTCTATTTTGTCCCTTTTATCCCCATGACTTATTATCCTATAACAAGAAGCTTGTATCTCCCACTCCTCTTCACTTATTTTGCTCATCCTCCCCCGTCCCTACCCAACACTTCTGGAAACCATCAGTTTATTCTCTGTATTTACATGTGTGTTTCTGCTTTTTGTTTGTTTTATTCCTTTGTATTTTTTTAATCATATGGTATTTGCCTTTCTCAGTCTGAGCTATTTCACTTGGCATAACACCCTCTGGGTCCATCCATGTTGTCAAAAATGAGAAGATCTCATTCCTTCATATGGCTGAATAATATTCCACCAAATAAAGTTTTCTTGCTCTTAAATAGGTAACGAAATGGCAAAACCCTACATATAAAATATGACTTAATTTATTTAATCCAATTCGTTTTTATGGAACCATAAGCAATGATTCAAAACATGTCTATTGTTTCAAAGTATACGTTAGTATTTTTATATTGGTTTTGACACAGGACATGTGTTCAAATTATTGCACTGCTTGAGATTAGCAAGTCTTGCAAAGTTTGTTATTAAAAATGTTATGGGGGCACCTGGGTGGCTCAGTGGGTTAAAGCCTCTGCCTTTGGCTCAGGTCATGATCTCAGGATCCTGGGATTGAGCCCCGCATTGGGCTCTCTGCTTGGCAGGGAACCTACTTCCTCCTCTCTCTCTCTCTGCCTGCCTCTCTCTACTTGTGATCTCTGTATGTCAAATAAATAAATAAAATCTTTAAAAGAAAAAAAAAAAGTTATGAAGTAATTGGTTCAGGAACCACAGAAATACAGCCTAGCACAGCAAGATTCTTCTTCCACTGTTTTTATTGCTTGTGCCTGTGATATGTGACTGTTAAATATTTGATTGATCACAACATCCCTAAAGTTACCTGAGGTTATAAAGCATAAATACTATCTTTTATCTTCCCCAAATATTGTATTTTCAGTGTCTTACCTCTTCCATATAAAATTTTTCCAATTACTGTAGCTCAGGCATTTAATAACTCCCCATTCCCTGTTTCACTATTACAATGTTTTTAGACTGAAGTTTAGAATTTAATTACTATAGAGCCTTCTTTCTTCAGTTAAACTGTAAGATCTTTAACTGTAGCAGTTATGCTTTACCATTATGAGTATATTTTGCAGCTGGAAGCACAAAAGTGGATACATAATAGATATGTTTTGTTTAAGAAGCAAGCATAAGCCCAGGTATATTTTATCTAAGCAGGTATATGGGAATATTGACCTATAATTTGTCATTTTGTTTTATTCAGTTTTCTAATAGTTATATGAAACAGATTATAACAGAAATTCAAATAACCAAGACTGTTTGACATAAAAACAAGCAAAAAACAAACTTTATTTAACAGCTGTTGAATAATTGCATCGATAATCCAAACAAAGCTACAAGAAATAATGACTCATGTGGAATTAAAATTTAAAGTACACATATGCATGTACATACTCCTATGTATGTATTGTCTAACTTATTTGACTTCCACATGTACATAGAGTAAAAAGAGTGGAAACTTTGATCAGAATTCATACATATATGTAGTTTTTCTTACACTGCTTGCTGTACTCTTTGATGATTACAACCCATTCTTATAGGATCTTTCAAACTACCACATATCTCATTAATTCTAGTGTTGGTAGATAGGAAAGTAACTTTAATGAGACATAGGAAAAAAATCTTTATAGTAGATGCAAGAGTATAAATAACACTATAATTTTATAATAAACGGATATTATAATCAGCCAGCTCAAACTTCCATAACAAAATATCATAGACTGGATAGCTGAAGTGGCAGAAATTTATTTCTCACAATTCTGGACACTGAAAGTCCAAGATCAAGATGCCATCAGCATCGTTGTATGTTGAAGCCTTTTTCCATGGGTTGAAGATGGCTGCAACTTCACATGGCCTTCCTCAGTGCAGCAGGGGGAGACAGAAAACAGCCTTAGTGGCTCTTTCTAGAAGAGAACTAATCCCATTAGGAAGGTCCCAGTCTCATGACCTCATCTGAACCCCCTGATCTCCAAAGACCCATCTCCAAACACCACCACATTGGAAGTTGGGTATCAATAGATAAATTCAGGGAGAATAATTCAATTTTTTAAAAAATTAATTTATTTATTTGACAGAGAGAGAGAGATCACAAGCAGGCAGAGAGGCAGGCAGAGAGAGGGGGAAAGCAGGCTCCCCACCAAGCAGAGAGCCTGATGCAGGGCTTGGTCCCAGGACCCTGAGATCATGGCCCAAGCCAAAGGCAGAGGCTTAACCAACTGAGTCACCCAGGCACCCCGAATAATTCAGTTTGTAGAATATGTATTTCAAAAGCTGTTAAAGCCCTCAGACCTTGAGAAAATTTTTTCAAGCAAAAGTTAGAGTAGTAAAAAGTTAAGGTATGTGTAGCTTCATGATCACAAAATTCATTTTGTCATGGCTTTAGGAGGTTGACTAGAAAGGGACACTTACGTCACTAAGGAAGAGTCTGACAACAAAACACTAAATAATTTTCAAGATTCTTTCTAATAGGTTTATTCAGTGGTCTGGTATTGGTTGTGAGAGTGAAATAGTTGCCCAGATATCTCTTTTTTAATGTGATCAATTATTACTTGTTTTCATCTATGACTAGAAATGATGCACTTAAATTTGTTTTTGAAATAAATTTTTTTACATGAAAACATAAAATCAATAAAGGAGAGGATCGACAAATCTTGACTCATTCACAAAGAGAATATATGACCTGAAAAAAGTCAAAAGAAAAGTAAAAATGATAATTTTTCAGTAATATTAAAATTATAGTCCTAAAACTATAAAACATGTCCAAAAATAAAGAAAATATGACACCTATATGTAAAAATAGTCTATATGTATGAGAAGTAAATGAATAATTCATAAAAAAGAAATTAATAGATAAGAGTATGTATTGAAAATGTACCATCATACCAATAATTGCTTAAAACCAAAATATCTGTCAGGAGAATTATGAAAGAAATCCTCAATTTTTCTTCATGTGTAGAAACTAACAGTATTTGCATCTCAGCCTGGTTCTATTAGTAGTAACTATTACATTGAACAATTTTTTAAAATAACAGGAATTTACAAGAGCTATTATGAGTCTGATTTAATGATTAAAATTGCTATTTTTTTAAGGCTGGATCTTGTCATTTCCTATTAGAAGGAAGACATTTTAATATATGTTTTCATGTTTGCAATTTGATGTGTTAGTATTAAAGTGTAATATTAAATCACACTTTCCCATCCACATTGTTCTTGCTTCTTTCTCCTTCTATTTTACTGTCAGTTATTATCCTGCACCTTCTTTTAACATGCTAATTTTGGTTTGTATGTATTTGTTCTTTCTCGAGATGGAAGAAAGTTGTCATTATCAGGTGGGAAGTATTATTTTCGTCATTTTTGTCATGTTGCCAGTATACCAGAAAAATTGCTCCTCTAATGAGGATTGACAGCAAATACAGAGAATGCAGTCTAGAAAATCAATTTAAAGGATCACTTTTCATTTATTATCTGATTGTAAAACAGTATAAAGATATTACCCATCATGTCAATATTATAGTAAACAATTCCAATAACTCAGTACTATTCTAAAGCACTTTTTTACTAGTTAGTATGACATTAAAAAGTAATTATCAACCACTGTGAAAGTAGAATTTGCCCAGTGTTCAAGCTTAATAGGTAATGTAATGCTAAAATGTGTATGATATTTCTTATGCCAGAAGTATCTGGAAATATCCACATTCCTAACACTGTCACTAAAACCCCATATTTAGATGGATTTGAAGTAACCATATTCTAGAAATAATCAGGGAGTTGGGGGATAGGAAGAGTATGTCTTTGAATGAAAATACTTCTACTTAAAGCTGATCTTAATCCATACCAATGATAAGCAATTTTTGACTACTTTCTCTAGGACTTGTAAAATGCACAACATAATAAAAATCCCACAGTGATAAACCTTCCTCAGGTTAATTTTTTCATGTTGTGAGATATAGTCATCTACATACCTGTTCTGATTTTCCAATCTGTTTACCTTAATATCATTCTTTCATCTTTCATCATAGATAATATTCTTTTAAAAATCAGTCTTATTTTCTTTGGGGAGGGTATGTGATCTGGTGAGTGCTGTGAAGTGTGTAAACCTGGTGATTCACAGACCTGTACCCCTGGGGATAAAAATATATGTTTATAAAAAATAAAAAATTAAAAAAAAAAATCAGTCTTATTTTCATGATTTGTAAAAGTCCATGATACTTGCGAGAAGTGCTAGTATTGCAGAGTTCAGGATTAGATAGTGATGTTAATTAAGGGGGCTTCCAAATGTACCCTCATCATCATTAAGTTATATTATACAATTTTAATAAAGCTTTTGTAAGCTAGCTGTGAATATCATACCACTAGATGGAGTTTTGCATTTTGTATTGAAGTATTTGATACATGTTGTAGAATTTCGAAAAACAAAATTAATGTACTTACTGAAATATCAGTAAGCATTGACCAACATAGTAGATTAGATTTCTCTGAGCGTTATTAGGAACTGTAATAAAATTTAATTTTAACTACTACTTTCAATAAGTATCATATATGTGATTAGAAGGACACTCACAAAACAGTGCATTACATTAATCTTAAAAAGATGCTACTATTAAATCAGTGTGGGAACCTCTTGAGTTTAATGGCATTCTAGAGCTAATATACTGGAATGACACTTACCTTTTCTTCAAGGTTGTTTTAGCCAACACTGACCTGGATATTAAAAAAACTATTTCACCTGGTCATTGTTATCAGCAGCTAGCACCTGGGCCTGTGTGTGTGTGCTGGTGACAGGCACCATTAACTCACACCATTTCCTTTATTCACGAACAATTGATTTAACTACACTGGATCTGGTGGAATTTCAGGAAAGTAGCTATAAATAGTACGCACAGCACAACATCTAGGATTCTACTAGATGGTATACATTGATGTCATCATGAAAAAAAAAAAATTACCGAAGTAAGAGGAAAGAAAAACTCCATGTATTAACAAGCTTAGATAGCAGAGCATCAACAAGAAAGTATAAAAAGGTCGTAAGGTTGAAAAAATATTGGCTTTATAAATTAACAGTCTTAAAAATTTCAATATCTTAAATCTCTCAAATTTCTGTAGTTGAATTCAGTTACTAATTTGAAGAGGATTCTTAAATAATTTCCTAGAATCAATGGAAATGGCACATTCCTAGGGCATAGATAATTGAAGCACCTGGAACATACAGAAATGGAAATTTATTTAGAAGTCAATGTCTGAGTGAAATGTGAAACATAAATTCATACATTTTATGCATAATAATTTATTTTTACACATACACAGCAAATGCTTAAGTAGTTATTTTAAGATTATTTGTAGGGCAGTTAAGGGAGTGAACATATGACTGTTCAGGTGTCTTTTGTGTTGTCTTCAAAGTTAGAAAACAGATTCTGAAAAGAAGAAGAAAAATTAAAACTGGCTAATCAGTTTCTTACTGGAGTAGGACAGAGGGGATTTTAACCACCTGGGGTAAATGCATACCAGTTCATCTCTGCTTGAAATGACCCCATCTAGAAGCTTGCTGCATTCTTATCTTTCAGAAAGGAAGTTACTGAAAACTTAAAAGAAGTTTGAGGTTGTACCATGCAAATGGTACTGTCCTAGACCAAAATTAACATAGCGTTTATATGTTCCAAAAGAAGTAAAAAACCTGTGAATTCTGGGCTAATATTATCTGCCCATTTCTCCTCTGTCAGTCCTTAATTGTTTGATACTTTATAATTCAAAGTATGAACTCAATTCAGTCTATTATGTCTTTGGCCAAGAATTCTTAATAATAGGGCAAAATAACAGCATATTAAACACTCATATTTTAAGGGAACATAAGAGAAAATAAATTATAAATAGGTAGTTTAAAGTTGTAGAAACCTTCCTAAAACTTGTATTATAATGCTGTTATTTTTATGTCCTGTTTTGGGTTAGATATTAAAAAATATTTATTGAACAAAATAGGGAAAAAAACTAATTTATTTATACAAAATTAGTATACAGATAACTGTATCAGGATCAGGTAACCCAGAATTATTATATTCAATCCATTAATGTCTGGGTATTTCTCATTCATAGTTTCAAAAATGGCATCAGCTCCTACAATTTATTTCCTTTATGAAATTATTCTCCTTGAGATACAAGCAAATGTATAATGAGTGTCACTTTCTTGTGAGAAAGACTTAAAATGTTCTAGGTAGAATGCAAATCAAGATTTATTTAAAATAAATGAGAAGAATATATATATTGAAAGTCCACAAAATTCAGTGGCTTTGAGTTTAAAATTCACATGAAAATAAACATTAGAGCTAATATTGAGACTTTAAATGAAAACAATTATAGTTGAATAATCTCAATTTAATATATATCTAAGCAGCATGCTTAAGAATTAAGAAAACTTGGATTTATGACTAGAAAGTGTGAGGAGGGCAACCAATGCTAATATGATTGTATCTATCATATTTTAAAACAACATTAATAAATTTCCATTTCAAACTAAAATGTCCTGGATAACAACAGCCTTTGGAAATTCTTTCCTCAATTCCTAACTGGAATTCCTTTGAAAACAGAAAATGAAAAAAAAAAAAAAACCCTCAGTGGTAGAATTAGAAATTTTCATTAATTAAAAAACACAGTGACTGTGATGCCTGGGTTGCTCAGTGGGTTAGGCCATCTGCCTTTGGCTTGGGTGGTGGTGATCCCAGGGTCCTTGGATTGAGTCCCTTGTCAGGCTCCATGATCAGTGGGAAGCCTGCTCTCCTTCTGCCTGCCACGCCTCTTGCATGTGCTCTCTCTCTCTCTGACAAATAAATAAAATCTTTAAAAACTAAAATAAAATAAAACTCAGTGACTAAATAAATTATCCACTAAGTTCTGTGTAAACTTATTGAGGATCTAGAGGAAATGGATGATTTCCTAAAAAATTATAAATCATATAAACTGACTTAATATTAATTAGAAGGATAATGAACTAAAGAAATAATGTATAAAGACTAAAATATATAACAAATGTAACACTGAATATTCTTCTGGAAAGTATATCCAATGCAGTTAGAGCAAAGAAAGAAACGATTTAGAGATTTTAAGTCTAAATACAAAAATTAACTTCAAATCTCCAGACAATGAGTTTGAAGAAGGAAGTGAAAGCACAGACCCCATTTATACCAGAATAAAAGATCTAAATGGGAGCTCTTCTAAAATTTTACAATAAGCATGTATAACCCATTTAAAAATCAAACACTTTTTTTAAAATTTTTTTTTTATAAACATATATTTTTATCCACAGGGGTACAGGTCTGTGAATCACCAGGTTTACACACTTCACAGCACTCACCAAAGCACATACCCTTCCCAATGTCCATAATCCCACCCCCTTCTCCCAAACCCCCTCCCCCGAGCAACCCTCAGTTTGTTTTGTGAGATTAAGAGTCACTTATGGTTTGTCTCCCTTTCAATCCCATCTTGTTTCATTGATTCTTCTCCTACCCACTTAAGCCCCCATGTTGCATCACCACTTCCTCATATCAGGGAGATCATATGATAGTTGTCTTTCTCTGCTTGGCTTATTTCGCTAAGCATGATACGCTCTAGTTCCATCCATGTTGTCGAAAATGGCAAGATTTCATTTCTTTTGATGGCTGCATAGTATTCCAATGTGTATATATACCACATCTTCTTGATCCATTCATCTGTTGATGGACATCTACGTTCTTTCCATAGTTTGGCTATTGTGGACATTGCTGCTATAAACATTCGGGTGCACGTGCCCCTTTGGATCACTATGTTTGTATCTTTAGGGTAAATACCCAATAGTGCAATTGCTGGGTCATAGGGCAGTTCTATTTTCAACATTTTGAGGAACCTCCATGCTGTTTTCCAGAGTGGCTGCACCAGCTTGCATTCCCACCAACAGTGTAGGAGGGTTCCCCTTTCTCCGCATCCTCGCCAGCATCTGTCATTTCCTGACTTGTTGATTTTAGCCATTCTGACTGGTGTGAGGTGATATCTCATTGTGGTTTTGATTTGTATTTCCCTGATGCTGAGTGATATGGAGCACTTTTTCATGTGTCTGTTCGCCATCTGGATGTCTTCTTTGCAGAAATGTCTGTTCATGTCCTCTGCCCATTTCTTGATTGGATTATTTGTTCTTTGGGTGTTGAGTTTGCTAAGTTCTTTATAGATTCTGGACACTAGTCCTTTATCTGATATGTCGTTTGCAAATATCTTCTCCCATTCTGTCAGTTGTCTTTTGCTTTTGTTAACTGTTTCCTTTGCTGTGCAAAAGCTTTTGATCTTGATGAAATCCCAATAGTTCATTTTTTCCCTTGCTTCCCTTGCCTTTGGCAATGTTCCTAGGAAGATGTTGCTGCGGCTGAGTACGAAGAGGTTGCTGCCTGTGTTCTCCTCAAAGATTTTGATGGATTACTTTCTCACATTGAGGTCCTTCATCCATTTTGAGTCTAATGGTCTAATGGTCCAATTTCATTTTTCTGCATGTGGCTGTCCAATTTTCCCAGCACCATTTATTGAAGAGGCTGTCTTTTTTCCATTGGACATTCTTTCCTGCTTTGTGGAAGATTAGTTGACTGTAGAGTTGAGGGTCTATTTCTGGGCTCTCTATTCTGTTCCATTGATCTATGTGTCTTTTTTTGTGCCAGTACCATGCTGTCTTGATGATGACAGCTTTGTAATAGAGCTAGAAGTCCGGAATTGTGATGCCACCAACGTTGGCTTTCGTTTTCAATATCCCTTTGGCTATTTGAGGTCTTTTCTGATTCCATATAAATTTTAGAATTATTTGTTTCATTTCTTTGAAAAAGATGGATGGTACTTTGATAGGATTTGCATTAAATGTGTAGATTGCTTGAGGTAGCATAGACATTTTCACAATATTTATTCTTCCAATCCAGGACCATGGAACATTTTTCCATTTCTTTGTCTTCCTCAATTTCTTTCATGAGTACTTTATAGTTTTCTGAGTCTAGATTTTGTGCCTCTTTGGTTAGGTTTATTCCTAGGTATCTTATGGTTTTGGGTGCAATTGTAAATGGGATTGACTCCTTAATTTCTCTTTCTTCTGTCTTGCTGTTGGTGTGGAGAAATGCAATTGATTTCTGTGCATTGATTTTATATCCTGATACTTTACTGAATTCCTGTATAAGTTCTAGGAGTTTTGGAGTGGAGTCTTTTGGGTATTCCACATATAGTATCATATCATCTGCGATAGTGATAATTTGACTTCTTCTTTGTCAATTTGGATGCCTTTAATTTCCTTTTGTTGTCTGATTGCTGAGGCTAGGACCTCTAGTACTATGTTGAATAGCAGTGGTGATAATGGACATCCCTGCTGTGTTCCTGACTTTAGCGGAAAAGCTTTCAGTTTTTCTCCATTGAGAATGGTATTTGCGGTGGGTTTTTCATAGATGGCTTTGATGATATTGAGGTATGTGCCCTCTATCCCTACACTTTGAAGAGTTTTGATCAGGAAGGGATGCTGTACTTTGTCAAATGCTTTTTCAGCATCTATTGAGAGTATCATATGGTTCTTGTTCTTTCTTTTATTGATGTGTTGTATCACATTGACTAATTTGCGGATGTTGAACCAACCTTGCAGCCCTGGAATAAATCCCACTTGGTCGTGGTGAATAATTCTTTTAATGTACTGTTGAATCCTATTGGCTAGTATTGTTGAGTATTTTCGCATCTGTGTTAATCAAGGATATTGGTCTATAGCTCTCTTTTTTGATGGGATCCTTGTCTGGTTTTGGGATGAAGGTGATGCTGGCCTCATAAAATGAGGTTGGAATTTTTCCTTCCATTTCAATTTTTTGAACAGTTTCAGGAGAATAGGAATTAGTTCTTCTTTAAATGTTTGGTAGAATTCCCCCCGGGAAGCCGTCTGGCCCTGGGCTTTTGTTTGTTTGGAGATTTTTAATGACTGTTTCAATCTCCTTACTTGTTATGGGTCTGTTCAGGCTTTCTACTTCTTCCCGGTTCAGTTGTGGTAGTTTATATGTTTCTAGGAATGCATCCATTTCTTCCAGATTGTCAACTTTGTTGGCGTAGAGTTGCTCATAGTATGTTCTTATAATAGTTTGTATTTCTTTGGTGTTAGTTGTGATCTCTCCTCTTTCACTCATGATTTTATTTATTTGGGTGCTTACTCTTTTCTTTTTGATAAGTCTGGCCAGGGGTTTATCAATTTTATTAATTCTTTCAAAGAACCAGCTCCTAGTTTCATTGATTTGCTCTATTGTCTTTTTGGTTTCTATTTCATTGAATTCTGCTCTGATCTTTATGATTTCTCTTCTCCTGCTTGGCTTAGGGTTTCTTTCTTGTTCTTTCTCCAGCTCCTTTACGTGTAGGGTTAGGTTGTGTACCTGAGACCTTTCTTGCTTCTTGAGAAAGGCTTGTACCGCTATATATTTTCCTCTCAGGACTGCCTTTGTTGTGTCCCACAGATTTTAAACCGTTGTATTTTAATTATCATTTGTTTCCATGATTTTTTAAAATTCTTCTTTAATTTCCCGGTTGACCCATTCATTCTTTAGAAGGATGCTGTTTAGTCTCCATGTATTTGGGTTCTTTCCAAACTTCCTTTTGTGGTTGAGTTCTAGCTTTAGAGCATTGTGGTCTGAAAATATGCAGGGAATTATCCCAATCTTTTGATACTGGTTGAGTCCTGATTTAGGACCGAGGATGTGATCTATTCTGGAGAATGTTCCATGTGCACTAGAGAAGAATGTGTGTTCTGTTGCTTTGGGATGAAATGTTCTGAATATATCTGTGATGTCCATCTGGTCCAGTGTGTCGTTTAAGGCCTTTATTTCCTTGCTGATCTTTTGCTTGATCTGTCCATTTCAGTGAGGGGAGTGTTAAAGTCCCCTACTATTATTGTATTATTGTTGATGTGTTTCTTTGATATTGTTATTAATTGGTTTATATAGTTGGCTGCTCCCACGTTGGGGGCAAAGATATTTAAAATTGTTAGATCTTCTCGTTGGACAGACCCTTTGAGTATGATATAGTGTCCTTCCTCATCTCTTATTATAGTCTTTGGCTTAAAATCTAATTGATCTGATATAAGGATTGCCTCTCCTGCTTTCTTCTGATGTCCATTAGCATGGTAAATTCTTTTCCACCCCCTCACTTTAAATCTGGAGGTATCTTCGGGCTTAAAATGAGTTTCTTGGAGGCAACATATAGATGGGTTTTGTTTTTTTATCCATTCTGATACCCTGTGTCTTTTGACAGGGGCATTTAGCCCATTAACATTCAGGGTAACTATTGAGAGATATGAATTTAGTGCCATTGTATTGCCTGTAATGTGACTGTTACTGTATATGGTCTCTGTTCCTTTCTGATCTACTACCTGTAGGCTCTCTCTTTGCTCAGAGGACCCCTTTCAATATTTCCTGTAGAGCTGGTTTAGTGTTTGCAAATTCTTTCAGTTTTTGTTTGCCCTGGAAGCTTTTAATCTCTCCTTCTATTTTCAATGATAGCCTAGCTGGATATAGTATTCTTGGCTGCATGTTTTTCTCATTTAGTGCTCTGAAAATATCATGCCAGCTCTTTCTGGCCTGCCAGGTCTCTGTGGATAAGTCAGCTGCCAATCTAATATTTTTACCATTGTATGTTACAGACTTCTTTTCCCGGGCTGCTTTCAGGATTTTCTCTTTGTCACTGAGACTTGTAAATTTTACTATTAGGTGACGGGGTGTGGGCCTATTCTTATTGATTTTGAGGGGCTTTCTCTGAACCTCCTGAATTTTGATGCTCATTCCCCTTGCCATATTGGGGAAATTCTCCCCAATAATTCTCTCTAGTATACCTTCTGCTCCCCTCTCTCTTTCTTCTTCTTCTGGAATCCCAATTATTCTAATGTTTTTTCGTCTCATGGTGTCACTTATCTCTCGAATTCTCCCCTCGTGGTCCAGTAGCTGTTTGTCCCTCTTTTGCTCAGCTTCTTTATTCTCTGTCATTTGGTCTTCTATATCACTAATTCTTTCTTCTGCCTCATTTATCCTAGCAGTGAGAGCCTCCATTTTTGATTGCACTTCATTAATAGCTTTTTTCATTGCAACTTGGTTAGATTTTAGTTCTTTTATTTCTCCAGAAAGGGCTTTTATATCTCCCGAGAGGGTTTCTCTAATATCTTCCATGCCTTTTTCATGCCTGCCTAGAACCTTGAGAATTGTCATTCTGAACTCTAGATCTGACATATTACCAATGTCTGTATTGATTAGGTCCCTAGCCTTCGGTACTGCCTCTTGTTCTTTTTTTTGGGTTGAATTTTTCCGTCTTGTCATTTTGTTCAGATAAGAGTATGTGAAGGAGCAAGGAAAATACTAAAAGGGTGGCAACAACCCCAGGAAAATATGCTTTAACCAAATTAGAAGAGATCCCAAATTGTGAGGGGGGAGAAAGGGGATAAAAAGAGGTTCAAAAAGGAAGAAAGAAAAAAAAAAGAAAAAAAAGAAAAAAAAAGAAAAGAATTAAAAAAAAAACAAATAAGAAAAATATAAAAAAGAAAAAATACATATATTCGATAAACTAGTTAAAAAACGTTAAAAAAAAAAAAAGGTAAAAGTTAAAAAAAAATTTAACCAGAAGGCAAGAAAAAAAAATAAAAAATGAAAAAATGGCGGCTTCCTGGTCTCCGGCCCGGAGGAGCCGAGAGCCCAGGGCCCCACTCCTCAGTGCGTCCTCAGAGAACAGCGCCCAGTCATTCCCATCTGCCTGACCTCCGGCCGCGCTCCGAGCTCACTGAGCCTGCGACCGGTTCAAGGTAACACCGAGCTGTGAGCTTACTGTCAGCTCTGTCTCTGTAGCCGGCTTTCCAGTTCCAATACCCGCAAGCTCTGCGACACTCAGACAGCCCTGATCCTTCTGTGACCCTGCGGGACCTGAGGCCACGCTGACCCCGCGTGGGCTTCGCCCCAGTTTAGCCTCTGGAGTGATGTCCCTCAGCGGAACAGACCTTTAAAAATCCCGATTTTGTGTGCCGTTGCTCCGCCGCTTGCCGGGAGCCGGCCCCTCCCCCCAGCGTCTATCTTCCCGTCGCTTTAGATTCACTTCTCCGCCTGTCCTACCTTTCAGAAAGTGGTTGTTTTTCTGTTTCCAAAATTGCTGTTCTTCTTCTCTTCGATCTGCCGATGGATTTTCAGGTGTTTGCAATCTTTAGATAAGCTATCTAGCTGATCTCTGGCTAGCTGAAGTAGTCTCAGCCTGCTACTTCTCCGCCATCTTGACTCCTGCTTCAAACACGTTTTTTAAAAGAAGAGTGGTTTTTGCACATAAATAAAAAATGTCATATTATTAATAGCAACAAAATATAAATATTGAATATTTATATTCAGTATATTCAATATATTCAATAATATATTCAATAACAAGAAATTTGACTTTTGTGGTTAAAATCTGTAGATCTATGAAAGCTTTTAAAGAAGATGAATAAATGGAATGTCATACCAAATATCTGGAAAAGAGCACTCATTATTGTAAAGGTATCTGTTATCTCTAAATCAATCTATAAACAAAATCAAAAGTCTAAAGACTTGACAATGGAACCTAGAAACTCAGCTCTAGAATTTATCTTTCCAGACAAATATACACATGTGCTATAAAAGTAAGTCGCTACAACGAAACTTATTGGTCCTAATAATTGACAAAAAGAATAATAGGGACAAAATTTTTTTCTGTGGGGAGACTCGAGTCTAGTAACAAGTTCAAATATTGGAGCAAATGATGAAGGCTCCTTATTCAATTTAATTTGACTACCAAACCAGTAAAAACAAATTTTAAGTACAGACTCAAAGTTAAGTATACATATCAGAGAATATGGCATACTTTAATGATCATTCTCTTTTCTATTACATTGAGGTGCCCATGAGTACATCTTTATTCTAACTTTGTCTAGACGTCCTACATTGTAATCCAGGTTCTGAAAGGGCCCAAAGTGGGATGAGCTGGGATGAGCTGGGAAGGCCGGGGAATAAATGGGCTGTGTTCACAACCTTACTAGCTCCTGGGTCTCTAGAAGGTATTTGGATCTGTGGGTCTTTGCCCAGAGATGGTAAAGACCTAGCCAACAGTGTTGCCAAAACACTTTAACTTTATTGAGGTGACCAACTTTGCACATTTTGTACATTTTTGGAGCCCAGTTCATGGTCTTGGTATTCATAGCCAGATCCAGCTTAGTTTGGCATCACCTAGAGAACGATTTAAATTCAGCAGATACCAGAGGCTCTCTCCACAGAGGACTATGAAACTCCATTTACCTATTCCTCTAATAGGAGACCGCTATCTTCTTTCTTTCCTTTCCTTTCCTTTCATTCCCTTTCCTTTCCTTTCCTTTTTTTTTTTCTTTTCTTTTCTTCTCTTTTTTTTCCTACCAGGCAGGTCCTTAATAGTTCCTGAGTGCCAGGCCCGGAAACCCTGGGCAGGTCGACTTAAAAACACAAATGTGGGAACTCCCTTGAATCAGATGGCATGGGAGGCTAACCCAAGGGAGCAGGGCATGAGGGAGTGGTGGGTGGTGGTAAGTGAGAGTTTCAATCCCCCCAGTCTCACTTCTAGCTGGCTGCTGTTTTTATTTCTAAATGGTTTCTTTCTAGAACTCCCTTTGGAATGTAAGGCTTGGTCTGGGTTGAAATGCAATACCACTGAAGAAAAAAAAAAAAAATCCCTGAATCTACAAGACACTCTTGAAGAAGAGCCCACAGAATCTGTACACAGGTCACTTACTCCAAAGACCAAGACCCTCCAATGTGCTCTCATCCTGATTATTTCTAAAACCTGATGTAGCTAAGAGTGGCTATGGAAATGATAGGGGTGTTGGTCTTGTTCGCTGGCTCTGAGATTCAAGACCTTCTGTTGCTGATACTGGTTGAAATCAGTAGCAGTTAGCTACTGTTGAAGGTAAAGCAGGTAGCTAAGTAACTGGTAGAGACATTAGAATTGGTGTTAGATATAGGTTCTGGCTCTGGGAATCTATATTCAGTATAATGATTAAAATACATGTTTTCAGTCCAATTATTGGTGAACAGCAATGACATGCCTAAATTCAAAATATCCCAAAACTTAATATTTAATTAATGGGGAGGGAATCATCATAAGACATTATTGAACCTAACTTATTTAAGATTAAGATAAAGAATGATGAAATAAAGATAAAGAATGGTGAAATAAAATTTGCTATTAAAATGAAACTCATTTATAATATAAAGCACATATGCTTATTATAGAGAAGTTAAAATACAAGAAAATGATAGTGAAAACAACTACCACTTCTAGTCCTTTTACAGAATTTTCATTTTAGTTTTCTTAACTTAGTGTTGTATTTATTTTGATTAGTAAAACAAATTTCTAGAAACCAAATCATCTGACTTTTAAAGAAATAACAAATGTTCATTTTAAAAATAAAAAATACAGAACAGCATTAATAACAACAACAAAAAATTCATGCAGTTACCAGTTACTACTTAATGATCTTTTTCTTCTGCATATATCTTTACTTAGGTAAAATGATTCTATATGTCCTCACATTTTTTTAAAGATCTATTCGTTTGCTTTTAGAGAGGGAGAGAAAGAAAGAGAGCAGGGACGGGGGGCAGAGGGAGAGAAAGAGAATCTCCAGCAACTCTACTTTGAGTGCAGAGCTCTAAGTGGGGCTTGATCCCAGGACCCTGATATCATAACCTGAGCCAAAACCAAAAGTTAGAGGTTCAAACTCCAACTGAGCCACTGAGGTATCTCTATATGTCCTGATTTTTAAGAACATTGAAAACAAATACATTTTCAGATGCTCACTGGAAGAAAATACAGAGATGCTTATGATAATGATCAGTGTATGTCTGGTGGTTGACTAGTCTTTGTTAATTAAAATTGAAAAAGCTCCCCACCAGTACCTAATTTATGTCTAAAATCCTTGAGAATAAAAATGACTGTTGAATTTTAATTTTGTTCCGTACAGCAGTGATGTTTGTATAAAGGAATCCAAGTAAAAGAGGTTAAAGGTTTAATAGAGGGTTCTAGAAGAAAAGACATCACCTCTGATTTTAGTAGTCATCAAGTATGTACTGAGATTCCATCTATATGATAAAATAAGGATATGCTTATTGGATCACCTGTCTTGATAAGAGGAAGAAAACAGGAACAGAGCAAATGAAGAAGAGCAAACAGGGTCAAACTTTCTTCTTGAAAATCCTCTTTGCTTAAAAAAAGTATTATAACACAAATTAGACCGAGAAGCTTTAGTCATAGGGAATTGACAATTTCTCCTGCTTTCAGTAGCATTCCTGCTTGTGTAATTGGCATCCCTTTGCATGTATTTCAGTAATTGAATGGAACATACTTTTATCTAGATTTTTTTTTTTTTTTACTATTTCTCTAGTTCCATATAATACTGCATCCTAGCTTTGCAAGAAATATGGAATTGGAGTTATTCCTCTAACAATAAGTCTTTGTTTTACCAATTAAAAATTTATATATAACTGTTCTTTCTCTGTATGTTGCATATAATGATATATATGACTATCTATATCTATATCTATCTATCTATATGGTTTCTATCTATATAACCAAATAACTAGGGAAAGGCATGTTTACATTATCTTAGAATTCTGCATCTCATACACACAATACACACACTTCCTATCACTTGTTTATATGTTATTTAGTTGTATTTATAACTATCTAATATATATTTTATTCTCTTGTTTATTGCCCACACTAGAATTTAAGGTCTACAAAGGCAGAATTTTTGTGTTGTTTACTATTCTGTCCTCCCATCCTTGGCTATGGCTAGCTAGTATGTAATCAATAAATATTTATTGTTGAATTAATAAATGAGGACAATATAATTCCCAATTTATGGAATAAGGAATACTGAAACTAGTTACTTAGTTACTTTTTCAGTATTCCAAATAAGAGAGTAGAGCTAGAAATTGAATCCAAGTCTACCTTAATCTAAAGTTGCTATTTTATCCCTAAACCAAGATCAGTTCCTGCAAATGTGGAATTCGCCTATATTTTAATTCCCTAAGGTTCATATTGAGTCTACAAATAAAAAAATGGGTATATGTGTAAGCTATTTGAAAGAAAATTTAGAATATTTCTTACTGGTTCTGCAGTAGCATTAATTTGTAATTCAGTTGACTGGACAGTATATCAGAGGATGACTCCTAAATTCTACCAAAATTTTCTTTTTATTTATCAATTCAAAACCACTAGCGAGTCCTATTTCTTCTATCTATAACTGTTAACAGGAAATGAAATATACACTGACACTAACTGTGCCATCCTGTCAGAAAGTGTCTTTCATTGCTGTTCTTTTTATTTTATACTTACAATATACTTAAGATGGTGAAAGAACACAGAGGAACAGATTTAATGTGACTGAAGGCTCCCCACACAGAATCTTAAATAGCACATAGACTCTTCTTTGGAAAAGCAGATACAAGATTGCAAGCATTAAGAGGCCATGAAAAAGAGGACAAAGAACTTAACAAACATTTAGATTCCCCCACAAAGCATTTCATCTTTGTCAGAATTTAATTTAAAACATTTCTGACATTCAATTATTCACTGTAGACAGACTCTGAATCAGATCATCTGCTGCCAAAACTAAATTATCAAATAGAGAGACATAAACCTGAGTGTTTTCTGCATGATAGCCCATAATGATAAAAAATTCTTCCTAAAGGCATCATGTACTGTAGATATTAAGACAAGATCTTAGAAGGAAATGGAGACCTACAAAAAAAATCTGCTTGCATACTCCTGAACATAGAAATGCCTCGAAAAATAAAGTTGAAACTCTTAGAAAGATTTTAATTGGATCTAAGCTTGATTTCATGTTGTTATTTTACCAGTGTCACCCATTTATTAACACCCTTTCAAACTGTCTTATCTATTTGCATTTTATCTTGTTGACATGTTTTAATGAATATTCAAATTTGATGTATTAAAATAGATTAACAACTAAATATAGCAATACTGCCACACACTCAAGGCAATACTATCAGGCATTAAAATGGAATCTCTATTAACCACATGTGGCTTATACATATCAGAGTGGGCTCAAGTGTCACACAAGGGTGTTTCCCAAATCACAGTCAGATATTCTACTAGTCTAGAGCCTAAACTTTTCCTTAATATAGGTTTCATTTCCATAGTCTACCTGCCTATGACTATTAGGTACAAGATGGCAGAGTCCTAATCTCAGAACACTTGAGTTATCTTGAGCACTTGATTTAATTCCAAGTATCTTGGCCAGCATTTTCTGTCTTCTGATAAAATGATAATTGGAGTGAACAATAGTTATTATCCTCATTGGCAGATCAGGTCTTTCATTATCAGAACCAATCATTCTTTTAAGGTTGAACAATGTCTTCACTCCTACAGCTCCTCACAGGTACAAACCATAGGATAGCTTTTGTAAGTGAACCACATCGTTCCATTCTTTGCCATTGTTCTCACCTGAATAGAATACATATCCCATTTAACATAGAATGTTTCTAATTCTTCAGAGCTATATT
This sequence comes from Mustela putorius furo, assembly GCF_011764305.1. Lineage (NCBI taxonomy): Eukaryota > Metazoa > Chordata > Mammalia > Carnivora > Mustelidae > Mustela > Mustela putorius. The sequence goes on along the minus strand of NW_025421375.1, from coordinate 16,161,368 downwards.
TGATATCAATGAAAGTGACTATCATATAACCAGAATCCCTGTCTGCTAAAAAAGGAACACACACACACACACACACACACACAACTAGAACTAATATATACAAAAAGGAATTTAATTTAAAGATACAGTAGTGTTGAATATCACTACCTAAGCTTCATGAGGTACCAGGAGAGCCTCCTTCAGGAGCATCCTGAATTTATCTTCTCCCACTGATGCACCAAATGTACAGTTATACACAAAGCAGTTTCCTCTGAAATAAATCCATAAACTAGCTGGATGAATCCAAAACATTAGGCAAATGAGAAAATACCCACATTGAAATGGACAGGAAGGACTAAGACACCCTCTTACCATAAACCACAGCACTGGTACAGTGCCAAACAATTAGAAGGGAGCACTCCCCCATCCCAAACTCCCAGGATTCCTGACTGTGATTCTTCCCAGAGCCTGAAAGGGTTGGTGGCCACTTTGTCTTCCTTCTCTCTTGAGCTCATTCCAACAATAAAACCATATTGCTAGCATCTTTTTAGAAGTAGCTTGTCCAAATATCTAGTCCTCCAACTCTTACAGTTGCTACCAAAGGAATGGGCCCCCATATCACCTAGCTCTGATACCTTAGGAGCCTTACTTTTACAAATCCCTTAGGACTAAAGCAAGGAAGCAGGTATTAAAGGGCATGAGAGCACTAGCTTTAGCTATCCTGCCAAGGCTCAGTGCAAAACAAGCAAGCAAAAATGCCCATCTCCTAGGTTTTCAATGGAAGGGATTTGATGGCACAATTTATAAGCTACTATCAGAGGCTCTGGCTTCTAATTAGCATGTATATGCAAACCTCTCAGAAGCCTGAAAACACCAGTAGACATTTCTCCTACCTTCCCCCTCTGGCTCACTCCAATAATAAGACCAAATTGCTAGTATATCTGTCGATGGAGCTTATCCATACATTGACAAATTTTACAGTTACCATCCAAGGAAGGATGGCCAGTCAAATCACCTAGGTCTGATTGATAGTCAAAGGGTCTTACATTCACAAATTCCATGACACTATACCAAAAAATGACACAGTTTTTAAACTTCAAACCCCACTCCTTTCTTTCAGCTATATACCAGGGCTCAGCCTAGAAGGAAAACGCAAAAACTTATTATCTCCCAGTTTCTCTCTGAAAGAGGCATAATTATATACTTTACCAACTGCTCTCTGAAGGCCCATCTTCTAATCAGACGGCTTCTAGATGTTCACAGAGATTCTCAACTTTGTGACACTGACAGGTTTTGGCACATTCTCAACTATTGGGAAACCAATAAGAACAAAGATGGTGGTTTAGACAATTAAAAAGTATTGAGAAACAACCAGGGGCTCAGGCTGAGCTTATAGATATGGTTCTTTTCCTACATAACTACATAATACTAGTCTGTCAAGAATGGGAGAGGTGGCTGTGTTATCCAGTGTGTAGAAACCAACATGAAGAGTCAAGGAAAATGAAAAATAGTGGAATATGTTCCAAACAGAAGAACAAGGTAATTCTCCAGACAGTGATCTTAGTGAAAGAGAGATAAGTGATTTATTCTTTAGAGTGTTCCAAATTACAGGCATAAAGATGTTCATTGAGGTCAGACTACTAATGCAGGATCAAAGTGAGAATTTCAATAAAGGCATAGAAAATATAAAGGCGTATTGAACAGAGGTCCTAGAAGTAAAGAGTATAATAATTGAACTGAAAAATTTACTGTAGAGGTTCAACATTAGACTAGATGAAATGAAAGAAAGGATCAGTGAACTCAAAGACAGGATGCTGAGATTCATCGAATCAGAGGAGCAAAAATTTTTTTAAAAAAAGAATGAAAAGAAGTCAAGTGAGCTTAAAGGACTTACAGGATGCCACTGGATAGATCACTGTGTACACTGTAAGTATCCCAGAAGAAGAAAGAAAGGGGCAGAAATCTTTTTCAGAGAAATAATAGCTATATAAATCTCCCTACCTGAGGAAAGAAACAGAGATCCAGAACTAGCAAGCCCCTAACTTACCAAATAAGACAAATCCATACAGACCCACATGATGTCATATTATAATTAAATTGTGAACAGCTAAAGACAAATTTAAAAGCAACATATCAAAGCAGCTTATTACATACAAGGGAATGTCCCTAAGACTGTCAATAGGTTTTTTAGCAGAAATTTGCAGGCCAGGGGGAGAGCTATAAATCACCACATGTTTGTGTATCAAACAACACAAATATATTGTCTTACAGCTCTGTATTTCAGTGGTCCCACTGTCTAAAATTAAGAGGTTAGCAGTCTATGTTCCATTCGGGATGTTCCAAGGAAGGATCCATCTCCTTGTTCATTCAAAGGGTTAGCAGAAATTTTTCCTTTTGGTCTCAGGACTGAAAACATAGCAAAATCACTGAGTCATAACCCTTTAAAAGAGTGAATTATGTGGCATGTGATTTACACATTGATAGAGATTTTTTAAAAAGAGGCTAAGCCACCTATGTGTGTATATATAGTAATCAATGTTGACAAATTCAAGGTTCAAGGGGTATTTAATAATTGACGTATCCCTCATGGTGCTTGCTCTCTACATTAACATCATCATTATTTATATATTCTTTCATGGAATCACTTAAAAGTGTGTCATAATCTTCACATACAACTAAAGTACTACTTAGCCCAGTATATGACAAAAATAATATGGGAATGAGTGAGCATAGAAATTCAAAAGATGGTATTGTTTCCTGATCCGGTGGTCAATGAAAGCTACTTAGAGGATGTGATGGCTTCTAGCCTGAATGAAAAATAAAGCTTTCATGACACTTTTCAAACTGTGAGGAACTGTAAACTGTATGGTACTGTGATGGTAAGAATGACAGCAGTAGTAATGAGGAAAATGTATGTTAGAAGCAGAATAAACTGGAAACGTGACACCTGAGATTCTGCACAAATCTCTACACAAGAGTAAAAATATAATTAGGTTTGCAGCTTAAAAACGGAAAGTGAGCAATGCCTTTTGGAGATGCCATGAAGAAATTATTAGAAGTTACTGCTCTACTTTCAACAATCATGTTTTTTTCTTCCCCAGTAGAAGTTTAAGGAATATATTGTATAGTTAATATAAAATCTTGCATCTTGGGGCGCCTGGGTGGCTCAGTGGGTTAAAGCCTCTGCCTTCGGCTCAGGTCATGATCTCAGAGTCCTGGGATGGAGCCCTACATCAGGCTCTCTGCTCAGCAAGGGGCCTGCTTTCTTTCCTCTCTCTGCCTGCCTCTCTGCCTACTTGTGATCTCTGTCTCTGTCAAATAAATAAATAAAATCTTTAAAAAAAAATCTTGCATCTTATCTAATGAGGTACACATTATGATGCATGCATTATTTTTTTTTTTTTAAGATTTATTTTGGAGAGAAAGAGAGAACATGTACGTGAGCCAAGGGAAAGTCTGAGGGAGAGAAAGAATCTCCAGCAGACTCCCCAGTGAGTGTGAAGCCTGATGTGGAGCTTAATCTCACGACCCTGAGTTCATGACCTGAGCTGAAATCAAGAGTCAGAGTCTTAACTGACTGAGCCACTCAGGCACCCCATGCATGCACTATTAAAATCACACAGAAAAAGAAAAGAAAGTTCAATCATTTGAATGTAATGACCTAGTTATATGACTTAAATTTTCTTCAAGCAAAATGGGTGTTTTGAAATACTACAAAATGACTTTCAGAAGGTTAAGGGAGGGGAGACCAAAGTGTGAGGGAACAATTACCCCTATTCGTCCTTAACTGTGCAAAACTTGTCCTCTCTGAACCCTTCACACAATAATATGCATTGCTTTAACTCATAAACCATATGTCATTTTTAAAGCTTAAAATTTACTTCCTAGTTTACTGTTTAGGCACAAATCTTTGAAATGTCACCTGTACAGATGGCTGAAACAAGAGGGACTGGATTTACAAGAAATGAGTAAACGAGCATGAAGAACAGTGGCACACAGTAAATATTATGTGGTGAAAATGTGAGTGGTTATGTTCAAGGGAAATCACTACTGCATTGAGAATTGCAGTGGAATCACTATTACTTGCTGAGCAGAGCATTAAAAAAAAAAAAGACAGATTTGTCTTTTAGGTTAAAACTCCTATTTGAGAGGGCATTTAAAAATGAAAGAGAAGTTTAATACTTTTGATTGTCCAGTTCCCACTGGCTAAGAACAGTCAGAACAGGTCAGTTTGACATAGACTTTCCAGGGATCAGTGAAAGGAATAGATGAAAATATAGCTGGTAATAATTGAGCCTATAGTAGCAATTGACTATAACCATGAATTCTGAAGTACATTAAAAAAAAATACCTGTGGGATGGTGTAAAATTCAAAATGGATCAAAAAAGAATGGTGTCCTTGGGAGACTTTCCAATCTTGTACTATCTTCCTGTTTTTCCTAATTTTTTATTCATAATAACCTTGTTTTAATCCTCCTTTTAAAGCAATACTTTTTAAGCAAAGTGAAGTGCTTAGCATGTTAATATTTTAAAACCTCTGTGTAGTTAGTGCTTCTGTATTTTTAGTTTGCAATATAATTTACTTTAAAAGTGATTTAGGAAACAAGAATCTCATGAAACTTTAATTTGTATTTGTGCCATGGCCTCGAAGCTTGATTTTTCTTATATATCAGTCAGTCTTAAGAAATTTAAACAAATCACTAACTTCCATGAGCCTCAGTTTCCCTGGTGAAAGATGATATTTAATATGACTGCAAAAGTAATCCATATCATCTCATGATTCTAAGATATATTACCAAGTCATTGCCTGAATCTCCTCAAGACCAGATGTCATTTTGGTAATACTCTTTGTACAAAAGCTCTACAAATGTACAATGCATTCCATATTTGGCCAGCACTGACGTTAGCAAACTCTTTTACAATGATGAATGTAATACATTGATTAAAAATAGGTTACTCATTAATAGACACTGATTATTTACATTGATTGAGGTTAAGATCAAAATATATAAGTTTACTTTTTTTTAATTCTTTTTTTTTTGTATTTTAATTTTTTATTTATTTTATAAACATATATTTTTATCCCCAGGGGTACAGGTCTGTGAATCACCAGGTTTACACACTTCACAGCACTCACCAAAGCACATACCCTCCCCAATGTCCATAATCCCACCCCCTTCTCCCAAACCCCCTCCCCCCAGCAACCCTCAGTTTGTTTTGTGAGATTAAGAGTCACTTATGGTTTGTTTCCCTCCCAATCCCATCTTGTTTCATTTATTCTTCTCGTATTTTTTAAACATTTTATTTATTTATTTGATGGAGAGAGAGAGAGAGATCACAAGTGTTCAGAGAGGCAGGCCGAGAGAGAGAGGGGGAAGCAGGCTCCCTGCCAAGCAGGGAGCCCAATACGGGGCTCGATCCCCTGACCCGAAGGCAGAGGCTTAAACCCCTGAGCCATCCAGGCACCCCTCAATTTCTGTTTTAAAGAGAAGATATTTATGTAACATATATATAAAATAGCTACATAAAATAAATGTCACTAACATACAAGGCATTTAAGTTCACTTAAGACAAATTAAGTTAAAATGTCAAACTGAACTCAGACTGTGTAACTTTTTAGCCAATTTGTATATTAAATAATATTAGGTTTCTCAAGGTACACCTTGCAAGATTTTGCTAAGCATTTTCTTGTTTTTCTGTCTCACTGACTGTCAGGATTTAAATATGCCACTTTAGTCTCTCTGTTCCTCTAAATCCCACTCCTCTATCAATGACTACAGCATCGTATAGACCTCTCCTGCAGTTGGTTTTTCCTCAATCTGAAAAAAATAACTCTTGGTCTAGAATTACTATGTTTGTTTACAAATTATGGATTCTTTGTTCTGATCAGGATACTAATTGGCATTTATACAACTTAATGGGGTGTTCCTGTTAAAGAAGTTAGAGTTAAGGTATCCTTGTCTTGCTCTCCTTGGTAATATTTAGGATAAAAGAAAACATTACACTTTGGGAAAATTAGAAAACATCCACATGCTAAAAACTGAAATAAAAAGAAGAGTTTGTTATTTTTGTTTGTTTGTTTTTAAGATTTATTTGTTTCTTTTGCGAGAGACAGAGAGCAGGGACAGGTAGGGATAGTGGGAAAGAGAAACCAAGCACATGCCATGCTGAATGCAGAGCCCAATGCAGTGTTCAGTCTCAGGACCCTGAGATCATGACCTGAGCTGAAACCAAGAGTCTGAAGCTTAACTGACTGTGCTACCCAAGCACCCCAACAAGAGCTTTAAAATCAGTAAAAATTGTGCTTGACTGAGGGCATATAGATGTCTTATAGATCATCAGAAGCAGGAAGATTCTTCTTAAGAAAATATGAGAAACCTTTGGAAATTTATTTTAATAACCCATTGCTTGAAAATCAATGCCAGGATGTTAGAGTAGGATGCCTAAATATCCTTGATTCCTTACTGAAAGTATGAAGCAGAAATAAATGGCTGAGCTAGTGAATGATATATTCATATACTATCTTTGTGTGTACATAGTCTAGGTATGAAAAAATAAGGGAGAAAATGTACCAATAACTTGTGAACTTGGATCTTGGTCATATGATATAAATAAATGATAAATCACTATGTAAGGGATTCTTGACATGCAGCAGTACATAGTTTGTAAAATAATCTTTGTGATATCTCATTGAAATCTAAGTTGCTTAATTGCTCCATTCCCACCCCAACACTCTCATTCAACATGTAACTGGCCCCTAAAATAATGTTCCCATTTATAGTCTACTCTAAGGGAAGAAGCATAACAAGTGAAGGGAAAATATTCTGAGAATATGTGTTAATTTGAGATAAATATTTTATCATGAAATAAAGAAAACTTAAAACCTCTTTAAAACATATCCAAGAAAAAAAAAAGGATCAAACAGGAGAGGTTAAAACAAAAAGAGGAGAGAAATTTTTGAGTTATAGAACTCAGAAAAAAAAATTAAAAACAAAAACAAAAACAAAAATGAACACAGCATGAGAATCATCACAAGGGAGAAAAGGACATCCTAAAATATCAGAAGCACAGAGGACAGGCTCAAGGCAAATAAAGCCAAATTCACTGAAAAGAAAGAAATAGGATCAGGATAAGAATTAGATATAGAAGACACAAAGGAGATCTATGTGTGCATAATTTATATACTCAGTGAATAGAAAACTTGATGTTAACATTCCAAAATAAACCAGAAAGAAAGCTTTTCCCTCTTGAATGAAAGACCTAAATCTGTGGGCTTAAATAACATATTTTTAAAGGAGCTATAAAAAAATGAAGTAAATAAATCTTTATAAAATGATTAACATCAGAAACAATTAAAATACAATTAGAAAACATTAGAGGTTAATGAAAAATTTGTAATTAAAGTCAAGAAAAACAACAAAAGTTTTCATAATCAGGAGAAAACCTCTTGGGTTTTCTTTTTTCCCTATAGAAAACTTACTGTCTATAAGCAAATTCCAGAAAGTCACCAATTAAAAAAAACAAGAGAGAAAATGCATTTTTTTCTGGTTTTATTGAGAAACAGCTGACTTATATCACTCTAAGTTTAAGGTATACAACATGATGGTTTGATTTACACATTTTGTGAAATAATCACCACAGTACCTTAAGTTAACATCCATCATCACATATCAATACAATAAAAAGAAAAGGGAAAATATTTCCCCTTGTGATGAGAACTCAGGACTTACACTCTTTAACAACTTTCGTATCTATCACACAGCAGAGTTAGCTATAGTCATCATGGTATACATTACATCCCCAGTACTTACTTATCTTAAAACTGAATGTTGGTACCTTTTGACCATCTTCCTCTAATTCCCCTTCTTCCCACCCACCTCTTCTGGTAACCACAAAATTGGGACTCTTCTTCTATGAGTTTGGTGGGAATTTTGTTTTGTTTTGTTTTGTTTGATTTGTTTCTTTTGTTGTTTTTCAAATTCTACATGTAAGTGAGACCATGCAGTATTTATCTTTGTCTGGCTTATTAGCTAGCATACAGCCTTCAAGTTTAATCCATGTTGTCACAAATGGTAGGAGTTCTTTATTTTTTGTTTGTTTGTATATTTGTTTTGTTTCTTGGGGTGTTTTTGTTTTGTTTTTGTTTTTGTTTTTGGCTAAATCATATTCCCTTGTAAATATATGCCACAATTTCTTTATCCATTTATCTGTTCCATGGATAACTTACATTCTTTCTATGTCTTGGCTATTGTAAATAACACAGTTATGAACATGAAGGTGCAGATAGCCTTGTGAGTTAGTGTTTTCATTTCCTTTGGATAAATTCCCAGAAGTGGAATTGCTGGATCATATGGTATAATTATTTGAGAAACCTTCATACTGTTTCCATAGTGCCTTGTACCAATTCACATTCCCAACGGCACACAAGGGATCCCTTTTCTCCACATCTTGGTCAACACTTGTTGTTTCTTGTTTTGTTGTTGTTGTTGTTATTGTTGTTGATGGCCATTCTAACAGGCATGAGGTGACATCTCATTGTGGTTTTGGTTTGCATTTTCCTAATGTAGCAACAGTGAGCAAATAGAAAATAAATTTTGACTTAAGAGGGGCGCGTGGGTGGCTCAGTGGGTTAAAGCCTCTGCCTTCAGCTCAGATGATGATCTCAGGGTCCTGGGATTGAGCCCTGCATCGGGCTCTCTGTTCAGCAGGGAGCCTGCTTCTCCTCTGTCTCTGCCTGCTGCTCTGCCTACTTGTGATCTCTCTCTCTGTATCAAATAAATAAATAAAATCTTAAAAAAAATTTTTTTTTACTTAGAAATAGAAAATAAATTTTATGGCTAGCTGACCTGCCATTCTTTCATCAAGACCACATAGGTTGTGTTTTCCATCACCCACAAGCATAAGGACTAGTGAATCTGTGAACACATTTTGGGGAAAAAATTGCTTCTAAAAATGAACTTAAGTCAACTCAGTTATGAAAGAAGTGTGTCCTGGAAAAATGATTAAACTGTGTGTGAAAATATAGATCAGGGGCACCTGGGTGGCTCAGTGGGTTAAAGCCTCTGCCTTCAGCTCAGGTCATGATCTCGGGGTCCTGGGATCTAGCCCTGCTCGGCCTCTCTCTCTTCCACCTCTTCCTGCTTCCACCTCTCTCTCTCAGCCTGCCTCCCTGGCTACTTGTGATCTATGTCAAATAAATAAATAAAATCTTTAAAAAAATAAAATGTAGATCAGAAGTTAACTCTGGATATTAAATCACTAAACAAAATGTAAGCAAAATTTAAGTGTGTGTTTGTATGTGACTACTTGTGATTTGATAACTATTATCATTGAGTGGATATTTTTTAAATTTTCTCATTTCTGCTTATAAAAGATTTGGTTCTTTCCCTTGTCTTCTGTGGGGCCCATGCCTAGCTATTCTTTAGTAGTTAGCAGTGACAAGTTTCAAAATTAAAATAGGGAAAAAAATCCTGTTGCTGTAGAAGTTAATGGAGAAGTGACAAAGAGGTGTGTGGGTTTAGCCTCGTAGAGAAACTGGATTTTAAAAAAGAAAACAAAATGTAACCAAAACAAACATAATTAAGTTGTAGATAAAAGAGAATTTGATAAGAAAGGTACTATGGTAGAGGTGGATTATAATAAAAGTTAATGAATGGTTAAAAAAGTCTTATAACTATTGCTATGTGCTATAAAATTATTGGTGTTGGAAACATGCAAATAAAAAGTTTCTATCACTTTGAAATTATTTCGGATACTGGACCACATTGCTGTTGTATTTTCAATTGTGGGAGAAGCTCTACCAGACTAGACAACTTGAGTCATGGCTTTAATCTGGTTACATATTGTAACAATAATTTAGGAGTGTAATTGGATGTGTAAAACAGTCTTGGAACATTGCAAGTGATCTGAAAGTTTTCACCTTCTATTTCTGGAGGGTCAATCAGTTAAGTTAAATTTTATAAATTGAATAATAGAATTCTGGAGACATTGTTTAAAGGTGAGGAGATAACCACTAGAGGTATTCAGAATAATAAAATAGATAATCTAAATTGTTGGGTTTTTTTTTTTTTTTAGATTAGGAAAGCATAATTAGAATTATATACTCAGTTTGTAGCAATGTGGTGGTACCAATTAATATTTGTTGTTAATGCAAACTGCTAGACCCTTTGCCAAGCTAGTTACCCTGGCACCTCCCACACTTCATGCACCTCCATGATCTGTATCTCCAGGAAAGCCTACTGCGGAGTTATAGCAGGCATCTATAATCCTGGCCTCTTAGTGTCTGGGCCATGGTGCTTGTAAAGATTTTGAATAGCAGTCTTGAACTTAGGTTAAAAATACCCCATTTTCAGGGGTGCCTGGGTGGCTCAGTGGGTTAAGCCGCTGCCTTCCGCTCAGGTCATGATCTCAGGGTCCTGGGATCGAGTCCCGCATCGGCCTCTCTGCTCAGCAGGGAGCCTGCTTCTCTTTCTCTCTCTGCCTGCCTCTCCGTCTACTTGTGATCTCTGTCTGTCAATTAAATAAAATATTTTTAAAAAATACCCCATTTTCAGAAATGAAAATCTATAGATACCTTAAAAATACAGATATATGATGTAAATAGGCTATAGACCATCCATATCATTATGATGAAAACAGGCATATTCATTTAGGGCTTTATAATTTTCAAAGCATTTTCGTACACATTATGCTATGTGATTCTCAGAACAAACTTTTGGGGATAGTAAAAGTTCATGAGTAGATGGCAGAGCTGAGATTAGAGTCTAGATCTATTATCACTTAAATCTGTAAAATATTTAATCTGTGGAACACGGGCTGTTTATATATACTTTTAGTGAGACATTCCTACCTCAATGGATTGAGTTAAAGAAACAGGAAAGCAAAAGACAAGGTAAAATATATAATATGAATTAAAGAAGGAAAACATATTGTCTAGTATGTTTTATCTTCCTAATAAAGCAGTCTACTGCTTGAGATTAGGTACCACATGATATAGTTCTTGATATATATATGTCCTCTCAATAGTGAGTAACTCAGTAGACGTTCAACTGTGTGCTAATCATTTGTAATTCTACTTTATTTCAAGGTTGTACACTTATTTTAGCTATTATTTAAAAGAGGACAAAGCAGCAAAATTGATGGCTAGTTGTACACACACACACACACACACACACCTGTTTGCCACCTTAAATACTCAAGTCTCCTGTAAAATACATTGGCTTGTTTTCATTAGCTAAATTAATTTTTCGAGTTAAAATTATCTTATCTTATCTTTTTGTAAACCTGAACGTTAGGTACAAATTAGAAAATGCTCCATTAACTTGCTTAGTAAGAATATTTAAATTTAGGGGCACCTGCGTGGCTCACTGGTCAAGGCCTCTGCCTTTGGCTCAGGCCGTGATCCCAGGCTTCTGGGATCGAGCCCCGCATGGGGCTCTCTGCTCAGCAGGGAGTCTGCTTCCCCTCCTTCTCTCTCTGACTGCCTCTCTGCCTACTTGTCATCTCTGTCTGTCAAATAAATAAATAAAAATCTTAAAAAAAATTTAAATGTAAACTATAATACGATATTCCTAAATTAAAATTACATTTCAAAGCAATAATAATTTAATAGTCATTTTTAAATTTTAATTCCACCATACTTAACATACAGTGCCATATAAGTTTCAGGTATATAATTCTGTAGATTCAATAATTCTATACATTACTCAGTGCTCATCATGAGAAGTGTACTCTTTTAATTAATTCCGGTATAGTTAACATGCAATGTTATATTAGTTTCAGGTGTACAATATAGTGTTTGGACAATTCCATATATCACTCAGTGCTCATCAAGATAATGGTACTCTTTGGGGTGCCTCGGTGGCTCAGTAGGTTAAAGCCTCTGCCTTCAGCTCAAATCATGATCCCAGGGTCCTGGGATCAAGCCCCGAATTGGGCTCTCTGCTCAGCAGGGAGCCTGCTTCCTCCTCTCTCTCTCTGCCTGCCTCTCTGACTACTTATAATAAATAAATAATTTATAATACTTTATAATAAATAAATAAAATCTTAAAAAAAAAAGATAATGGTACTCTTCATTTCCATCACTTTTTCACCCATCTCCCCCACCCACCTGCCCTCTGGTGACCACCAGTTTGTTCTCTATAGTTAAGAGTCTGTTTTTTTGGTTTGTCTCTTTTTCTGCTTGTTAATTTTGTTATGTTTCTTAAATTCCACATGAGTGAAATCATATTTTATAGTCATTTTTGAGTAAAATCTTTATCTGCTATTACCAACATAAATCTGCTTGAATGTTTTGCAGACATGCATTATGTCATTTTCATTATTTATATTTGATGTCAGCTATTGGTGCAATTACACCTATGTGCAGTATACTGAGACAGCTTTCAAATATGAACAAAAATAAATTTTAGAAAGAAAAAAATGGTATGGATTTAGTGAATTTGGCTAAGTACTACATATTACTCCAAAGTAGCACTAACAGTAGTATATCAACAACTAAGACAAACCTCATGTCCTTAGACAGTGTATGAATCTGGAACAAAAATGTCAGAAATAAAAGAAGAATGCAAGCAAGCTATATATCAAAAGTATGTAACAAAATCCAAGACCCCTGTGATTTGGGAGATTTTTAACTAAAGATCGTGTTTATCATATTAGGGAATGAGAGATATATATGGCTTTGTGAAGGAGATAGCATATGGTGGAGATATGTGAGAGCTATCTGAGACCAAGAGAACTATTCTGTCAGAGGCTGAGGTGAGTACAGGTTGGGCCTGGCTTTTGCTTCAGATGCCAATTCTGACAAATTGATGTTGTTTACTTTCTGGGTATTCTATACTGACATGCTTTAATGAAAGAGTGTCATTATTAATTATTTCACCATGATCAAGTAATGAATCATGGTAATTTTCTTGCTCTACCAATTACAGAGAATATACAGGATATACCAGTTGTCCCACTTAGCTACTTTAGAATGAAAGAGATAAGATTAGTGGTAGTCAAAATGCGAAGGTTGGGCACTATTTTTTTTTTTTTTTTAAGATTTATTTGACAGAGATCACAAGTCGGTGAGAGGCAGGCAGAGAGAAAGAGGAAGAAGCAGGCTCCCCACAGAGCAGAGAGCCCGATGCGGGGCTTGATCCCAGGACCCTGGGATCATGACCTGAGCTGAAGGCAGCAGCTTAATCCACTAAGCCACCCAGGCGCCCCGGGCACTATTTTTAAAAAGGCAAAATTATTGACAATTTCAAAGGTGATTTGGCCTTCCAGCTATGTCTATGCTCCCAAAGGCATGCTCCATATCTTATATAATTCTGAATTACTAGTAACTGACAAAGTGTCTAGCTTGCAGAATTGCTTCTGCTTGGAATATACCCTCTTTTCAAATCTTTCACATAGGGTTATGAAAAGCAAGTTTCCTATGAAATTATATATGCGGAAATAATCTAGAAGTCCAAAACATTTTGAGGGACTATATTGATAATAGAATAACTACATTGTTGAACTGTTTATGACTCTTCTGAGATTTTTTAATGCCCAGAGAAAAGGAATCATCATTTTGTGGACCCATTGTGACTCCTGGTTGAGCCATAAACAGTCTTGGATATACTGTGGATTTCTCTAGAAACAGAGAGAATATAAAACACACCCTGAGTCTTTGGTAGAAACTCAACCTCTTATCACTGCTTAACTGTAGGTAAAGTATTCATCTAACAACAAGATCATGATCATAGCTATCACAGGAAAGTATTCCTTTGGGAAACAAGCCCCTTATTCTCCATTTCTTCTCATCCTTAGGTGTCTCTTCAAAGAAGAAATGCACTACAGTGTTAGAAAATGCAAAAAAAAAAAAAAAAAAAAAAAAAAAAAAAAAAAAAAAAAAAAAACCAAAAAAAAAAAAAAAAACAGAGTCCTGTTAGAAGTAATAACAAAATAGCACAGTACTTTTTTAAAGGAAGCAATTTCAAACATTTACTTCAGTTAAAATGTCCTTTTCTCCAATTATAGTTTTTTTTTAAAGATTTTTATTTATTTATTTGACAGGTAGAGATCACAAGTAGGCAGAGAGGCAGGCAGAGAGAGAGGAGGAAGCAGGCTCCCCGCTGAGCAGAGAGCCCGATGTGGGGCTCAATCCCAGGACCCTGGGATCATGACCTGAGCTGAAGGCAGAGGCTGTAACCCACTGAGCCACATAGGTGCCCCTATCCAATAATAGTTTCTTGTAAGCACATTGTGTTGCCAAAAAAATTGGAAGAAATTAAAGACAATTAATTTTAGAAACAAATAGGCATTTTTAATGCTTATTATAAAGTTCTAAACTAAAGATTTGCAGTTAAAAAAATGAGAGTTCCTGTTTGGGCCACTCTGCTTTATTTGAGTATCAGCAGTACCATCTGAGTCTCTGATGGAGATGATCTGGATTATAAAGGGGTTGAGTGTGTAGATGTACTATATGAAATGATAAATCATTGATTCTTCAGATCATGTCAGCACAACCTCAGGGACGGTGCACCTGCTTTCTCGCCTTTCACTTCACAGAGGGATTATTAAAGAATATCATATTTTTGAAGGTAATACATAGCTAGCTGCACGCTTCTTGTTCATAACACATTTATTTAAAAGTAACAAGAATGGAAGCCTCTTCAAAATGATTTTTTGTATTAGTACCATATTCCGAAGAAAAGTTGCTTGAGCTCTTCTCCTTTTTAAATACCTGAATGTCAGTAAGCAGGTTTAGCTTTTATTAAAGTACTTACTAACACTGTTCTAATTATTGCCGCACCATCGTAACTCATGAAATATCATTATAGCCAAACAGCCAACTGTGCAAGGAGGAGACTGATGTCAAGCTCGAATCTTTGTAAAACTCCCCATTGTACACTATTGTCCCTTTAATATTTCATAGGCCTATATGTAGCTGTTAAATTATTCAAGCCACCTCCGTTTCTTGAACATCATATCTTTTTTTATATGGGTTTTGTCAAAGGGCCTGAAGTGTGGTCGTCTACAGGAAACCTGATGGTGCATTAAGATGCCTGAGTAGAACTCCGGAGGAACTGACAGTCTTTTCCAGAGCATTAAACTGGCATTCTCTGTGTGTACCTTTGCTCGGGAAGAGGATACCTGCCCTGGGACAAATAGCATTTTAATAAAGTATTTCTGTTCCCAAAGCAAATTAGTGAAGTCTTCTCTGGAAAAAAAAAAAAAAAAAAAAAAAAAAAAAAACCAACCAGATACATGTGTCTTAAATATTTCCTCCAAAATCTTCTCATTTATTTCAGTCTAAATTATTAAATAGAAAGAGATGTCTCCTGCGGCTGTCTCTTTGTGTCCCCTGCAGTTTTGGAGGGTTGCTTAAGGCTCATAAACAAGCAACATGGAACTATTTTGCCTTTTGTGATAATGTATTTTCCAACTAGAAGTACACGAAGACCAATTGGAAATTTGAATCCTGAGTTGTCAATGCATTAAAGAAGATAGAGTCGGAACCCAAATTTAATAAATGCCTAATAAGAGGTCAACGAGTGTGCCGCACACACCATCAAACATTATGGCAATTTATTTGTCAAAACAGTCTTCAGAAAGAGGGCTGTCTAAAATTATTACCTTACAGATAAAGAAAATGAGGCTCAAAGTAGCAAATTTCTTGCTTAAATTCAAACAGCAAGTAGTGGCAGAACTGGGAATAAAAATTATCTTTTCCTTCAAAAGAACCTATATACATGTTTCCCACTCTGTGCTCTCTCATTATTAGCATCATTACTGCAAATCAGCTACATTGAAAGCTAATTAAAACAATCTTAAGCAGGTTATTCATTTATTGTGGGCATGGTCTACTCAGACTCAGGCTCTTATAAATAATGAAATCTCAATTCGAAATGGTAGTGATAATTTGCTGTGATTGCCCAGTGTTTTCGATTGGTGTCTAGATATTGTTTATACTAGCCAGTGTCCTGGTTCAATCACAGTAAATATTACTTCTGACTCATATTTTGTCTTAGTCCTTGACATTTCTTTAGTTACATAATTTAGGTACAAGTATCTTATTTGCTTATTTGAATTTTCCAGTGTTTAGTATATGAGTATAATTAAAAATATTTATTCCATTTTAGAAATACACAGTATTGTTCTGAAACTTGCCATCAATTGCTTGATAGTGTATATCTATACTGCATTATTTTTGTGGTAAACCTGGAGTCATGTGAAAGGAAGAAATATGTTAAGAACCATAAGTAGCATGATTTTCATTTTGGTATTTTATTACCACAATGGCCATTCTGAAGAGCTCCCTTTAACTATTAAAGATGGCTGTGGGAGAAGAGGTTATAATATAATAAAATAATTTTTAATAAATTTATTGGTTAATAAGTATTTTTTAAAATATTGTGTTTATACCATACTAAATTCCAAAGCTTCACACTTGAAGTATTAGTAATTTATTTGATGAATCTCAAAATCATCACTAGGTGTGTTCTTTTGGTGCATAATAATTGTCAAATGGATACTTTCTGTTCTTATATGTAAATTAAGGTGCTAATATTATCAAGATGTCATTTCTTCTCAATTTGATCTGTGAATTAATATACCCGTAAAAATCCCAGCAAGTTATTTTGTGGCTGTGACCAAACTGATTCTAAAGTTGATATGGAGAGACAAAAAACCCAGAAGAGCCAATACAATATTGAAGGAGAACAAATTTGGAGGACTGACAGTATCTGACTTCAAGTTTTACTGTATAAAGCCACAGTAATCAAAACAGTGTGGTACTGGAGAACGACTAGCCAAAAGATCAGTGGAACCAAATACAAGCCAGAAACAGACCTATACAAATGTGGTCACCTGACTTTTGGCAAAAGATCAAAGGCAATACCATGGAGTGAAGATAGTCAGCAAATAGTGGGGGAAAAACTTGACATCCACATGGAAAAAAAAAAGAAAGTCTATCCAGAGACCTTATACCATTTACTGAAATTAACTCAAAATGGATCACAAACTCAAATGTAAAATGCAAAACTATACAACTTCTAGAAGATAACATGAGAGAAAACTTAGATGACCCTGAGTGACCTTGAATCAATGACTCAAACATGAAAGGCATGATTCGTGATAGAAATAATTCATAAACTGGACTTCTGCTCTGCAAAAGATAGTGTCAAGAGTATGAGAAGATAAGTCACAGACTTGGAGAAAGTATTTGCAAAAGACACAGCTGACAAAGGACGATTATGCAGAATGTACAAAGAACTCTTAAAGCTCAACAATAAGAAAACAACCCAAGGAAAAAGTGTTCAAAGACCTTAAAAGACAGCTCGCCAAAGAAGATGCCACCTATAGATCATATGTCACTGGGGAAATACAAATTAAAAAACATCAATGAAAATATTAAATACCTGTTACAATGGCCAAGATCCAGATCATTAACAATAGTAAATGCTGGTGAGGATGTGGAACAACAAAAGCTGTCATTCTTTGCTGTAGGAATGTAAAATGATACGCTCACTTTGGAAGACAGTGGTTACTTACAAAACTCAGTGTACCCTTACTATAAAATCCACCGGTCACACTCCTTGGTATTTACCCAGTGGAGCTGAAAACTCAAGTCCACACAAAAGCCTGCACACAGATGTTTATAGAAGCTTTGTTTATAATTGCCAAAATTTGGAAGCAAGCAAGAGATTTCTGGCATGGGTAAATAAACATCCAGACAATGGGATATTATTCACTGCCAAGAGGAAAAGAACTACCAAGCCATGAAAAGACATGGAAGAAACGTAAATGCATATTACTAAGTGAAAGAAGCCAATGTGAAAATGCTACATCCTGTATGATTCCAACTATATGACGCTCTAGAAAAAACAAAACCATGGAGACAAGTGAAAAAGAGCAATGGTTGCTAGGGGTTGGAGGCGTAGGATGGAGGAATGAATGGGCAGAGTACACAGTTTTTAGGACAGTGAAAACACTTTGTATGCTGCCATAATGATGGATTTATATAATTATACATTTTCCCAAACCCAGAAAATGTACAACACCAAAAGTGAACACTGATGTAAACTATGGACTGTGATTATGATGTGTCATTGTAGGTTCATCAGTTTTAACATTTTCCACCCTGACGGGGGTTGTTTGTTATGTGGAAGGCTAGGCACCCATGAGCACAAGAAGAGGAATGTATGTAAATCATTGTACCCGCCTTCAATTTTTCTATAAATCTGAAAGTGCTCTAAACGATTGAAGACTCTATAAAAAGTCTTTAATTAAAGTAAATCAAGGTGCTTTCAATTTATCTTTGAAGAAAGAACAGTAAGCTTGAGGTCAGAAGTCCTTGATTTAAGTTCAGGCATTGTACCTTTCTTTTAAATTTTATTTATTTATTTATTTGACAGACAGAGATTACAAGTAGGCAGAAAAGCAGGCAGAGAGAGAGGAGAAAGAAGACTCCCCGCTGAGCAGAGAGCCCGATGCGGGGCTCAATCCCAGGTCCCTGGGATCATGACCTGAGCCGAAGGCAGAGGCTCAACCTACTGAGCCATCCAGGCACCCCGCATCATACCTTTCTTATATAAGTTATTTTTTGAGATGTTAATGCAAGTATCCTGAGAATTCATTCACTCATTTGCTCATTCATTTATTCATAATGGCTCTCACTTATTATCTAACATCTAGGATGCTATTTTCTGGGACCACAAAAATCAATTAGACATGTTTCTTATTTCCAAGGAATTGGAAATCACAGTTTGATAAGAAAACAGGTTCATATGACCAAAAGCTGTTCAGTGTCCTTACCAAAAAAATTGGGATGCTAAGTCCCATTGTAGGGATCAAGTGAGACAATAATTATGATAGCACTTTCTAAACTTTAAAGGGTCTGTGCGTCTAATGTATATGAGTTATGAAATAATTTTATACAATTTAAATTTTGTAAACCCCACTATTAACAAAAAGTTATTAAAAACAACAACAACAAAAAAAAAAAACAGTAAGTTCCTAACACAGGGGAAGGTATGTTTAAAGTATATAATCAAGGAGAATTTGTTAAACAAATTAACAAACATGTTATACAACAGTGTTATTAAAACATGAGCAAAAGGAGTGCCTGGGTGGCTGAGTGGTTTAAGCCTCTGCCTTTGGCTCAGGTCATGATCCCAGGGTGCTGGGATCAAGCCCCATATTGGGCTTTCTGCTCAGTGGGGAGCCTTCTTCCTCCTCTCTCTGCCTGCCTCTCTGCCTACTTGTGATCTCTCTCTGTCCAATAAATAAATAAAATCTTAAAAAAAATGAGCAAAAAATTTCAAACAATACTTAGTGTTAATAAGCATGTGTTAGGAGTATAAACATACCTGAAAAATGTGGTTTTTACACATAATTACCCAAAATTATTTTATGAAGAAAGCAGTTCTTCAGTGTGACATTTATAATAGCCAACTTATTTATTTAATGTATGTCTACTAATATGGATAAAACCATACTAAAGGAACATTTAAAGAAAGCATATTTGCATGAAGAGACTGGGAGATAAACAGAAAAGAGACAGAAAGTATTTATATATATATATATATATATATATGTTATATATGTATATTTTTCAAAACACTAATTTTTAAGAATATAAATAATTTTGGGGTGTCTGGGTGGCTCTCAGTTGGCTAAGCATCTGCCTTTAGCTCAGGTCACGATCCCAGGGTCCTGTAGTCGAGTTCTAGGTGCGGTTCCTTGATCAGCAGGCAAGGAGCCTGCTTCTCCCTCTGCCTGCTGCTCCCCCTGCTTGTGCTCTCTCTCTCTCTGTCAAATAAATAAATAAAGTCTTTAAGAAAAAGAATACAAATAATTTTAAACTACTTTTATAGGAAAATAAGCAATTTATATTTTTAAATACTATTAACAGTGGTATTTCCATTATGGTTGGTTATTTATTAATATATATATTGAGTGTCACTTATGTGTTGGTTTTTAGACCTTGCAGATAGAAATGTGAGCAAATTTGGCAAAGCACCTGATGTTACAGAGATTGTGTTATTTTAGTGATAAACAGGCAGTAATCAAATGGCACGTCAATAAGGAGTAGTGCAGATAGTGATCTGTGCTGTTGAGTGGAACAAATCTATGTTTTTGTGGGGAAGAGGATTACTGGATGTGGGTACCCAAGGAAATTATTTCATGTAGTGTGATCAGGGATAGCTTCACTGATTAATGCCTTTTTAGGCATATCTAAAAGGAATGAAGGAACAACAAATACAGCCATCTGGGCAAATAGTATTCCAGGCAGAGGAAACAGCAAGTGCAAAATTCCTGCTTTTAGAGCCTACTTCTCCTAGGAAAGCAATAAGAATAGTGTGGCTGAAGCTGAATAAGGGAAAAGGAAACCTTATTAAACTTGCAACTTTCAAGTTGAATTTTTATCCATATAGACTCTCCCATATTCCCAGAGGATGTTAGAGCAGTAGAGTGCTAGTAAATATTTAGCAGACAGCTTTGTGGAGGTGGGGGGCAGGGCAGGGAGACATGGAATGGGAAGGGGAGCTGACTGATAGCATGTACCAGTTCCCATATTGTAAACACATGGACTACGGAGATTTTAGCCTATCAGTATGATGTCACTGAACATGGGGTTAGGGAAAGGGACAGCCAATCAGTTCTTCAGAGCCAGTGTGAGCCAGCTCCAACACACTCTTGCATGTCTCTGTAGCTATAATAAATTCCTGTAAATACAGAGGAGAATATTCCATAATCTTGTGTATAAAAAATGAGCAATTACTGACATTTTGAATAAATGAAATGAGGGTAAGTCCTATAATTGTTGGTGACTAACAACTAAGATTGTAAATGTTTACTAAGTGTAGAGCATTGTATCTGGAAGAAAAATGCAGTATTCAAGATGCATCTTTAATCTTGTCACTTTTGTGGTAACTGACTTGGAAAAATATTAGGACTCTGAAGTCATTATCTTCACTGAATGACATCAAGTAGACTTCTCTTTAATGGTCACTGTATAATGTGGATCAACTTTAATGAGTAAATTGTGTAGCAATAAGTGGCCAGACATGCTAATAGGAATTCAGTTAATGAATAGATGGAAATTATTGTGAGAAAAGAGGTGATTTTTCTAGCCTCAGTCATTCATTTTACTTTATTAATGTGTTCAGTTGTAAAGAAAAATAATAAAAATAGAAAATACTGAAAATGTTTCATCATAGAACATAAATAAACAAATTATGTGAAAGAAGAAAAGGGGATTTTACTTTTAATTTAGCCTAAGAATCTGATCAAAAAGGAAAAAAAAAAAGGTGTGGGGTAGATTTTGAGATAATGTCAGTGGAAATAGCATACTTTTTAGCTTTTTCATTTAAAATGTTTTTAGGTTTAGGGGCGCCTGGGTGGCTCAGTGGGTAAAAGCCTCTGCCTTTGGTTCAGGTCATGATCCCAGGGTCCTGGGATCGAGCCATCCATCAGGCTCTCTGCTCAGCAGGGAGCCTGCTTCCTCCTCTCTCTCTCTCTCTCTCTCTGCCTACTTGTGATCTCTGTCAAATAAATAAATAAAATTGTTAAAAAAATATTTTTAGGTTTAGATAATTCAAACAATTTATAGATACTTTGTCCCCATAGTCATATATACATGTATATTTATAACCAAATAATATGCGTGTATATATATATTTGCAAATATATACATTGATACATAAATAGACCTATTTATGTGATTTTATGTATATAGAAATACATCTATATAAATATAATTCTGCATATATATATATATATAAAACTATGATAAAATCACAGTTACACTTCTAATTCCAGTGGAACATCAGATCTATTTTAGCCTTTCTCCTTTCTATATTTATAATTCCCTATTCAACTAGTAAGAATCTTGGATCTTTATTGTCCACAATATATTTACTCATGATCTCAGTTCCAGAATACACATAAACTATTTCTGAAATTATTTCATAACCATGGAAATATAGATAAAACATCATGTTCAAAATTTACTTTTTCCTTCCCTACAATTAGTTTCATTTGTTTTGCTTATATTGCATTTTATTCCATTGGTCCTATATTTGTTGATTTTCAATCATTTTGGGGTATGTGAAAGATTACCATGATTCTAAAAATGAGAAGTATATAAAAAGTTATATTCCAGAAATTATCCTTCATTCTATCCCTGTTCCTATTGCCCTATCCTTTCAATGCCATTCTTTTTCACCTCTTGCTTGTAACCAACTTCATTATTTTTTCTATTCACCCTTCCTGTGTTTTTTGCACAAATAAGTAAATACTGTATATTTTTCTAAATTTACTTTGGTACTTAGAAAGAAATGTAGCATACTACACATGCACTTTGACCTTTATTTACTAAAAATACCATTATGATAATGTCAGTACTTAAATATGAATATGAATTGGGTGACCCAGTTGGTTAAGGATCCAACTCACTCTCTTTTTTTTTTTTTTTAAGATTTTATTTATTTATTTGAGAGAAAGAGCAAGAGAGAGCACAAGCAGGGAAGGAGCAGAGGAAAAAGTAGACTCCCTGCTGAGCAGGGTGCCCAATGTGGGTCTTCGTCCTGTTACTCCAGGATCATGACCTGAGACAAAGGCAGACACTTAACCAGCTGAGCCACCCAGGCACCCCAAGGGTCCAGCTCTGCTGTGCTATTCTTTATTTCTCTGTCATCGTCTCACTCATGCCTTCCACTTTTTTCTTAAGTCCAATGAGTACCTTTATGATCCTTAAATTTTCTATCAGGCATGTTAATTATATCTGTTTTATTTAGATCTCTGGCTGTGGCCTTCTCTTATTCTTTCATTTGGGACAACTCCTGTCTTCTCATTTTGTCTAAGTCTCTGTGCCTATTTCTCTAGGTCAAAAAGTCAGCTATGTCTCCTATTCTTGAGGGTAATTGTCTTATGATGAAGAGGCCTTGTATTGCCTTGCAATGCAGTGTCCCCTATTTCCAGGGCCTGGTGCTTCTGGGAGTGTCTTAATTGTGTGCCATGTTTGCTTTGTTGTTGTGTCTTGGCTACTTTATCCTTCAGGACAGTTGTTTGCAGGGGCTGTCTCTGCCTCTGGCAGGTAGTGTTTGGTCCCTGGCCTGAATGTGGTGAGTTTTAACTGAATGCACTCTGGTTGGCTTGTGAAATGAGAACTGGCACTGCCACTCCCAGAGCTGAGTCCACAAGCTCTCAGGTCAGGACACATTGTGTTGGCAGGGCTTTGGACTGGTCTTCTGAGGGAGGTGTCCTGATGCTTGGGACTGAGGCAAGTTAGACTGTGAAGGGTGATTCCACCACAGTTTAGGGGAGTGGGGACTGGTGTAAGAAGTTAGCGAGTATTGGAGCCATGCTGGTTCCCACAGGTGCCCCTAAGCTTATACTGAGGGGCAAAGGAGGAAAATGGCACTAGCCAATTCCTTTGTTCCTAGAAGGGTCTTTCTGTTAACGTTGCCTCTTTGGGACATATTCTGGGATGAGCAAATAACCTCCCCACTGTGTGTCCCAGAACACTCTTTAGATGGTTGTTTCCATGCTATATGTCCTTGGGCAGTTTGACCTCCCTTTTCTAAGAGCAACCCCAATGCGTCCAGGCTTCTCTGAGCCAAGCCTACTGCCCTTTAGAACTCCAAGCTTTAAGCCCTGCAGGTTTCAGGAACTTCTGAAATTTGACCTCTATCACTTTCCAAGTCAATTGCTATGGGGATTCAGCTTCCCTATATGGGCTCCCCTGTGTGTTAGTCTGTCTCTTGCCCTCCTCCACAGCTGTGGATCCCTCCCCACTGCAGCAGCCAAGATCCATTTCTTCCCAAACCTGCATCTCCACACTTCCTACCTTCTTTGATATGGCTTCTTTTCTCCCAACAGTTGTGGCGTTTGTTCTATCAGTCTTCAGATCAATTTCTGGGGTATTTAAGATGATTTGATAATTATCTAGTATTCATGGAATGAGGTGAGCCTTGAGTCCTCCTAGTCCATCACCATCTTCCAGTCTAAATAGGAATTTCTTTATTTTTATTAAAACAAAACAAAACAAGACAGGTACCATCTTTATACGGTTATGGCTTATGCAGTATTTGTGGCAAACTTACACACACAAAAAAACGTGTGTGTATGTGCCTGTGTTTTTAGTTCAAATTTAACTGGGCAACCTAAAATTTATCTGATAAACCTTTAATAAACCTTAAAAAGTGATTTGTTGTAAAATAAATCTACACACTATGTGAATCACAAACAAATCCAATCATAAGGAAAAAGAAAGGAAAAAAAAGAAGCTATAAGTGCAGAAATTGAAAATGGCAAGGGTAAATAATAATCAGAGGAATTTATAATGTTAAGTTTACTCTGTATAATTCTCTCTGGAAAGCACATTTTTAAAAAAGATTAAACTCTTCAAAATTTACTTCCATGGAGATAGATAAGTCTAAATCCACCAAACATGATAGAAAAAGGAGAGATTACTAGAAAAATGACAAAATCTAAATAAATGTAATATTGTAGTAGAAATTTAATTAAAAAAAAAAAAAGCAAATCCAACAGAAAGCACCAGGCTCAGATAAATTCCCAGAGGAATTTTAAGAATAAGATATTTAGAAATCTAAATATCTTATTCTTTAACTCCAGAGCACAGAAATGAAATGAAACCTTCTACATTTATTATATGAAGCTAGTACATATTTATTGTAAAACATGAAAAGATTGTATCATAAATGAAAATGACACACCAACTCACTTAATAATATAATGCAAAAAAGGAGAATTTCAGACCAATATCGCTGGTGAATATAGATGCTAATATTCTCAACAAGATCCTAGCAAACATGATCCAACAGCACATTAAAAAGATTATCCACCATGACCAGGTGGGATTCATACCTGGGTTACAAGGATGGTTCAACATTTGCAAATCAATCAATGTAACAGAATAAATCAATAAGAGAAGAACCACATGGTCCTCTCAATTGATGCAGAAAAAGCATTTGACAAAATCCAGATTCTACTCCTGATTAAAATGCTTCAATGTATAGGGATAAAGGAACATTCCTGAACTTCATAAAATCTATCTATCAAAGACCCACAGCAAATATCATCCTCAATGGGAAAATGTTCACAGCCTTCTCGTTGAGATCAGGAACACGACAAGGATGCCCACTCTCACCACTCTTGTTCAACATAGTGTCAGAAGTCCTAGCAACATCATTCAGACAACAAAGAGAAATAAAGGGTATCCAAATAGGCAATGAAGAAGTCAAATTCTCTCTCTTCGCAGATGACATGGTACTTTATATGGAAAACCTAAAAGACTCCACCCCCAAACTACTAGAACTCATACAGCAATTCAGTAACGTGGCAAGATACAAAGTCAATGTACAGAAATCAGTGGTTTTCTTATACACTAACAATGAAAATACAGAAAGGGAAATGAGAGAATTGATTCCATTTACTATAGCACCAAGAACCATAAGATACCTGGAAATAAACCTAACCAAAGAGGTAAAGGATCCTTACTCGAGGAACTACAGAGCACTCATGAAAGAAATTGAAGAAGACACGAAAAGACCATTCAAGACAAAAAAAGACCATTCCATGCTCTTGGATCAGAAGAATAAACATTGTTAACATTGCCTAGAGCAATCTATACTTTTAATGCCATTCTGATCAAAATTCCACTGGTATTTTTCAAAGAGCTGGAGCAAATAATCCTAAAATTTGTATGGAATCAGAAGAGACCCCGAATCACTAAGGAAATGTTGGAAAACAAAATTAAAACTGGGGGCATCATGTTACCTGATTTCAAGCTCTACTACAAAGCTGTGATCACCAAGACAGCATGGTACTGTCATAAAAACAGACACATAGACTGTTGGAACAGAGTAGAGAGCCCAGATATGAACTCTCAACTCGATGATCAAATACTCTTCGAAAAAAGAAGGAAAAAATATATAGTGGAAAAAAGACAGTCTCTTCAATAAATGGTGCTGTGAAAACTGGACAAGTATATGTAGAAGAATGAAACTCGACCATTCTCTTACACCATACACAAAGATAAACTCAAAATGGATAAAAGACCTCAATGTGAGACAGGAATCCATCAGAATCCTAGAGGAGAACATAGGCAGTAACCTCTTTGATATCAGCCACAACAACTTCTTTCAAGATATGTCTCCAAAGACAAAGGAAACAAAAGCGAAAATGAACTTTTAGGATTTCATCAAGATCAAAAGCTTCTGCACAGCGAAGGAAACAGTCAACAAAACAAAGAGGCAACCAACAGAATGGGAGAAGAAATTTGCAAATGACAGTACAGACAAAAGGCTGATATCTAGGATCTATAAAGAACACCTCAAATTCAACACCCACAAAACAGATAATCATATCAAAAATGGGCAGAAGATATGAACAGACACTTCTCCAATGAAGACATACAAATGGCTATCAGACACATGAAAAAATGTTCATCATCACTAGCCATCAGGGAGATCCAAATTAAAACCACATTGAGATACCACCTTACACCAGTTAGAATGGCCAAAATTAGCAAGACAGGAAACAATGTGTGTTGGAGAGGATGTGGAGAAAGGGGAACCCTCTTACACTGTTGGTGGGAATGCAAGTTGGTGCAGCCTCTTTGGAGAACAGTGTGGAGATTCATTAATAAATTAAAAATAGAGCTTCCCTGTGACCCTGCAATTGCACTACTGGGTATTTACCCCAAAGATACAGATGTAGTAAAAAGAAGGGCCATCTGTACCCCAATGTTCATAGCAGCAATGGCCACGGTCACCAAACTGTGGAAAGAACCAAGATGCCCTTCAACGGACAAATGGATAAGGAAGATGTGGTCCATATACACGATGGAGTATTATGCCTCCATCAGAAAGGATGAATACCCAACTTTTGTAGCTCATGGACAGGACTGGAAGAGATTATGCTGAGTGAAATAAGTCAAGCAGGGAGAGCGAATTATCATATGGTTTCACTTATTTGTGGAGCATAACAAATAACATGGGGAGATGGAGAAGAGAAGGGAGTTGAGGGAAATTGGAAGGGGAGATGAACCATGAGAGACTATGGACTCTGAAAAACAGCCTGAGTCCATAGTCTCTCTGTCCCTTTGAAGGGGTGGAGGGTGGGAGGGTTGGGGGAGCCTGGTGGTGGGTATTATGGAGGGCATGCAGTGCATGGAGCACTGGGTGTGGTGCAAAAACAATGAATTCTGTTACGCTGAAAAGAAATAAAAAAAAAAAATTCTTTACCTTGGGGTGCCTGGGTAGCTCAGTGGGTTAAAGTCTCTACCTTCGGCTCAGGTCATGATCCCAGGGTCCTGGGATCGAGCTTGGCATTGGGCTCTCTGCTCATCAGGGAGCCTGCCTCTCCCTCTCTCTCTCTGCCTACTTGTGATCTCAGTATAAAGGAACACATTAATATAATACACCCCATCGTTAAGGCTAAAGAAAAATATCATATAATAATTTTCAGTTACCTAGTAGGTATTTAACATTGTTCAATCTCTATAAATGTTAACAACTTTCAAGAAACAAACATATAAAATACGTATATACACCCATGCCTTTATATACATATGCACACAGAATTACAGCAGTGGATGGGACAGCATATTCCATAACTATGTACCACTAGAGGTTTTCCATTGAAGTCAGATGCAAACCAGAATTCCAAATATCCTCAATTCTATCATCATATCATAGAAATTTACTAATAATATTAGATAATAGAAAACATCCCATCCAATAGCCCCAAACTTTCATGTTTAAGGAAACATACTGTCATTTAGCATGTGAAAACTTCCATGGTCTGCATTTGATCTACTAAAATTTCTAGACTACTTTTTGATTATTTCCTTTCACATTCATCAAGCAGTGATATTTTAATATTCTGAGCATTTTGTTCATCTTTCTACCTTTGGTCATATTGTTTCCTCTGCCTGAAATCACTTTTTCAGTTTTAGTCTCTATTTGATAAAATCCTGCCAGTATGTCCAGGTCCTGTTTCTGTATCAGAAGAACTGTGTGTGTGTGTGTGTGTGTGTGTGTGTGTGTGTGTGTGATCTTACATTCTCTCTCTTTTCTTTATATACTTATATACTTGTAATTTTGTGTACTGAAATTCAGTTTGTGTTTCTGTTTTCTTTTCTTCCCCAGACTTAAAACTCATTGTGAGTGTGGAGGAGTTTGGGTTATTGGAAAGCAGTTTGTTTGGTTTCTTGGCAAGGAGAAGTTCTTCTTCCCTGGGAGGCTGACAGCTGTAGATTACCCTGACCATTCATCTTTTACTTTGTATGTGTAGTAATTAGGAGTTCACCATGGTAGGTAAATCTCACTAAATATTAGGCAATTCCAACTAACAGACACTTTTGTCCATTGAGGCAGATTTAATACTTGTGCTTTCATCTGTTCTTGGCAAAATTGGTTTCTCAATAACTACAATTTGTATTTTGAGTATAGAAAGACAATAAGTACTGCATTTATAATGTATTTTTATTGCAGTATTTAAAAAGTTGTACATGTGAGGGTGCCTGGATGACTCAGTGGGTTAAGGCCTCTGCCTTCGGCTCAGGTCATGATCTCGGGGTCCTGGGATCGAGTCTCTGTCAGGTTCTCTGCTCAACAGAGAGCCTGCTTCCTCCTCCTCTCTCTCTGCCTGCCTCTCTGCCTTCTTGTGATCTCTGTCTGTCAAATGAATAAATTTTTAAAAAAAGCTTAAAAAAAAAAAAAGTCGTACATGTGAAATAAACTGCCGACCTTAAAAATATTAAGCTGAGAAAAAAGAAGACCAACACAAAAGAATACATATTAGGTGATTGAATTTGTATTAGTTCTAGAGAAGATGTAACTAACTTATCATGGCAGAAAGCAAATCAGTGGCAGACTGTTTTGATTGATTAAAGAAAGGCAAGGAGGATATTCCAGATTGATGATATGTCTGCAGTTTAGAGTTGTGAATAGGTAAATAGGTGAATAAATTTGTCAAAATTTATTGCACTATACATGTAAAATGGGTATATTTTATTATATGTAAGTTATACCTGAAAATTTAGTTAAAAACATATCAAAGCAATTTATCTTGTTTTAATTATTGAAGACAAAGAGTTTCTATGAAGAAATAATTAGTGATTAATAGTTACCTTTAAAGAGGTTTTTAAAATTTTTATTTACTATTTTAAAAGATTTTATTTATTTATTTGTCAGAGAGAGAGAGAGTGGGTGAAAGTAGGCCTAGTGAACCTAGAGAAGTAGGTTCCCTGCTGAGAAAGGAGTGCAGTGCCAGACTCAATCCCAGGACCATGGGATCATGACCTGAACCACAGGCAGCGGCTTAACCAACTGAGCCAGGTGTCCCTAAAGCAGTTCTTTTAAGAAAAAACAAATCACATATATCTGACCTTAAATTACATGAGATATGTATAAAACTTACCATTTATGTCTTAAGGCAGAAAAGGATTATGTTGAAATCTAAAGTATAATAAATTAGCATGAAAATATTTTCTTAAATTTGTACAAAAAGAATATTTATTTCAAAATTACCTTTCCTGATTGACAGTTATACAATCAACATTGTTGAATTATTCTTAAAAACATTCAATTTATGTAATAACATATCTGCTATGGGACATTTTTAGCTTTATTTTGGATATCATTCTAATAGCAGATATGTTAATTTATTGGCAACTGACAGAAGCTGGTTGTCTTTAGAACAGTACAATTATCATTTTTAACTATGTTACATTTGTATCCTTTCAAATGGTTAAGAAATAAATCTTTTCTTTTTTTTCCATCATAAAACCCAGTAGGTAGTAAATTTTTAGGTGATTGTATCAGGCACTGGCTGGAATCTTAATGTGGGGTAATTTTACCTCTCAGCAAATATAACAATCACCATTCACTTGTACTGCCTAGGGGGTACTAGGTTTTCAAGCATAGAATATCTCAAGTAATAAAACAATTTGCAAGTTAGTCAAATGAGGTGGATATTATATTTACTAGCTATCAAGATAGGGTGTTATTAGCAAATGCTACAGCCATCTAAAACCATTTTATAATTTGCTACGGTAGCTACTGCTGTGCAAATCAGGGAAATGAAAAAAATGATGAATAAAATAAAAACAAATTCTTTTTATTTCCAACAACAAAAAAAATTAGCTAAGTTGCGATAGATCTGTTTTTATGATAGTTGAAGAGCATCAATAATAAAAAGTAACCATTTATATTTTATTCAATAGCAACTAGGATTGGGGAGGAGGCTAACATACAAGACAGTTTATGAAGATGAGTAAGACGATCTACCAGTCTATAAATAACTATATAAAAGTAGAAGTATAATTTACATTAAAATACACATAAAAATCTTTACTGTGAGATATATCAGAATATCTAAAATATTTTTTAAAAATGAGTATTTCAGATACTGATTGAGAAAAAAAATTTGTGGAGAGTTCTGTTTTTAGTAATGTGAACTGTATTATTTCAAATGAGTACTTTTCAAGAGAATGAGCAAATGGTTAAGAAAAAAATCTGTCTCATGGTGTCTGAAAGCTGACTGCTCCAATTTTGAGAGGGAGGTGACAAAGGATAGCATTTGACACCACATTTCAACAACCCTAGCTTTGAAAATCTTATTGAGAGACTTGAAACCTTGAGCAGGTATTTCTGTACTCTCACAAAGACAGGGAAACAAATAGCAAAGAGCAGGACCTGTCATGGAGCTAGTAAATATGCTATATTTTTAGTAAGGACCCAGAAGAGAAATGTTCTAGGAGTAACGGAAACAGACCACTGCTCAGGAGAACTGAAAACAGTTTACCATTGTTTCAGTCCCTGATTGGGTTAAGAGGATTCTCACCAAGCCTGAGTTTGTAACAAAATAGAAACGAATATCCTACTATGACCTAAATGATGTGTAAAATTCTTCACGTACTACATTCAGCTGGCAATCAGAAATCATGAGACGCACAAGAGGACTCCAATTGAAATGAAGAAAATGGCAGTAATCAGAAAGAGACTTGAGAAATAAAGCTAATGGAGTTAAAGGATACAGATTTTAAAATAATTGTGATTAACATGTTCAAGGAAATAAAACAGAATGTCAGGAGTAAGATGAGAAACATAAAGATAAACTAAATGGAAATTTAAGGACAAAAATAACTTGAACTCTGTAAAATGTGTTTAATAGCATCATTTTCCTCCTTCAGGTCTTCTAGAGAAGTTTACAAAAGCCAGTCAAATCTACAGGCTTTGCCATTACTTTGGCTTTATATATTTAAATACGAGACCTTTTGCATAATGAGTGCTTGCTGTGCCACTCAGTATCCATCACTATGCCTCAAAGATGAAGGTCTTTTTTTTTAATGTTTTAATTATTTATTTGACAGAGAGAGACCACAAGTAGGCAGAGAGGCAGGCAGAGAGAGAGGGGGAAGCAGGCTCCCTGCCGAGCAGAGAGCCCAGGACCCTGAGATCATAATGGAGCCGAAGGCAGAGGCTTAACCCACTGAGCCACCCAGGCGCCCCAAAGATGAAGGTCTTAGTGTTTGTATGTGACAGCCTGCCAGGTGTTGTCTCACTCACTTCTATTAGCAGGGGTTTTTTGCTTGTTTTTAAGATTTTATTTATTTCTTTGAGAGAGCTCCTAAGCACAAGGAGGGTCAGAAGGAGATGGAAAAGAAGAGAGAATCTCCAGCACCCTCCTCGCTGAGCATGAAGCCCAGAAGCAGGGCTCAGTCCCAGAACCCTGAGATCATGACCTGAGCCAAAACCAAGAGTTGGACGCTCAACCCACTGAGCCACCCAGGCGCCCCCTGGGTGGCCTTTGTTACCAACTGATTATCAGAATTCCAGAAGGAAATATTGAGGTCCTTTTCCCAAGGCAATGTCTTTCTGGAGCCACCTGCTTTAGTTTAGGTTCCTCTTTTTTTTTTTTTTTTTTTTTTTTTTTTTTTTTTTGTCATTAAAAAATTTTTTTTTTTTTTAATTTTTTTTTTTAATTTTTTTATTTTTATAAACCTAAACTGATGGGATTGGGAGGGAGACAAACCATAAGTTTAGGTTCCTCTTAAACTGGACACAGAAACAAGGACTTGTATGAGTTGAGACACATGAGAAAATGTTGAAAGTGAGAAGGGGAAGGAGGAAAAAGAAATAGTTTGCCTCAGTAAGCAACTAGAATCCAGTCTTCTGAGAATCCCCTGAGTCTGAGGTATAACACAACTCAGAACTGCCCTACATGAGACAAGAACACTGGGTGTTTATCTACTCGCTTCCATTCTCAGGAGCTGAGAGCTACACTAGCAACACTTCCAGGTTGTGCCTATGCAGAACTGTGCAAGATCCCTCCAGGTCAGAGAAGCCCCCTGCTAGAGAAGAGAGTGAGGTTTTGAGGTCCAAACTGAGGACCCTTTAGCCAGCTAGAGGCTATTCACAGGCACATGCAGACCCAAATGGTTAAATGCTTAACAGCCTAAATGTCCATCAATAATAGACTGGAAAATAAATTATGAAACATTTCTATAATGGCAAAAACTACAGCGATGAAAATAATCTGCTGGGACCATCAAGAATATTGATGACTCTCACAAACAAAATATTGAGCAACAGAGGTCAAATGTCAAATAATATGTGTAGCCCTTTTTAAGTTTATATGAAGTTTAGAAATGGCAAAGCAAGTCTGTGGTGTTAGAAGTCAGGATGGTGACTAAATTTGGAGAAGAAAGAGTGGTAATTATTAGGAAGACACACAAGAGGGTCTGTCTGGTTGTACTGGTAACATGATGTTTTAGCTGGGTAATTGACTCATATGTATTCACTTTGGGATAAGTCCCTAAGGTGCACACTTATAATTTGTGCAGTTTTCCATATGTAAGTTATGCATCAATAGTAAGTTTTCTAGTATATAGATTGTTCTAGCTTTTAAATATGTCCTTAATCTCTGTCTAGTAACTAGCCTGCCAAAATAGAGCTATTATTCCTCTTGAAGTTCATGAACATCCTAAAAATTGCAAAATTCATTGCACTTTTCTTAATCTATATCTCATCCACATATCTCTTCCACTGCATTGTCAAATGCATTTTGCTTCTTATAATTTTTTCCTCTCTTGGCTTCTATCATATTATGTTTTACTGATTTACTTCTTATCACGTCTTTATTTCTCATAAAATACCTATTTTTAAAGGCTTCCACAAGGGTAAACATATTCCCGTTTCCCACAAAAACCTCCTTGATTTCTCCAGAGAGTAGTCTTTATTCTCTGCTACTGTTGTAGAATCGGTTATATGGATAGATTTTGACAAACAGTGAAAAAAAGGTAAATTCTTACGGAATGAAGTTTTACCTATGTATATAACTTGCATGCATCATTATAGAAATACATAAATGTGTATGTATAATAACTGTCCCATGACGTTATAATAACTATTTTCCAATCTAATTAGATATTGTCCAAAACTGACCTCTGTGCCAAAATAGAATGTGAAGAGTTTGGGATAAAGAAGAAGAGCAGCTTTATTACTTTGCTGGGCGGAGGAACTGCAGCAGGTTATGGCCTTCAACAAACTGCAAATTTGCCAGGAGGAAGAGGTTGGGAGTTTCACAGGGGAATACAGGGTCTAGCTGATTTTGACAGGAATTGTTACTTGCTGCCAGCCTCCTTCCTCATGTCTTTAGGATGGTACCAGGTTCCTAAACCAAAAGGCTAAGCAGCGAGGGGAGGATTGTGGAAGAAAGGAAAAACATTACTTTAAAATCGAGCTTTACTAAAACATTAGTCCAGCCATTTTTATTTTTGCTCAATTTCATCTTTTCATTGGTTTCAGTATTGCCCAGAAGAGTTGTTCAAGGTCAAGTGCCACCCTGATGTTAATGAAAAGGCTTTGTTCCATTATATTGTGATGAGGGAGATATTCTTATCCTATATGATGATATAAAAAAATACTCAGGAAATTACTCAATCATCGAATAATTATTTCATTCTATAATGAAAGATCACTGTACAGTCAATAATTCCTGTACTATTACATATTTCACTTGCCAGCACCATTTTACAATGTTGTAATGAACATTACAATGTTGTAATGTTGTAATGCCTTAGTTCAAATTTTGTTAATTCTATTTATGCTAACAAAGTTTATATAGTCTGAAGAGTGTTTACTTATTTTACCCATTTAAATACTTGTCAGTTTTAATAATCGCTTTTATAATATTTGTCATTATATTTATGACATGTATATAACATATATAAATAATAATTCATTATGCAATATGATGCAAATTTAACATAGCCAAACAATAATATATAAAGATATTAATAGGTACATACACAAAGAGAATTATTGGTGTTCCACATCTCTGATAGTCAACTAACAAGCAAGTCAAAACTATCATAATTGAAGAGAAGTGAGTTGGGGGAAATTGGAAGGGGGAGCAAAACCATGAGAGACTGTGAATTCTGAGAAACAAAGGGAGGGTTTTGGAGGGGAGGAGGGTAGGGGATTTGGTGAGCCTGGTGGTGGGTATTATGGAAGGCACGTATTGCATGGAGCACTGGGTATGGTGCATAAACAATGAGTTTTGGAACACTGAAAAAAATAAAATTAAAAATAAACTATCATGGGGCGCCTGGGTGGCTCAGTGGTTTAAGCCGCTGCCTTCGGCTCAGGTCACGATCTCAGGGTCCTGGGATCAAGTCCCATATCGGGCTCTCTGCTCAGCAAGGAGCCTGCTTCCGTCTCTCTCTCTCTGCCTGCCTCTCTCTCCATCTACTTGTCATCTCTCTCTGTCAAATAAATAAATAAAATCTTTAAAAAAAAAAAAAATAAACTATCATAATGAGTTATCAGTCCTCATCTTTTAGACTGTGAAAATATTGATATTATCTATAGCTGTCAAGAATGTAGACAAAAGTGACCTCTCACATGCTATTAGCTGAATCCAGTATAAATCATTTAAGCTATTTTGTGAAAATTGATCCAATCGGGGGAGAAGGAGAAAATGCCAATGATCCTCTTCTGGCTTAACAAAACAAAACAAAACAAAACAAAAAAAACCCTTAAAACTAATGATACTTCCAGTAAACTCAGATGACAATTTAGATGTTATTACACAGCAACAAATTAGTGACGATTATAGACTTTTAAAGTTTAAAGTTGTTTTTTATCAAACATAATTTCTTAAGACTGGATATCTTAAACTGCTATATTTTCATAAATTTTTCTTCTAAGAACAATTTGATTCTGAAGGATATTATCTGCTTTTCAGTAGCATTATAAAATTGAGTTTTTTCAAATTCCTGACTTGCTAATATTTCTTAAACTATACAGTAGAAGGACTTGCAGTTTTAAGACTGAGTACTGGAAAAGCATTACTTAGACAAAGAAGCAGACTTAAGAGGCCCAAAATTTCAGTGCAGAAAATGAAGGGCAGAAAGAAAATTTGAACAAAGGGAATATGGATCATGTAAACTCTCCTGCAATATGTACATAAGTACAGACATGGATAACTGTAGACATAGGCATAGCAGACTTATATACACAGTACATCACTATAACATTTGAATTTAGATGTCCATTTAAATCTAAATGCCCCATCTAAATGTTCACTGATAGAGGATTGCTTATATAAATTATGGCTTCTCAAAATTCAGTCAAAACAAAGAAGGCTTTATACATGCACAATACATTTCATTAAAAAAAATACATTGCACAAGAATATGAAACTTTTACTTCATTCAACCTACTAAGACTGTACCAATAATGACCATCTTACTTCTGTACTATTAATCCTTTATTTCACTCACATCCCAACACACTTTCCTCTTCCTTCTTCCATTCTGGGAGCTCTCACATCTCCTGGATGCAGGTTTACAGACATACATCAATGATTCTTGATTGACTGATCTTGTTTCCAAATTTCCCAGCTGACTGTTAAAGTCATGACACAATATATGTCATTTAAGACATAGAAAGAGAAAGGCCATAAACCTATACACTGCAAGTTTATCTCACAATGTTTTTGCTTAAACCAAGGGGAAAATAATGTAATATTTATAATTATATATGTAAATATATAAAGAAATGTGTGTGTGTGTGTGTGTGTGTGTGTGTAAAAGGAAACCTGAAAGAAAAGAACCAGTGTCCTTAAATAAGGAGTGCTACTTGATATGAAATGACATTATCTGGAGCTGGCAAAACTAGTGTGCTAGTTAGAAGTCATTGATTAAGAAGCCTTGGGAATGTAGGTCTATAGAGTTCAAATGCATCCATCTCATATACAGATTTTCTTTTTAAACTACTGTTAAAACATGGAGCAACTTATATGTATTAGTTTATGTCTTAGTTAATACACATTGTAATATATTTTATCTATGTATAATATAATGCATAAAAATTTAGTATTAGATTTAAAAGGATCAAAAGGATTTCAACTCTACTTAATGAATTAAACATTTCAACATTTTCTAGTTTTAATTTTTTCATGAGGCAAACAGTTTTAAATTATGCATTATTTTTAATAAATGATAATGACATTATTCAGTATTCTACTTAGGCATTTTAGTTACAAGACATTGCAAGGACTCCTCGCCAGTTCATTATGGATCATGACTCTTCCTCTTCAGCTCTTTATTTACCAGCACAAATTGATTCCCATGAGCTTTGGTTGGGCTGTCCTTGGGAAATAGGCCCACTCCTAGTTGACTTAGCTGTCATGGCAGGTTCATGTCAAACAAACAATGGCCATTAGGTATAAAATACTGAAGGCTGAACAGGTTTACTTGGAGATGGTAAACAACATACATAGTTCCAGCTTTCTATATTTATCTATATTCTTAATAGTTGTAATGTTGTCAATTGGAACAAGATTTTAAAAAGAGAAGGATGAATGAAATAGTCCATGGACTATCTTATCCCATTATCATTCATGAAATAGAAGAAATTATAAGCATTGAAAACAATGCTTTGCATCTCACATGTTAAATCATACCATGACATATAAAACATTTCAGTATATCCACTTGAAATTTCACATTTGTATTTGTAAGGACATAATCTTTACAACATTTTCTGAAGAAGCGTTGTAGAAATTAAGGGAATAAAACAAGCCAACACAATCTCATTACAAGTAAGGGACAGATATAAGTAGATTAACTTTAAACATTGTTAACTTTAGAATGGGCTAAAAGAGGTGTTCAGTTACTGTCAATTGATTGATCTGAGGATTATTGTAGTATAGTAGCTTCTCAACTGGTAAAATAAAAAATGGGCTGAAAAGGTTTTTTGAAGAACTGATAGCTTTAGCCATTTTAAAACTAATGGTAAAAGAGTTTGCATTCATTACTCTTTAATTTTTTTAAAGCACTGTCAACATGAAATGGAGTCTCTATTTCTCATAAAATGAGAGAAATAAAAATCAAATTAAAATTCTGAGGATCAATAGTATAGAGCAGGAATTTTAACAGGAATTCCTTCAATCCTGTGTGTACACATAAGAAAAAATAAACAGGTTGTGGCAGAATTATTTTCCAAAACTGGAAGGTCAAAAATGTGACTGCTTATCAGTGGTGGAAGTAGGGGGGTCCATTTAGGAAAACTAGTATTTGAAAATATTGAAAGTAAGGTATTTAGGTGGATCCTAAAGGGATCCCAAAAGGTGGAATTGCATTTATTCTATTTCACAGGATTTTAATTTTATCCCACTTCTGAGCATTAATAATCACTTCAAAGTCTAAACCTCTTTATAAGTGACTGGGTCCTATCCCTTTCCATCCAGCTCTGCAGTAAGAAGGAAGTAGTGCAGGTTTGAAGTTGGGGAAGAAGGCATAATACTGAGATATTTATGATATCTTGGTTCAAATTTGGAATATGCAAGAATATAATTGTGCAAAATGTTGGTTTTGACAGTGTGTGGAGTCAAATAAAAACTAGCAACCAGAACCATAGCCACGCTGAGAAAGGTTAAAAATGAGGGAGCTAACAGAAATACCCATTTGGTGAATAAAGAAATTTTATATCTTCAGTTTTATTTTATGAGAGCATGTCTTTTCAAAATAGTAACTTTATAGTTTAAACATAAAATTACTTTTATTAAATTAAGAGCATAAATCTAAATGATATAACATATCCAAGTATGGATTTCTGTGTTTGAGAAGTTAAATAACATAACAACCAGGATTTGACCTAGGCCTGGCATCCTCTTTGGGGTCTGATGTGCTAACCTTATTCCTTTAACAACAGAAAAGAATGAATTCCATATGACCCAATAACTAGAATCCAGCACTATAAACTCTAATTCCTTCTTAATGACTCTGTACAGATTCTGTTTTTAAAGTTATAACTTTGCTTTCCTTTGATTTCTTAAAACTTGACTTGGTTAAAGTCAGTCCTACTAACAGAGTTCCTAGCCCATTAAATGACTAATGAACAAACTCTAGTCCCAATAAAATATTAATCATAATAATCATATTTTTCCTCCCTTCTCATATTCTACCCGGTTATCATACATCTCATATATAAATACTATTTACATGTTGGTATGTATCATCTAAAATACTTTCTTTGTGCGTAATCTAAAATGATAGATGATACAATTGTAAAATATGTTCTATGAGGCAAAAGTCAAGTTTTCACCCAAATATCCAAAAGCTCCTTTTTTTTTTGTATTCTAAATCCATTATGTACATACTTAAGCTCCTATGAACATGAAGCTGTAGGTTTATCAGTATGTGCTGAAAATACCATTTATTCTGGGTAAAGTATACTCATGTTTAATGCAAAATCTGTTTCCAAAGAGATGTGACCTTTCATTTGGTATGTGTTTGTTAAATACTTCTTTTTTCATAGAGCTTTTCTTTTAATTGCTATGTCTTAAAATAATTGCCACGAGTTTAGCAGTTTAAAACAACCCAAATTTGTCATCTGTGCAGTTTCCATGGTCAGGAGCTTAGGTGCAGGTTCATTGGGTGCTCAGCACAGGATCCAGCCAGGCCCACATAAAAAGGTATCAGTTGAGGCTGGTATCTTATCTAAGGCTCAGGGTCTTCTTACCCCATTGGTTGTTGGCAGAATTCAGTTTTTTGAATTCATTGGACTGAGATCTTCTGTTTCTGGAGGCTACCCACCATTCCCTGCCATTTGGCCCTCTCCCACAGCATGGCAATTTGCTTTTTTAGTATGAACTAAAATGTTCTTAAAAGAGCATCTTTGGCTTCAGACCTGCAGGTCTTCTTTCAAAGGGCTCATCTAAATAGGTCAGGTCCTACAGGATCATTTCCCTTTTGATTAACTTTAAATTCGCAGACTGGAGACCTAAATAGATCAGAAAAATTCCTCAGGGACTTGTGTTTTGCCATATAACGTAACCTAACAAAGGGAATGACTATCCCATCGTATTCATATTACACTTAGAAGCACCTATAACTGCAGGGCCTATATACCAGGGGACAAGGATCTTGAAGAATGTTATGAGTTGAATTGCATCATCTCAAAATTCTTATGTCAAAATTCTTACCCCAGTACCTCACAACATGATCTTATTTGGAGAAAAGGTCTTTACAGAAGTTATCAGGTTTAAATGTCTTCAGTAGGGCAGGTTTTAATCCAATATGACTAGTGTCCTTACCAGTAGGAGAAATTTGGACACATACAGATTCAAGGAGAATGCCATGTGAAAATGAAGATAGCCATATATAAGCCAGGAAGGGAGGCTTGGAACAGATTTTCCTGGTTTTTTTGTTTGTTTTTTTGTTTTTAATTTTAATTTTTCAGTGTTCCAAGATTCATTGTTTATGCACCACACCCAGCGCCCCATGCAATACATGCCCTACCTTAATACCCACTGCCAGGCCCTCTCAACCCCCTATCCGCCGCCCCTCCAAAACCCTGTTTGTTTTATTTATTCTGGGGAAAATGGTATGTTACTGCCTACAACCAAACTTTCTGACACAATGAGTGTACCCATTAAGAAGCAGTTTACCTACTCTAAAATCCAATTCATACTGGATTAAATAGAAAGGTAATTTGATAGCCCACCGAGAGTTGAAGTCTATAGAAAATATAAGTATTAAGAGCATCAGAAAGTCAAGTAGGCCAATGAGAATGTGTATTCTTTCGCACTCTCTGTGCTTTTTTTTTAAATTTTTTTTAAATTTTTTATTTTTTATAAACATATATTTTTATCCCCAAGGGTACAGGTCTGTGAATCACCAGGTTTACACACTTCACAGCACTCACAAAGCACATACCCTCCCCAATGTCCATAATCCCACCCCCTTCTCCCAAACCCCCTCCCCCCAGCAACCCTCAGTTTGTTTTGTGAGATTAAGAGTCACTTATGGTTTGTCTCCCTTTCAATCCCATCTTGTTTCATTGATTCTTCTCCTACCCACTTAAGCCCCCATGTTGCATCACCACTTCCTCATATCAGGGAGATCATATGATAGTTGTCTTTCTCTGCTTGACTTATTTCGCTAAGCAAGATATACTCTAGTTCCATCCATGTTGTTGCAAATGGCAAGATTTCATTTCTTTTGATGGCTGCATAGTATTCCATTGTGTATATATACCACCTCTTCTTGATCCATAAATCTGTTGAAGGATATTTAGGTTCTTTCCATAGTTTGGCTATTGTGGACATTGCTGCTATAAACATTCGGGTGCACGTGCCCCTTTGGATCACTACGTTTGTATCTTTAGGGTAAATACCCAATAGTGCAATTGCTGGGTCATAGGGCAGTTCTATTTTCAACATTTTGAGGAACCTCCATGCTGTTTTCCAGAGTGGCTGCACCAGCTTGCATTCCCACCAACAGTGTAGGAGGGTTCCCCTTTCTCTGCATCCTTGCCAGCATCTGTCATTTCCTGACGTGTTGATTTTAGCCATTCTGACTGGTGTGAGGTGATATCTCATTGTGCTTTTGATTTGTATTTCCCTGATGCCAAGTGATATGGAGCACTTTTTCATGTGTCTGTTGGCCATCTGGATGTCTTCTTTGCAGAAATGTCTGTTCATGTCCTCTGCCCATTTCTTGATTGGATTATTTGTTCTTTGGGTGTTGAGTTTGCTAAGTTCTTTATAGATTCTGGACACTAGTCCTTTATCTGATATGTCGTTTGCAAATATCTTCTCCCATTCTGTCAGTTGTCTTTTGATTTTGTTAACTGTTTCCTTTGCTGTGCAAAAGCTTTTGATCTTGATGAAATACCACTAGTTCATTTTTGCCCTTGCTTCGCTTGCCTTTGGCGATGTTCCTAGGAAGATGTTACTGCAGCTGAGGTCGAAGAGGTTGCTGCCTGTGTTCTTCTCAAAGATTTTGATGGATTCCTTTCGCACATTGAGGTCCTTCATCGATTTTGAGTCTATTTTTGAGTGTGGTGTACGGAAATGGTCCAATTTCATTTTTCTGCATGTGGCTGTCCAATATTCCCACCACCATTTATTGAAGAGGCTGCCTTTTTTCCATTGGACATTCTTTCCTGCTTTGTCAAAGATGAGTTGACCATAGAGTTGAGGGTCTATTTCTGGGCTCTCTATTCTGTTCCATTGATCTGTGTCTGTTTTTGTGCCAGTACCATGCTGTCTTGATGATGGCAGCTTTGTAATAGAGCTTGAAGTCCGGATTGTGATGCCACCAACATTGGCTTTCTTTTTCAATATCCTTTTGGCTATTCGAGGTCTTTTCTGGTTCCATATGAATTTTAGAATTATTTGTTCTATTTCTTTGAAAAAAAAAAGATGGATGGTACTTTGATAGGAATTGCATTAAATGTGTAGATTGCTTTAGGTAGCATAGACATTTTCACAATATTTATTCTTCCAATCCAGGACCATGGAACATTTTTCCATTTCTTTGTGTCTTCCTCAATTTCTTTCATGAGGACTTTATAGTTTTCTGAGTCTAGATTCTGTGCCTCTTTGGTTAGGTTTATTCCTAGTTATCTTATGGTTTTGGGTGCAATTGTAAATGGGATTGACTCCTTAATTTCTCTTTCTTCTGTCTTGCTGTTGGTGTAGAGAAATGCAACTGATTTCTGTGCATTGATTTTATATCCTGACACTTTAATGAATTCCTGTATAAGTTCTAGCAGTTTTGGAGTGGAGTCTTTTGGGTTTTCCACATATAGTATCATATCATCTGTGAAGAGTGATATTTTGACTTCTTCTTTGCCAATTTGGATGCCTTTAATTTCCTTTTGTTGTCTGATTGCTGAGACTAGGACCTCTAGTACTATGTGGAATAGCAGTGGTGATAATGGACATCCTTGCCGTGTTCCTGACCTTAGTGGAAAAGCTTTCAGTTTTTCTCCATTGAGAATGGTATTTGCGGTGGGTTTTCCATAGATGGCTTTGATGATATTGAGGTATGTGCCCTCTATACCTACACTTTGAAGAGTTTTGATCAGGAAGGGATGCTGTACTTTGTCAAATGCTTTTTCAGCATCTATTGAGAGTATCATATGGTTCTTGTTCTTTCTTTTATTGATGTGTTATATCACATTGACTGATTTGCAGATGTTGAACCAACCTTGCAGCCCTGGAATAAATCCCACTTGGTCATGGTGAATAATCATTTTAACGTACTGTTGAATCCTATTGGATAGTATTTTGGTGAGAATTTTCGCATCTGTGTTCATCAAGGATATTGGTCTATAGCTCTCTCTTTTGATGGGATCCTTGTCTGGTTTTGGGATGAAGGTGATGCTGGCCTCATAAAATGAGTTTGGAAGTTTTCCTTCCATTTCTATTTTTTGGAACAGTTTCAGGAGAATAGGAATTAGTTCTTCTTTAAATGTTTGGTAGAATAGCCCCTGGGAAGGCGTCTGGCGCTAGGCTTTTGTTTGTTTGGAGATTTTTAATGACTGTTTCAATCTCCTTACTGGTTATAGGTCTGTTCAGGCTTTCTATTACTTCCTGGTTCAGTTGTGGTAGCTTATATGTTTCTAGGAATGCATCCATTTCTTCCAGATTGTCAAATTTGTTGGTGTAGAGTTGTGCATAGTATGTTCTTCTAATAGATTGTATTTCTTTGGTGTTAGTTGTGATCTCTCCTCTTTCATTCATGATTTTATTTATTTGGGTCCTTTCTCTTTTCTTTTTGATAAGTCTGGCCAGGGGGTTATCAATTTTATTAATTCTTTCAAAGAACCAGCTCCTAGTTTCGTTGATTTGCTCTATTGTTTTTTTGGTTTCTATTTCATTGATTTCTGCTCTGATCTTTATGATTTCTCTTCTCCTGCTGGGTTTGGGGTTTCTTTCTTGTTCTTTCTCCAGCTCCTTTTAGTGTAGGGTTAGGTTGTGTACCTGAGACCTTTCTTGCTTCTTGAGAAAGGCTTGTACCGCTATATATTTTCCTCTCAGGACTGCCTTTGTTGTGTCCCACAGATTTTGAACCATTGTATTTTCATTATCATTTGTTTCCATGATTTTTTTCAATTCCTCTTTAATTTCCCGGTTGACCCATTCATTCTTTAGAAGGATGCTGTTTAGTCTCCATGTATTTGGGTTCTTTCCAAACTTCCTTTTGTGGTTGAGTTCTAGCTTTACAGCATTGTGGTCTGAAAATATGCAGGGAATGATCCCAATCTTTTGATACTGGTTGAGTCCTGATTTAGGACCGAGGATGTGATCTATTCTGGAGAATGTTCCATGTGCACTAGAGAAGAATGTGGGTTCTGTTGTTTTGGGATGAAATGTTCTGATATATCTGTGTTGTCCATCTGGTCCAGTGTGTCATTTAAGGCCTTTATTTCCTTTCTGATCTTTTGCTTGGATGATCTGTCCATTTCAGTGAGGGGAGTGTTAAAGTCCCCTACTATTATTGTATTATTGTTGATGTGTTTCTTTGATTTTATTATTAATTGGTTTATATAGTTGGCTGC
The DNA here is from genome assembly GCF_011764305.1 of Mustela putorius furo. Lineage (NCBI taxonomy): Eukaryota > Metazoa > Chordata > Mammalia > Carnivora > Mustelidae > Mustela > Mustela putorius. The sequence continues at coordinate 16,117,521 of NW_025421375.1, read as the reverse complement.
TCCCACGTTGGGGCAAAGATATTTAAAATTGTTAGATCTTCTCGTTGGACAGACCCTTTGAGTGTGATATATTGTCCTTCCTCATCTCTTATTATAGTCTTTGGCCTAAAATCTAATTGATCTGATATAAGGATTGCCACTCCTGCTTTCTTCTGATGTCCATTAGCATGGTAAATTCTTTTCCACCCCCTCACTTTAAATCTGGAGGTATCTTCAGATTTAAAATGAGTTTCTTGGAGGCAACATATAGATGGGTTTTGCTTTTTTATCCATTCTGATACCCTGTGTCTTTTGACAGGGGCATTTAGCCCATTAACATTCAGGGTAACTATTGAGAGATATGAATTTAGTGCCATTGTATTGCCTGTAAGGTGACTGTTACTGTATATGGTCTCTGTTCCTTTCTGATCTACCACTTGTAGGCTCTCTCTTTGCTTAGAAGACCCCTTTCAATATTTCCTGTAGAGCTGGTTTGGTGTTTGCAAATTCTTGCAGTTTTTGTTTGACCTGGAAGCTTTTAATCTATCCTTCTATTTTCAATGATAGCGTAGCTGGATATAGTATTCTTGGCTGCATGTTTTTCTCGTTTAGTGCTCTGTAAATATCATGCCAGCTCTTTCTGGCCTGCCAGTTCTCTGTGGATAAGTCAGCTGCCAATCTAATATTTTTACCATTTTATGTTACAGACATCTTTTCCCTGGCTGCTTTCAGGATTTTCTTTTTGTCACTGAGTCTTGTAAATTTTACCATTAGGTGCCGGGCTGTGGGCCTATTCTTATTGATTTTGAGGGCATTGTCTGAACCTCCTGAATTTTGATGCTTGTTCCCTTTGCCATATTAGGGAAATTCTCCCCAATAATTCTCTCCAGTATACCTTCTGCTCTCCTCTCTCTTTCTCTTCTTCTGGAATCCCAATTATTCAAATGTTGCTTCCTCTTATGGTGTCATTTATCTCTCAAATTCTCCCCTCGTGGTCCTTTACCTGTTTGTCCCTCTTTTGCTCAGCTTCTTTATTCTCTGTCATTTGGTCTTCTATATCACTAATTCTTTCTTCTGCCTCATTTATCCTAGCAGTGAGAGCCTCCATTTTTTATTGCACCTCATTAATAGCTTTTTTGATTTCAACTTGGTTAGATTTTAGTTCTTTTATTTCTCCAGAAAGGGCTTTTATATCTCCCGAGAGGGTTTCTCTCATATCTCCCATGCCTTTTTCGAGCCTGGCTAGAACCTTGAGAATTGTCATTCTGAATTCTAGATCTGACATATTACCAATGTTTGTATTGATTAGGTCCCTAGCCTTTGGTACTGCTTCTTGTTCTTTTATTTGTGTTGAATTTTTCCGTCTTGTCATTTTATCCAGATAAGAGTATATGAAGGAGCAAGTAAAATACTAAAAGGGTGGCAACAACTCCAGGACAATATGCTTTAAACAAATCAGAAGAGATCCCAAATTGTGACGGGGGAGAAAGCGAATAAAAAGAGGTTCAAAAAGGGAGAAAGAAATAAAGAAAAAAGAAAAGAATAGAATTAAAAAAAAGAAAACGAATAAAAATGAATAAATATATATATTAGATAAACTAGTTAAAAAATAAAAGGATAAAAGTTAAAAAAAATTTTATCAGAAGGCAAAAAAAAAAATAAAAAATGAAAAAAAAAATTAAATTAACTGCAAGACTAAAAAAAATCACAGGGAGTAAGCCATGAGTTCCGTGCTTTGCTTTCTTGTCCTCTGGAATTCTGCTGCTCTCCTTGGTATTGAAACCGTACTCCTTGGTAGGTGAACTTGGTCTCGGCTGGATTTCTTATTGATCTTCTGGGGGAGGGGCCTGGTGTAGTGATTCTCAGGAGTCTTTTCCCCAGGTGGAATTGCACCACCCATACCAGGGGCCAGGCTGAGTAATCCGCTCATCTTTGCTTTCAGGAGCTTTTTTTCCCTGAGCGCTTTCTGTAGAGTTCTGGAGGACGGGAAGGAGGACGGGAATACAAATGGTGGCCTCCTGGTCTCTGGCCCGGAGGAGCCAAGAGCCCGGGCCCCACTCCTCGGTGCACACTCAGAGAACAGCGCCCAGTTACTCCCATCTGCCTGACCTCTGGCCGCGCTCCAAGCTCACCGAGCCTGTGGCTGGTTCAAGGTAACCCCGAGCTGTGATCTCACTGTCGGCTCTGTCTCTGTAACCAGCTTTCCTGTTCCAATACCCACAAGCTCTGCGACACTCAGACACCCCCGATCCTTCCGTGACCCTGCAGGACCTGAGGCCACGCTGACCCCGCGTGGGCTTCGCCCGAGTTTAGCCTCTGGAGCAATGTCCCTCAGTAGAACAGACTTTTAAAAGTCCTGATTTTGTCCTCTGTTGCTCCGCCACTTGCTGGGAGCTGTCCCCTCACCCCGGGGTCTATCTTCCCGTCGCTTTCGATTCACGTCTCCGCCAGTCCTACCTTTCAGAAAGTGGTTGTTTTTTTGTTTCCATAATTGCTGTTCTTCTCTTCGATCTGCCGATGGATTTGCCGGTGTTTACAATCTTTAGATAAGCTATCTAGCTGAAGTAGTCTCAGCCTGCTACTTCTCCGCCATCTTGACCCCCCCCCCCACGCTCTGTGCTTTTATCTTCGATGATTTTTTTCATTTCTAAGTTTGGGTCCCTTTATGTGTGTGCAAAACTGTCAGATGTGGGTGTTTCCTCTTATTCATATCCAGCAGAAGAGAAACAATCACCACCTAAAACTTGGAAAAATTTTAATTCCGATAGGATTATTAAGCAAATTTAGCAGCAATGTCCACACAAGGTTAAAGAAATCAGGGGCTTCTGGGTGGCTCAGTGGTTAAGCCGCTGCCTTCGGCTCAGGTCATGATCTCAGGGTCCTGGGATCGAGTCCCACATCGGGCTCTCTGCTCAGCAGGGAGCCTGCTTCCTCCTCTCTCTCTCTCTCTGCCTGCCTCTCTGCCTACTTGTGATTTCTCTCTGTCAAATAAATAAATAAAATCTTTAAGGAAAAAAAAGAAATCATCATTTAAATTTTACAAACCGATTAGCTAAAATTAAAAATGTGAGAGTGTTAGACAGCCAAACTTGTTGTTTATTTCCACAAGCAAGAAGTTAGAACAAACAGAACCAGATGATTGTGATTAATATTTCCTTCAGGTGATGACAAGACCTGCTGAATATTTTTCTGATTTGCAGTAGAATAAACTTCTTAAAGAAGGAACTGCTACATTTCCATATATTAGTGTCTCATTTATGAATATTACTAGAAATAAAAAGTAACAAGTGTCCCCCTTATCTAAGACTTCTGCTTAAAACTGTTGTGTTGAAATTACTTCCAAATATTTGTTTATGTAATCTATTAGATAAAAGTTTCTCTTACTTAAATCAAATTTTAGGTACAAGAAGTTTATACTGTCTTAAATATTTTTTAATATACTTCTACTGATTTGTAAAATATTTTCTCTTATTCACATGAATTTTACATTGAATTTATTAATTTGGTTCCAAAAGAATAATTTTCCTTCAAGTTAGAAGGATGCTTTTTACACCACTTCCTAATCATACATCATGTATGATTATATTCATTATAATTTCATATAACTTCTATTATTAAAAGAATAAATATACTTAAAAATGATATCTCATATTCAATAGACTTAGGGATGAGAATAAAGGGAACATGGTTCTCATTTTCTATTCTGTTCTGGTATTGACACATGAAACATTTAATTATAAAACATAACATTTCAAAATAGAATAAGAAGATAATTACCTCTTTAAAACTATTATTTTTGCTATTGCAGTTCAATAAGTGGGGTACAAAAATACTAAGTTCTTAGTTAAGAAATAAACAAATAAAAGAGAAGGAACAACACAAAGCTTCTCAAACTTTTCTGACATCTTGGGATTGGAAGAAATAATATTGTTTATTCATAGATGATGTAGTACTACAAATAATGCTATCCAAATTTTTACAAATATTTATTTTGAGTCATTTTCATCTGCATTTATCTAGAAATTGCATTATTAATTGCTTTTTTACACTTCTAGATTAAAACAGTTTATTTGTATCTTAAAATGTGAATGGCTCATAAATAGGGCTCTCCCAATGACTGAAACTCTCCAAAATGTCTTAAAGTTAAGCTATCTGGGAGTAAATTCTCATTTTTTTTATTGCCTACTTAGTATTAAAAAAATGAGACTGGGAAAAAGAAAAAGAAATAGTAAATTAATTCCAAGATGACATTGACAACAAGGACATCTGCTATAATTTACCATAAACAAAATCAAAACTGCTTTCTTTCTACTTAGTCACATACACACACCAAATGAAGTTTAGAGTAAGCATCTTCTTTTATCAGCTTTTAGGCACTAGAGCTTTTCTCAGCACACAAATTTACTTTCTCAAAAAGTATGTTTAAATTTCAACAGGGAACATCAAGTTATATCTCTTTTATTTGTTTGTTTTTTAAAAAATAAAACATGATGCTAAGTGATACATTTCAGACATGAAAGGCCACAACATACATTTGTTTCTTTTCATATCAATCCCAGAATATGCAAATCTATAGAGATAGGACGCAGATTGCTGGTTTCCAGGGGCTGAGGGAAGGAGGGAATGGAAGTGACTGTTCAGTCCATACGGGTTTCTCTTTAGGGAGATGAAAATGTCCTGCAACTAGATAGTAGTGATGGCTGCACAACAATGTGAATAAATTAAACACACCTTAATTGTATGCTTTAAAATGGTTAAAATGGTAAATTTTATATTATATATATTTTAGGTAGAGCTGCAAGTAGATATTGATTCTGTTTTTCAATAGAAGTATAGATATACTCTTCAGTAAGTGTGCTGAAACGTTAAGGAGAATGTAAGAAGTAACAACATTTAATATTATGTTAATTAACAATACAGAAAGTGCTTTAAAAATAGGGAAGGTTTATTTAGCTTGTACAGTATTAAAAAAGGACAACTGGATGAGACTATTGAACAACAGAAATATTTTTACATAAAAAGGTAGAACATTATATTTTGAAAAGAAAAATACACCAAAACTGGAACAACATTCTTTTTTTTTTTTTTTTTTTTTTGAGAGAGTGCAAACAAATGGGGAGGAAGTTCAGAGAGAGAGGGAGAAGAAGCAGACCCTCTTCTGGGAAAGGAGCCTGATGAGGGGACCTGAGCCAAAGGCAGATGCTTAATCAACTGAGCCACTCAGGAGCCCCTGGAACAACATTCATAAATAGCAACAATCTAAAAGAGCTATGGCTTAAGAATTAGTAAATATTTTTAAATTAATTTGTAGGATTGTAATAATTATGCCACATTTCAGCAGACTGAACCTCAATGTCATTCATCCGTAGCATGAAATCTACAGCATCAATTTGAATAGGAAACATGTGAATACATTATAAATGAGTCTAATGCTTTGGAAGGTGGTCTTTAGAATCACTCACATAGGTCATCCTTTTGTTCCTATTCTTTTTTCTTCACCACATATTGGAAGATAAGATATATGAAAGGACATACTAGCATATTAACCAAGTCGTTCATGGAATATAATTACCCATCTTGTAAAAATATTGCTCTACATAACTGTACTGTCTCAATGTTGAAAAAGGTTTATCACTATACATAGAATTCTCAATTTATAGCACCATTTCCAAACCAGCTTAAAAGTTATTTTAACGATAGTAGCCCAACAACTTGGGTCAATATTGAATATGCTGTTTTCAAACGTACTGAAGAAAGTTGGAAGAGTCAAGCAAAAATGTTTTCCGTATACACCATCCCTGTTGAATGAAATATAGAGAGTTGTTTATGCTTTCTCCCTTCCCTCTATCATAGGGAATTTATAATAGACATGTGCTGAAATTTATGTTTAGTTTTGCAGCTTTGGGATTTCCCTTCCTACCACTGGAATGGTTTCCTGCATCCATGGCTTTGTTGTTTGGTCTAGTAATAAGTAGATAGATCCATGCTGGGCCAATAATATTTTCAGGAGCATAGAAATTTGGACTAAAAGAGACATTGGAATATCCAGGAACACCTGCTGTTAAAATCTCCAGGAATAAATCAATTATAATCATTCCTAAAGTATGGCAGTTCAAGTTTATTTGTTTGGGTTTTTTCTTGTTTGTTTCGGGAAATACCCAAGAATTCTTAAATTAAGTTTTCTTTTTCACTTACAGTTGCTTTCATCCATTTTTTTCCTGTACTTTCTTTCTTCTTCCTTTCAATAGAGACTTTATATAAATATTCATATATACACATACACGTAAAAACAAGTAAAGTAATTACATAACAATACACTCAAGTTGACCAAAAAAGTCCTATTTGGTTTGAGTTTTGAACTTGGATATAAATATATGAGAATCAAATTATTTAAATAAACTTTAAAACATAGGATATATTATCCATTATTTTGTGAATAAAATTCCAAGAATTTTTATGTTAACTGCTTAAGAATATATTAATATATATCAATCTATTATAACATAATATATTATATTACAATATATAATAATATAATAAATATATTTTTGTGACTATACATCCATATCTATTTAGAAAATATCTAAAATGACTCCAAAGTAGTTCATTGAGTAATTATATATTTCATACTAAAATTATTGTGGAGTCTTTAAGTAAGAATATTAAGCCACTTAATTTTTTTTTTTTTTTTTTTTGGTACTCAGTGGTGAAAAAAACCTTTCCTGTTTTACGGTAAAATTAGCACATAAAGCATTTTATTTTTTTATTGTGAATAAAGAAAATCTATTCCTAGCTAGTTTGGTCAGCTAATAGAGAAATTAACTTTGAAATAAAGTAAAGGAAATACTCTCTGATGACATAGACATATTTGAACAAGACTGCAGAAAATCTTTTTTTCTCACCATTAATCAAAAACTGAAACAATAGAGAATATGGAATCCACAAATTTTCAAATAGAAACACACGTAATTTAAACAAGTTTAAATAAACCCTTAATGCTCATTTCATGGCATTATATTTTAAGGGATTATTGTTTAGGAGACAGCCTCTATAAAAAATACCCTCACACTCACTCTTTGACTCATCATGGGTGTGACATTGTTTTTTGAACAATTTTTGAACATTGTTTTGTTTACCCATTTATGTACTTTAGCAGAGTGGTCACATGAAACTACCAAGAAAATTTGGGGAAAAAAGTAATAATCCTCTCTGAATTTCAGTTAGTTCATCCATAAAATGGAGAACAAGAGGGAAATAAAATTATTTGATCGATTCCCTAACTTAATATTTGACTGTGTCTAGTGTTTCAGACTTAAAGAAAAAACATTTCTCATTCCCATATACCTAGTAAAATATGAAGGGCCATGGTCCTATCTGGCCATAATGTTTTCTCTAATAGACCTTATTCTGTTACAGTATTTTAAATGATAGACCTTACTTTTCAGAGAGTGTGAAAAGGACCTTTGTTTTGGTCCTCATATTCCATAATACATATCTCCAAATAAAGAATAGATTTTAACCAAATTTTGTCTTTGATTATTCTCCATTTCACCCTTCTGTTACCCTTAAGAAGACTTTAAAATGTTTTATATTGCTGTTGTCAGTGATTGGTCTTTTTTATTAAGTAGCAGCCTTTTCTACCTTTATTCTTCAACATAACAATCATCAATTACATGTATTGCTTTATAATTTACAAAATATTTTTATCTATAGTATCTAAGCTAAAACCTATTACAATCACCATGAATAATGTTATTTTCATTACATAAAAAAAGGGAAAGTGAGGCTGAAGCTCACAAGATAGGAAATATAAGGGCGATGAGCACGTACGGGAGTTTGGAATAAAAAGTTTCATCAGAGGTTATCTTGTGACAGAAAAAATGGCATTTCCCTCTTTATAAAATATATAATAATGAGAATTTCTTTAAAGTATGTTTGAGATGATCTAACCTTGGGGTTGGATTGAAAAAATAGATTATGCGTCATCCTTTGGCAGAAAAAATTTCAGCTTTTCCACCTTTAAAAATGAAGAAATATTTACTTATTGTATTATACTGAGGATTAACAAAGTGAGTGTGTTTTTGTCACAAAATGTATCATGAGCAAAGATATTGTCTATTAATTGAGAAAATAAATTCAAAAAAATATTCTGAGGTATTGAAATTACCCTTGTATTATTTAAGGTGGATAACACTAGCTACTATAACATATAAACACCCAAATCTTAGTGACTGAACATAATAAAAACATGATTTCTTGTTCATATCAAAGCATAATGTAGCTCCTCAACAATCTCTGATGCATTTTTTCAGGTATCCAGTCTTTTCTCTCTTGAGGTTCCAGGAGCATCTTCATCGTTGACCTAATAAATGGGGAAGTAGAGGGAGGATGGAGAAGACATCTGTGATCTTAACTATCTTTGTCTTAAACTGACAGTTGATTTTCTAACTCTTCAATGGAAATAAGAATCACATAGTGACATCAGGATGCAAGATGCCTTGCCACAATAGCTTCACTCTTTGCCCATGAAATAAAAAAATAAATATTTATTAAGCACATACCATTGTCTCTAGCACAGTCTGTCACAAAATATGCATTGTATTCCTGTTCCCACCAGGGCAACATTATGACTTTTGAGGGTTTTAAAAAATCTTGATGTCCTGGGACATTTCCTTTTTCAAAATAATTACAATTATATTTTATAATGGCATTGGTATGAAGGTAAACATATTTTAAATATTTTCTTTAACCTAATTTTTTCTTAGGATTTAAAAAAAAAAAAAACATTTTTGTGGGCCCCTTAAAGTATTGTGCTCCTAGGCCTTGTACTTACTCTGCGGAGAGGAAAAAGTTAGTTGGCCCTGCTTCCCACCCATAAAATCCTATCACCTTCTTTAAGTAGAGGACTCAAAGCATGGTGCAATCACTCCATGAAGGTCACAATCCAGGAACTTCACGTGATATGTAGTCCTCTCCATGAGATACAGACTTGGGTGTTTTTAATCTAGAAAAACTTGAAATAAAGGGGATGTTTCTGCAGGTCCTAAACCCAGTGTACATGTTACTGTTACTAGGGCAGGATAACTTCTGTGAAATCTCCCACTCAGAAAAAGTAGTAAGCAAGCCCAGTCATTACTGATTAACAGAATGTTAGGTTTCTAGTGATATTAGAATATTATGGCATAAACATTATGTGGTTTCTCAGACTCGGCAGTGGAATATGTTTCCTTTTTAGACTCTGGTTCTATTTCTTTTTGCCTGCCCTCTTACTAAACACTGTTTTCAATCTTTATTTCCTATTTTTTTAGATTTTATAATAATTCAAGGCTTCAAATTCCTAGGATCTTTGAGTATATTGTCATTTCAGCTTAGAAACTAACCATTCTCTTGAATGCATCTATTGTTTTTTTGGATCTAAATGGCTAAAACTCACCTATTCACATTGAAACTTAATTCTAACTACTTTGCCAGAAGTTATCATATCCACAGTCTTGAGGTTTGCCTCCTAAGTTTTCACAGGCAACCATTTTTCCAAATATTTGCAACTGGAAGACACACATCACCAACTTTAAAACCTCTAATCTCAGTTTCTTCCTGCCCACTGCCCAACTCCTAATCCAAAACCAAATACTTTTTTTGTTACTCTAACTACTTGTACTATTTTCAGTATTGGTCATTGTATATAATGCTAGCTGTTGCAACAGATAAACCTCAAATCTTAGTGATATAACCCATTAAAACTTCACTTTCTAGTCCTTTTCCTGACTATCCAACATAAGACATTAATATTGTTGTAAGTATGAGGGGAGGTCCTCTGTAAACATCAATTCAGGCCACCAAGTTCTCTCAAACCTCAACCTGCCATTTCCAGATTAACCTAGAATTATAACCAGGGAATAAGGAATAAGATAATGGAAAAGGTATATACCTGTTTTAGTATTTCACCCTAGAAGTGACCAATAATTTCCAAAGGCAACATTTTGTCACTTAGATCAACACAGAAGCAAAAAAAGCAGGGAGAAATAGTCTGGCTATTGGCCAAGCAGAAAAGAAAGCAGGTTTGTCAATGCATTTCCTTTCTAAGTTTACTAAACTAGTTGAGTTGCTAATAATTAAATGTCTTACAGCACTGATTAGGTCCAGAATAGAAACAGAATCAGCTCCAGATTAGTTGTTTGGCTTCAGACAGGATGTACACCTGATTTTAAGTGACAGGAGCTGTGAGTAATGTAAAAATCAGTTCTTCCTCCTCTAACACACACTCTCCCTGTAGTACAGCCATGCAATTATCCATTATCCAAGAGGAGTTAGTGACTAAATCTATCAATCACATTCATTTCAAGGGGAACTATTCCACATAATGAGTTACTTACCTGCCTTGTGTCCAAGAGTAAGAGAATAAAGTAAGGAGGGTGAATATAGTTAGAATTTCATACACACACACCCCACTTAACTAGTAATGGTGGTTTTGGTGTCACATTGACAAAACAAAGCTACACAGTGTAATAGGCTTCATCCACAACCACTGTTACTTGGTTTGGGAATGAATAACAGGACTGACAAAACACAGCAACTCAGCAAGAAAGTAATACCAATGTTAAAACCTTGAAACTTCTAGGCAGTTACTCAGTGTCCCAGTCACTCCTTACTTAGGATACATGTGGTTATGAGAAATGAGGCAGGGTGAGCAGGTACCATATCATTTCAGGAAAGTCATAAGCTTCAGGGTACTGTCTCTGAAACCCCCAGCTATAACTGACTAACTTCCATTCTCTGGTGCACTGGACTCTTATCAATACCACTCGTTACTAAATAAATAGCTTTGGTATTGATGTATAGGTGTTTATTCTGATACCTAGTTATCTATACTGACTTCTCATGAATATTGAGTCTGGTATGCTTTTATAAATTCTTTGACTGTTTCAAGATAATAAACACTTTCAGAGTTTCTGAAACTAGAGAACAGATAAAAAACCAGATATTAAGCTTTTCCTTATTTTCCTCATTTCCACATCTATTATGAAATATAAAAATACCTTTCCTCACCACACCATTATTTGAATAAGGAGTACAGTTAACTCTAAAGTAGTTGTGGTATTTATCTTCAAATATCATCCTGCCATGAACTACATCTTTCATTATTCATACCCTTGTGTAGTCCTCCCATACTGAATCTTAGGTTGATCCTGTGATCATAAAGTATGTCAGAGGAGATGATGATTCCATTCCAAACTGGCCTTTATGAGAATTATCAACTTCTTACTGAGATTCTCAGGGGAATACCCAATTGGGCCTATAAAAAAATCTGGTTACACACTTGGAAAGCCCATATACAGAGACCATGCATAAAGATCATATGGAAAGAGAGAGAGAGAGAGAGGCCCCTTTGACTACCTGGAAAGAGAACAAGAGAGATGGAGGCACAAACACTGGAGCATCCTAAACCAACCTCCAAATGATTCCAGCCCCAGAAGCCATCTGAATGCAACAGTTAAAAGACCCCAGGCAAGTAACAGACTTGCTTAGTTAGGCCTAGTCAATACATAAAATTATGAGAGATCATAAAAGATTCCTTGTTGCACACCACAATGGTTGTTTGTTATACACCAGAAGATAACCAAAACAATAGGATGTAAAAATAAAATATTATGAAATGAGAAGTCTTGCTATTTTGAGGCTAATGATATAACCAAGATGAACCTGCAAAATTAGTTGGCCAGAAATTCTGGGACTTGGATGCCAAGAACAAGTAGGATTATATATATGAAAATTTACTATTGTAAAGTTTATTCTTCTGAATAATGAGACCAGTGAAAGTGCTAGGGAATATTGAAATAGGAAATGTGTAATCTCTCAAAGCAGGGCAGAAGTTATTTCACTATAGTCACACAACCCAAGATTAGAACAGTATCTTCCAACCCAGTATCTTCCAATTCAGAATCCAGTGCTTCTCCATTGTATCTTACCATAATATAATACCAGGTTTTAAACTTCGAGTCTTTTAGCGCACTGTCGTATGTATCTGAGAAGTGCTATAAATTTTGATCCTTAATGAATAGTAATTTAATTAAAACTACCATAATAATTAAACTTATTTGAATATATATTTCCATGGGATAAGATTTTTTTTTTAAGATTTATTTATTTATTTATTTGACAGATCACAAGTAGGCAGAGAGGCAGGCAGAGAGAGAGAGAGAGAGAGGAGAAGGAGGAAGCAGGCTCCCTGCTGAGCAGAGAGCCTGATATGGGGCTTGATCCCAGGACTCTGGGATCATGACCTGAGCTGAAGGCAGAGGCTTTAACCCACTGAGCCACCCAGGTGCCCTGGGATAAGATTTTGAGATAGGGAATGTATAGGTTTTTCATATCATCCAGAATGTATACATAAAGCAAAAACCATCAATTTTCACTGTAATATCTCATTACCATTCTCTGACACATGTTTATTTAAATTTCTATCAATTCATAGATCTGTGACAAAAGCAAACTTAAGCCATATCTAGTATCCTTTTTATTATTCCATGAAAAACAACCTGCTTAGACTTGATTACTGCATGTTCTCTTTCCATTCCACAATTCTTTTCTTTTATGGTTTGTAGGATGTTTATGAGAGAGGCTTTTGGAATTCATCCAGCTAAGTGGGAATGTGACTGACATTCATTTTAAACTGAAGACTCCCTGATTCTTCAAAACCCGGTCTTTTCTTTCATAAATATTAGTGCAGAAGCTAGTCTCCAATAATCATTAGATGCAATTATCACCTTCTTTAGCATACCAACTGTCTGTTCTAAGACAGACATCAAAGGATAAGGACAAAGTACTCATCTATTCAACTTCTTGCTTTATTATTTGACATAATCAGTTTTATACTCCTGATCTCTAAGGTCCTTTGTTTTGTTCAAAGTTTAGATTAAATTAACTTGCGCTTGATTTTTTATTTCCCCTTCTTACAAATTGTGTCTTGTGTTGCTCAGTGTGGCTCTTTTATCATTAAACCTGAGAATTAACACAGAACTGATGCTTCTACCAGTCACCAACACCTGTAGAGGGTTTAAACTGTTCACACCATAACAGCCTCATCCAACTATCACTTAAGCATTCTTATGAAAGTTGTATTAATGGTTTATTGTGTGGTGAAGATCAGAGAGATGAACTTTTCCTTTTGTGCACCCATCTAATAATGCTCACCAAAAAATAATTATTTTTTAAAAGATTTTATTTATTTATTTGACAGAGAGAAACAGCAAGAGAGGTAATACATGCAGTGGGTATGGGAGAGGGAGAAGCAGGCTTCCTGCCGAGCAGGGAGCCTGACATGGGGCTCAATCCCAGGACCCTGGGATCATGAGCTGAGCCAAAGGCAGTCATTTAACCAACTGAGCCACCTAGGTGCCGCCACCAAAAAAGAAGTATTCCAAAATATTGAAGCTTTCTGACTTTCATGTTATTTTATTTTTTTTAAGATTTTTTTTAAGGCAATCTCTATACCCAACATGGGATTTGAACTCATGACCCTGAAATTAAGAGTCACCTGCTCTATCCACTGAACCAGCCAGGCATCCCACTGATTTTCATTGTAAATGCTAATGACAGGAAATAGAATTAATCAATTTCAAGCATCAATTAGCATCTTTTATATAATGTATACCATCTATTTGAGAGCTGTCATAGCGGGATTTAAACTGATATTTATCTCCTCTGATCAGTTTTCCTCTGGTTATACATGTGGAAATTATCTAAAAAGGTAATTCTTTGCAGGTTGTCTGAATACTGATATAATAAGAATTTTGCAAAATGATAAAGCAGTCTTAGAAAGTTTGAAAAGTTTTATTACGTGTTCTTGAAGGTTGAATTGGGCCCCTTTCCTTTTTGAGAATTCCATATTTAATCTATTTAATATCTTTATTATTTTTTCATGAAACATAAAGATACTTCCAAAAAATAGAAAGTAATATTTTTATATATTGCTAGTATGTGCTCTGCCCATTCATTCCTCCCTCCATCACACCAACCACGGGCAACCACTGACCTTTTTACCATCTCCATAGTTTCATCTTTTCTAGAATGCATATCTTGCATATCTGGAATCATAGAGTAAGTATCAAAAATTGGTTTCTTTCACTTAGTAATATGCATTTAAGGTTTCCCTATATCTTCCCATGGCTTGATAGCTTTTTTCTTTTTATGGCTGAATAATATTCCATTGTCTAGATGTATCACAATTTATTTATGCATATACCTACTGGAGGCCATCTTGGTTGCTTCCAAGTTTTGGCAATTATAAAGAAAGCTACTATAAACATCTATATGTAGGCTTTTATATAGATGTAAGTTTTTGATTTCTTAGGGTAAATACTAAAGTGTGCAATTGCTGGATTGTATGATGAAAGTATGTTCATCTTTTAAGAAACTGCCATACCAGGGAACTTGGGTGGCTCAGTGGGTTAAAGCCTCTGCTTTCAGCTCAGGTGATGATCCCAGCGTCCTGGGATCGAGCCCCACATCAGGCTCTCTGCTTCCCTTCCTCTCTCTCTCTCTCTCTCTGCCTGCCTCTCTGCCTACTTGTGATCTCTGTCAAATAAATAAATAAAATCTTAAAAAAAAAAAAAGGGAACTGCCATACTGTCCATACTGTCTTCCAAAGAAGGCAGTATTTTGCATTCTCACCAGCAATATATGACAGTTCATGTTGTTCCATATCCTCACCAGAATTTTATGTTCTCAGTGTTAAAGATTTGGCCATTTTAGTAAGTATGTAATGGTATCTCACTGATGTTTTCATTTGCATCTCACTGATGTTTTCATTTGCATTTCATGATGACATATGATTAAGAGTACCTTTTCACATGATTATTTGCCATCTTGTGTATATCTTCTTTAGTGAGGGGTCTGTTAAGATCATTGGCCTATTTTTTAAACAAGTTGCTTATTATGGCTGAGGTGTTTTTTTTTTTAAGATTCTATTTATTTATTGGACAGAGAGAGAGAGAGATCACAAGTAGACAGAGAGGCAGGGAGAGGGAGAGGGAGAAGCAGACTCCCTGCTGAGCAGAGAGCCTGATGCAGGGCTCAATCCCAGGACCCTGAGATCACGACCTGAGCCAAAGGCAAACACTTATCCAACTGAGCCACCCAGGTGCCCCTATTGCTGAGTTTTTTTAAGAGTACTTCATGTATTTTGGATAACTCTACTTTATCAAATATATCTTTTGCAAGTATTTTTTTCCCTAGTCTGTGACCTGTCTTATTGTTTTGACATTGTCTTGCCCAAAGATGAAATTTTTCATTTTAATGGAATCTCGCTTATCACTTATTTTTCTTGGACTACACATTTGTTGTTGTACCTAAAAAAGCCATTAACATATTCAAGGTTATGTAAGTTTTTCATTATGTCATCTTTTAGGAGCTTTATAGTTTCTGTTTTTCATTAAGGTCTGTGATGCTTTTTAAGCTTATTCTTGTGAAAGGTCTAAGATCTGTGTCTAAAGTCATTGTCTTAACACATGCATGTCCAGATATACCAGCATTACTTACTGAAGAAACTATTTTTGCTTCATTGTGTTGCTTTTGCTCCTTTGTCGAAGATCAGGTCCACCATATTGTATGGGTCTATTTCTTCTGTTGATCTATGTGTGTTTTCTTTTGCCAATACCACATCATCTTGATTACTATAGTTTTATACTTAGTCTTTTTTTTTAATGACTTATTTATTTTTCGAGAGAGTGCATGAGGGGGAGAAGGGGAAGAGGGAAAGAATATCAAGCAGACTCCCTGCCGAACACGGAGACTGTTGAAAGGCTTGACCTCACAACCCTGAGATCATGACCTGAGCTGAAATCAAGATTTGGACACCTAACCAACTAAATCATCCTAGTACCCCAGTACTTTGGTCTTGGTCTTAAAGTCAGATAGTATCTACATACTACAACCTACAATATGTTCTACTTCAATATTGTGTCAACTATTCTGGATCTTTTGCCTCTCTGTATAAACTTTAGGACAAGTTGGAGAAGACCTATAACAAAACTTATTGGAATTTCAATTGGGATTGCTTTGGATCTGTAGATCAAGTTGGGAAGAATGGACATCTTGACAATATTGATCTTCCTATGCCTAAATATAAACTCTCTGTCCATTTATTTATAGCTTTGATTCATTTGATTCATAATATTCCCTATGAGTTTTATAATTCCCCTCATACAGACCTTGTATATATTTTTTACTCTTATACTAAATATTTCATTTTTGGAATGATAATTTAGGTGGCATTGTGGTTTTGGTTTCAAATTCCATTTGTTCACATATGAAAGTGATTGTGTTTGATAATACTTTTGTATCCTGTAGATTTGCTTTAATTGCCTATTAATTCCAGTGATTTTTTTGATTCTTTTAGATTTTCAACATTTAAGATCTTGTTATCTCTGAGCCAATCAAATTTTCTTTCTTCTTTCCCATTCTTTATAGTTCTTATTTCCTTTTCTTTCTTTCTTTCTTTTTTTTTTTTTTTGATGTCTTATTTATTTATTTGCCAGAGAGAGAGAGAACAAGCAGGAGGAGTGGCAGGCAGAGGGAGAAGTGGGCTCCCTGCCAAGCAAGGCACTCAATGTGGGACTCGATCCCAGGATCTTGGGATCATGACCTGAGCCGAAGGCAGATGCTTAACTGACTGAGCCACCCAGGCATTCCTATTTCTTTTTCTTATCTTAACACATTAACAAGTATTTCCAATAAAATATTGTAAAGTTGTGGTAAAAGGGGACATTCTGCCTTGTATCTGACCTTAGCAGGAAAACTTCATTCTTTAACATTAACTATAATGTTAGCTATGGGGTTTTTGTAGGTAGTCTTTTCCAAGTTGAGAAACTTCTTCTCTATTTGTAGTTTACTGTGAAATTTTTTTATCATAAATAGATGTTGGATTTTGCCAATTAATTTTTTCATCTATTGATGTGATCTCATAACTATGTTTTTTAACCTACTGATATGATAATTGCATTAATTGATTTTAAAATGTCAGATAAGTCTTGCATATCTGGAATAACTTCCACTAGGTCAATGGGTATAATTTGATCTATGCTCTTTTGGAGTCAATTTCTTAATATTAGAGTTTTTGTGTCCATGTTCTTGAGAGATAATGGTGTAGTTTTCTTTTCTTGTAATGTTTTTACTTTGTTTTAGTTTTAGGGTAATGCTGGCCTCATAGAGTAGATTAGGAAGTGTTTTCCTGCATCTATTCTCTGAAAAAGATTGTAGAGAATTGGTATAATTACTCCCTTAAATGTTGGTGGAATTCACCAGTGAACCCATCTGGGCCTCTGTGGAGTTTTTGCATTGAAACTTCTTGTTTTTGTTTTTTGTTTTTTTAATTTAAATTTTGGGAATATTCTATATAGAATAGTTGCAGTAAACATGTACATATATATGCATATATATGTATATGAATGTATATGAATACATATATATGTATTAAATACATATATTAAATACATATATGCGTATATACATGTATTAAATACATATATACATATATATTAAATACAAATATGTATAAATACATATATATGTATAAAATACATATATACATATATATGTATATGAATGTTTACTGCAACTATTCTATATAGAATATATGTTTGTGTATATATATGTATATATGTATATTTATGTGTTAACTTGGCTAGACTATGGTACCTATCTGTTCAGTATACATATATACACATGTATGTACAGATATTTGTGTGTTAACATGGCTAGGTTATGGTACCTAGTTGTTCAGTCTAACATCAGCCTAGATGCATTAAAATATTTTTCAAATATGATTAACATTTGAATTAGTAGACTTTAAGTGAAACGTATATATATATTTTTTTTTTTTCTCCTTTCCTTTCCTTTATTTGCAATCATTTTATCATTTTGTCACAAGATAGAATTATTATATCTTATTTTTTAGCACCTGGCTTTATTTGTGTTCATTTTAAGTCAGCTTTTTCATGTAGGTGAATTTTACACATTTAACACATTTATTATACCCTGCAATATGCCAGACACATTTCTACACATTGCAGGTAGAGCAATGCATAATAGATACAAACTCTTGTCCCCATGGAGCTTATTCAAACAGTGGGAGACATACCAAACAAAATAGATAAAGCTTGACAAAAGCATTTAAAAACAAACAACTAAAGTGGGACAAAAAGACAGTTTTTTCAGAATTTTTCTAAGATATATTCACTGAAAATTTTTTGCACAGCAAAAGAAACAACAAAATGAAAAGACAACTGCAAAATGGAAAAAAAATTGCAAACCCTCTTTCTGAAAAGAGGTAAATACCTAAAATACGCAAAGAACTCCTACACTCAATTGCCAAAAAACAAACAATCTGATTAAGATTGACAGAGGAACTGTAAGAATATGTTTGTGACTCATGGATATAATTAACTATCTCAGAAAAAATCAGGGATAGAAATGGCATTATCCAGGCTAGATCTATGGAAGAGCATCTTATCTGAGGGTTTGGATCCCCATGAATTACACAGGAGACCAATAAGGATTTAAGACATTTATTCAAAAAGAAACTCTGCTAGCTTGGAATGGAAAAGATGATGACAGGACAAAATAAAGGAAGGTTGCTCAACTTTTGAAATTCTACAGGCAGAAAATGGGCTGATAAAATAATTAGCTACAAACCTGTTATTTTTCAAGAAAGGGGAATAGTGATTTCAGGGTTGGTTTGGATGTCAGTGATACCACTGAGAGTTCTTCTGTGGGGGTGACAAAAGAAAGAGAGAGAGAGAGAGAGTGTGTGTGTGTGTGTGTGTGTGTGTAATCGGCTCATGTAATTATGGGGCTTTCGAGTCTGAAAACCTGCTATTAGACCAACAGACTGCTGTTCAGGGAATTGTTGATATTGTAAGTCAAGGTGAAAAGCAATCTGGATACAGGATTCCTTCAGGAATATTCTGCAGGCTATTGCGATCTTTTTTCTTAAGACCTCCAATTAATTGGGTAAGACCCACTCACATTGAAGGTATCTGTTTTGCTCAAAGTCTACTAATTTAAATGTTAATCATATCTAAAAAACATTTTAATGACACCTAAGCTGGGGTTAGACTGAACGACTGGGTACCATAGTCTAGCTAGGTTGACACACAAATTAACCATTACATATGGCTTCCTTATTTACCTGCCTCTATGAAATCCCAGGCCTTCTTCCTTTCCCTTAAGATGTTCTTTCTTTTTTTTTAAATTTTTTTTAAAATAATTTTATATTTTTTATAAACATATATTTTTATCCCCAGGGGTACAGGTCTGTGAATCACTAGGTTTACACACTTCACAGCACTCACCAAAGCACATACCCTCCCCAATGTCCATAATCCCACCCCCTTCTCCCAAACCCCCTCCCCCCAGCAACCCTCAGTTTGTTTTGTGAGATTAAGAGTCACTTATGTTTTGTCTCCCTCCCAATCCCATCTTCTTTCATTTATTCTTCTCGTACCCACTTAAGCCCCCATGTTGCATCACCACTTCCTCATATCAGGGAGATCATATGATAGTTGTCTTTCTCCGCTTGACTTATTTCGCTAAGCATGATACGCTCTAGTTCCATCCATGTTGTCGCAAATGGCAAGATTTCATTTCTTTTGATGGCTGCATAGTATTCCATTGTGTATATATACCACCTCTTCTTGATCCATTCATCTGTTGATGGACATCTAGGTTCTTTCCATAGTTTGGCTATTGTGGACATTGCTGCTATAAACATTCGAGTACACGTGCCCCTTTGGATCACAACGTTTGTATCTTTAGGGTAAATACCCAATAGTGCAATTGCTGGGTCATAGGGCAGTTCTATTTTCAACATTTTGAGGAACCTCCATGCTGTTTCCAGAGAGGTTGCACCAGCTTGCATTCCCACCAACAGTGTAGGAGGGTTCCCCTTTCTCCGCATCCTCTCCAGCATCTGTCATTTCCTGACGTGTTGATTTTAGCCATTCTGACTGGTGTGAGGTGATATCGCATTGTGGTTTTGATTTGTATTTCCCTAATGCCGAGTGATATGGAGCACTTTTTCATGTGTCTATTGGCCATCTGGATGTCTTCTTTGCAGAAATGTCTGTTCATGTCCTCTGCCCATTTCTTGATTGGATTATATGTTCTTTGGGTGTTGAGTTTGCTAAGTTCTGAAATCAGTTGCATTTCTCTACACCAACAGCAAGACAGAAGAAAGGGAAATTAAGGAGTCAATCCCATTTACAATTGCACCCCAAACCATAAGATACCTAGGAATAAACCTAACCAAAGAGACACAGAATCTATACTCAGAAAACTATAAAGTACTCATGAAAGAAATTGAGGAAGACACAAAGAAATGGAAAAATGTTCCATGCTCCTGGATTGGAAGAATAAATATTGTGAAAATGTCTATGCTACCTAAAGCAATCTACACATTTAATGCAATTCCTATCAAAGTACCATCCATCTTTTTCAAAGAAATGGAACAAATAATTCTAAAATTTATATGGAACCAGAAAAGACCTCGAATAGCCAAAGGGATA
This sequence comes from Mustela putorius furo, assembly GCF_011764305.1. Taxonomy (NCBI): domain Eukaryota; kingdom Metazoa; phylum Chordata; class Mammalia; order Carnivora; family Mustelidae; genus Mustela; species Mustela putorius. The sequence continues at coordinate 16,096,981 of NW_025421375.1, read as the reverse complement.
TTGAAAAAGAAAGCCAACGTTGGTGGCATCACAATTCCGGACTTCAAGCTCTATTACAAAGCTGCCATCATCAAGACAGCATGGTACTGGCACAAAAGCAGACCCATAGATCAATGGAACAGAATAGAGAGCCCAGAAATAGACCCTCAACTCTATGGTCAACTGATCTTTGACAAAGCAGGAAAGAATGTCCAATGGAAAAAAGACAGCCTCTTCAATAAGTGGTGCTGGGAAAATTGGACAGCCACATGCAGAAAAATGAAATTGGACCATTTCCTTACACCACACGCGAAAATAGACTCAAAATAGATGAAGGACCTCAATGTGCGAAAGGAATCCATCAAAATCCTTGAGGAGAACACAGGCAGCAACCTCTTCGACCTCAGCCGCAGCAACATCTTCCTAGGAACAACGCCAAAGGCAAGGGAAGCAAGGGCAAAAATGAACTATTGGGATTTCATCAAGATCAAAAGCTTTTGCACAGCAAAGGAAACAGTTAACAAAATCAAAAGACAACTGACAGAATGGGAGAAGATATTTGCAAACGACATATCAGATAAAGGACTAGTGTCCAGAATCTATAAAGATGTTCTTTCTTAATGAGCATTCTCCTTATTGCAATAGCCTAAATAAAGTCATTTCCTTAATTGTCTGGGGCATTTTGTCTTTTACACCTCATTTCATGTTTCTTGAATTAATATTTTTATAATGGAATTAAAAAATAATGGCTTCAGCTCAAGTCAAGAGGTTCAGGTCAAGTTCCAACTCCAGCCCCAAGTTGGGTTCCCTCCCTCTGTCTTTCCCTGCCCTTCCCCTGTTTGTGCATATTCTCTGGCTCTCTCTTTCTCTCTCTCAAATAAATAAATAAAAATCATTTTAAAAAATGATCTTCTTCCTTAGACATTTCAAAAAATTAAAAGTAAAGAAAGTGTATTTTAGTCTCTTAAAAGAGGTTTTTCTACTGATTATCTTTTTTTTTTTACCCAACTACTTGATTGAATGCTTATTAATTATTTAACTATTGATTAAATCCTTAATATCTATAGATTAATTTTCCAAAATTATGCATTTTTATGTTGCAATTTCCTCCCTTTCTTCTCTTACAATTATTACCTTTGGTTAAAAAGTCATATACTGATATACCAAGGATATGCTTAATATTCTATGCATTGTTACTAATTTATTAACTTTATTACTAGTTGTTTAATCTTTTGATTCTGATAAGGGTCTTATTTCATTAAATATATGTTTTCTATATTTCATTTAATGTGGATTGCTGATGTTCTGTCAATTTTGCATAAAACTTCCTGACCTCTCACTCAGTTCCTAGGCAGATGTGTTTGGGTATTTGTTTCTCTGTTCAGGAAGATGTAATTCAGGGTGGATGTTTGGTGAGTATGTTTTCTGGATTCTTTAAGCCCTTTATTTGTATTCAAAACTTATATTTTCTAGTTACTCCACTTGTAGTTATTATTTTGTATTTTCTGAATATTTTATAGTTTTCCAGTCTTTTCCCTTAGAGACTTGGGTATATTTTCAGAAAACGTTGCCACTGTCTGATTTATTGAGACCCCCCCAGGGAAATTGTGACAGTACCCATCTTACTTTTAACAAAAACAATGAAAAAGAGCTGAAATGCCTCCTGACCATTCCATCTAAAAGCCACTCAAATGAACACATTTCCCAGAAAAATCAAGTTTTTGTAAGAGATATCTGGCACTGATATATTATTCAATGAAAGTAAGTGCTTCCCAAGGCAACCTATCTAGAGCATTCCTCATAAGGAGTCCATTACCAACTACTGAGAGAGCCCTGATTCTCAAGATAAACAAATTCGAAAATCAAGAATAGCATTAGGAGCTTATCTATTGGCACTTTGTTTTAATCGCAGAAGTAAATGTAAAACATTTTAGCAATTGCAAGTATGCATGTATGTGTTTAGGTGCATATCACATCATGAATTTGTTCCAGGTTTTTGTGAGCAGTTTAGGAATATGAACCATCATCTTTCCTGCATTTATTTTTCAATGTTTGGTTTTTTTTTTTTTCCCTGCTGAAAATTTTATTTAACATAATCATCCATTACAGTGTCTAATATTAAGAACATAGCTTAAAATAGGTAAGTAATTTTCTGTTAAGTGTTTTTAAATATTCTTTAAGAATAATAAAAGTTTATTTTTATTTTACTCTCCCCCCCCCAAAAAAAAAATAGTTTCCAGTGTGCCTGGGTGGTTCAGTTGGTTAAGCATCTGCCTTCCACTCAGGTCAATAAATACAAATCTGTGTTTTAAATTCAATAAAGTACATATGTGCGTATGTAATATAGGCAGACAGTGGAGACAGAAAAGAATGAAAACAATGGTTGCAGAACTTAACAAAAATCTGGTGAGTGTTATATGATGGCTATTTTTGGCAATAGAATTGTAAATATGCTAAGCCATAAAATGATTTCTAAATATCCTCATTTTTGATAAAATGAAGTACTTTCCAGAATATTGATCTACTTCATGTTCTGCCAAGAATCTGTAATTTCATCTAATAGGAGTTTGAATATTTATGTTTCTCACCTATAGAATTAGTAACATTTGACTTTTGTGGCTATGTGTTTTATATAAAACACTGGGGCACCTGGGTGACTCAGTTGGTTAAGCATCTGCCTCCAGCTCAGGTCAAGATTCCTGGGTCCTGGGATCAAACCCAGCATGGGCCTTCCTGCTCAGTGGGGAGCCTGCTTCTCCCTCTCCCTCTGCCTGCCACTCTGCCTATTTGTGATCTCTCCCTCTCTCTCTTCTCTGTCAAATGAATTAATAAAATCTTAAAAAAAATAAAACACAATATATCGAGTATTCTTATTGTTATTCACTTATTTCTGTGTTGCTTCTACAACCACGGAAAAGAATTAGCTTCTTTGGGAATTGCTGAGGAAGTGTTTGAAATGGCTGTTCAGCCCCACACCATGGCTCCAACAGTACCCTCTCCCTTCCAGCCCAACACAGACCCTTAGTCTAAACAGGCAGAGAAGTAAAAGAAGAAATCCTTGGAAAAAAAAAAAAAGAAGAAGAAGAAATCCTTGGGATCATAAGTTATCGACATATGGGGAGCAGAAGGACTGAATCTTTCTCATCTCTCCATTTTTAGTAAGTTAGGAGAATGTCTTTCGTTTTTCCCCAAACCAATTAAAATGGAGCAACTCCAAAGAAATCTTTTGGGGCAGTTGGGGGAGGAGCTGCTTTAGGAGGGGAGGCTGATTTCTGCTCAGAACATGCTGATACCTTCTAAACAGGCAGGAGTCAGGACAGGGATGGTGAGCTTCTTGGTACATTTCCTCATCTTCTTGCAAGTCAACCTGTCCTTTCTTCTTCTATAAATCTATTCAGATTTATATTTACCTTGTGATAGTTACTTCTAAATTAACCAAAAACATGTATATATGACCTTAATTAAAGGATTGGAGGACATGTGCTTGTCCAGTAATACTGAAGCATATTAGACCAGCCCAAAGTATGTAAAATTTTACCAATTAATAAAGCTACCGAAGTTTAGACTATTCTCTCTGCTCATTTACTTGTTTCATGGTTTTTGTCTTCAAAAGCATATTCTCTGGAAGAAATATATCTAGAGGAGATGGTCCTCAGCATTATCTGAATAAAAACATCAAGTGAGAATCCCACTAACAAGAAAATGTGTCATCTAATTATTAAGGAATGCTTACTAATCTGGAACATTAACTTTATGATAAGCTATCATATTTCCTGCTAGAACATTACTAGAAAATATATTTTGAAACAATAATGTCCCAGCTTTCTCACCCTTTGACATGAAAGGAATAAGAACAGGTATCTTCTTACATCCTACATGCTATTCTTTTTCTTTTTTTTTTTTTCCTGTTTGTTCACTGTACAGTCTTTCTCACTTTTTAAGGTAGTAAATGAATGAAAAAAATTATGTTTTAAGCAGTGAGTTGAAATAAATTAATGTTTAACTATAAATGAATGAAAAAAATTATGTTTTAAGCAGTGAGTTGAAATAAATTAATGTTTAACTATAATATGTACATTTTGATCTAATAGTTTTAAGGTTCCTTTTTTACTCCCACTCTCAATTGCAGGATCTATATCCTGGTGTCTGTATGCATTGCATAGTGTGCAACAAAAGAAATCATTTTCTATGAATTGTGTCTTGTATGCTTTGGCTTCACTGAGGGGGCTTGAGCTCTCCGCTCTTTGATTTTTCCATTGCTTCACAGTTAATAGGATGAGGGAAGTGACATAATCCTTGCTGTGTTTGCTGTCATTTTTGTGGTGTTTTTGTGTGTGGTGGTGGTTTTTTTAAAATAACATCTTATATCATTAAACCCGAAGAAAAGCTTTGCCTTTTCCTAAATTTTATTTAACATTAGGTTTGCTTTGACAACCAAACTGATGGCATATATTAACTCCTGTAAACTGGAATCCTTACATGCAAATAAGTGGCTAATCGGTACCATACATTGTGTGTATTGTTGTCATAGCCAGTGAAGTCATACACACTTTAGTTGACAGTTATGATTAAGTAGGTTTCTAAGTTTAAAAATGAAATTAAGCCAAACAATATGTAGTGCTATATAAAGCCATATATAGAACATACCCTCTAGCACACATTTTATAAATAAGGGAAAGAAAGCCCAGAACTTTGAGGCTTTTGCATATAGTATGGTAGTTAGTCCCTCAGAGAGCCTGGATGTTGGCCTGCTGGTTTTTCCTTTTGCTGCTCTCTCAAGTATAAATATAGATAAAAGCTAAGTGGAAAAACAAAAAGAACTATAACACAGAGTGACCAATATCTATTGTTTAATTTATATTTCAGAAAGAACAGTTAGGTTAACTTCTGGATACAAACAAACTTCATGAGACTCTCTCTCCTCTAATTTTCAGAATAACATGACTGGTGGGTGAGAACTTCCTCAACTTTCTCTTCAATCTGCAATTGTATATACACTTCTGTTTATTATTTTCTCCTTCATTTTTGTTATAGAGTTCTTGAACCAATGAAAAACACCTTCTTCCATGTGTGCTCTGTATCTCACCCACTCAACAAGAATCTTCTCTGGAACATCACTCTCTCTCCTGTGTAGCATTTGCCTTTTTTTCTCTGGGAGATGCCCCTCGATCATTTAAACACAGTCAACCCTCTTTCACCTCATAGGAAGTTCCCTTTAGATACTCCTGTTCACAACTACTGCCTTGACTAGCTCCTCTACTTCACAGTCATCATGGAAGAACTGATATTTGCTAGCCCTCAGTCTTCACCTTTCACATCTTCACCTAGGAAAGTCTGATTTGTAGTACTGAACCCAAATTGTTCTAAGGCCGTCAATGCCCTCCTGATTCTTAAACCCAGTAAAGTTGGTCAGTACTACTCCTGCCTGACCCATCTGGCATCTAATGCTCTTCATCATTTCTTCTTCAACACTTCATTTTTATTTTCTTTTAAGATTTTATTTATTTGGGGAAAAGAGAGAGCATGAGCAGGGAGAGGTGCAGAGGGAGAAGCAGAACCGCTGAGCAGGGAGCCTGCTGCAGGGCTCCATCCCAGGACCCTGAGATCATGACCTGAGCCAGAGTCAGACACATAACTGACAAACCCACCTGAGGGGCCCCAGATTTTCCCTTTAAAGGACAAGCCTTTTTGTTATATTATTTGTATACTCTGATAATTTTTCACAGGTTATTTATTCAAGAATTGGTAAAGGGGCATTTTTGGTTTTGCTCTCACACCCAAAACAGTGTTTCTTCCCCAACCCCAGTTTTAACCAGAGAAATCCCAGGATGTAACAAGTATAGTAGTTTAATAATGTACAACATTATCTTTTTCATGTCAAATACCATTCAGCAAATATTGAGAGAATACTTACCAAGTTCCAGATACTGTGCTGGATCCTTGGGTTCCTTGCCATTGTGGGGTATCTAGTACAGAGGAAGATTTTGATATTAAAAAAAATTGCAGAATTGTAACATGACAAATGTTAAGAAATAATAATTATAGATGATACTTGTTGAACTCTTAGGCATTTAGTGAAGAAGTATAAAGCTGTGGTATTAGCTTTTAGTTTCAAATTGTGTCAAGAAGTTGGTTTTTATAAAAGTATCAAATATGTGGTTCCACAATCAGTTTTAATTCACAACCAGAAAAATGTGCTTAAGTATGCATAATATCTTACAGCTTGTGAAATAACAAACCAGAATTTTAGCCTGGGAAGACTTGCTGTAAAACTTCTATTAATCATCTAAACTACTTATCTACTTAACATAATTAATCTACTAAATTAATGTTCATCAGATATTTTGGTGATGATTTAGAAGTTTTATCTGAAGTCCTAGCTCTCTTTACTCTTTCATCATTAAATGTCTTTACCATAGCAATAATGTTTTTATTTCATATTGTCCACAGTAAATCCATCTAAATTTTGAGATATCAAACAGGTCTGTCTGTTTTGTTTTGACAAGGCAATCTTAACATCCCCTGGTATAAAGAGTCTTCTCAGAAAATATGTGTTGGAAAATGAGTTTCACTGAAAAAGCTACTTTAATTTTGCTTAACTCATCTTTCCCCATCCTGGTTTGTTTTCTTGTATGTAACATCAGATGAAATAAAAATAAAGATAATCCTCTAAATATGAGAATCACTTGATAATGTCTAAGGAGGTCTTGCACTCTGCATAAAAAAGAGACTAAATAAAATATTAAGGCAGAAATGGAGCCATATTAAAACAGAATGATAGGATCTTTATTAACTCTGAAAATAGGAGTGATTGTTTTAGTATTTTGAGTTTTGCAAGACTTGATATATTGCAGAAACAGATTGATAAAACAGGAACAAGTTAATCTCTTGAAACTACTAGAGGGTAATTTCAGGAAGTAACTGAGGAATAATTTAAATACTTCTACAATAGAAACAAATTATTTTTTACTGCGTTGGGGGGGCAGGTGGGAGGTAGTGGAATATTTTTCATTTCACAACTGCTAAAACTGAGAGGGAAAAAGGATCAAAAAAAGTATTAGAAAACAAGGTATTACTGCACCTGTATGTTCTAGCGTGTGCATATTCATTAATTTCTGACCTCTGTACACTTCTCTCGGAAGAGCATTGATGATAGAAACCACTCTTCCCTCCAAGGGTAACAATCAAAATGTGAATGCCCTCTCTTTTCTCTTTCCACATCTCTGCTAACTAACCTGATCCTCTCCTAATAGCTACCAATTGCTCAAAATGTAGCCTCTGCTTCTTAACGTCCCCAGGATATAGGAGTCAGTGAGGATGAATGATATCTGAGAGAAATAGGAAGAATGAGATGAAGATAGTATCATAGGACAAATTCATCTCTTACTACCATCAAACCCATAATGTATAGTTTACAAGTCAGATACTCTTACTTTTATTGTCTCTCCTCCCAGAATAACAGCCCCAACCACAAAGGGATAAGAGTGTGGTCTTTCTGGAGGACCATGAAATATTCTTTTAAAAAAAAACAGTCTTGTGCTATTATATAGAAGTAGGGGTGTTATGTCTGATAACTTATCTAGCGGAGTATCAGTTGACTAAGCAGAAATATGTTCCTAGTCCTAGTCATAGTAATCAAAATGAAGTATAAGAAGATGGTTTGGGGGCATCTGGGTGGCTCATTTGTTTAAGGGTTTGACTCTTGATTTGGGTTCTGGTCATGATCTCAGGATTGTGAGAGTCAACCCCAAGTCAGGCTCTGTGCTCAGTGGGGAGCCAGCTTAAGGTTCTCTTTCCCTCTGCCCCTCCCCACCACATATATACACTCTCTCTCTCAAATAAACAAATGAAATCTTAAAAAACAAAAAAAGATGGTTTGGAACAAAACAACTCATCAGCTCAATTACATGCAATATTTTGTATTTCTTTGGTGTTAGTTGTGATCTCTCCTCTTTCATTCAAATTTTTATATATATATAATTATTTTCCTCACTGTTACATTAGTCTGTACATTTTTTGGAGAAAGAAAAAATATTAGTATGGTCCCATTAAATATCTGGAACTATTTGTCATGTTTTCTTCAAAAAATTTTTGAAGGTTTACTCTGCCCATAGCACTCTTGAAACATTATAAAAATGTTTTTTGTTTTTGTTTTTCTATGAGAGACTCTTAACTATAGGAAATAAACTGAGGGTTGCTAGAAGTGAGGTGGGGGTGGAATGGGGTAACTGGGTGATGGGCATTAAGGAGGGCATGTGAAGTTTGAGCACTGGGTGTTATAGGCAACTGATAAATCACTGAACTCCATGTCTGACACTAATGACGTACTATATGTTGGCTAATTGAATTTAAATTAAAAGGGAAAAAAATGTGTGTGTGTGTGTGTATGTATGTGTGTTTTGACACAGCTCCAGTCACATTTCACTTTTATTGATCAGCTGGGGTATGGTTTTCAATTAATACAAACATTAAAATATTGTTCTTAAATACAAATATTAAAAACATATCACTCCTATTTTCCATTTATTATCTAAATGAAGTCTCTGCAATGCAGCATATTGAATAGTCAGTGTTAATGTTATTATATAATTTATTCCCATTTGGCCTTTTTTTAATAATTACTTTAAGAAGTTTTGTTTTTTGAATGTGTATATTTTGGCATACTGACTTCACATCTGGTATAAATCAGTTCAGATATTTTAATAGGTCAGGAAAGCCTAAAGTGGTTTTGATTAAAGAACTATGTTTTGGTGTAATTGTGATTACCAATATAGCATTCATTTTTATCTGTTCTTTGGAAAACAACAGTATGCACTTATTAATACATTACATATGAAGATGATGTTCAAATTCACTTATGTTTTTGTTACAGAGGATCAAAGTTTCATTAGGGACTAGGGATTCATTTTGTATTTATGCAGATCTGGCATTTTTCATCTAATGTGCCCTCGTGAGAATTTTCAACAGATGCAAAGACTGGGGGTTCCCAATTCGTAGATTTTGTTCAGTTATTCTGTTAACTATTCTTTCAAAGCTTTCTAATGAACCATTCTGGAGATTTGAGATCTTCAGTCTGAAAAATTAACCACCTGTGTTAGCTAGAATTTAGCACTGAATGCATAAAGAAACAATTATAAAGAGAGAGAATAAAATATAATTTAAATTTTAAAGGACACATAAGTTAAGAGTGATAGAAAATGAAGGGCAGATACGTGTAGTCAGATACGTGTATTGGACCTGCAATCACAAGAAAGAAATTGAAGCATATAGAAAGTACTTGCTGCTTATGAAAAATTATTTCATCCTTGCAAAGACAGGAATATCCATTAACATAGTAAGTAAAAAGAAATACAAGAATAAACGCCATGTGGAACTATAGACTAATGAAAATTCACATGTACGCAAATGACTGTATCAAATAACGCAGCAGTTGAAAAACTCATATTCCAAATTAATTCTAGAGCCATAATTAGAAATGTTGGTAAATGAACACATAAATCTTTTTTAAGGAAAATAAGCTAAGATTAAATATATGATTGAATGTCAGTTTTAATTTCAAAAGTAATTGAAAGCCCAAAGCAATATGCATAATTTCAAGGTAAGATTGTAAAGTCCAATAATAATATATTGTTTTACAGTAAGTAGCTAAATGCAAACAAATAAATAAAAGTCTAGCAATCTTCAACAAGAGAAAACAACGAAGAGCACAATCTTACATAATCATTTTCTAAAACGAGCCGAGAAAGAAAGCTGCTCCTTGGACAATGTCAAAATCCTATCCCCACCACCCTGAAGGTCTCCCTCCAAAAGGATACATTCTCTAAGTGACAAAATTCTGCAAATTAATAGGAGTATATTTATATTTGTAGAGAAGCTAAGAGATAAGAAAGCAGTTTAATATGAAAATGATAAAAACTCCTCCCTTCAAGCTAATGCTATTTGGACCAATCAAAAAGTGCAAGGAAAACTGACAACAAAATTGAACTGCCCCTAGCAATAAAGAGAGCCTAAGTAACATAAACCAGTGATAGGACAAAAGAGAAAACAGGAGAGAATCTTGAAGTTAAAATTTAGGAGTAAAAAGGATATTGAAGTCCCTCTTCCCCCAGTCCCCTCTCCCCAAAGGCAAACAAGAAGTCAGGAACCCAAAACTACAAATATTAATTTCATGCTCTTCTTATGAGTTTGTGTGAGAATAACTGCTGATGTACAAAAGATATCTAAAATTCAAGAAACAAAGCAGAAGCTGACACATTCACAGAACCCAAAGTCTGATGGGCTTCCCTATAATAAACGACACTTCTTACTGGGTTGAGAAAACCCTATACAGGTCTATTTTATAAAATCAGAGCTTGAAGAATGTATCCTAAGTCCACCAACCCTAATAAATCTTTGTTTTAGCTGATTTTTTTCTATCTGAACTGTGCTCTTAGACTACCTATAAATAAATGCAACATATACTCTTCAAGCTTCAAGTTCTAGTTTTACAGAAAAGAGAAACTGCTCTAACATTAATGGAAAAGTCACCCAAAGTCAGTCACCCGAAATGAATAGTCAGCATAATTCCCCTGGTGAGCAAAATGGAGGAAGAGAAAGGGAAAAGAAAAACAGCAGCATTAAAAGAGAAACTGCATAACAGAAGAAAAATAAGAAAAAAGACAAAAACGTAGCACCTACATAATAAGAATCAATTTTGGAAGTAAATTATCACAAGAACTAGAACACATACCTATATCTGCTCCATACTTAGCTGAAAATGAGGACCATGAATTCATTGAGTATATATGTACAATCAGTGTGCATCAGTGTGTACTACCAGTTATGCACATGCGTACACACACAACACACACAGCAGCAAGAAAATAGTAAGCATGTTGTCTCTAGGTCACCTGTGGTGACTTTGGTGATAAAATTGCTAGTGGATGCATAATTCTAGACTACAGTGAGTTCAGATTGGTTTCCAGTGTCTCTTTTATTGAGCCAGCAGTCCGGCCAGGTATGCTGGTTTCATGACAATGGCAGAAACACAAGAGAGCAAATCCAAATGTGCCCTTTCTTGGCATCATATCTGCTAATATCGCACTTGAAAAACCAAATCACATAGCCAAAAAATGTCAAGAGTTTCAGAGGACACTCTATGTCTGGGAGATATAAAGCAAAGCTATATAATAAAAAAGTGGGGGGGTGGCTTGAGACAAGCCAATGATTTAAACTACCATAGTATCAAAGATAAAATGTTAAAATTATGAGAATTCAAATAATAGATATGGGACAAAAATTACTATTGCATGACTGAAAAATCCTTCTGGAATAGCAAGAAGTCAAATGGGGGACTGAAAGTTAAGTTGTAGCCAAGAGAATAGCTTAAGATACAGTGAAATAAAAGTAAAAGGACATTAAAATAATTAGGCAAGATGATGTCGATGACAAAGATGACCTAACATAGATATAAATGATGTTCATAATGAGGTAAAAATCTCAATATATGATATTGAGAATGTATCAAAGTTTGTATTAGAAGTAAACATCTATTTAATTAAGTAATAACCAAATAATAAATTCTGCATATTGTAAAGCACCATTGTACAAGACAAATTAATACAAAATAATGAATAATGAGTTGTAATTTAATTATGAAACTTCAGAATAAAGAAATATTTGTGTATAGAGATTTTTAAAAATTTCTAAAAGAATGAAATTTGCTTCAAACATCTCAGTAACAGGAAATTCCAGAATTTAAAAAAAATAACATTTGCAATTTATGCCTTATTGTAGTGTTTATACTTTCTATCTATTAAAAAATAAACAGGGACAAGATAATCACAGTCAAATTAACCCTTTGGTTGAAAACAATAATACAATCTTAAATAAGACTTCCATTTTCAGGGGTGCCTGCATGGCTCGGTCAGTGAAGCGTCTGTCTTTGCCTCAAGTTATGTCTCTCTTTCTCAAAAAAAAAAAAAAAAAAAAAAAATCTTAAAAACAAACAAATAAACAAACAAAAACTATGCCCGTCAGAAAGCTGAAGACACAGAGAAACCTAAATCAATAAAATTTTAGAAATGAGAATGCCAGGAAAGACAAGAAAAATGTTAAATGACAGATTAGAACTCATTAGATCTCTAAAATTTCTAAAAATATATTTTAAAGTTACTTGCATGGTTAGTAAATAGGTGTTTTGCCTGTGAGTTTTCTATTAGGTACTCTAATTTATTTTTCTTTATAATGTAAATATATACATTAAAGTGCTTATGATAAAAACAGAAAACTTCATGTTTGACAGATGAGTATGTTATTTTTTATTGCTGTTAGTTGAATGACTTTAAAAGTACAATTTTTCAGGAAAAAAAGTGAAAATAGGATAAAGCCTTTACAGAAACTACCAAATAAGATGTAAAATTTTCACTTCAATAAGTTAAATAAACAGAGAAAAAGAGAAGCAGACTCAATAAAATTTCAATAAAGTATATTTCTGGTTGAAGCATCATTACTCTTGTCAAATGAAATAGAATTAATTCAGTGAATTGGGGCTTCCAGTTCTGTATCACGAAATGAGTTAGTATATTAAAATTTTTTAGGTAATAATTTGCTATATGTTTTGGCTCATAATAGAATAAAACTTTATCTCATAAAATTAGAAAAACATTAGGTACTTAATGAAATAGCTACCTTTGTCAAGTTTGAAGATCATTAAGTTTTGGGTTAAGCTACAAATTCTAATGATATGGACATTAGCTCATCTATCATACACTTGACATTTTAACATGTTCATTACATCTAAATATCATTACCTGTAAAATAGCAATATTTTGAGGCCTTATTCACTATGTTCAAGTAAAAATGCTATTTTTTAAAATAGTCTTGATATTTTAAAAACTTGCTTATTTCTGTATGGTCTTACCATCCATTTTCTGTGTTCAAAACAACTTAACAATAAATATATCTTTTTCCAAAACTTTAATTGGAGATTTATAGAAGCATATTCACTAATTAATTCCTTCTTCAAGTAGTATTGAATACTTCTATATAGAATGATTTCAGAAAGTTTCTTTACTAAAAAACATATATTATCAAAGGCTAATTTAATTATTTCTACTCTGCATTTTAAATGCAGCATTTTTGAGTCAAAAATGAATACTTTTCTAACAGATAAAACATATTTTAATCTTTATTTTTACTCTTTATTACTTTAGAACGTATGAATTGCCATTCTTAGAAGTCAAAAATGCTATGTCAACATTTCTTATGATTCACCTAATAAGTTTTACTATGTCAATTCTAATGTTAAACATAAGTAGTATATACGATGTGCATAAAAATGGGAAGGCAGTGCACCTGGGTGGCTAAGTCAGTTAAGTGTCTGCCTTCAGCTCAGGCCATGATCCTGGGGTCCTAGGATCAAGCACCCTGTGGAGGTCCCTGCTCAGGGGGGAATCTGTTTCTCCCTCTCTTCAGCGCCTCCCCCTGGCTCTGCTCACACACACGCTCTCTCTCTGTCTCTCAAACAAATAAATAAAATATTTTTAAAAAGGGAAAGTAATAGAAAAGACTACTCACAATGCCATCAGAAATGATGAATACTTACTGTTTACATCCACGTGGATGTGGATGGAACTGGAGGGTATTCTGCTAAGCAAAAGAAGTCAGTCAGAGAAAACCATTATCATGTGGTTTCACTCATATGTGGAACATAAGAAACAATGCAGAAGACCATAAGGCATGGGTGGGAAAACTGGATAGGAAGAAATCAGAGAAAGAGAAAAACCATGAGAAACTCATATCAATGGGAAACAAATTGAAGGTTGCAGGAGGGAGAGGATTGAGGGGGTGTTGTAATGGGTGGTGGACATTAAGGAGGGCACAAGATGTGATGAGCACTGGGTGTTATAAGTAGCTGATGAATTGTTGAGCTCTGAATCTGAAACCATGGATGTACTATCTGTTGGCTAATTGAATTTAAATTAAAAAAAAAAGACTGTTAGCAATGGCTATGCCATATTATGAAATAAAGGATAATATTTTTAAAAGATTTTATTTATTTGAGAGAGAGAGAGCATAAGAAGTGGGGTGGGATGAGCAGACAGAGAGAGAGTTGAGCAGGGAGCCTGATGCACAGCTCAATCCCAGGACCCTAGGATCATGACCTGAGCTGAAGACAGACATTTCACCAACTGAGCTACCCAGGCACCCCAGTGAAATGAAGGGTAATTTTTTAAAAATGTTTTTTAATTTATGTAATATCCATGTCTCTGAAATGAATACATAATACTTTTATAATCAAATTATTCACTTTTTACTTATAAAACATACTATCAAATATGAAGCAAATAATGCAAAATATCATGTATACGTTCTCCTTTCAGTCACTGCTGGCTCTAAATTCATAATTATTCCAGAACTCAGTATACACTTGATTATATATTATTTAGAATTGTGTGTATGTAAGAAGTACCACGTGGTGTTTCCAAAACTTCACTTACCACTCTTCTGTGTTATTTATCTTCACCATTGAGGAAGTAACTGCTGTTCACCAAGAAACCACATTTCTTTTTCTTCCTGAGCATGGACACAGACTACAGTTCCCAGTTGCATAGCTAAATATGACTATATGTACCAAATTCTAACTAAAAACCTATTAGTAGAAGTGATGTGAGTTTTTAAAGGGCTTTTTTTCTTTTCTTTAACATGTGTTATTTGTTTCAGAGGTACAGATCTGTGATTCATCAGTCTTACACAATTCACAGTACATGCCCTTTCCAATATCTGTCGCCCAGCACCCCATCCCTCCCATCCCCCTCCCTGTCAGCAACCCTCAGTACATTTCCAGGGATTAAGAGTCTCTTATGGTTTGTCTCCCTCTCCAGTCCCATCTTGTTTCATTTTTCTCTTCCTTCTCCCCATGACCCCCCACCCTGCCTCTCAAATTCCTCATACCAGAGAAATCATATAATAATTGTCTTTCTCTGATTGACTTATTTCACTTAGCGCAGTACCCTCTAGTTCCATCCATGTCATTGCAAATGGTAAGATTTCATTTCTTTTGATGGCTGCATAGTATTCCATTGTGTATATATATATACTCCCTCTTCTTTATCCATTCATCTGTTAACGATATCTAGGCTCTTTCCATAGTTTGGCGATTGTGGGCATTGCTGCTATAAACGTTTGAGTGCACGTGACCCTTTGGATCACTACATTTGTATCTTTGGGGTAAATACTCAGTAGTGTGATTGCCAGGTCATAGGGTAGCTTTATTTTCAACTTTTGAGGAACCTCGATGCTGTTTACCACAGTGGCTGCACCAGCTTGCATTCCCACCAACATTGAGGAGGGTTTCCCTTTCCCTGCATCCCCACCAACATCTGTCATTTCCTGACTTGTTAATTTTAGACATTCTGACTGGTGTGAGGTGATATCTCACTTTGGTTTTGATTTGTATTTCCCTGATGCCGAGTGATGTGGAGCACTTTTTCATGTGTCTGTTGGCCAACTAGATGTCTTCTTTGCAGAAATGTCTGTTCATGTCCTCTGCCCATTTCTTGATTGGATTCTTTGTTCTTTGGGTGTTGAGTTTGATAAATTCTTTATAGCTTTTGGATACTAGCCCTTTATCTGATATGTCGTTTGCAAATATCTTCTCCCATTCTGTTGGTTGTCTCTTGGTTTTGTTGACTTTTTTTGCTGTGCAAAAGGTTTTGATCTTGATGAAGCCCCAATAATTCATTTTTGCCCTTGCTTTCCTTCCCTTTGGTGATGTTTCTAGGAAGAAGTTGCTGTGGCTGAGGTTGAAGAGGTTGTTATTTTTATTTTTTATTTTTTTAAAGATTTTGACAGGCAGAGATCACAAGAAGGCAGAGAGGCAGATGAGAGAGAGGAGGAAGCAGGCTCTCTGCTGAGCAGAGAGCCTGACGTGGCTCGATCCCAGGATGCTGGGATCACAGCCCAAGCCAAAGGCAGAGGCTTCAACCCACTGAGCCACCCAGGCGTCCCAAAGAGGTTTTTAAGGTAGTTGTTTACGATCTTTACATTCTGTTTCTCCATCAACTGACAAGAACCATATGATTATAAAACTGTAAGGGTTGGGGCACCTGGATGGCTCAGTTGGTTGAACATGACTTTTGATTTCTGCTCAGGTCATGAACTCAGGGTGGTGGGATCAAGCCCTGCATCAGACTTGACTACACTGGGCATGGAGCCTGCTTAAGATTCTCTCCTCCCTCTGCCCCTGCCCCCACTTGCACACACTCTCTCTCTCAAAAAAAAAAAAAAAAAAAAAAAAAAAAAAAGCAAAAACTAAGGGTTGGTGAGCTACGTGAAGAAATAAGCTTTGGTAAATATAATACCACTTGGAGGAGAGCCATCTGCCAGGGAGAAATACCTGACTCAGGCGGTTAAACAGTTGAGAAAACAAACTTGTATAATGTTGGCTTAATTGTTATTACTGCCTAGCCTACCCTCTCTAATGCAAACTTTAACCTAGTATGTATTGGGGAAGGAGAAGATCTCCTCAGAAAACAACAATAATGAAATGATAAAAAGTATAAGTTATTTTAAAAAGTATTTGAAAATTTTATATAATGAGTTACAAGACCACTTAAGTGGAATGTCTTGTGGTTTAGTAACTGTTAATTATAGACACCAGTATTTCCTCTTGAGAGCCCCATGATATGTCATATGATATCAAGATTCTACATTTTGCTGTTTGAGAAGTAATTCCAATATTAAGTAAAATTATAAAAATATTTTCTGGATTAAGATTAATTTACAGGGGTGCCTGGGTGGCTCAGACTGTTAAGGGCATGACTCGATTTTAGCTCAGGCCATGATTTCAGGGTCAAGAGATCAAGCCTGGCCTCATGCTCCACTTTGGGTGTGGAGCCTGCTTAAGATTCTCTCTCCCTCTGCCCCTTACTCTCTCTCTCTCAAAAAGAAAAAAGAATAATAATTTACATGTATAGCTTTGTTCCTAGTCATCGTTTTGGTTCTCAGTGAAATTTGAGACTCTTTACAACCTTGAAATGATAATTGGAAATTTTGTGTCATATATTTTAAATTTGTAAGTGAAAATCACCACCATATATAATTTACACAACCTTTTTAGAACCGAAACATACTTGTTCTCATACTTTATCCAAAGGTTATAGGAAGGCCAAATGAGAATGAGTTGTTAAAGTAAATTAGGGATCCTATTTCCTCCAATCATAAGAGTCTTCAATTGAACGTCAGATCAAGCTGGCACAGTCTAGAGAATAA
Source organism: Mustela putorius furo (assembly GCF_011764305.1). NCBI lineage: Eukaryota > Metazoa > Chordata > Mammalia > Carnivora > Mustelidae > Mustela > Mustela putorius. The sequence goes on along the minus strand of NW_025421375.1, from coordinate 16,079,749 downwards.
GAAAATAAAAGTGAAAGATTTTGGCAAACTGTTCTACCCTGTAAGTAAATGTTGAATTTTGCTCCATTACCCTATTCTGTGAACCTATTTAGATAACTGTATGTTTTAAGAGAGAAAGTAATGTATTAAAGGCAAAGCAAGGTAAGAGATAAGAACCAGTTGTATGCCATATGTTATCACAAATAATGATATTACAACAATCCTATGAAGTAGATTTTAGTAATCTCATTTTTTTTTACAGAGAGAAACTGAAGCTTCTATTGTCAAAGCTAAAAAAAAAAAAATTATGAAGTGCCAAGTTGCAGGTCCAAACCCAGAATTACCCAATTTAAGTCTTTCAATCTCCAGGCCCTTTGTCCTTTTTACTCTGCTAAATATACATGAGAATCATGTACTGTCTGTTTCCCTCACATGGGAAGACCAGTAAAGTTGTAACCTAATCGGATTTTTTTTTTTTTTTTGGTGAAAATACAAAGAAACACTAAGACAACTGTCCCAATTGTGTTAGTTTCCTGTGGTTGCCATAGCAAACATCACAAGCTGAGTGAATTAAAAATACAGAAGTATAATCTCCACAGTTCTTGGGGTCAGAATTCCCAAGTCAAGGTGTTAGTGGGGCCATCCTCCCCCTAGAGCTTCTTGACAATATCCTTTCTTGGTTAATTCTGGCAGTTTGCAGCCTTCTTTGGCTTGTACTGTATCACTCCACTTTCTCCCTGTTTTCAAATAGCTGTCTCACCTCTTTGTGTCTCTGTAGCTCCCTTCCTCTTAAGGACACTGGTCATTGGACTTGGGGCACACCCTAATCTAGTATCCTTATCTTAACTTGATTATATCTGCAAAAAACTTTTTTCTAGATTAGATCATTTTCATAAATATCAGGTGTTGCAACTTCAACATGCATTTTGGGGGCTGGGGGACACAATTTACTCACTATACTAAGTCATCTTGGGTTTGGGGTATTTCTAAGAAAAAATAATAAGAGCCAATAAGCATATTTTGTGGAGATCTCTTAATATTATCCCTGTCTTGAACTGTGGTCTGTATGTGTACAACAAAGATGATTTCCAGGACCCTTTAGCTTAGGACTATTTCCAAACCTTCTTCTATTAACATCATAGCCTCAGGTTTTGTGTAGCACCAACCAATATACATGTATGGATGAAATGATAAAACAGATGCCTAAGATAGATAGCTGTTGATACCAAAATACACTCTTATTTTCTAGGAAGAAAAAACAATTCTGGATGGAGTCACTAGCATGTACTCTATTGCCCTGTAACTAGGTTAATTAAGTGTATTTGACTAAACTTGAACATCACAATTAGATTTACAATAGATTTGACTCATTTAGGAAATTATGTGATGGACTATAAGAACCCTTGAGAACTCATTTGGTTCTTCAGTCTAAAAATATTTGGTTATTTAGAGAAGTATCTTTTATTTGACTAATTTTTAATCAATGGGTGTTTTCTTTCCCATTTGATACATATTAGCAATTGGATCTCTATTGGATGCACTGGGTTTGTGTAGTCTACAAAGATTTCTCTAAAATAGTTACAGTTCACTTTAAACACTGATTTTTTTTTTATTTGTTTGTTTTTTTAGATTTGTGTTCCTCCTTTTCTTGGAATCCTGAATTCTGTGATTCCGGGCACTCCCATATACCTTTTCCTTTTATGGTTTCCATTAATGCAGCTTTTTTTTTCAATTTTTTTAAAATCAAAAATTGGATATATCCAGATGGCCTCATGCTTATACATTTCAAAATTACCAATATTGCATGTAATTTTCAAATATTATATTATTCAGTTTTACTGGTACTTAAAGTTAGCTATAAGAAAAATATCTTGGGAATTTTACCTTAATATATTTAATTAAAATTTAAAGTAGTTTTAAATTGTTTAGTACCATGCTTAGTATTTTGCTATTTTTTTGAACTTAGAAAAAAAAACTCAGAAGTATAGGTGCAGCATTGTTACTCACTCATTTGAGCCGTCTAGAATCCTTACAGTACCATTAATCTCACTTTGGTGTACTCCCACCACAGCTGAATGTTATTGTAATTATAAGCGTTTCACTGACTCCCTTATTCAATTTTTTTCTTTCAAGTGGAGAAAAAGTATTATAAATTAATGTTTTCTTCATATCCCTTTTCCCATTATGGATGGCATTGGATTTCGATAAATTACATTCCCTAATTTTATAGTTTTCTTTATAGTATCCATGTGTTCATTTTTATGTACTAAAAATTTGTATTAACAATTTAAATACCTAGAGTAGGTAATGCTGCATAAAGGCTGAGGGATATATTCCAAGAATGAAACTGGTATTGATCTATCAAAGTGTCGGGCTGTTCATACATGGTGAGAGGCACTGATGGTGAGGAGGTGAACTTTTGGAGAAGTATATTTGCCTAGTTTGGAAGCCCCAAAGCCGTGGGAAAGGGAAAGGTGGGAGTAAAGTACAAATAAGCAATCACCTTTGGCTTAGGAGTTCCAAACTGATAGGACAGGAATGGAATACAGTTGGCTTTAGGAAATAGTATTTAGTGGAACACAAATAAGCAGATGATGGTCATAAGACAAGGAATCAAAACACTGAAATGGGTTTGGCACAGAACACAAAGAATGCAAATGATAGGATGAGGTATCCTGTACAAATGAGTAGTCCCTACCATTCAAAACACAAAATTATGACTTTGATCATAATGTTCAGGAGAATTCCTCTGTATTAATCTTCAATCCCTCCTGACAGCATAGTCTTAAAAGGACTGCACTTGGAGGAAGAGTTCACCATACAGTTTAGTAAGTGGTTAGAAAAGCTACAAATGCAGAGCAATAGATGTGGTGTCATACTATGGAAACTCCACTATAATGTCTGCAGAACCTGTGGGCTCTTCCTAGCCTGAAGTATTCTGTTCCACTCTGTTCATTCATATATTTTGGATTTCGATCTTTCATTCAAGCTACATTAATCATCCTCCACTGTGTCCTGAGACTCTCTGAGTGAATACCAGCTGCCCATTCTCCTACGAACCATGTGTCTCTCATCTCAGACATAGACTTAAACGGTTTCATGCTAAGTGAAATAAGTCAGAGGAAGACAAATATCATGCGGTTTTACGTATATGTGGAATCAAATAAAACAAAACAAAAGAACACACAAAAAATGAAGTGAGCATTCTTTTGATATTGAGCATCACATGATTCAAGCTCTAGTAAAAATCCTCATTGTTAAGGTTTTCTCTCCTTTCTCAAACTCATTTTATTTTTCCTATTTGTTTCCAAGTAACTGCCCCACTTTGGGAAATGTAGCTTGACCTTATGCTCCTCTGACTTCCCTATCTGTCAGGACTTTGAAACTTTCACTACTGCAGCTACTCAGTCTGATGGCTCTTCTGGTGGCTCAACCAGGAGCCCTTCCTCATGGAACTGGTCTCCATTTGAAACATTCAAATAGAATATAATTCACGGAGGGAGGGAGGGAGCACAGCACTGCCGTTCCTCTCTTTGTGCTGTATTTTATTTTTTATTTTAGTTCTTAACATGGAAAATGGGAATAACATCTCAAAAGATTGAGGATTAAAAGAAAAAAAGAAGATTGAGGGTTAACAATTTAACACATCTAAAATGATTGAATGATGTGTGCTCACTAGGAAACACCCCACAATTATCGTTTTTTGGTGTTTTTTTTTTTCCCCCTTCTGCTTCATGCTCACCATTTCCCTTCCAAATGTCTCAACCCTTTAGTTTCTTTTTGCCCGATGGTTAATCACATTGTAACATTTTTCTGTGCGCTTTTGATTTCAATCTTCCCCTATGTTAAAATCTCTCTAGTGTATCTGCAAGCTTTCCTTCTCAACGTTCTACACATTCTCCCTTAATATGTAGTACATATCCTCAAGTTTTTCCCAGCTTAATCCATCTTTTGGCTCTTGATTCCTCTTCTGTCTACTGCTTATCATAATTGCTCTTCTTTCTTCCCCACTGGCAGTCTGGGTTCTGCCTCGTTCCATCCTGGAAACTGCCCCTCATCAACTGTACTGATGGTCTTTTAGCAGACATTGCCAGGGCTCTCTCCATAAGCCCTAGATTGGATTTTCTTGCCCACCAGGCTCCTGTTGTGCATTCACTTCCAATTGCCAGCACCAACATGTCTTTAATAAAAGCTTGTCCTCCCAGGCTATTGGAACTCGTGTGGCCTAAAAGGACAAAAAAACTGGAAATGTCAGAATTTACGTATCTGGGTCACTCTTGACCCAAGGCTGATGAATCTGGGAGTATAATTATCCTAGCCCTATTACTCCTTGCTTGTGTGGAGTGTTCTATAAATGCCAGTGAGGTCTATTTATTTGATGGTGTTGTTCAAGTTTTACATAATCTTAAGAGTTTTTTGGGCTGTTTTTCTATCAACTTTTAGGAAGTTTGAAATCTGTGCTTGTGCAGATATTTATATATGCTTCTGTTTGGGAAGTTTTGCTTTATTTATTTTGAAGTTCTATTATTAGATATGCAGATATTTAAGATAGTCATGTCTTCTTGATGACTTGAAGACTTTTTTAAACAATTTACTCATTTATCCTTGATCCTTCTGATATTCATATAGATAGCCATTGAAGCTGCTTTATGTTTACTTTTACATGATATGTAATAATTTTTGTACTTGTCAACTATTATTGTTTTCATATTTAAATTGTGTGGAGGTTTTGGTATCAATCCTATATTTGGATGTTGTTTTCCTCATTCTTTTAAAATAAGATTTATTGGAGTCTAATTGAAGTATAATTTCCATATAAACTCATCTTTTGGGTAGATATAGTTCATTGGACTTTATTAAATTATGCAGTCATGCAATCACCAACATAATTAAGATTTCAAACATTTACATCACTTAAAAATAATCCCTAATATTCTTTTGTAGTTAATAATCTCCTTCCATCCCCAGTCTCTGGAAACCGCTGTTTTAATTTCTGTCCCTATGGTTTTGTACTGGAACAAAACTATATAGCCATTTATGTTTGGCTTTTTGTACTAACATAATGGTTTTGAAATTTATCCATGGTGATGCATATGCCAGTTGTCTTCATTATTGTTGAGTTGTTGCAATAGAAACTAGTCTCACAATTAGTGGAATTTTTAGATCATACCTAATTATTTAATGAATGTATTAGTATAGTTGAGTTTACACCTCTCATCTTGCTATTTGTTTTCTATTTGTCCATTTATACTTTTTTTTCTTTTTTTAAGATTTTATTTATTTATGACACAGAGAGAGAGATCAGAAGTAGACAGAAAGACAGGCAGAGAGAAAGGGGGAAGCAGACTCCCTGCTGAACAGAGAGCCCAATGCGGGGCTCGATCCTGGGACCCTGAGACCATGACCTGAGCTGAAGGCAGAGGCTTAACCCACTGAGCCACCTGGGCACCCCTATTCCTTTTTAAATCCTTCTTTTGGATTGAATAGAATGTATATTCCCTTGTATCTCCACTGTTTGTTTTTCTAGTACTCTCTCTTTGGTTTACTCCCTTACTTGTTCCCCAGTGTTCAAAGATGTGTCTTCAACTTAATACATTCTACCATCTGGTGATGTTATACATATCAGACTTACTGTATCATATTTAATGTAAAATCCTTACGGCAGTACACTTCTATTTTATCCCCATTCGTGTGGGGATATATGATATATGATATCATATATTTTGCTTGTATTATAATGAACCTCACAATATTTTTTTCATATGTAAAATAAGGAACTAAATTTACTTTTAAAGAAATATAAGAAACAAAAAAATCAAAGTTCCTATATTAAAATTACATTTTTTTTTCTTTCCAGGGCCCTTTATTCCTTTTATAAATCTAAATTTCCATGTAATATTTTTAGTTGAATAATTTTTGTTAGGGTTTTTAATAGTGAAGGTCTAATGCAAAAATAAATAAATAGATAAATAAATAAATAAATAAATAAATTCACAAGCTTTTGTTTGTCTAAAATAGTTTCTTACTTACTTTTATTTTTAAAGGATATTTTAAAGAAAATTCTATGTTGACTTGATATAGTTTATTTTATTTTGCTTAGTTTTATTGGACTTCTTGGACCTGTGGGTTACTATTTTAATAAAGGTAAAATTTATCTTACCCTCTTTTTGTAACATATCTTCATTCTTAGGCATTGGGAATTGTAACTGATGTGGATATAGGGTTTTTTCTCCCCCTTTGCACAGTATTTGACTTCATCCTAAAAGACAGTTGTGGTTACTGCATCCTTTAAAGCTTGTTTTTATTCTTGAGAGGATGGATTTACAGTAGTCTTCCTTGAGAGCTTGCCCCCTACAACCAAGGCTATCTGCTCTGTGCCACAAGTATTCAACAAAGTGTCTGCACTCTAGTTGAAACGTAACATCCATCTGGCTTCTAGAAGCTTTGGAAATTCTCTCAAGCAATTTTTTTTTCTTTGTGTGTGCCTAGTGGAGTGAAATCCTATTTGTGTATTTCTTAGGATTCATCCAAATATTCAGCATTGGGACCCCTGTGCTGATTTCTTGAGTGTGTGAGTGTATTATCAACAAAGTTTTTTTTTTTTAGTACTTTGCTCTTAAAACTCCATGTGCTTTGGCCTCCCCAAACTTTAATATCTGTTTCCTTAATCCAGCAAGACTGCCATGCTCTGTTTGGATTTCTTCCTGCCCTCGTCATGATCTGAAGAGAGGATTCTCCCTGTCTAGGCAGAATGCCAGGGCAAACATGATCTCACCTTTGTTGTTTCTTCTCTCTCAAGGATAATAGCACTGTGATGTCTGGTGTCAAATATCTGAAAGACATGTTTTATACACTGTGTCAAATTCATAGTTGTTGATGCTAGGAGAGCAAGTCAGGTACCAGATACTGTATCATGTTTCAAGTATTCTACAATAATGTGGTTGATTTTTTGTTTTGTTCTCATTTTGAAGGTTATTAGCATTGGCTTGTGTTTCTGAATTCATGTGAAAAAATGTGTATGTTTATCACTGCATTTTTCTGGGGAGAAAGACCATAGCTTTCATCTTTCTCAGAGATCCTAGTGTATATGAGTGTGCATATTTGCTTTGTGATTTCTAACCAATTCTATGATGCTGACCGTACAAGATGCCAAAGAAAAGGATTAATTTACTGAGACTGCTGTTCTGTGATAGTAAATAAAATGCCAGTGACACTTACAAAATATATTTTAAAATTTCATAATAATAAACTACAAATTAATAGAGTGTAGTGGTATGTATGTGGAATAATTAATTTGTTCATAGTTCTGGAAAGATAGAAAATGTTCAGTAAATACTTAACAAACACATATTGAACTTAAGTTTCTGTAGAAGGTATTGGTAGAGGTGGTGGTTAGATAATTGGGAGCACTTCCATATTAAATGATCACATACTAAATTTGATTGTCATTATTCATTCTGTTTTAATCATCTGTGACTAGATGTAAAAATGACAATATGACATGTAATGTATACTTCTTATACACATTTTATTCACTTTCTGTATACAGCCCATAGACATAGGTCCTGAAAACACTTACCTTAAACACATCTTTTAGTATCATAATAAAACTAATTTTAGTGAAGTCATATTAGAAATACCTCTCCATTAAGATAAGTTTAAAGACTCTAGTAACTTATATTTTACTATTTATATATTCATTGGTAAATGATTAAAATAAAGAATATGTTTAGTATTAGGGAAAAATGCTTTCTAAAAAAGTATTTAACAATACAAATAACTTCTTTTTAAGTCCTGAGTTTTAAGGAGTAGCTTTGCATGCCAACTTTATTAGAAACAACAGAAATATTTAGAAAATAAATATAGTTTACACTTGTATGATTTAAATACTTATTAATTTGAGCATTGATAAACCTGTGAATATTATCTACTGAGTTATTTTTACTATATCACAGATCTTTAACCATCTTCATTGCAATGTGATTTAACATTATTTTCAAGCCAATAGGCAAAAATGAAATATGACCACTAAAACTTGTTACCAAGGGTTTGATACATTATTCATCCACTTTCCTTTTAAGTTATTGAAGAGCAAAATGTTCAGAGTCTAGACTTTTGAATTCTTATTCTGTAGGAAGATGAGGACAATTATTCCTTGCAGATTTAAGGAAACAACTATACTTGCTGCAAAATTTTGCTATGTTCAAAATGAAGAATGGGAAAAGAAGGTCTCAAAGTACCAATTTTTAAATATAAAAGAATATAATTTTATTTTCCTGGATATTAAATAAAATGTTAGTACCATTCAATTTATATCTACCTCTTCTATCCTGTTATCATTCTATTTTATTTGAGTATACTCATGATGATCCTCTGACAAGAGGCAGATATCTGATCAATTATAGTATATTACAAATTTTAAGAGGCCTAGCAACACTGAAACCCCATTCATTTTAAGAAATATGACTTAGCAATATAAGTTGCATATGAAGGTTACAACAATTTCAGATTTCATAGTTACTCTATTGTAAGGGCTGACCCCATTCATTCACATATCTCTGCAAGTTCTGCTGAAACAGCAGGATTTTCAAACTGGCTGTGAAATTAGATTTTTCCATCATGAACAATAAAAGCTGTCATCAATCTGATCTCTAAAGGAAAAAAAAAAGCCTGTTTATCATCGTATATTTCTATTTCCTATAAATATTTTCTCTGATCATAATATGCAAAGGGTAGTACAAAGTTCACTTTTGTGTATTTAAGGATTTTTTTAAAATTTCTTTATTTTCAGCATAACAGTATTCATTGTTTTTGCATCACACCCAGTGCTCCATGCAATCCATGCCCTCTCTAATACCCACCACCTGGTTCCCCCAACCCCCCATGCCCTGCCGCTTCAAACCCCTCATGGTTCACCTCCCCTTCCAATTTCCCTCAACTCCCTTCTCCACTCTAATTCCCCTTGTCCTCCATGCTATTTGTTATGCTCCACAAATAAGTGAAACCATATGATGATTGACTCTCTCTGCTTGACTTATTTCACTCAGCATAATCTTTTCCAGTCCCATCCATGTTGCTACAAAAGTTGGGTATTCAACCTTTCTGATGGAGGCATAATACTCCATAGTGTATATGGACCACATCTTCCTTATCCATTCATCTGTTGAAGGGCATCTTGGTTCTTTCCACAATTTGGCAACCATGGCCATTGCTGCTATAAACATTGGGGTACAGATGGCCCTTCTTTTCACGACATCTGTATCTTTGGGGTAAATCTCCAGTAGTGCAATTGCAGGGTCATAGGGAAGCTCTATTTTTAATTTCTTGAGGGATCTCCACACTGTTCTCCAAAGAGGCTGCACCAACTTGCATTCCCACCAACAGTGTAAGAGGGTTCCCCTTTCTCCACATCCTCTCCAACACATGTTGTTTCCTGTCTTGCTAATTTTGGCCATTCTAACTGGTGTAAGGTGATATCTCAATGTGGTTTTAATTTGAATCTCCCTGATGGCTAGTGATGATGAACAATTTCAAAGCTCAAATCTTATTTAAGGATTTTTAATAAGGTTTGAGCTTTGAAATTATGTCTTTTGACATTTTATGAAATATGTCCTAATAAAAAAATAGATGATTCTTAAATGAAAACTGAAGAACACCTCATATTGTCAAAACAGGATATTTATATCCCCCCTCCCAAATTTTTAATTTAGTGGTAAAAGTGACTACTATGGGCTTTTCTACACTTATTGCACTTTCTAATTAGACAATGTAATATACAAGCACTCTCCTCAATGTGACTTTTTATTTTATTTTAGTTTTTGGTATTGATACCAAAATTTACCTTTGTAAATTACAGTTTAGGTCTTGAAGTTAGAAAAAAAATTTAGTTCTAAATTTGCCTTTGTGTCTCATAGTTTGTTACTAGGCAGGTTACATGAACTCTCCAAGCATCCTCATCTTGAAAGCAGAGATTGTTATACTTCATTATTGTTATGGTTGTTTTGAAGGTTAAATAAAATAATTTATATGTATTCTTTAGAAGAGTACTGGCTACTTTGTAGTTGTTACTTTTTTAAAAAAAACTTCTTTTTATTCCATATGGTGGGCTAAGACAACACTATGCTATGGTTGTTCAAATGACTGAAGCAGATATTCTTAGGCAAATCCTGACCTGAGTGGCTAAACCTGAATCACACTAAAATAATCTTGGAGTGTCTGAAGAGTCACAACAACCTTGGACTAGAACTGGTATGTTAGAAATAGTCCAAAGAATCAACTGGTTTAAGAAATCCTTTGATAAACTTTAAAATTATATTCATCTTGAAACAATTAGCATAGACTTTCTCAATGTCTCACTAAAACATCTATAAATACATATATAAAAGGGCATAAGTGAGATAAATAGAAATTCCAGAATCTGGACAAAATGTTCTATAAAATTGATATAATGGCTTTACAAAGAGCAAAGTCCTCTGTTGCAGGAACAGACTGGGACAGTGTATAGAGAAGTAGGAGAAAAATCACTTAGTTCCCCTACTCCAATTTCCTCTCTCCCTGCTGAGGAAAACCAAGATCAGAATCAATCCAGATTTTGATGAGTGGACAATCTTAATATGTGGTTGACTTTGAGGCACTCAATGTGTGTGTCTATTTGATGGGAGAGCTGCCCATTACTCTTCATCCTATTAGTACCCTTCTTTCTAGATCTATTCTGAGACCAACACTGACAGAAAACAGCCCAGGGAAACAATTCAGTATGCAGATTAAAATGTATAATACATTCATGGAAAAATCCATGAAAAGTGATCCACACCTTATTAGAGTCTATGTTCTGGAGACATATCTTTAGTTAAAAATATAAAGAAATCTCTCTGCTTCCAGATAGGTGGGAAAAAAGAGAGACAAAGTTAGAGGGGTTACCACTAGAGAGCCAAAAATAAAGCTTCTTCTGGACATCCTTGTAATACTAAATACTGGAAAAAAAAATAGAAGAAAGAGAACTTAATTTCTGAAGATAATTCAATAATTTGTCAGTGAGTCCAGTTTTATGCATTTGACATCAATGGAGATATATTTTCTACTTTAAATTGTAAAAAAGTCTTCATTATAGTAAAGCTCTCGGGATCGTGGTCCCTATATTTTGTGAATTTATACAAAAGGTTAAATCATAGTTTCCTTATAAATTTATTAGTCTACTAGCTTAATACCTTTGATTTGTCACAATTAATATATTCTTATAGGTTTTCATGAAACATATGCTGTAACATGATTACTTATAATATAGTGATATTAGGAGCATTAGTTACTGACTGTAAACTCCGAAGATAACAAGAGTTCATAGGTCACCCAAGTATGAATCCAGTTTTGATCACTATGCCTTGAGCATTTATTATTTTTATGACTTCTGATAGCAATTATTTTCTTACCAGTAAGGCAATGGGAGTGATGATTAGATGTTAGCTCTGAACTCACATTACCTGGTTTCAGGTTCATATTCACATTTACTGATTGTCAGACTACAAAAGCTGTTATTTTTTTTTTTCTGGGTTTCGCTTTCCTTTTCTGAATGAGAGAAAAATAGTACTCACATCATAGAAATAATATGCTGAAGTATTAGGAATAATGTCCATCACCTAATAAGGATTAAGTTGATTATATATTATGTAGTATGTACAGATATATTTGTATGTAATACACTACTGACATAATGCTCAGAAGAGACCAAACGTCCAGTGAATGAAAGTTTTTATCATTACTATTATCATTATTGCCCACATTTGATACCAAAAAGGCTATGTTTGTGTACATATAAAATTCCAGTGACATATTAAAGGACTTGAAAGCAAGGCTCCTCTTTTTTCCTCAACATCTAACATAGCAGGTGATCTTTAAATCCTGTAGTGTGCTAGATTTAGCTCATGCCAACTTCAGGGCTGACTGAGCACATCTCTTCCCATCCTCATTTCACTTCTTGATCAGTGAAATCATACTGTTAACCTGACATTAGCAATGATGGGATGACTATTAATATCAGAGAAATGGACAATTGCCACATATCAGGGCCTCCCCTGACTCCAGAGAGCAGGCTGTTAACCATTTACTAGCACATCCCTGAATGATCGTTTCTCAGTATTGATAGTAAACCCAGTCTTTTTACCCACACATTTTTACTGAAATGGAATTTATCCTTTACACCCTGGTTAGCACAATTTCTCCAAGGGTCAAACATTTGGCTCATAGTAAGCAACTGCACTGTTGGAAGGAATAAATAAATAAATAAATAAACACTAAAATCTCAGGAGAGAGAAATAGAAAAGGTATTGTGCCAGTGAATTTGGGAGACTTTAACGACTATATATATATATATATATAAGAAAAGAGCATAGGAGCCCTGGTGAAATAGGTCCAGTGAAGCCTTCTAGGTACAAGCACCAGTCCTGCTGTTGTAGGCTTGCAGGGTTCTTCTCTCATGCAGTCAAAGAATGAGTCTCACTGACACAAAAATGTGAAGTGAAGTGAAAGTTTGTTAACGGAGGTGAAAACAGAAAGGAAAGGGAAAAGGCTCTCTAGAGTGAGAGGAGTCCTAAATGGGTTGCCACTGAGGGCTTTTTTTGTTTTGTTTTGTTTTGTTTTTTGTAATATTGATTTTTCTTCCATTTTATTTTATTTTATTTTATTTTATTTTATTTTATTTCTTTTCAGTGTTCTAGAATTCATTGTTTATGCACCACATCCAGTGCTCCATGCAATACATGCCCTCCATAATACCCACTACCAGGCTCACCCAACTCCCCACTCCCGCATCCTTCCAAAACCCTCAGTTGCATTCTGGTAATTAGCTCACTTAAAGGGACTGCTTGAAACAGGGTCTCTTACTTCTCCACCATCTTGCCCCTCCTCTACCACTGAGAACTTTTATGAAAACTGACCAGGGAACTTGTACTTAATTAAACACAAATATCTTGTCAATATGGAAAACAAACATGTTGGATTTGTAAATATCATGAGAATATCCTGCCTATATTTAGAACCAAAAGGGTGGGTTTGTTACATTCCCTTCTCTATGGTTAATATCTCATTTATAACATTACTTCACATCTTCACTCCCTGCCTGAACCTGTTCACATAGCCCCCTACCTATATCTCCCCATGTAGCCCCACCCCTACTCACTGTTTTTGGTAAGAGACTATAGGTGAAAAGTTCAAATGGACTCCATATTTTCAATTTTTTTACTCAGTAAACTGATTTCACCAATAATGCATCCACCTTTATACCTAAAATTAAAATATATAACATCTTTTAATTTTGAGGAGGTCTAGTTCACAGATTGAGTCACATTTGTAATTGACTATTATTTTTAAGTTATAGACTTGCTTCCATTTCCTGTCTATAGATATATAAAATAACTATTATTGGAATTGTTCATGATTTTGAAGTATTTCTAGAGCTAGCACTTATGATAAATGATTTGCTTCATTCGAGAAGATATGGGACAGAAAATATTAGCCTTGCCATATTGGAGACTGGTTTGATATTTTAAGTTGTTTCCACATGATCTCCTTTCAGTGATATTATGTATATAAAATTACTTTTAAGTGCTCTGATATTTTCATTGGTTCCTACTGAATCTCTATAATAATGGCAATACTGTTTAAATCATAGATATTACATGTCTTGAGAGCTTTTTTTCCCCCAAGAAAGTAACAGAAGACCATGCATTTAAACTACAAAATTGCAGAACACAATATAAAATGAATATGGGAGATTTGCTAAGGGAAACATTAAAAGGCAATGGATATAAATGAAGAAACATGACGGTTTCATACTACTAAACCAACAAGCAAATAGATATGGTTTTCAAATGAAACTACAAGTAACATTGTAATAGACTTTTGCATTCATGGAAAGCCCTCAAACATGTGCACATATCAAAACAACCTTAAGGAGAAGCATTAATATGGGAAAGAAAGGAAAGCAGTAAGCAAAGGAAATTGAGTTATTGAAATATAGCCAGATGAGGACTGTAGAAATATGTTCAGGCCATGATTTGGGGTTATATCTATCTCCTTGCTCACTCTTCTGTCATTCTTTTACATGCAAAATCCATACAATTCATAGAGCCCATTTGGCACATTGAGGATTTCCCAAGCCTATTAGAACACTGTCTGAGTGCTTCTAAAGATATTCCTTGAATGCCCTATTAGCTTAAACTGAAAGTGTAAAAGTGCCTAAATTTCAACAAATATTGTAAATAGCAAAACAGCAAAGCTGCTCTTTTAAAATTTGAAAATATGATTTTGCTTTGTTTTTATAAATGATTGGTGACTAAAATTTGCAGACATACTTACACATCTCTTTGTGTACTTCATGACTTGCTCTTTCTTCTCACTCTTACTCAGTATAGTAGCAGATAAGATGGTAGACTCAAATACTGCCTACTAGTTGTGTGACATTGGTCAAATCACTTCACTTGTTTGAGACTCCATTTTCTCAGATATAAAAGATGTTTAATAGTGTACCCCAATAGAACTGGTATAAAAATTAAAGAAATGTGTTAAAATGGGTTAAAGACTTAACTGCAAGATCTAAATCCATAAAACTCCCAGATGTAAACAAGGGAAATTCTTCTTGACATTGGTCTTTTTAAATGATTTTTTAAATATGATCCCAAAAGCACAAGCAACAAAAGTAAAAAGTAATAAAAGGGAGTGCCTTAAACTAAAAATCTCCTATGCAGTCAAAGTAACAATAAAAAAATTTAAAAGGTAATTTCAGGAATAGGAGAAAACATTTGCAAAGCATATATGTGATAAGGACTTGATATCTAAAATATTTAAGAACTTATACAACTCAGTAACGTCCCCCCACCAAAAAAAAGCAGAGGAACTGAATCAATTTTTCCCCCAAAACAGGCATACCGGTGGCCATACCGGTGGCCAACTCTAATACAGCCATTAGAGTTTTCTTATGAAATTAAACATACCTGTATCATATGACTCATCAATCCCACTGTTGGGTATATATCCAAAAGAAATTAAACCACTATCTGGAAAAGATATCTATACGCCCATGTTCATTGCAGCATTATTCACAGTAGTGAAGATATAGAAACGATCTAAATGTCCTCAACAAATACAAGGATAAAGAAGATGTAGAGGTAGTATACCAATGCCTTATATTATTCTTCCATGAGAAAGAAGGAAATCCTGTCATTTGGAACAACATAGATGGTCATTGAGGGCATTATGCAAAGTGAAATAAGTTGGACAGAAAAACACACACCAATACTGTATGATTTCACTCATATATGGGATCTAATATGGGCCAAAAACTATTATTGTGGAAGTTTTTTTCATTGAATCAGATATTTTATAATAGCACATTCCCTTGGTATTTTTTTGTGAGTTTTTATTTAAATTCAAGTTAGTTAGAGTGAGTTATAGTGTAGTTTTGGTTTCAGAATAGAATTTAGTGATTCATCACTTACATATAACATCCAGGGCTCATCACAAGTGCCCTCTTTAATGCTCATCACCCATTTAGTCATACCCCCCTCCCCTCCCCTCCAAAAACTCTCAATTTGTTCTCTTTAGTTAAGAGTGTCTTATGGTTTGTCTCTCTCTCTCTCTCTGTTTTTATCTTGTTTAATTTTTCCTTCCCTTCCCCTATGTTCATCTGTTTGGTTTCTTAAATTCTACATATATGAAATTTCCCCAAATCATAGAAGCAGATACATCCAGCAACATTATCTTGCTTCTTTAAGAAAAAGAGATTTTAGGGGTGCCTGGGTGGCTCAGTTAAGCATCTGCCTTTGGCACAGTTCATGATCCCAGGATGCTGGGATGGAGAGCCCTGCTCAACAGGGAGCCGGCTTCTCCCTCTCCCCTCCCTCACCCCCCACTGGTGCTTTCTCTCACTCTCTCTCTTAAATAAATAAATTAAATCTTTTTTTTAAAGAAAAAAAAGGAAAGGAAAAGGACTTTATACCTTGGCATTAGAAAGTAGAATGGCCATCTCACTTAAAAATAGGTTAATGATTGTGGCATTTTATTCCAATTTGTTTTGATTTTTTTATATACCAAAAGGTATTGTTCAAAATACAGATCTTTACCACCTTTTAATTACTATAATCTTTTACATAGACAAAAGATATTGTTCAGGACATATTATGTACTACTTTTTCCAAAGACCTGATGGTTTATCCTATCAATATATGAAAATATTGGCCATTTTATTAGATTAGAAGGTGTTCCTAAGGCACATTCATTCAGTCCATTCCTGGCACATATGTAGTACATGAAATACGTCCTAAATAAGATATCTCTTTTCTGCTACAAAGCAGAAAAATGGGGATTCTCATTATCTGTCATTGTGAAAATATTTTTTAGTGTTTCTCAGTAGTCTACATTCTTTTGTATAAATATAAAGCATTGGACGTGAATGGATGGAGAAGGGTGACTAACCGGGTATCTAATCAAAAGGCTGGCTTTCTCCATTCAAGAGTATTACTAATTACTCCTTGCATTCTGACACTATAATAACATCAATGACTGCATAGATAATAAAAATAAATTATAGATATTTTGGCATCTAAGAAAGAAGTATATCTATGTCTAATCAGTCCCTTGGCTATAATTTTTTTGTCCATTACATGGAAATATCAGAAACATTGATCTTTCTCTTTATGAGAGATTGTATTTATTAATTTTGTTCTATGTTTATTGGCTCTCTTGTATGTCTGTCTGATTTCTTTCTTGCTCTTCCCATAGTCTGTTTTTCACACAGCACTCATGTGAGCATATTAACATATTAAACTGAAAATTACGTTATTATGTTATTCCTGTATCTAAAGCCCTCCAGTGCCTTTCTCCTGGAGCAGACAGAGATTATACCTTGTAATTACAATAAAATCAAAACTCTTCATTACATGCAACATGATTCTTTTTTATAAGTTTCTATTTAAATTCTAGTTAGTTAATATACAGTGTAATATTCCTTTAGGAGTATAATACAGTGAATCAGCACTTCCATACAAAACCCCATGCTCATCACAAGTTCATTCAACATGATTCTAAGTGATCTGGCCATTGCATTGAACTCCAATCCCTTCTTTGACCATTGCTTGTTATGGAGTCTCTCTTCCCCTGCCCTGGGCCCTATACCCAATATCCAGTCTTTGTTTTTCGAAGTACTTATTACTCTCCAAAATTAATTTAATTATGTATGGGTTTATGTGTTTATTTCTGTCCTCTGAACCCAGCTTTCTCTGAGGAGAGAAATATTTTTTTAACTGTTATAACTACAGAGTCTAGAAAAGTAATTGGAACATGATAGCACTCAATAAGAAGTAATCTTTTTAAGTGATTGAAAAAGTTGACTGTATACAAGACATTGGGATTACAAAGAGGAAAACTACATAGCCTTCTGATTCTTGGTGATTTCATATCCTCTTACAAAAAAATATGGATTTATATGTGAAAATGCTCTAATATTTGAAATTATGAACCAAAGCATATCAACTCTGAATTCTGTGTTGAGATGATGGGAAAAGATTCACAGAGGAGATAATATTTTAGATATGTTTTGAAAAAAAGAATAGGAGCTTTCCCAATAGAGGAGAAAAGGGAATTAAGACAAAGCATTCCATGTAATGAGAAGAATATCAGCAAAGGTCATAAAGGGACTTTATATAAGTAGAAAATGGTGGAGATATAATGTAATGAATCAGTTATGTGAGGTCAGAGAGAAGTCTAGAAAAATAAATTGGAATCTCCCTTTCCTTTTCTTTCTTTTCCTTTCCCTTCTGTTCCACTCCATTCTTTTTCATGCTTACTGATACTTTCAGTAGCTTTCTTATTCTATTTTAGCCTTATACCCATCTTTTCATCTGGATTCTGACACACTCCTTTATGCATTGCTTTTTTCCAGTATATTCTGTGAATTCCTTCTCTAGTCTCCATTATCATCTCTCATGCTGATTCTATAAAACTGGTTTTTGTAAGTGCTTGGCTATTAGGTGTGGACTTAAGGAATTCAATGTTAGAAAATAAATTAACAAGACACATATTGTCCATTTCTGAAATAAATGAAAAGCAAAGAATGAAGTGTACATAAAACTTTAAATATTTTTTTCACTTCCAATTCTAATCTAAAATACAACCTTAAAAACATTTTTTAACTTGACTGCTTTCCAGAGCAGATGCCGAAGTGACATGACTACATAAGCTCCTGGGACAATCAGATCCAAGTTCTCTCGTCTGGATTAGAATATTGTCTGGCAGGCTTGCCTTCTCTTCCCACCGTTACTTTATACACAGTTTTTTTTATGACTTGTCCCTTTATTTTCCTTTCTCATGACTGTTTTTTTGTTCATCATCGAATTTATAATTCAAGTTGATATTAAGAGGAGCTGAAGTAAGAACAAGAAGGTATGACTAAATGGTTGCCCATTTCTTTGCTGCAGGAAAATTTAAGAACCTTTAAACTCTGATAATTCCCAGATGAAAGGGCAATTATCCTTTTCAAAAGAATTGACACAGTCATTTACTTATTAAAGCACCTACATTTGGTTAGACATGCTGACTGAGGTACAGAAGAGTAAACAAAGGGTATAATCTCTGCTCCAGGGGAACTGCATAAACAATGGATTCTCTTTGGTAAGCATGCTGGAGTTCCAATCAGAAGGGGATTGTAAAAAAAAAAAAAAAAAAGAAAAGAAAAAAATCAACCATCAGCAAATACTACCTTGTAAACCAAAATGTTCTTTTAAAAGAAGGAGTTGATGGCTCCAAATTAATTGAATGGTAAGTAGTTCTTCTTAAGAAATATTGATAATTGTTGAAATTATAAAGTTAAGAAACTTAGTATCTTTCCTGGAAAAAAAAATTAAGAATTTTAGAACAGCTTCTGTCAAATAAGTTTATTTAAATGCAATCAAGAGAAAATGCAAGTGCTCTTAAATCTACAACACAAAACAAAACAAAACTTCAAAAAAACAAAACAAAACAAAACCTGGTAATTAAAAAAAGAAGAATAAGGAAAAAGTGAGTTATCCAAAGGATTCAATTGGGTACTTTCCTCCCCAATATTGCCTATCATATGCATTTTAAGAATAGCTTTATCCCAATAATTTCATAAGAACCAACTACTCATCTCTATTACTGTATTCTAGGATTTGACAATATCTTTAGAGTGATTCCTGCAAGTATTTGAAAATAATGCTCATCTAAGTCATCCTTGTATTTCTCATTCAAATCATGGTTTACTTTATTGCTTTTCATATATTACATTTCTAAGTCAGCTCATTTGTCAGTTTTAATTTAAGAGAAATTGTATCTAAATCTCTGTTCATTTAGCTTTCTTTTTTTTAAAGAAGAAAAATATTTTTATTTATCTAATTGTCAAGATACTGTAATTTTTTTTTTTTAAGTGAGGGTGGGAGAGAGTGGAAGTAGGGAGGCATAGAGGGAAAGGGAGAGAGAGGGAATCCCAAGCAGATTCCATGCCCAGCACACGGCCCAACTCAGGGACTTGATCTCACAAACTCAAGATCAAGACCTGAGAAAGAATCAAGAGGGCATTTAACCAACTGAGCCACCCATGTTCCAAGATGTTCTGATTTTTAACAGTTTTTTTAAAAAAGGCACCAAAAATTAAAATCAGCAAAAAGAAAAAGTAGTTAGGTTGCAATGCCACTCTGGACTTAGTTTGGCAAAATCCCCCAATTTTTCTAGTAGATGAACAGTGAATAATTCTTAGAATTTTTATGTAATAATAACAACTAATAGTTGTAACACTGTACCAGCCAGGGTTCAATTACGGAAACAGACACAAGATCAATAGGAGTTATTCAATATTTTTGTATATTTTTAATTGAAACTCTGATATGTCCAGATGGATTCATGCTTCTAATTTTCAACGTTATCATATAATGTATATAATTTTCAAATAGTATATTATTCATTCATATTAATGCTTAAATTTAGCTGTAGGAAAAATACCTTGGGGATTTTATTTTATTATATTTAATTAAAATTTAGAGTAGTTTTAAATTGCTTAGTACACATTATTAATAATTTGCTATTTTTCTAAACTTTAAATTTAAGTAGACTCTATCACTTAAATAAAAACTTAAAAAAATAATACTTAAAATGAAAAAGTAGACTCTGTCTGGAGACATAAAAAGCTTGCATGCACATGCACAAGACAGACAGAGAGTTGGGGTGGACAGGAGAGAGAGAGAGAGAGAGATTTTGATTGATTTATTATAAGGACTTAGCTTGTAAGACAGTGGGGGCTGGCGAAGCAAATCTGAAATTTGTAGGCTAGACCATCAGGAAGGAACTTTCATTAGTAAGATAGAAATGCCATAGGCCCAAGTTGTCCACAGGTGGAATTTCTTCTTTCTTCAAAAAACTTCACTCCCAGGGTGCCTGGGTGGCTCAGTGGGTTAAAGCCTCTGGCTTCAGCTCAGGTCATGATCCCAGGATCTTGGAATCAAGCCCCGCATGGGGCTCTCTGCTCAGCGGCAAGCCTGCTCTCTCTGCCTGGTTCTCTGCCTACCTGTAATCTCTGTCTGTCAAATAAATAAATAAAATCTTTAAAAACAAACAAACAAACAAAAAAACTTTACTCCAAATTTATATTTTTGAAATATACACATATAGATTGATGTGTTTATCTATTTAATGAAACATTTCATTTCTAACGTATCTCAGAATTAACAGAAGATAACCTATCTCCCTCTTCCTTTTTTTCTCCCTCCTTCCATGTCACGATTTTCAAATTTGTGCCACGTTCGTCTGCCCCTATCTTGGCTTCCTTCACAAATACACACAATATGAAGAAATTAATTGGAGGAAGGAAATGTTGTGAAGACAGAGGAGATACTTATTTTATACTCATAATATCAAATTGGCTATCAAATAGATTGATTGATGTCCTACTACTATGATGTAAGCTTTCTGCTAGTGCAGATAAGGACTTGCCTAGGAAGCAGGAAATCACTGTCTTAAATACTGACTCAATATTCTATCAATTTAAATTTCAACATGATTAATTTCAATTTCAATTTCAATATGATTATTTGCCAGCATTTGTCAACAGTTAAGTCTTGCAGTTCATTTATTACCCTGTCATTTAATCATTACATTTTAGATATATAGCAAAAATTATCCTTCTAGTCATTAATATAGAAGTATAAAAAGAATATAAGAATTTTTGAGTCATGTAATTTTATAATTTAATAGCCCTCAAATAAGTCTACCTGACTTCATGTGTTCTTCAGTATTTTATATTCTGACAAACAATCTGTAGTGCTTTTTTATTGAAATGATGATAAACATTTACACAAATGTGCCGCATGTATATGAGATGGTCAGCTTGGGATTACTCAGGTAAGGATATACCACAGAGAACCAGAGAGAAGACAGCAGATGATGAGATTAGATTGCACGGTTATAACAAATTAATTTATCATATTTTTCTCTCAAAAGGGATTTTGAGAGACTAAAGATCAGTTGAAAAACAATATACTCCTGTTGAGAGGACTTTGGTTTTCAATGTGGTAATAATAACCATTGTAAAGAAATGCAAATCTAGAGTTTTGATCTGTGTAGGCCATTACACAGGCTCATTCTGAACAGTTTTGTTGTTGTTGTTGTTGTTTTGTTGTTTTTTCATTTTTGTTTGTTTGTTTTTTACAACTGCAGCATTGAAAACAAGTGACTCTTAAGATGTTCTTGGTAAGACTAGAAATTTATTTGCATTAGCACTTGGATGGTAGATACATCTTTAGAGATAGACTCATATCAGCCCAGATTAAACTTTAAATTTTTATGAAAACAGTACAGATAGGAGATGTAAGTATAGATACGTGTATACATATCAAACTGACACAGCCCTACCTCTCTTTTTTTCTGCACACCAGTGGTGACAGTGATAACAGAAAACAACAGTGCTATACCCAAAGCAGAATGCCTAGCACTTATTAAGCACTCCATCCAAATGTTTTTGCATTCTAATTGCAGAATTCCTGGTTAAAAAAAAAAATATATATATATATGAAATATATATATTAAAAAATATATATATTATTCAATGCAATGATTATGCCTTATAACAAATTAGAAACTAGGGGCAAAGTATTTTAATCAACCTAACTATCCAATTTAATTACATAATTAGTAGATTAATCACATGATTTGAACATCATCTTGGGATTCTTTTTCCCATAATTTTTTGTTAGTAGAGGAAAATGGGAAATACGTATGCTCAGAAAGTATCCTAACTGCGTTTCTAATGTCTTTTCTGGGCCATCCTATAGAATCATAGAATGATCAGTTTCTACAGAAAGGAAGAAAAAGAAATATGATTAACCATTTTCGAGAGTACAGTGTCCTGTTTTGTTCATTTGCAGTAAATTAGACTTTCTTAGAAAGTGAAAGCCCAGTGCTAACACTGACAAAAGTTCTCTTAATATGGGAGTAGAAAGCAGATATCCCATGGTTATTTGTCTAGATTTCCTATTTTCAGTAAATAGACAATTCTCTCCCTCTTTTGCCATGTGCACAGTAGTACACAGAAGTACACAGACCTTCATTCCCTCAATAGGAGGTCCTTTTTCTCATCCTAGGAGATAGCCAGTACAGGATTTATCTCTGGCCTCAGCTGCTTGGATTCTTAATACTTTCTTAAAAGTACCATGAAAAATCATAATGAGAAAAAAATGTATTTAAAATAAATTTAACTAAAAATTTAAAATTCATTCACCACATGAATATGATCCAAAGAAAAACAAAAAACTAAAAGAAAAATATCTGTACTATTTATAGGAAACATGTTTTAATGGAAGCTGAAACAAACCTATTCAAGGTCTTTAGTATGAGAAAATGTGTTTTAAACTGCTTTTCCCAGTGGACCAAAGAGCATCTATCTCTACGCCATTTCTTCAGTGATATTCTCAATTTGAAACAACATGGCTATTTAAAACAATTGTCTTAAAAAAATTTTTTTTTCCTATTAATATATAATGTATTATATGTTTCAGGGTTACAGGTCTGTGAATCATCAGTCTTACACAATTCATAGCACTCACAGGAGCACATACCCCCCACCAATGTCCATCATCCAGCCACCCTCTCCCACCCCCCAGCAGCCCTCAGTTTGTTTCCTGAAATTAAGAGTCTCTTATAGTTTGTCTCCCTCCTTGGTTCCTTCTTGTAAAACAATTATATCTTCAAGTTGCTCATGGTCACATAACAAAGTTTAGTAGCAGCATTTCAAATAAATACAGAATATTGGACTAGCTTTGCAAGTCCCCCACACATAAAACAAATTAACAAAATTACCATAGTCAAAGGAACAAAGCAACAAATTAACAAACAATCATAAGTTTCACATAATTACCAAAAAATTTGCTAATTCTACATTTAATAAAAAAAATCAGATTTCTCTTCTGGAGAGAAAATTTAGATCTTTGAGCTAATTTGAGGTGTAAGAAATCCAAAAGAATGAACATATAAAGGTAAGCAGTCTCCTTCCAGTGACCTATAAATCTAATATCCTTGCCATTTTGCTTACCTGATACTGTGGAACCTTATCATAATGAGACAAGAAAAAGAATCAGAAAAGAAAAGGAGGAAGGGACTGAGTTCAGATTTTTTAAGAAATTTACACTCTATTTCATTAAATCATTATATTGTTAATTGTGATTATTCATTTGTTAATTTAGAATTGTGCATTTAGTGAGGTTTGAGTCAGAACACCCATATTCAGAGTAGGGGATGAAGGCCAGCCTCCGTCACACCTGTCACCTCCACCAACAAGAATGATAAGACAGCTTCAGAAACCATTCTATGTACTTCTACCCCAAGTCTTCATAGCTTCCGCTCTCCTCTCTGAATCCACAGGCACTAACTAATCCTATCATGTCCTGTATGACCTTCTTCATCCTCTAAGAAAGGCATTTCAGTCCCATTTCTCTCATCCCCTTAATATAGCCATCTGTTTTTAAGTTCCCAGATGTTCTCTCTGTTTTTCCATGTACTCCCACCAATGAGGTTTTATTCATGACTCTACCTGCCTGTTCTTATCGAGGTCATAGCACTCGAGTGGTTACCTATTAGTCCTCATCTTACAGAAACATTTGACCGGGATTCACTATTGCTTCTTGTATATAATATTGTAACCTGGTGTGCCAGTCACCAGTTACTCTTAGTTATTCTTGTATCTCATGAGCCCAGGCCCTACCCAGCTCCTCCCTTTACTAATCTCTTAAGATTGGTAATACTGGGCCCTCCTTGGTCCTCTTCCTTACCAATATTCACTCCTGGTCATCTCCTCTCTCATGGCTGTATCCTAAAGATACATGGCATCTTCAGCTCAAACCTCCTTCCACACTTCAGATCATATGTCCTTGGGGACATATCTCCACCTGGATTCTAATAACAATCTCAGGCATGAAAACCAAAGAACTTGCATTGCTCCCCCTGACTCACTGCTCTTGACATCTCCCAGTTGGTAGTAACCTTAGGTACTTGGGCCCTACATCTTGAAGTCATCCTTCACTCATTCCCCCCCACCTTCATGTGCCAATGCCATACTATCAAAGTCCTCCTACTTCTTCCAACTTCCACCAAAGAACTGTAGATTTGCCTTACCTTGCTTTATTTGTTGGTATTTTTACAGTTGGACTTAGCCATTTCTAAAATGCAATTCTATTTATTATTTCATTTGTTATGTTTTTATTTCTTACCTTTCCCCCCTGTTGATTAGAATAGAAGCTACATAGCTGGGAACCTTTGGAATTTTCTTTGTCGTCATTGACATGTCATGTTCCTGGAAACTTTGCACAGAACAGGGTCTCCGTATTATTTTTTGAAATATTGTTATAAGGAGAACAATAGTAAGGAGTATGTACCAGGTTTTATGCTCTGTGATACTATGCAGTTTTGTTAATACCAGTGGTATTTACCTACCCTAATGGAGTTTATACTCCAGGGAAAGAGACAGACATTTAACAGATGCTTATAAAATGAATGTATGAAATGAATATTTTCACAGATGCTACATTGGAATGCTTTAGAAGTCTGTGAAAGGGTTAAACTGTGGGGGTGCCTGGGTGGCTCAGTGGGTTAAAGCCTCTGCCTTCGGCTCAGGTCATGATCCCAGGGTCCTGGGCTAGAGTCCCACATCAGGTTCTATGTTCAGTGGGAAGCCTGCTTCCTCCTCTCTCTCTCTCTGCCTGCCTCTCTGTCTACTTCTGATCTCGGTCTGTCAAATTAATAAATAAAAAATATTAAAAAAATAAAAATAAAGAAGCCTATACCTCCTTGCAGAATCATATTTATTAAAAAACAAACAAACAAACAAACAAAAAAAAACCTGTGCTCCCAGCCTGTCCCTAGTGGGGGAAACAGAGGTAGGGGATAGAAATCTTAGTGTTGAAAACATGATCTGAAAAGTAAGAATGACTTACATGTGGATGTGAGCGGGAGCCTGGGGAGATGTTGTTCCTTCAGAGATAATAGCAAAGACCTTGTGGGAGAAAAGATTAACAAGTGAGGTTAGTTTAAGGAGCTGACTAAAAGTTGAAGTGTCTGGAGGGTAGGCAGTGAGAGGGTGAGGCATATAAAATGTCATGGAGAGTTACCAGCTACACCATGAAGAGCTGGGGAGGGCAAAAGAAATATTTGTTTGTTTTCTTCTTTTTTCTGACCATGATGGTAACTATGGAAGTGTTTTATGCTATGGAGATTAAGGGTAACAGAATGAATGTGCATTTTCAAAAGAACAACCTGTGACAAAGAATGAATGTGGTGCAAAATGTTCTTTAGAGAGTTTTACTATGTAGTTCATAAGAAAAGATACATACTAAGTAGTTCATAAGAAAGATGATGATAGCTTAGACTGTAGTCCAGAAAAAAAAAATATGTGGATGATCACTTCTGAGTGTCTTCACTAACCCTTTTGTTTCTTACCCCCAATCATTAATGTAGGTTCACTCTTTGGATCTCCTCCTCCTCCTTCTCCTCCTCCCTTTTTCTTTTTTTCCAATTTATATCTTTACCTTGAACATTAACTCCAATGACTTTAATTGTCATTGGAGAATTGTCATTGTGAATCCTTTTTTGCATGAGGCCCTGTGCAACTGTATAGGATGCCTATGTGTAATGCTGGTCCTGTCTAGGACTCCATCTCTCCCTTAAGCTCAAGATAAAATTAAATTGGAAATAATGTGCTTGACATCTGTAGTCAGATGTCTCCTAGATAAATGAACATAATGAACATAAATATATCTAAAATAGAGCTCAGATTGCCCACTGGGTTTTTGGATTTGTGGGTTTTTGTTTGTTTTTTTTGTTTTGCCTCTTTTGGTTGAGGTATCATTATTTTCTCTCTTACCCAGTTAAGATCCTGACTAGCACCTTCAATTTTATTTTCATGCCATTATTCCAATTAATCAATGAGTTCTACCAATTAAAATGTCAAACTATCTCTGGAATCTTCTCGGTTTTTGCACAGACCCATCTCCTATCACAACTACCCCCTTACTCTTACTCTAGCTACTCAAGTTGTCTCATGGCCTCCTTCCTAAAGCTATTAATATTTCTCCTGTAAGATGACATTATCTTTTCCTAACTTACATATCTTTGATGACTTTCTCCTGTTAATTAGCAGAATAATAAATTATTTCCGTAAACCATCACTAACTCACATTTTATCCAAACTAATATTCCTAGATTTCTCTGTATATCCATCCTTCCCTTAGCTGTACTATCTTTCGCTAAAGTAGCTGTTAGTATTTCCACCACAATATCTTTGGCTTTAGCCTTACTAATATCATTCTTACAATACCCTTCTCAATGGTTTTATATTGACTTAACTGTCAAGAGCCAGTGCAAGAATTAATGTGTTCATGATAAATTAGCCCCTTCTGCTGTCTCGCCCAAAGAACTAATTCCCTTTCCTTGATTCTAGTCCTCTTGGAAGATGTTTCAGTATGGTTTTCTCACATTTCTGCACATCTTGCGAGCAAGGTGCCTGACCATCTTTGTTCTGGTTGTTTTTTCTAAGGGTGTTTGTATGGCCAAATGCCTCTTTAGACTCTGATAACTTCTTCCTTTGGAGCAAAATGCAGGCATGCTTACTACACATTATAAAAGATTTGTTTTCCTCTCCTGCAATCAATCTACTGCGTGTATAACTGTCACGTGGTTTGATTGATGTCACTCTGGGACAGTCAGGGTGTGGAGAATCAGTGTAATAAAATGTAGATATTCTGGCTACTGATACTTGTGAGTAACAGACTGTCCTTTATCTCTGACCCAGCATTTTTTTCCTTCTGCCTGCAATAGTAAAATTACAGCAGGCTATCATATCATATTAGCTTAGAATTAGGGTAAAATCTCAAATATTCACTTTAGAAAACAACTATTAGTAAATGCATTTATCCATTATCGGTTGTATATATTCTTGCCCTCTTCTATTTTTCCTATACATCAACTTCCATCTTTGTTCAGGTTTTTAACATTTACTGTGTTTAGGGACTAGTGAGCAGGCCTCAAACCTCAATAAATGCTTGTCAAATAAAGAATACCTAATTTATTAATAACATGAATATAATTCTCAAAGAAAACTCACTTGGTTCTCAGAGATTTATAGCTAAGTGTTTTCAGGGAACTGTTTTGGTGGAAAAGAAACATATTAGCAATAGTCTTTAGCTATAATAAACTTGTTTAAATTTATTTAATAAGATCAGCCACTTCTTGTCTATATATTTTTGATCACGGTGTTCCTTCTGCTTCAACTGCCTTTCCTTTCCTTTAAAACACTTATCCAGCCAAACTATGGAAAGAACCTAGATGTCCATCAACAGATGAATGGATCAAGAAGATGTGGTATATATACACAATGGAATACTATGCAGCCATCAAAAGAAATGAAATCTTGCCATTTGCAACAACATGGATGGAACTAGAGCGTATCATGCTTAGCGAAATAAGTCAAGCAGAGAAAGACAACTATCATATGATCTCCCTGATATGAGGAAGTGGTGATGCAACATGGAGGCTTAAGTGGGTAGAAGAATAAATGAAACAAGATGGGATTGGGAGGGAGACAAACCATAAGTGACTCTTAATCTCACAAAACAAACTGAGGGTTGCCGGGGGGAGGGGGTTTGGGAGAAGGGGGTGGGATTATGGACATTGGGAAGGGTATGTGATTTGGTGAGTGCTGTGAAGTGTGTAAACCTGGTGATTCACAGACCTGTACCCCTGGGGATAAAAATATATGTTTATAAAAATAAAAAAATTAAAAAAAAAAAAAAACACTTATCCATCTTTCATGGTCTATATTCAGTAAATTATTTACAAATTATCCAGTCACATGCAATTTCTCCCATTCCTTTGTTTAATTTACTCTATGCCTATAGCTCAATTACAGTGCTTATTAGAATTGACCTTGTTTTGTATACTTTTCTTCTCTCTCTCTCTCTCTCTCTCAGTAGATTGAGTTCTGACAACACAACAGTCATGTCCCATTGATCTTTGGATCACCTACTGTGCCGAGCATGGTGTTTAACAGGAAATCAATAAATATCAATTTAATTAAATGAAGTAATGTATTAAACATTGTACCACTAACCGGTTCTCATTTCTTTTACCACTGCATTTTTCATCTCTTCCCGGTTTGTACTTGTTTTCAATTCCATTATTCCTGAAGTGAATTAAAGCCAACTGAATTCTTTCCAGAAAATGATTTCTTACAGGCATCTAGACAGCTGAGATGCCACATTTGTTGTGTTTGAGCGAAAAAAAAAAAAGAGAGAGAGAGAGAGAGAGAGAGAAAGACAGAGAGAGAGAGAGAGAGAGATGTAACTGTCGTTTGACTATCTGTGAGGACAATGACATGCAACAGCTTTTCAACCAGTTTGAATATGCATATGGTACAAAGAGTGAAAGCCAAATCTTTTTGCCTTCCACAGACAGAAACACTATCTGTGGAAAACTACTGGGCTAAACAGTTAAATCTCTTTAGGAAAGTTGGGGTGGGGGGTGGAATAAAGATAGAAACTTTTATCAATTGAAATTGTTTCAGATGATCATAAGCGTATGATCATTTAAAATGTGATTTTTGGAGTGACAAGAATAATTGTTGTTGTTGTTGTTGTTGTTGTTTTTTAAATTGCTACCAAAGGTATGCCAGATGACTCCTTACTAAAAATGACATAGGAAGCCACTTAAGTATCCTTTCTTTCTTTAATAAATATGTTGATTAACCTGAATTTTCCTATTCACTTGTAACTGAGAGGCTGGCATTTCAATATTTTGACTGATTAGAATGGCAGCTGTCAAATCAAGTATAATTTTAAGTTGCATTTTTAGAAAGTGATTATTGAAGTCTTATTTAATATAGTGTACACATGATTTAAAAATTACTTTAGTAATTTGTATTTGGTTCTTTCATTTGTATTTATTGTATTGTATTGTATTTATTGTATTGTACCATATTTCTTTCTTTTGATAAGATCAACTAAACATTCTCAGTACAATTTAAAGGAACCTACCTGTGAATTTGGTACCCATTAGGTAAAGAACACTGGGGAAAAACAGCAACAACAAACATTAAAACTAGGGCTTATTATTTCCTGGGAAAGAACCATATTCATACCCAAACCTTCGGGCCTGCAATCAAGGAAAGCTCTCTTAGTTTATATTCTCACACCTGCCCTGAGCACAGTTTTAGGTAGTTCTGTTAAATTCTCCACTTTTAGATGTGCCAAATATCACTGTTTTGTATAAGGAAAGTTATAATAGAAAACTGATTTCTCTATGTTGGTAAACTCTCCAAAGAGAAATGGCAACATCAAAATTTGGGGTAATTTTGAGTGAACTATAAAATGTCATAGAATATCCTTTCAAAATCTATGAAGAATATGCAATAATAGAATGTTTATTCTATTATTGATATTATGAACAGATTTGTATTGTTCTTGAAAATCTGAAATATGCTAAACTAAGGACTATACAGGTAATTTGTACAAGAGGTATTTTGCATTATTTTTTGTCCTTTAAGTCAACAGACCTACTTTCTTAGAAGAGTTTTCAGTTTTTAGAAAAGTGAGTGTAAAGAACAGAAACTTTCCATATATCTCACCACCCCTACCTAACCAGTTTCCCCTGTTAAGGTTTTGCATTTGTTATAAATACATGTGTTACCTATGTTACAAAATAGGACATGCTCTGCTTTTTAACTAGAATTGGGGGAAAGGAGTCTTAACACTACATCCATTGGGCATGATATTCAAATGTTATTCTAAAATACTGCAACCAAGTAGGGTGGTTAGTAATATTATCTAGAAGATGATTTCTGATAACCATGTTTTTCTGTTTTGTTTCGTTTTTTTTTTCTTTTTTCTTTTTTTTTTTTTTTTGTTCTTTTGTTTTTAATCATAAAGGAGGATCTATTACTACTTTGGATTCCATTATAGGTTTTCTTTTAGATGTTAACTGATATCGTGATCCAGTGTCTCTAGTCCCTATGCCCTCTTACCTCGATGATGTAAAATATTGGTAGTGAAACATAGAAAAAAAAAAAGAGAGAAATTTTGAATAGAACAAAAAGATAAGAAGTTGAATCTTGACAAATCAAAACTCATGGACAGTGAGTAGCAGGCAATTTGTATAAGAATAGGGCCTGCTTAGGAATCCCATTAGCATTTTATTTTATGTATAATTTGAACAAATACATATGGGGGCAGGGAGGAAACCTTCTGCAATTAGTTATAAAGGCCTTCATGGAAGAATCATGGCCTGTTGCATACAGGTGAAAAAAATGAATGCACAAGACAGATCCTAACCAGACCAGAAAAGATACAATTCTTTATTCACTCATAGCTGAAGGTTATATTCAAGTGTCTAGAATGGAAGAACTGGAACCTTATAGAACAAGCTTATATTCTATTACTTGTGAGTTTATATGTAAAATTGTGCATGCCAACAATATAGTCAGCACATTAGCTATCATTCTGTAGTGGCTATTTGATCCTTCTCAGTGAATTCTTCAGGTTATCTTCTCACATCTCTGCAATACTTAACTACTGGAGGTTGCTAGAGTTATAAGTAGCTACCTAAGCTAGGTGGAATCCTCCTCAGTCTTGCAGACTAGGTGCTGTTTTCCTGGGTGCTAGACTGGGAAACTCTGCTTTAAAAAAATTGATGCTCATTTATATATAGTACCAATTACATGTGCATAACAAGATCCCATTTACCCTCTTTAAATTTTCTATTCTTATAATTGAAGAATACTATAATGTTTGAAACAACAATAATTTCTCAGTAAAACAGTTAATTCCTATGACTCCCAATATCCTAATATTGGTGTAAGTGACAGTCTTATTTTATTTGTAAATCTCATTAATACCCAGTAGGACTTTTGAACCCAGGTTGTCTCATGTATTGTAATGACTTTGTTCTTCACTGAGCTCAACTTGTATTGACTTTACCTTTCTAAAAATCCCAGTTTCAAAGCTTATACAATCGAATTGGTTGCAAATAATTAACTAAAGGTATTATTCAGCATGTAAACGTGCTTAGTAATTGGATGCTTTTATTGTATATTCCAAGAATAATTATAATTACCTTATATTCATACACCTTTTTTTCTTGCTTAATACTTTAACAGTATCTATTAGACCTAGAATTGAACTTAAAATTCTGATTACTTTAGGGACTGGATAGCAGGAGATTCTGATGCAGAATTTACTTTGTAAGTGTTCCCTGCTCAATTTCCTTTACTTATTTTTATACTGATGTGTATGTTTTAGAACTAATGAATTTCACTTATGGCATCTCTCTAGCATGCCTTTATGTCTTATTGGTAAATTTCTAAGGAAACTTTTTGCAATTCTGTACAGGTTCAGACTCTTGACATATTTTACATGATGTGATTTTTAAAAAAATGTTTATGAGCATTTTTTAGCAAGCTGTGGACTAGCAGCTTCAGTGGGGAGGGTTCAGGGCTCGGAATGTTCATCTCTAATCTCCAGCAGTGACTAGTTTCTTCTACGGATGAAAGCAAATTATTAAGTAATATTCCAAACCAGCAAGTGAACCTCTGACTCTGGCTCTAATATGTTAGTTATGTATTAATTAGAAATGAAGCAGGTGGAAACCAGACATTACCATTTGCATTAGCACCTGATTTCTGCTTATTATATGTGTGACCATAAACCTCTTTGCATTTATAGCCTCATATATATATTTTTTTTAAAGAGATGAAAGAAAACATCAATGATACTGAGACAGGCTTTCCCTATTTGAGTTACAGGGAGAAAATATGATTCTCTTGGGAAACCTTAAACACTGGGGAGTGTAAAATAATCATTAACGTGTCAATAATTGATTCGATTGTTTGCAGATTAGTGCAACTGGCAGAAACAGGATATTTGTGATGTTCTACTAATTAACTGTCAGATAACTACCTCTTAATCAGGCATCATTCATTAGGGCTAGGGTGAACCCTTCTGCAGTCGCCCAGTTTTCTTAGTTCTAGTCATGCTGAGGGAGCATATTTGAGAGCTGCTAAATCTAGCAATCTTCACAGTATGAAAATGGAGAGACCACATTCGTTTTATTTGCTGGCAGCGATTTCCTCTGTGTCCTTCCTTTTGGGCATAGTCTGCTCTAGGCAACCAGCGTGGACATCTGTGTGTATAGGGAACAATTCTTTTTGCTAATGAGCACCGATGCCTTTGTGGCAAACAGATGATGTCTGCAGATGGTTGGTCCCCTCTAACCTTCTCTGGTGTTTAGTCCTCGCAAATTTCTATACAAATATACTCTATTTTAACATATTTCAACAAAAACTTCTTGTATTTCTAGAAAAAGTTCACCTGAAATGGTCTTCCTTTGTTTGCCATTTAAATCTTTATCTTGACAGTTGTAATTAAGATGGTGTGGGGCGGCGGGGGCGGGAGGTGCTGAGTTGCTCAGTTGGTTAAGAGTTCATAGTTAAGAGTTCACTTCAGCTCAGGTCATGATCCCAGGGTCCTGGGATGGAGTCCTGCTCAGTGGGGTGACTTTTTCTCCCTCTGTCTCTTCCCCTGCTCATTTGTATGCCTGTTCTCTCTCTCTCTCTCTCTTTTGTGTGCACACACACACTCTCTCTCTGAAATAAATAGGTAAAATCTTAAAAAAAAAAATGAAGGGGGTATGTCTGTGTCTTCTAAATACACTAATCATAGTTAATGCATTTCAGCCCTATTTTCTTTCTAAGATTACATACAGCCCCCCCATTTGCTTGTTTAACTATAGATAGGACCAAAAATTAAAAAAAAAAAAAAAAAGGCAACATTTCGTACCATTGACAAGAATGGTCTGAACTCTCAAGCCTATATATAGGAGAGTAAGGAATCAGAGTTTCTAAAAAACTGCTACAATTAAAAAGAGGGAAAGTCTTTTCTGAATTGTAGATTTTTTTATAATATCTATCCATTTTATACTGGCAAATGCTAATTTTTGGACTGTTTTAGAAACCAGGTTCTTTTTGTTTCTTCCTTACCTTAGGAAAGAATAAATAATAGCTAGTAAACTAAAATTTTTTTCTTTTTTTTAAACTTAAATTTATTTATTTTCAGCATGACAGTATTCGTTATTTTTTCACCACACCCAGTGCTCCATGCAATATGTGCCCTCTATAATACCCACCACCTGGTACCCCAACCTCCCAACCCCCCACCACTTCATTCCCCTCAGATTGTTTTTCAGAGTCCATAGTCTCTCATGGTTCACCTCCCCTTCCAATTTCCCCCAACTCCCTTCTCCTCTCCAACTCCCCATGTCCTCCATGATATTTGTTATGCTCCACAAGTAAGTGAAACCATATGATAATTGACTCTCTCTGCTTGACTTATTTCACTCAGCATAATCTTTTCCAGTCCCATCCATGTTGCTACAAAAGTTGGATATTCATCCTTTCTGATGGAGGCATAATACTCCATAGTGTATATGGACCACATTTTCCTTATCCATTCATCTGTTGAAGGGCAGAAAGATTCCCTTCTTTTTTTTTTATTTTTTATAAACATATATTTTTATCCCCAGGGGTACAGGTCTGTGAATCACCAGGTTTACACACTTCATAGCACTCACCAAAGCACATACCTTCCCCAATGTCCATAATCCCACCCCTTCTCCCAAACCCCCTCCCCCTAGCAACCCTCAGTTTGTTTTGTGAGATTAAGAGTCAATTATGGTTTGTCTCCCTCCCAATCCCATCTTGTTTCATTTATTCTTCTCCTACCCACTTAAGCCCCCATGTTGCATCTCCACTTCCTCATATCAGGGAGATCATATGATAGTTGTCTT
Organism: Mustela putorius furo; assembly: GCF_011764305.1. Classification (NCBI taxonomy): domain Eukaryota; kingdom Metazoa; phylum Chordata; class Mammalia; order Carnivora; family Mustelidae; genus Mustela; species Mustela putorius. The sequence continues at coordinate 16,045,399 of NW_025421375.1, read as the reverse complement.
TCTCTGCTTGACTTATTTTGCTAAGCATGATACACTCTAGTTCCATCCATGTTGTCGCAAATGGCAAGATTTCATTTCTTTTGATGGCTGCATAGTATTCCATTGTGTATATATACCACCTCTTCTTGATCCATTCATCTGTTGATGGACATCTAGGTTCTTTCCATAGTTTGGCTATTGTGGACATTGCTGCTATAAACATTCGGGTGCACGTGCCCCTTTGGATCACTACGTTTGTATCTTTAGGGTAAATACCCAATAGTGCAATTGCTGGGTCATAGGGTAGTTCTATTTTCAACATTTTGAGGAACCTCCATGCTGTTTTACAGAGTGACTGCACCAGCTTGCATTCCCACCAACAGTGTAGGAGGGTTCCCCTTTCTCCGCATCCTCTCCAGCATCTGTCATTTCCTGACTTGTTGATTTTAGCCATTCTGACTGGTGTGAGGTGATATCTCATTGTGCTTTTGATTTGTATTTCCCTGATGCCGAGTGATATGGAGCACTTTTTCATGTGTCTGTTGGCCATCTGGATGTCTTCTTTGCAGAAATGTCTGTTCATGTCCTCTGCCCATTTCTTGATTGGATTATTTGTTCTTTGGGTGTTGAGTTTGCTAAGTTCTTTATAGATTCTGGACACTAGTCCTTTATCTGATATGTCGTTTGCAAATATTTTCTCCCATTCTGTCAGTTGTCTTTTGATTTTGTTAACTGTTTCCTTTGCTGTGCAAAAGCTTTTGATCTTGATGAAATCCCAATAGTTCATTTTTGCCCTTGCTTCCCTTGCCTTTGGCGTTGTTCCTAGGAAGATGTTGCTGCGGCTGAGGTCGAAGAGGTTGCTGCCTGTGTTCTCCTCAAGGATTTTGATGGATTCCTTTCGCACATTGAGGTCCTTCATCCATTTTGAGTCTATTTTTGAGTGTGGTGTAAGGAAATGGTCCAATTTCATTTTTCTGCATGTGGCTGTCCAATTTTCCCAGCACCATTTATTGAAGAGGCTGTCTTTTTTCCATTGGACATTCTTTCCTGCTTTGTCGAAGATGAGTTGACCATAGATTTGAGGGTCTATTTCTGGGCTCTCTATTCTGTTCCATTGATCTATGTGCCTGTTTTTGTGCCAGTATCATGCTGTCTTGATGATGAAAGTTTTGTAATAGAGCTTGAAGTCCGGAATTGTGATGCTACCAACGTTGGCTTTCTTTTTCAATATCCCTTTGGCTATTCGAGGTCTTTTCTGGTTCCATATAAATTTTAGAATTATTTGTTCCATTTCTTTGAAAAAGATGGATGGTACTTTGATAGGAATTGCATTAAATGTGTAGATTGCTTTAGGTAGCATAGACATTTTCACAATATTTATTCTTCCAATCCAGGAGCATGGAACATTTTTCCATTTCTTTGTGTCTTCCTCAATTTCTTTCATGAGTACTTTATAGTTTTCTGAGTATAGATTCTGTGCCTCTTTGGTTAGGTTTATTCCTAGGTATCTTGGCGTAGAGTTGCTCATAGTATGTTCTTATAATAGTTTGTATTTCTTTGGTGTTAGTTGTGATCTCTCCTCTTTCATTCATGATTTTATTTATTTGGGTCCTTTCTCTTTTCTTTCTGATAAGTCTGGCCAGAGGGTTATCAATTTTATTAATTCTTTCAAAGAACCAGCTCCTAGTTTCGTTGATTTGTTCTATTGTCTTTTTGGTTTCTATTTCAGTGAATTCTGCTCTGATCTTTATGATTTCTCTTCTCCTGCTTGGCTTAGGGTTTCTTTCTTGTTCTTTCTCCAGCTTCTTTACGTGTAGAGTTAGGTTGTGTACCTGAGACCTTTCTTGCTTCTTGAGAAAAGCTTGTACCACTATATATTTTCCTCTCAGGACTGCCTTTGTTGTGTCCCACAGATTTTGAACCGTTGTATTTTCATTATCATTTGTTTCCATGATTTTTTAAAATTCTTCTTTAATTTCCTGGTTGACCCATTCATTCTTTAGAAGGATGCTGTTTAGTCTCCATGTATTTGGGTTCTTTCCAAACTTCCTTTTCTGGTTGAGTTCTAGCTTTAGAGCATTGTGGTCTGAAAATATGCAGGGAATGATCCCAATCTTTTGATACCGGTTGAGTCCTGATTTAGGACCGAGGATGTGATCTATTCTGGAGAATGTTCCATGTGCACTAGAGAAGAATGTGTATTCTGTTGCTTTGGGATGAAATGTTCTGAATATATCTGTGATGTCCATCTGGTCCAGTGTGTCGTTTAAGGCCTTTATTTCCTTTCTGATCTTTTGCTTGGATGATCTGTCCATTTCAGTGAGGGGAGTGTTAAAGTCCCCTACTATTATTGTATTATTGTTGATGTGTTTCTTTGATTTCGTTATTAATTGGTTTATATAGTTGGCTGCTCCCACGTTGGGGGCATAGATATTTAAAATTGTTAGATCTTCTTGTTGGACAGACCCTTTGATTATGATATAGTGTCCTTCCTCATCTCTTATTATAGTCTTTGGCTTAAAATCTAATAGATCTGATATAAGGATTGCCACTCCTGCTTTCTTCTGATGTCCATTAGCATGGTAAATTCTTTTCCACCCCCTCACTTTAAATCTGGAGATGTCTCCGGGCTTAAAATGAGTTTCTTGGAGGCAACATATAGATGGGTTTTGTTTTTTTATCCATTCTGATACCCTGTGTCTTTTGACAGGGGCATTTAGCCCATTAACATTCAGTGTAACTATTGAGAGATATGAATTTAGTGCCATTGTATTGCCTGTAAGGTGACTGTTACTGTATATGGTCTCTGTTCCTTTCTGATCTATACCACTTGTAGACTCTCTCTTTGCTTAGATGACCCCTTTCAATATTTCCTGTAGAGCTGGTTTGGTGTTTGCAAATTCTTTCAGTTTTTGTTTGTCCTGGAAGCTTTTAATCTCTCCTTCTATTTTCAATGATAGCCTAGCTGGATATAGTATTCTTGGCTGCATGTTTTTCTCGTTTAGTGCTCTGTAAATGTCATGCCAGCTCTTTCTGGCCTGCCAGTTCTCTGTGGATAAGTCAGCTGCCAATCTAATATTTTTACCATTGTATGTTACAGACTTCTTTTCCGGGCTGCTTTCAGGATTTTCTCTTTGTCACTGAGACTTGTAAATTTTACTATTAGGTGACGGGGTGTGGGCCTATTCTTATTGATTTTGAGGGGCGTTCTCTGAACCTCCTGAATTTTGATGCTCGTTCCCTTTGCCATTTTGGGGAAATTCTCCCCAATAATTCTCTCCAGTATACCTTCTGCTCCCCTCTCTCTTTCTTCTTCTTCTGGAATCCCAATTATTCTAATGTTTTTTCGTCTTATGGTGTCACTTATCTCTCGAATTCTCCCCTCGTGGTCCAGTAGCTGTTTGTCCCTCTTTTGCTCAGCTTCTTTATTCTCTGTCATTTGGTCTTCTATATCACTAATTCTTTCTTCTGACTCATTTATTCTAGCAGTGAGAGCCTCCATTTTTGATTGCACCTCATTAATAGCTTTTTTGATTTCAACTTGGTTAGATTTTAGTTCTTTTATTTCTCCAGAAAGGGCTTTTATATCTCTCGAGAGTGTTTCTCTAATATCTTCCATGCCTTTTTCGAGCCCGGCTAGAACCTTGAGAATTGTCATTCTGAATTCTAGATCTGACATATTACCAATGTCTGTATTGATTAGGTCCCTAGCCTTCGGTACTGCCTCTTGTTCTTTTTTTTTGTCTTGAATTTTTCTGTCTTGTCATTTTGTCCAGATTAGAGTATATGAAGGAGCAAGTAAAATACTAAAAGGGTGGCAACAACCCCAGGAAAATATGCTTTAACCAAATTAGTAGAGATCCAAAATCGTGAGGGGGGAGAAAGGGGATAAAAAGAGGTTCAAAAAGGAAGAAAGAAAAAAATAAGAAAACAGAAAAAAAAAGAAAAGAAAAGAATTTAAAAAAAAAAACAAATAAGAAAAATATAAAAAAGAATATATATATATATATATATATATTCGATAAACTAGTTAAAAAACGTTAAAAATGAAAAAGGTAAAAGTTAAAAAAAAAATTTACCAGAACGCGAGAAAAAAAAACAAAAAATGAAAAAGAAAAAATTAAATTAACTGCAAGAGTAAAAAAAAATCACAGGGAAAAAGCCATGAGTTCCGTGCTTTGCTTTCTCCTCCTCTGGAATTCTGCTGCTCTCCTTGGTATTGAAACCGCACTCCTTGTAGGTGAACTTGGTCTTGGCTGGATTTCTTGTTGATCTTCTGGGGGAGGGGCCTGTTGTACTGATTCTCAAGTGTCTTTGCCCCAGGCGGAATTGCATCACCCTTATCAGGGGCCGGGGTGAGTAATCCGCTGGGGTTTGCTTTCAGGAGCTTTTGTTCCCTGAGTGCTTTCCGTAGAGTTCTGGAGCAAGGAATACAAATGGCGGCCTCCTGGTCTCTGGCCCGGAGGAGCCGAGAGCCCAGGGCCCCACTCCCCAGTGCGCGCTCAGAGAACAGCGCTCAGTCACTCCCGTCTGCCCGACCTCCTGCTGCGCTCTGAGCTCACCGAGCCTGCGACTGGTTCAAGGTAACACCGAGCTGTGAGCTTACTGTCGGCTCTGTCTCTGTAGCCTGCTTTCCCGTTCCAATACCTGCAAGCTCTGCGACACTCAGACACCCCCGATCCTTCTGTGACGCTGCAGGACCTGAGGCCACGCTGACACCGCGTGGGCTTCGCCCCGGGTAGCCTCTGGAGCGATGTCCCTCAGCGGAACAGACTTTTAAAAGTCCTGATTTTGTGCTCCGTTGCTCCGCCGCTTGCCGGGATCCGGCCCCTCCCCCGGGGTCTGTCTTCCCATTGCTTTGTATTCATTTCTCCACCGGTCCTACCTTTCAGAAAGTGGTTGTTTTTCTCTTTCCAGAATTGCTGTTATTCTTCTCTTCGATCTGCCGATGGATTTTCAGGTGTTTGCAATCTTTAGATAAGCTATCAGCTGATCTCCGGCTAGCTGAAGTAGTCTCAGCCTGCCATTTCTCCGCCATCTTGACTCCTCCCTCATATCTAAACTAACATTTTTAATGTTTACTGAAAAACATGACATTCTCCTTTGCTTTAACTTTTAGGCTGCCCTGAAGTACAGTATTTGCTTGCTGTCAAGCTGAATATGTCTAATACATTTGTTGTATCACTGCTATTGAAGCCCAATAGTTTGGATCTCCCTGAAACAAAAGGTTATTTTGGTGTCAATCATTTGTTTGTCCTGTCTGACATAAGATAAAATCCGATTTGCCAACAACAGACGTAAAGCTCCTTGGCGAGCTGTAATGGGACCGGAAAGATCAGGCAGAAGTAGCTCAGTGAAGTTAAGTGGAGGTTAAAGGAGTTGCCCCTTGTAGCATCGGGTAGCCTGATTACTGATGTCAGCCACGTAATAATTCCTGACATTAAGAGAGAGATAGTGGTTGTCCAATGTTCTACCATGGTCAGCTAAAAAGTAATTTTGAGGTTCTTTGTACACATTGAAAATTAACCTTAGTAGTCTTTTTAAGGAAAAAGCAAAGAAAAAACAGTATGAGGTCTATCTTTTATTAGAAAATCTTATTTCCAAAAGAAAAATCTTAACTTTTATCTTGGTTAAGCTTCATTATCCTTTGAGCATATAGGTTTGCTTACTATTGAGCACAGGCTAATGTATTCTACTGTTTGTCATTGAATACATAAACTCTCAATTTCCCTGCATATCTCTCTTTGCCCATCTCTCTTTGCCTCTATTAGATTAGGACAAATCCAGCCTTCCAATTGTCTACAGTTTTGTAAAGCATCCAACTCATGATGCAGAAGCCTGAATCAAAACATAGAGAACTAGATAGAAGATGATAGATTGATAGATAGATGATAGATAGATAGATAGATAGATAAAGTGCTGTCATTCCTTCTCTGCTTATTCTTTTCTCTTCCCTTATTTCAACATTCATGTAGTATTTTTTTCAGTTATGGAATTTCTTTAAGAATTTGTTTTCTCTTTCACTCAAGTACAAGAGTTGCATTTTAAAATCTAAGTCAAACCTAAGATTCTGCCGTAGACCTAAAGCAAATGCTTCCTCTTTACTTTTGTGCAAAGGATTTATTCCTAAACATAAACAACTGATGTTTTTTTCACCTTTAACTTCTCCAACTTCTATTAAACTGTATTCCTAAAACTAATAATCAGAAAAATTTTTCTATGTTCCAACTAAAAGTTATTTTTTGAAAAGTAAAACAAACAAGGGATGCCTGGCTGGCTCAGGCTGTTACATGTTTGCCTTCAGCTGGGTAATGATCACAGAGTCCTGGAATCAAACCCCTTGTCAGGCTTCCTGCTCAGCCAGAGGTCTGCTTCGTCCCCTCTCTCAGCCTCTCCCCCAACCCCACCACTTGTGCTCCCTCTCTGTCTCTCAAATAAATTAAAAAAAAAAAAAACCTTTAATAATAAAGAGTAAAACAAAGAAAACACCCTGATGGATTCCAGCGGACACTCTAGCTTAATCTAATTCAAATACAATTTTTAAGTCATTTCAATTCTTGTAGACTTGGTGTCTCAGAACAGCTTGAAACATCTTTGAAGTTCAAGTAAACTGTTGAGTGGGTATTTGGATACACATGCCTGGCATTTATGGGAGAAGTCCAGGCTGAAAATATAAGTTGAGTAGTTTCCAGCTGGTATGAGATAAAGAAAGCCATGCAAGTGGAGGATGTGATCAAAGAACGCATACAGACTGGAAGGCGATCTACTGCATGGGCTTCGGAATGCCTGATGCATCTGTGCTTATTATGGGTAGCACCAGGATTGCATCAATTGCCTGATCTCTTTGCATCAAATATTAAAAATTAAAAATAATATGTTGTAGACTAACTTATTTAGGAACATAATTTTGCCAGATGAAAAGTAGTTGAGAGAGAGTACCATGATGATTACAGGTAAGAGAATAAAACTCTTTTGGAATGGATAAAGGAACTGAATTCAGCAGACTGCTTTTGTTCATGCCACTAGTAATCTCTAACTTGGGCTTTAAGTACTTCACACAATCAATGAGTCCCTCTTCCTTGGTGGACTTTCTATATTTGATAACCAGAATACTAAAATCTTATGGTTCCACTTCTCCAAATTAGCCCCTCTACTTTCTTTTGCTCTTCTCTTTTCTTTAATCTCTAATCTTCTAGAATCCCAAACTCAATCTCTCTTGTACTCAGCCAGTTCCCTTTGTCATCTCTTCCAGTCTCATGGCATTAAATATCTCATATAAGCTAAAATACATGATTTATATTTTAAGCCCAGATTTCTCCTCTAATTAACAAGCCCATATATCTAAACATCTACTCCCATCCTTACCTGAACTTCAAATACACATCTCAGATTTAGCATCTAAACCTCCCTCAAACACTTGATTCACCCTACCACCCTCCCATGTTTCCTTTTCTCAGTTAATGGTATTATTATTATTATTATTATTTTTTGCTACTCACCCAAAACAAGTATATTTTAATCATCCTGATGCTTCTTTTTCTCTCCTACCCCACATTTACCATACTGGCCATCTCCATGGAGGCTTCGTTTATATTGATGAAGCAATAAAATGGGCAACATGAAAGGGATAGTCAGAGTAATTCTCAGGAAATTATAACAGGTGCTGATAACAACAGATTGGAGGGAATGATAAGAAAAGCCTCCAGTTGAAATTAGGTGAATACATAAACTTTCAAATTGATGTCAAATGGACATTTCTCCAAATGGCTGACGGACTATCTTGAATGAGCTAAGCATTATAGTAAGGGACTGCACTGCTGCTCCTAGTAGCAATATAAGAGGTCAAACTCTACAATGCTCAGCTAATTCTATAGGATAATATAATAAATCAATGGTATTTGTCCTTAAATTCTTTTTAATGTATACATACTTTAACTTCATCATTGAATAACTAGGAAAAATGCACTTGTGTGGTAGTGTGACATCAAATTTAAAAAACTTGTACGGTTTCAGACATGCAAAATGTTATTTAGTGCTTTTCACAAAAGAAGTGTCTAATAACTATTTTTGCCTTAACTGGAACATGAAAGTCTATATAATTTATTTAAATATAGTTTTCCTTTTCATTTCAAAAATTATGATTTATTGTGTTATATGAAATACTCAAATGACTGAGAATAAATTAATACACAGTGGTTAATACAAATATAATTTATTATGAAATTTAATTTGGTCAAACTCTCCAGAATTCTTGATAATAAGAAGCTTTTCTTTCATTTAGTTTTGTTGTTTTCAAGTTACCTGCTTCCAGGTACAAAGATGGGATATTACATACACACATATTTTTAGCCTGTATCTTCATCTTTTAGAAAGTCTGGTTAGCTCTGGGAGGAAAGAAATTTCCAATTATAAAACCATCTGGTATTTTGATTTTTAGTTGTAAATTTAAGATTTTAATTCTTTAACTCTGCATGCAGTTAAGCAAATGAAAGAAAGCGCAGGTTTTCAATTCAACTACAGCCTTTTTATTGTTCCTATCAATAAACTGAAAAAAGAAGAAAAGAAAAGAAGAAAAGAGAAAACAAACATCTGCCTCTTCCAGAATGTAGAGGAAATAATGGAATTTCTATATATTGATATGTTTTTGTTCTTCCAGTGAAAGCTGAGGCGTCTTGAACAGTTTTCTCACGGCACCTCCCTTCTCTAAATGAGAGAATTAAAGCCACTGGACAGTGGGAAGGTTGTGTGTTCTGTATTAATAGATGTCTTCGAAAGCCTCTCATGGAGATGTATAGTTTCATTCACTGAATTGTCTTTACAATGTTTTATAATTCATATTTTTAAAGCCTGTAAAATAGGAAATTAAGTAAAACAGATTTAAACTATTTTAATGTTGTTATTACCATGAATCATGCTCATTTACTGACCATACATTTGTGGGCACATTTACAGAACAATTTTCTTCATGCCATAATTTTAGGGAGAAGAGTTCAGAGGCTGGCAGTTTTTTCCAAAACATGTTGAAGTCTTTTTGTTCTTTTAAAACTCTATTTCATTTTTTATGGATGGAAATAATAATTATTATATAATTATTAAAAACTATAAAGCACAGTTTTATTTGAATACATGCCAAAACTATGATTATATAATTTTGAGCATTGACTGGCAAAAGGATACCGCCCATAAATTAAATTTACATATTTTCTCCTTAAGTGGAGAAAATTACCCATTACTGCACAAAGTAGTAATGTAAAGAAAATGACCTTAAAGAAAAACTTTCTTGTTTTTATAAGAAAAAATATTTCTGGAGAGTTTTCCTTATTGTTCAGTGAAGAGAATATTTGAAATAATTTTTGTGTATTTTTAAGAGTTTCAAAAGACCTTTTTTTTCCCTTTTGGATGGAGAACTTTTAATAGAAGGAAGAAAGGGGAATGCAAGTTCTTGGTCCTAATGGTTCTGGACCTTTCTAGGGATTAATTATACTTAGAAATGTTTCTGAATGTGAAAAGGGACAGTTAGGTCTATGAAATCAAATATAGAAGAACATAAAACCTTCTGTACTTAACTAAACACCAAGGGATGGCTTTTTCTTAAATAATGTTGCTAAATGTCTTTCTTCTTCCATCTATCATTGTAATCTGAGTAAAACACCCAGCCATCACCACTGAATACTAGAACTAAATTTAGGTAATGATTTCTTTTGTATAAGTGACTTCCCATGTTTTTCCTCATCACAGTAAGTTACAAATCTTAAGAAAAGCACAGCAATGTCTTACCTCAAAGCAGTTGGGTACAATAAATAGAAAACAAGCATGGAGGAAATTTCTTTAAATAAAGAAAGAGATAAAAATCAGCAAAGCTATCAAATGCATTACAGATGAATAGATAGCAATAGCTCCAAAGAATAAGGGAAAATTATATATTCTCAGAAACATATTTGCTAAGAACACCATAGATAGATGGAAAATTAAGCCCAAATAATCAACTCTGAGAGATAGTGTAGTTTAAGTATTTGATTCCAATTACAAAGAATTTTGTTTTTTCCTGGTGCTCTTGATTTTTCCTGGGGATAAGGAGAAAATATTTATTAGGGCAAAAGAATTAGACAAGCATAAGACATTCCAAATTGTCATAGGAATCAAGTCAACAGTGGAACAATCTTTTTAAAAATAGACAACAGACACACAAATCAGTGAAACAGAATAGAGACCCCAGAAATGGACCCTCAACTCTCTGGTCATTTCTTATTTGACAAAGCAGAAAAGAACACCCGACGGAAAAAAGATAGTCTCTTAAATAAATTGTGCTGGGAAAACTGGACAGCCACATGCAAATAAGTGAAACTAGACCATTTTCTTACACTTTACATAAAGATATCCTCAAAATGAATAAAAGACCTCAATCTGAGATAGGAATCCATCAAAATCCTAGAGGAGAACATAGGCATTGACATTGGACATAGCAACTTCTTGCAAGACACATCTCTAAAGTCAAGGGAAACAAAAGCAAAAATGAACTTTTGGGGTTTTATCAAGACAAAAACTTCTGCACAACAAAGGAAACACTCAACAAAACTAAGAGACAATCCACATAATTGGAGTAGATATTTTCAAGTGACTTTTCAGTTAAAAGGCTGATATCCAACATCTGTAAAGAACTTATCAAACTCAACACCCAAAAAACAAATAATCCAGTCAATAAATGGGCAGAAGGAATGAACAGACACTTATCCAAAGAAGACATACAAATGGCTAACAGAACCTGAAAAAATGTTCAACATCACTAGCCATCAGTGATGTTCAACATCACTAGCAATCAGCCACAATGAGATACCACCTTATATCTGCTAGAATGGCCAAAATTAACAAGACAGGAAACAACACGTGTTGGTGAGGTTGTGGAGAAGGTGAAATCCTCTTGCACTGTTGATGGGAACACAAACTGGTACAGCCACTCTGGAAAACAGTATGGAAGTTCCTAAAGAAGTTAAAAATAGAGCTACCCTACAACCCAGAGATTGCATTACTAGGTATTTATCCCAAAGATACAGATATGGTAAAAAGAAGAGGAACATGCACCCTAATGTTTATAGCAGCAATGTCCACAATAGCCAAACTGCGTAAAGTGCTGAGAAGCCCTTCAACAGAGGAATGGATAAAGAAGATGTGGTACATATCTATAATGGAATATTACTCAACCATCACAAAGGCTGAATACCCAATATTTGCATCAACATGGATGGAACTGGAGGGGATTATGATAAATGAAGTAATTTGAGCAGAGAAAGACAACTATCGTATGGTTTCACTCATATGTGGAACATAAGAAGTAAAGCAAAGGACCACAGGGGAAGGAAGGGAAAACTGAATGGAAAGAAATCAGAAAAGGAAACACACCATGAGAGATTCTGGACTCTGGGAAACAAACAGAAGGTTACATAAGGGATGGAGATTGGGGGGATGGGGTGACTGGGTGATAGGTACCAAGTAGGGTACATGTGGCGATGAGCACTGGGCGTTATATGCAAATAATGAATTGTTGAACTCTACAACAAAAACTTACGATGTACTATATGTTGGCTAACTGAACATAATGAAAAAAAATAAAAACACACATACAACAAATGAAGGATTCCAAGCATAATCCAAAATTCCTATATCCATCCTATATCTCCTTGTAACATCAATCTTATAGAAACAGTTTTAAATATGCTTCCATACACACTATTTTATAGCCATGGACCTATATTTGGGGGATTTTTATGGAAGTTTCTTCATGTAGGCATAACCCATCATTAACTCAGTCTCCAGTGTCTGTCCCCTTCCTGGAGTATAAGGGGTGTGGTGAAAGTTCCAAGATTCGAATCAGGATTCAGTCTTTCAGGTGATCAGCCTCCATCCTGAAACTATACAGGAGCTCACCACATCACCTCAATATGGAAAAACAAAACAAAACAAAAAAACTCCTCTCACCTAGCCAAATTTCAGGAGTTTTAGAAGCTCTGTGCCAGGAATAGGGACAGAGGCCAATATTTATGTTTTCTCTTTCATGTAACTTCACTGAAAAGAGCTGCAGAGGGTGCTAACCTAAGTAACCTTGAAATAAATGTAGACAAGACTATAGTCAGAAGAAATTATACATATTCACTGTACTCTCTTTTGTAAAGGTATTTCTCATGAAGATTAAGAGCTAAAAATTCTGAAACAACTATATATTTACAGTGGGGTTGGAACTGTTAAGGAAATAGGTGGCCGATGGTAGAAGCCAGGTTTCTCACCATTAGAATGAGAAGTTAGAGAAAAACAAGGTGGGCAGTTTAGAATGAGCCATATCATCCAGAATTAGAGTGCAGACATCAGTATGAACTCATGCTCAGTGTCAATAATTCAATTTTATGGTAATTCACATAGTAATACAATTTTATGTAGTGAAATGTAAAAATAATATATCAGCTTTAAAACTAGAAGATAACACTTCATATTTCTTGCAACCTTTATTCTAAACAGAGGGTTATCTTCTCAAATGAACCTTCTGGTAGATAAGATGACTGTTACACCCATGTAACCGGTGACACAAATTATACATTGGTATATTCATTGATTTCTCTAGATGCATATATGTAGCCATGAACATCTTCTCCCACTCAGGAGAGTGATTTAACATAAAGAAATCTGTGGTGGTCTTGTTAAACTTATTCATATGAACAAATGTAGTTATGCATTCTTTGTGTTCCTGGGTAAATTGAACAGTATGCTTAGTTGTCCCGACTTTCTTCCCTCATCCTTAAATTGGAAATAATATGAATACCTTATGGAAATGGTGGTGATTACTTGGGTGGCATAATAGAAGTGTTTAGAGCAGTGGTACCTGATACAAGAAATGCCAAATAAACAATATTTACTGCCTTCCCCTTTTCCTGTCCCACAGCTTTTAGTGTGACAGGCTGGAGGGGACAATAATATTTTTTTGTTGACCAATATATTATATCTCCATGGAGAGGTTAGAATCACTGAATCTCAAATGGGAAATTTAGAATGGGACTAACAAGAAATACTGTGTTGCATTATCACTGAAAGAGGTTTAGCAAACATAATACCACAGTTATAGAACATTTAGTTAATAATCACTGCAAAGCTCTGTATTCACAGCAGGTGTGAAGATAATTCTTTTCTTTCTGAATGTAAGAGTTCAATCTTGTTCCCAGACCAGAGCTTCCTCTGTCATGTTTTATCTTAGCAATTCATACCAGCATATTTTTAGACTATTCCGAAAAGTGGTGGAAGATAATAAGAAATGAAATCAAGATTAGGAAACGCTCCATCAGTGTAAGTCAATGGCAGGTCAGTGGATAAGATGGAAAATAGTCCCCAAACCTTGAGAGGAATCAACCAGAATTATGTGAAGTCTGGAGAGATTTAACCCGGTCCATTAAGTGGCTTCAGATCCTCTAAGAGCAGAAGATTGCCATTTTAGTTTTGCTTTTGCTGTTGTCATGACTTTCTCTGCTAATGTAAGCTTTTATTGGGACATATAAAGAGGGTGGGCATTAGCTGCTGACTTGCTTGCTGCTTTCTATTGATTGTTTCAATCTGTAAATCTTTCTTGTATTGAGCCAACAAGGAATACCGCATTAAGATGCCATGTTTACCAAAGTTGCTTCTCAGCAGTTTAAGACACTGGTTTGAAAAAGTCTGGTAAGAAAATGGACATTTGTTAGTGTGGCAGTATCCAAATACTATCAAGGGAAGCTCTTTAAAAGAAGAGAAAGAAAAAAGATTGATTCTTCTATTATTAAAGGAAAAAAATCTGTGCTATCTTAAATAGAGCATACTGCATGTTTGTGATAAAGCCACATTTCATTTCCACTAGTTTTAACTTCATAGGAAGAGAGAAAAAAGAGAAAGCTAAATTATTTCTAAAATAAATTGCACAAAGTATTCCTGAAATGCGTTGTAGAAAAGTTTAGGTTGTTTTAATTTAGCACAATGGAGCACTGGATGCAATAGTCTTGCCACAGGAAAAAATTATAAAAGAACGACTTATTGAATTAAAAAGCTTTTGTTCTATGGCCTCACAGAACTCAGGAATTAGCATAAACCTCTTTGATATTTTGTGACATATAGAAGAAGAACCAGAGTAAGTACATTTGATTTTCATATTTGTAATCTAGGTTATATGGGTCTCTTTTACCTTTCTCAAGGTTGAATTTCCTCATGTGTAAAACTGAGATAGCAACACCTACCTCATAGTCTTTTAAGGGTTGAATGTGATGCAGAAAATTGGAGTAAATTGGCTTATTGGAAGTGTTCAATATGTATTTGAATCTGAATCTTAAACCAAGGAGAAAATTTTCATGGCTGTTGCTTGGTATTTGATATTAAGCAGATTCATAATAGCTGTATGCTGTCATTCTTTCATTCATTATTAAGTCAGACTATATTGATTAACTGCTCACAGGTAATTGCATGCATTGGAGTGTGCTATGCTGGGGTCCAAGCACTTTCTACCCTTTCATATTTTATACAGTAATGATGAATTTGTGAGATTGCTGATTAAATAATATCATATCACTAATTACATAAAATATTTAATTAAATGAGAGCTCCAAGGCTTAGGAAAATATACCTTATTCTAGAATCCGAGCTCCATATTTATATTAAATATGCAATACCTTTGAAAAATCATGAACCTCTCTGCAGCTCAATGTACTTAACAAAAGATTGGGAATAACATGTTACATACAATCTTCACAAGTCTCTTGATGAGATAACAATATTAGGTTGTAGGTCAAAGGAAATGGCGAATTATAAAAGAATATACAAATATTTAGGCTGTTATCACAATGTGGAATTTAAAAATCTGTGTCAACATAGATTTTTTGGATTTCTTAGATAATAATCTGTAGCACTGGTTTATATATAGAATTCTCAGTGAAGGCTTCCAGCAGGGTGTCTTGACTAAATGAAAATTGACATTTAAAATAATCCAAGAAAAGTGCTAGCCATTGAGTCTGCATCAGAACATACTAGAAAAAGAAAAATTTCAGCTTCTATGTGAGTGTTTTTTGTAAGACAGAAGCAGATCACACTTGCCAACAGATCAGCAGTATTGAAGAACTATGTATGTTCATACTGTAAGAGAGTATTGCAGATACGCTAACACGTAAAATGAGGATGGCAGTTCAAGGAAATATGTTATTAAAATTTGTACTAACTTTAGAGAAACAAAGGGATGACCCCCCCCCAAAGTAGTCTGAGGGAAGAATAAGGCAAATAGGAATATTAACAGGACAAGAAAAAAGAGTAGTTAAAAGGAGTTCCAGAATCGTGCTCGCTTTGGCAGCACATATACTAAAAGGAGTTCCAGAATCAAGTTACTATCCCCATTGTCATGATCATCATCACTTTTTCAATGGAGAGATAAAAGAGATAAAAGACATGTGCTAGAAAGGGAAAAAGTAAGCCAGGTAAGGATATTAGTTAGAAATCTGGAGTCCAGGGCGCCTGGGTGGCTCAGTGGTTAGGCCTCTGCCTTAGGCTGGGGTCATGGTCTCAGGGTCCTAGGATGGATCCCCGCATTGGGCTCTCTGCTCAGCGGGGAGCCTGCTTCTCCCTCTCTCTCTGCCTGTGTCTCTGCCTACCTGTGATATGTCTGCCAGATACATAAATAAAATCTTAAAAAAAAAAATCTAGAGTCCAATTATAAGAACAGTCAGAAAGAGGACATGATGGACTTCTAGAAAGTTAATGATCTGAAAGTGGCAGTGTTGAAATAGAAATCTGAAATCAAGGTACTGTCTGGGTAGAGCTCATTTCTGGAGGCTCTGTGGGAAAAGTAGAGTCAAATTTCTTGGGGTTTGCAGAATTGAGCTCTTTGTCCTCACTTTCAGCCAGGGACTGTGGAGCAGATCCCTAATCCTACCTAATTATTTGCTATTGGTTTCCCTCCATCTTTAGTCCAACAATAGAGAATCAAATAGTTCCTATGCCTTGAAGTTCTGACTTCTTGGTCTCTGACTTCTAGACCCACCTTTAAAGAACTTGTTTGATTGGGTCAGGAACACTTAGATAATTTATTTATTTTAAAGTCAACTAAATTGCGACCTTAATGACATCTGTGAAAACCCTTTCCCTCAATATCTAGATTTGTGTTTGATTGACTAGTTCGTAGAATTTGTTCATATACTAAGTACTGGGAATTTGGGGAACCATTCTGTCTACCATAATTAGGTAAAAAAGATAAAAGTCTTAAACTATAGGGTACCTGGGTTGCTCTGTCTGTGAAATGTCTGCCTTTGGCTCAAGTTATGATCTCAGGGTCCTGAGATCCAGGCCCCAAAGGGTTCCATGCTCAGGATGGAGTCTGCCTCTCCCTTCTCCTCTGCCCCTTCCCTCACTCAAGTGCACACTCTCTTACTCTCTCTCAAACAGTAAATAAAAGACCCCCACCTTTTTATCTCTGTAAACAGTTATCTAAAACATATCCAAAATTAATCAAAAGTGGGCTTCAGTCTTAAAGAAACATGAGTTATAGAAGTTATTGGGCAGACAAGAGCAGAAGAATGTCTCCAATAGAAATAATAGTATGTGCAAAAGAGCAAAGGTGAAAATGCCCCGAGTGAATTTGGAAGACTGTAGAAATCACCTCCAAATATGTTATGAGGCAATATTCCATACAAATTGTAGTTCTAGTTGGATAATGTTTACTTTTAATTGCACTGAGAATTGGTACGTATTTAAATAACATTTAAATATGAAAAATACAATATATCCCTGTATTTTCACACTTAAATGTTATTTAAGTACATACCAATTCTCAACACAATTAAAAGTGAACATTAAAAATAGAGGAATGTATTGCAAAGCTTATATTTTGCAAATAATTTTATTTAGAATCATTTTTTAAGAAGTTAGAGAAATCTCATGAATGAAAAACGTGCTTTTTTGCCTACCCTGTTATATTCAAGTTATAAGGCTCAACTTGAAAAGAGCAGAAAAAAATACTTAAAAATATAGATATCTAAAGGTTAGCTGAAGGCCACTCTGGCATATAGAATGTTCTTATTCTGCCATTTTCTGACTGCACTTTGGATGATAATATCTTGGGGAGATATTTTCTTCTATTATTGCTGATTTTTGACAGAATCAAGTGAACCTTAGCAATATCACCACATACCATTTCCCAAACTTTATTATTTTTTAAAAGATTTTATTTATTTATTTGACAGAGACAGAGGGATCACAAGTAGGCAGAGAAGCAGTCAGAGAGAGAGGAGGAAGCAGGTGCCCTGCTGAGCAGAAGAGCCCAATGCAGGGCTCGATCCCAGGACCCTGAGATCATGACCTGAGCCGAAGGCAGAGGTTTTAACCCACTGAGCCACACAGGCGCCCGCCCAAACTTTATTTTTAACTCATCTGCTTATCACATTCATGGTTTTAGTTGTCAAGTAGTGGTTTATTAAAAATTCTTCAGTGTAAATATGTGTATGTATCTGTATGTAGTTGTAAACAACTAAAAAAAGACCTTCTCGTATTCAATTTACTAAGGAGATTTTAATGTTATGTAATTAACATCCAATTACAAAACAACTCTGGATCAGCAAGTTAAAAGCATGTAAGGAAGTTTCTTTTCTGTTTTACATTCTATCTGTGTGTCATTTATGTATATAAATGTATATATATTATATAAATATTATATAAATGTATATATATTATATAAATAGATACATAAATCTATTAACATATTTTATGGAATTCCAACCATTTATAATAATGGAAAATTGACATCAGTTTAAAATTATAATGACTTAATATATAAACTCTACTTAGCATCTCAAACATAATTATATCCAGAGTGAAAACTACATTGTATTTATGGAGTTACAGATCTTTGATGAACCTGTTACAATTTATCAATAGTTTGTACACCCTTGTGTAATCATTCCAGTTACATTAAAAATATGAACTAATATTTCTGGATAATTCAGTGAATATCATATTGCTTTATTTAAATCCCTGGAGTACTTTGTAACTATGACAAATATAATTGAAAACTCACAATGAAAAAGGATTTAAACTATTACTCAAAGAATGTAACCACTGGAGGCATAAAGACTCTTAAAACTATGTCAACAGATTTTGTAATAACCATTGGTATGGACTGAATTGTGTCACTCCAAAATTCATATGTGGAAGCCCTAACCTCAATGTGATAATATTAGGATGTGAGACCCCTGAGAGATAATTAGGTTTAGGTGAGTTCTTATGGGTGGGGTCTTCATGATAATATTAGTACCCTTACAAGAAGAGATAGCAGAGAGCTGGCCATCTCTCTCTACCTTGTGAGGACACAGCCACCTATAAGCCATCTACATAAGCTGACAGCATGATTCAGAGAATTATCTAATAATATTCACTCAATGTTTAATTGGCTCAAATATTACAATTAGGGGCACCTTGATGGCTCAGTCCATTAAGCATGTGCTTTCTGCTCAGATCATGATCTCAGGGTTCTAGGATGGAGCCCCACATCCGGCTCCCTGCTCAGCGGAGAGTCTGCTCCTCCCTCTTCCTATGCCCCTCCACCTGTTTATCCCTGCCCCCCGTGTCAAATAAATAAATAAATAAAATCTTTTTAATTTTTATAAAATCTTTTATAATTTTAATATGTAACCTTTTATATTCAGCTATATGGATCTTCAAGCTCTCTAATTAATTTCTTCAGGATGTGTTTATAAATACAGAACATAAAAATATTTTTCCCAATAGAACACTTGATACATAAACAATAGAAGAAATTTTAAAAGATGCATTAAGGATATATTTTTTTAAGATTTTATTTTTATTTATTTGACAGATATAGATCACAAGTAGGCAGAGAGGCAGGCAGAGAGAGAGGAGGAAGCAGGCCCCCTGCCAAGCAGAGGGCCCGATGCGGGACTTGCTGCAGGGCTCCATCACAGGACCCTGGGATCATGACCTGAGCGGAAGGCAGAGGCTTTAACCCACTGAACCACCCAGGCGCCCCAACGTTAAGGATATTTTTAAAATACACTATCCTACAGACCAACAAAAATAAAAGTGCACTGACCATATGAATGCAATGTAAAGAAAAAAAAAATAAGAATGCGTGGTAAAGTGTAGAAAAGAATGCAAATAATCAGAAACATAGTCTTTATATTTTATAGGATTCAGGAAACTGTAACGTGAAAATATCAAAATTTATTTTTAATAAAAAGTTGTCCAGAGCTGTTATAAATATATCTGTCAAAGAAACTCTGCCTGCTAACTAAACATCTTGCAAATGTTTAGTTAGGCAAACTTCTCTAAATTGTTTCTGTCTTAAACAAACTGGCAGTGCAAGGTGACAGTTTGCTATACTTATAAATTAGATAAAACTAAATTTAATTGGAATTTTGGGCTAGAGCATTAAAAATTATTTGGTTTTGAAGTTAATATAGCACTTGGTATTAATTATTCTTGAACTAAAAACAAATTCACAAAAAAATTTTAAAAAACAATTTGTTCTGAAACATTAAAGAACCTGATTTTTTATTTTTTATTATTTTTTTAAAAGATTTTATTTATTTATTTGACAGAGAGAGATCACAAGTAGGCAGAGAGGCAGGCAGAGAGAGAGAGAGGGAAGCAGACTCCCTGCTGAGCAGAGAGCCCAAAGCGGGACTGGATCCCAGGACCCTGAGATCATGACCTGAGCCGAAGGCAGCGGCTTAACCCACTGAGCCACCCAGGCGCCCCGAACCTGATTTTTTAAAATGACATTTTCAAACATGTCTCAACAGTATAAATTTTTGAACCTTTTCTACCACTTGCTGGTAGTCAAGCCATAGACATTTACAGAATATCTTTAAGTCTTATTTTCTTCTTTTATAAAAGTGAGAGGGCAATGTTGACTTTGGTTTTAAAGTGTGCGTGTATGTGTGTAAACACTTCCTAGGTCCAAGATATAAAATAATCCCAACAACTGTAGAGAACTTTTCGTGTCCCTTCCTTCTACCTGTAGGTATCTGCTATTTTATCTCCTCTATCTCCTACCATCAATGACTTTTGACTTTTTTAAATGTCATATAAATGGAATTATAAATCACATACTTTTTTGTATCTGCATTCCTTCATTTGTCTTCTAATGTCATCTCTTTTGTATGGATCCATGGCTCTTCTTTTTTTTCTGAGTATATCTTATTGGAAGAATATATCATAATCTATTTTTTTCCATTCTCATGCGGATGGAAATTTGAATGGTTTCCAGGTTTTGTTAATTATCAAGGAAACTGCTATGAACACTTTTATAAATGTCTCCTGGTGGACATTTTCACTTTTTTTTCTTAGGTATACTCTTAGGAGTGCAAATGTTTCATCATGGGTAGGTGTATGCTTTACATGAATGACTTGAATCATTGAATCAATTTATACTCCCACATCATGGGATACATCACATCTTGGGCTAGGTTTGACCCAGAGTGAGGTTTTCAAATATATATTATTAGCTCTAAAATCACAATAACCCACCAAATATTTTCCAACTAATTATAAAAGTAACACAAAAACACATTCATATGGGTAGAAGGAGTGACTAATATCGTTTGTTTTTTTTTTCCTTCATAGGCAGCCTACTACTTCCACCTTCATTCATTGAACTGTGCAGTCTCCGATTTAATTTTAGGCCATGTCTTCTGAAATTCAAACTTCAGATTTTATCAGGAAAATATCAGAAAAACATGTTTTATTTAATTTTCCCAGTCATAAATTGATTTACAAAGGGCTTTTACTTTGTCCAAGTTCTGAAGACTACTTTTTTACCTCTGGACAAACATATTACCTGACAAATAACATTAATACCATCCTGCGTTTCAATGGTTCTTTGTAATGAGAGGTAGAGGAAGCAACATAAAAATACTCCATTTTATCTGAGTTCCTATTAATTCTATTCCAGCATTACATCTATGACTGAGAATAGTACAATTCAAGACATTTAGTTCAAAGATCACTGAAGGCTACCAAATTCATAAAATTTCCACTCAAAGAGTTTCCAAGAGAAGGAAGAACAACAACATTTTTGTATTTTGGTCTCAGAATATAGTAAAAGAGATACATTTTCTTACCCTGTGGAATGTTGACTGCCATTCTGTTTGATAAAAGGGCTAGCCAGAAAAATAAATTCTTCATCATTACTGTTGTTCTAAATTAAATGAAAAAAATCTGTTTCTTTAAGGTTTTTATTACTTTAGTTTTCAAAATTATTATGTTGTATCATATTTTAAAAATACAAATTAGTGATTTTGAATTCCTGGACATAGTGATTTTATGTTCTATGTATGATGGTGTAATTTTTCTCTAGAAATTCATCTGGAGGCTTAAGCACATAGTTTATGATAGAAGGTAAAATTGAATAAAATTCAATTTTAAATAAATTCACATGGCTTCTAACATTGGAATGAGTAATATATTGGAAATAGAATTTCATGTTAATAAAAGACTTAACATCATCACAAGGCACATATTCAAGCAGGACATTTAAGGAAAGTTTGAGGTCTTCATATTTGAAATGTTTCTTAGAAGAGCAGAGGATAATGCCTATGAAAAAATAAGGAATAGTTTCCTTGACATGTCATACTATTAGGTATATCATATTATTATATATACATAGTATTAAAAATATATATAGTATATATGATGTATACTATATATTATATATAATTATATATATAATATTATCATATATGCATCGTATTAAAATACTATTTATATATAATATTAAAGTATATATAATATTAAAAATACTATTATATATTATATATACATTGTATTTAAAATAGATATATAGTATATATATTATGTATGCTATATATTATATACAATTATATATATCATATTATCATATGTACATAGTATTAAAATATTTTTATATATAATATTAATAATAATATTATATATATTATATACATAGTATTAAAATGTATCATGGTGGGCATCTAAACACATGTAAGTAATGATATGTAAGCCCAATGTTTCTGTCTACATGACACTAGTATGAAGGAAGATTAACTAAAAATCCAGTGATAGGCCCATTTACTTCCTCAAGCTGTCATCATGTTCCTTAGGAACATCAATTTATTGTTGCCAGTACCTCTTGTCTGCCTTTGCTGGATGCCTTTTCCTGTTCTGTTTTGGAGGCTATTTCTTCATGTCCAGAATAAACAAAAACAATAAACCACCCATACTTTTGACTTATAATACAAGTGAAAACAATCTTTTAAGATGCACAGAAGGATTTGGCATGAGTGGCAGAATGTATTTAAAGCTTTTACTTCAAAGTAAAGTTTTTTGAGAGGAGCTCCTGATTATAGCACATTATAAGAGATCCAAAGTAGTATTATATACCCATATAGTTTCTTTAGCTATTCTGCTATATTGCTCAGCCATGCTACTTCTCCTTTCCTAGAGAAATAAAGTATGGTCCTGCTCTTTCCTCTCCATTTCATTTTTTTTTTCTTTTTTATTGAAGGAGTGAGAGAGAGAGAGACTGTGTGTGTGTGTGTGAGCCCGCGTGGAAGCAGAGGGGCCAGGGTGGGGCAAAGAGCAGAGGGAAAGTGAGAAAAAGAAAATCCCAAGCAGACTCTACTGAGGGCAGAGCCTACTCAGAGCTTGTTCTCATGACCCTGAGATCATGACTTGAGCCAAAATCAAGAGATGGAGGCTTAACCACTGAGCCAGCCAGGCACTCCCTCCTTCTTAATACCAACATACCCTTAAATTCTTATTAATTTAAGTTTAGATAGATAGATTGATAAGACATAATCTTTCTATCAACTCATAACCCATACCATGAGTACACCATTTCTATTTCAAGAATTTTCTTTTTATTATTCTAAAACAAAGGTGTTTTCCATGAAATTAATTCTATGATCAGATATTAATATTTTTTCTTATGCCACTAGAATTGTCATGTAACTTCATAGAATTTAAAGTTAACATAATGTTTGAGTTCTGAAAATCTTAAAAGATTGATAAAAAGGGAAAAAAATGAAGTGAAGAAAAAACTGTGTTTGTTATGTCACATTAACAATGCCTGTATTTCCTTACCTGAATACAGAACTGAAAACCAAGAGAATATCATTTTGTAGTTTCTGTAGCAGTTTGGCATTTTCTATTCTCAATATTCCCCCATAAGCTGTTTATAAGCAGGCAGCACTGTGAACAGATAGTAGTCAGACCATCATTTAGTCTGCACTAAAATATACATGTGAAATGAGTTCAGCTATTAACTTTGTCACAACAAAACACAGATGAGTTTTAAATGGATCAGCAAAGCACCTCTGGAATATTTTGAATGCATTTCAAAGACACTCTTTGTTTTGTTTTGTTTTGTTTTTTGTTTTTTGTTTTTTTTAAAGATTTTATTTATTTATTTGACAGAGAGAAATCACAAGTAGATGGAGAGGCAGGCAGGCTCTCCGCTGAGCAGAGAGCCCGATGCGGGACTCGATCCCAGGACTCCGAGATCACGACCTGAGCCGAAGGCAGCGGCTCAACCCACTGAGCCACCCAGGCGCCCCTCAAAGACACTCTTTGTAACTCTCCTGGCATATATCCTCCTGAAGATAAATGTTAAAGGGTTCGGGTGGTCACCTGTCTTTTAGTACGATAATATGTGTTTACAGTTCACCACACAAGACATGATATAGTTTATTTTTTCAGGATGGCCTGAAAAACAGTGAATTCAAGAACAATGGTCCTTTAAAGAAGTGACTTGAGGAAAAACAGTCACATCTAAGTAGTCTTATCTCTTTTGACTTCTCTTTGCTATGAAAGTTCGCAGACTTGCCTTGTCTTTTATTACTTTGACGGTTTTGAGGAGTAATGGTCAGATAGAATGTCCCTCAATTAGAATATATTTAATGTGGGTTTTTAAAAATGATCTTTAGATGATTTAGCAAGGGTTAGGTCCTTTGGGGGAGTAGACAACAGAGATAAAATGTCATTTCCATCACATTGTGTCTAACATATATTTTATTGTCATAATGATCTAGTATGGAACATGATCCCACTGGGATCATGATCTGAGCTAAATGTAGACATTTAAACAACCAAGTCACCCAGGCATCCCTGCTCCTGTACTCCTGTGGCATATCTCAATCATTGCAATTTTTGTATTGTTGATTTTTTAAATCTTTATTAATTATTTTATTGATCATTATTTACCTTGTATTTTGCAGCATTATGCTTTTCTGTGCTTATAGCTAACTAAACCATATTTTAGATAAGGTAACCTATTTTGTTTTTTAAAGTTATTTATTTATTATTTTTTAAATTAATTACTTTTATTAACATATATTGTATTATTTGCCCCAGGGTACAGAGTAGTGAATCATCAGGCTTACACACTCCACAGCACTCACCATATCACATACACTCCCCAATGTCCATAACCCAACCACCCTCTCCACAACTCCCCTACCCCCAGCAACCCTCAGTTTGTTTTGTGAGATTAAGAGTTTCTTATGGTTTGTCTCCCTCCCGATCCCATCTTGTTTCATTTATTTTTTTCCTACCCCCTAAACCCCCCATGTTGCCTCTCAACTTCCTCATATCAGGGAGATCATATGGTAATTGTCTTTCTCTGATTGACTTATTTTGCTCAGCATAATATACTCTAGTTACATTCACGTAGTTGCAAATGGCAAGATTTCATTTCTTTTGATGGTTGCATAGTATTCCATTATATATATATATCTCACATCTCACATATTCTTTATCCATTCATCTATTCTAGGTTTTTTCCATAGTTTGGCTATTGTGGACATTGCTGCTATAAACATTTGGGTGCACGTGCCCCTTCAGTTCACTACATTTGTATCTTTAGGGGAAATACCCAGTAGTGCTATGCCTAGGTCATGGGGTAGCTCAATTTTCAACTTTTTGAGGAACCTTCATGCTGTTTTCCAGAGTGGCTGCACCAGCTTGCATTCCCACCAACAGTGAGGAGGGTTCCTCTTTCTATGCATCCTCGCCAACATATGTTGTTTCCTGACTTGTTAATTTTAGCCATTCTGACTGATGTGAGGTGGTATCTCACTTTGGTTTTGATTTGTATTTCCCTGATGCCGAGTGATGTAGAGCACTTTTTCATGTGTCTGTTGGCCAACTAGATGTCTTCTTTGCAGAAATGTCTATTCATGTCCTCTGCCCATTTCATGATTGGATTCTTTGTTCTTTGGGTGTTGAGTTTGATAAGTTCTTTATAGATTTTGAATACTAGCCCTTTATCTGATATGTTATTCGCGAATATCTTCTCCCATTTTTTCAGTTGTCTTTCAGTTTTGTTGACCATTTCCTTTGCTGTGCAAAACTTTTGATCTTGATAAAGTCTCAATAGTTCATTTTTGCCTTTGCTTCCCTTGCCTTTGGCAATGTTTCTAGGAAGAAGTTGCTGTAAGCTGAGGTCAAAGAGGTTGCTGCCTGTGTACTCCTCAAGGATTTTAATGGATTCCTATCTCACATTGAGGTCTTTCATCCATTTTGAGTCTATTTTTGTGTGTGGTGTAAGAAAATGGTCCAGTTTAATTCTTCTGCATGTGGCTGTCCAATTTTCCCAACACCATTTGTTGAAGAGACTTTTTTCCATTGGACATTCTTTCCTGCTTTGTCGAAGATTAGTTGACCATAGAGCTGAGGGTCTATTTCTTGGCTCTCTATTCTGTTCTATTGATCTATGTGTCTTTTTTTGTGCCAGTACCATGCTGTCTTGATGATGACAGCTTTGTAATAGAGCATCAAGTCTGGAATTGTGATGCCACCAACTTTGGCTTTCTTTTTCAACATTCCTCTGGCTATTCAGGGTCTTTTCTGGTTCCATATAAACTTTAGGATCACTTGTTCCATGCCTTTGAAAAAAATGGATGGTATTTTGATAGGGATTACATTAAATGTATAGATTACTTTAGGGAGTATAGACATTTTCACAATATTTGTTCTTCCAATCCATGAGTATGGACTGTTTTTCCATTTCTTTATGTCTTCCTCAATTTCTTTCATGAGTACTTTCTAGTTTTCTGAGTACAGATTCTTTGCCTCTCTGCTTAGGTTTATTTTTAGGTATCTTATGGTTTTGGCTGCAGTTGCAGATGGGATTACCTCCTTAATTTCTCTTTCTTCTGTCTTGCTCTTGGTATTTAGAAATGCAACTGATTTCTGTGCATTGATTTTATATCCTGACACTTCACTGAATTCCTGTATGACTTCTAGCAATCTTGGAGTGGAGTCTTTGTGTTTTCCACATGAAGTATCATATCATCTGTAAATAGTGAGAGTTTGACTTCCTATCTGCCAATTCCGATACCAATCTGGTACCGTGTATCTTTTGATTAGGGCATTTAGCCTATTTACATACAGGGTAACTATTGAAAGATATGAATTTAGTGCCATTGTATTGCTTGTAAGGTGACTGTTACTGTGTATTGTCTCTGTTCCTTTCTGGTCTACTACATTTAGGCTCTCTCTTTGCTTAGAGGACCCTTTTCAATATTTCTTGTAGGGCTGGTTTGGTGTTGGCAAATTCTTTTAATTTTTTTTTGTCCTGCAAGTTCTTTTTAATCTCTCCTTCTATTTTCAATGATAGCCCAGCTGGATATAGTATTCTTGGCTGCATATTTTTCTCATTTAGTTCTCTGAATATATCATGCCAATTCTTTCTGGCCTGCCAGGTCTGTGTGAATAAATCTGCTGCCAATCTAATATTTCTACCATTGTGTGAAGGTAACCTGTTTTGTTCTACTAATTAGTAGCCCTACTTAACTGCCCTGTTTAATTTTATTTTACTATGATAAGATAACATGAGATCTAGCCTCTTATCAAAGTCTTAAGTGTATAACACTTAGGGACAAGATTATGCAGTAGATCTCTGTAATTTATTAATCTTGCATAATTCTTTATGTTTAGTGACTAACAACTCACTATCTCCCCCTCCCTCAGCCTCTGGCAACCATTATCCTACTCTGATTTTATGAGTTTGATTATTTTAGATTCCTCATATAAGGGAATCATGCAGCATTTGTCCTTCTGCAACTGGCTTATTTCATTTAACATGATATATTCAAGGTCCATCCATGTCATTGCATATTATAGAATTTCTTTTCTTTTTAATGGCTAATATTCCATTGTATGCATAGCATATTTTATTTATGCACTAATCTGTCAATGGACACTTATATTGTTTCCACATGTTGGCTATTGTGAAAAGTGTTGCAATGCATATTGGAATACTCCAATAATCAGGATACTTCTTACAGATCCTGATTTCAGGTCTTGTGGATAAATATCCAGAAGTGAGATTACTGGATCATATGATCATTCTGGTTTTAATTTTTTTTTTTAGGAATCTCCATGCTGTTTTCCAGTGACTTCACCATTTTACATTTCTACGAACCATGTATAAGAGTTCCAATTGTTTCACGTCCTCATCAGCATCTGTTATCTTTTCTTTCTTTTTTTTTTCTTTTTTTTTTTTGCTAATAGTCATCCTAACAGGTATGAAGCAATATCTTGTGGTTTGATTTGCATTTTCCTGATGAATAGGTATGCTGAATGTGACATGTTGTCTACTTGTATGTGGTCTTTGGATAAATACCTAGTCATGTCTTTAGCTCATTTTCAATCACGTTACTAGTTTGTGAGTTGAGTGGGGAGTTTTTTGTTTTGATCTTTTGGTTTTTGCTATTGATTGTGGGAGTTCCTTATACATTTTGGAACTGACCTGTATATTATTTGACCTGTAAATTATTTGTGACCTGTATATTATTTAACCTGTATATTATTTGTGCAAATATTTATGCCTGGTCTATAGTTGCTTTTTCATTGTTGTTTCTTTCATATGCTGAACAGAAGCATTTTAGTTTGATTTAAGCCTGTTTATTTTTGCTTTTGTTGTCTGTGGTATTTTTTCCAAAAAATTTCATTGCTAATATCAACATCATGGAGCTTTTTTCTTATGTTTTCTTGCTGGTGTTTTATAGCTTTGAGTCTTGAATCCGTTTTGAGTTGATTTTTGTGTGTGGTATAAATGAATTTAATATTATTCTTATGCACATGAGTATCTGTTTGTTGGAGACTATCTTTACCCATTGTATATTTTTGACATTCATGTCAAAGATCGGGTGCCCAGTAAGGTATGGATTTGTTTCTGGTTGGCTCTCTATTTTGTTTTATTGCTCTACATATCTGTTTTTATGATAGTACCATAGTCTTTTAATTACTATAGCTTTATAATATATTTCCCAATTAGGGTGTGTGATGACTCCAGATTTATTCTTCTTCCTGAATTTCGTTTTGGCTCTTTGGGGTCTTGTGTGGTTCCATATCATTTTTAGTTAGCTATGGTGGTTTTAATTTTTTTTTTTTTACTATTTTTATAAAAAAGTTGAGGGAACTCACAATTGTATTTTAAAAATAAATTTCTTTACTTCCTGGCAGATAAAAATATTCCAGGCCCATTTGTATAATTCCTGCCTCCTACTTACAATTGGTAATTTCTCCACCAAATGCTGGTTCCCTTTATGAGTATAATGTTAGAAAACAAGATCTCAGTGATGGATGTGCTTGTTTTTACAGGGATGGTCTTGCGTCTAGGTTGAGACAGAGAAGGGAAATATACATGTGCCCACTAACCTATAAATTCACATGTATCTATAATTATTATTGTGTAATGATTAAACTAAACATGAGTTCACACAGCTGATGTCTTCAGCTCTAAGTCATTACCACATAAATGATTCCAACCTCTTTTCCTTGCCCATCTGGAACCTCCCACTCCAGTGATGAGAAACTTGGCTCCCACCATCTTCATACATTTCTTTGATTTTTCAATTCCAACATACATGTATTATTGTATCAGAATTTTTCCTCTGTACCTCCATGGAAAAAATGTTATTTACTAGAGTACAATGCCTATGAACTGTTTATATTTATCTTTATTATTTTATTATTATTTATCCTTACTGACTTCTTATTATTTATTCTTACTGACACCACTCATTTCCAAAGTTATATAAGTCATTACATTTTCCCCTACCATCTATAGTGAGGTTCTTTCATAGATTTGTAATACAGGTAGATTGTTTTGTAACATCATACATTCTTTCCTAAGAGTTCCCTAATCTCTCAATATGATTTAACTTATATATTTAAGGTTCAGTTTTTGTGCTTTTAAATTCAGTGAGTTTTGACAAATACATAGTATCACACAACCACGATTATAATATCAACAGAAAAGTTCACTACCCTAAAATATCGTCTGTGACTTGTCTATTCAAACACCTCAGTCTCCTCAAATCCTTGGAAACCACTGAGTTTTTAAATATATATATATATATGTATATATATATATATTTTTTTTTTTTGCTCTTTCATGAATGCCATATTATAAATGGAATCATGCATTTTATAGCCTTTTAGTTTGGCTTCTTTCAGTTAGCAAAATACATTAACATTTCATCCATGTCATTTTGTGACTTATTATCTCATCTCTCTCTCTCTCTCTCTCTCTCTGTGTGTGTGTGTGTGTGTGCATTTAAAGCAGTTTTAGGTTTATAGCAAAATTGACAGGAAGGTATAGAGATTTTCCACATACACCCTGCTCCCATACATGTACACTGCCACCCATATCAACATCATTCATCAGAATGGTACTATTTTTTCTTTTTTAACAAGGATGAATTTACATTAGTATGTCATAATCACCCAAAGTCCATAGTTTAGAGTTCACTTCAATCTTGGTTTTCTACATTCTGTGGGTTTGGAAAAATGTGTAATGACATATATCCACAATTATAATATCACGCACAGCATTTCTACTGCCTAAAAATCCTGCATGCCCCAACTAGTCATCCTTCCCCCGACCATCATGTCAACCCTGACACCCACTCAACTCTTTACTTTCCTTATAGTCTTACATTTTTTAGAATGTCATATAGATGAAATCATACAATGTGTAGTCTTTTTAGGTTGATGTTTTTAATTTAGTAATAGACATTTAAGGTTCCCCAATGTCTTTTCATGGTTTGGTAGCTCATTGCTTTTTAGTATTGAATAATATTCATTGTTTGGATGTACTACAATGTATTTATCTGTTCACTTACTGGTTGCTTTCAAGTTTTGACAATTATCAATGAAGTTGCCATAAACATCCTTGTGCAGGTTTTTATGTGGACATATTTTCATTCCCATTGGTTAAGTACCAAGGAGTGTGATTGCTAGATTGTACAGTGAGAGTATTTTGAGTTTAATAATAAACTGCTGACTGAATTCCAAATTGGCTATACCACTTTGCATTTCCACTAGCAGTGCATTAAGTTCTTGCTCCACATCCATGCCAGCCTCTGGCGTTTCCAGTGTTCTAAATTTGGTCATTTTAATAAGTGTGTAGTAGTATCTCAGTGAAGTTTTAATTTGCATTTCTCTGATGACATATGATGTGCAACATCTTTTCATATGCTTATTTGCCATGCATCTCTCTTCTTTGGTGAGGTGTCTTAAATCCTTGGCCTATTTATTAATCATATTGTTTCTTATTGTAGAGTTTTAAGGGCTCTTTGTGTATTTTCAACAACTGTCATTTATCAGATGTTTGTTTTTTTAAGATTTTATTTATTTATTTGACAGAGAGAAATCACAAGTAGGCAGAGAGGCAGGCAGAGAGGAGGAGAGGAAAGCAGGTTCCTTGCTGAGCAGATTATCTGATGTGGGGCTCGAGCTCAGGACCCTGAGATCATGACCTGAGCCAAAGGCAGAGGCTTAACCCACTGAGCCACCCAGGCACCCCCAGATGTTTCTTTTGCAAATATTTTCTTCCAGTCTGTGGCTTACCTTCTTATTCTTTTGATATTGTCTTTGTTTCTCACATGTATATCGATTACTATAAATTTTCCTCTAAGTATTGCTTTTTCTATATCCATATGTTTTGATCAGTTTTATTTTCATTTTCATTAAACTCAAAATGTTTTTTAAATTTATCTTGAATTTTTTTTCTGATCCTTGTGGGGTTTTTTTTTTTTTGACATATATTATTTAACCTCCACATTTTTTCAGAATTTTCCAGTCATTTTTATTATTAACTCTGTAACTCCACTCTGGTCTGAAAGATTAATCAAATATTATATGATTTTTCTTCTTCAAATTTGTTGGATATGTTTAGTGACCCAGGTGAATGTTTCATGTGAACCTAAGAAGCATGGTATTCTGGGATGCCTGGGTTATTAAGTGTGTGCTCTTGTTTTTAGTTCAGGTCATGATTTCAGGGTTGTGAGATGGAACCCCACATTGGGGTCCACACCAGGTGTGGAGCTTGCTTAGGATTCTCTCTCTCCCTTTCCTTTTGCCCTTCTGCCCCTAAAAAGAAAAAAAAGAAAAAGAAAAAAAGAAACATGGATCTTTGTTTTTGTGAAATTGTCTATAGATGTTAATTATATCCCATTGATTGATGATGTCTTCAGTTCCACTTGTCCTTGTTGATTTTCTGCCTGTTGGATCTATCCCTGTCTGATAGATAGACATTGAACTGTGATAGTGGGTTAACCTATTGATTTTTTTTATGCACCCCTATGTTTATTGTAGCATTATTTTTTTTAGTTTTTTTTTCATTTATTTATTTTCAGCATAACAGTATGATTATTTTTTTCACCACACCCAGTGCTCCATGCAATCCGTGCCCTCTATAATACCCACCACCTGGTACCCCGACCTCCCACCCCCCCCCGCCACTTCAAACCCCTCAGATTGTTTTTCAGAGTCCATAGTCTCCATGATTCACCTCCCCTTCCAATTTACCCCAACCCCCTTCTCTCTAATTCCCCATGTCCTCCATGCTTTTTGTTATGCTCCACAAATAAGTGAAACCATATGATAATTGACTCTCTCTGCTTGACCTATTTCACTCAGCATAATCTCTTCCAGTCCCGTTCATGTTGCTACAAAAGTTGGGTATTCGTCCTTTCTGATGGAGGCATAATACTCCATAGTGTATATGGACCACATCTTCCTTCATCAAAATCAAAAGCTTCTGCACAGCAGAGGAAACAGTCAAGAAAACAAAGAGGCAACCCATGGAATGGGAGAAGATATTTTCAAATGACAGTACAAACAAAAGGTTGATATCCAGGATCTATAATGAATGCCTCAAACTCAACACACACAAAACAGACAATCATATCAAAAAATGGGCAGAAGATATGGGCAGACACTTCTCCAATAAAGACATACAAATGGCTATCAGACACATGAAAAGATGTTCATCATCTCTAGCCATCAGGGAGATTCAAATTAAAACTACTTTGAGATATCACCTTATACCAGTTAGAATGGCCAAAATTAACAAGACAGGAAACAACATGTGTTGAAGAGGATGTAGAAAAAGGGGAACCCTCTTACACTGTTGGTGGGAATGCAAGTTGGTGCAGCCACTTTGGAGAACAGTGTGGAGATTCCTCAAGAAATTAAAAATAAAACTTCCCTATGACCCTCCCATTGCACTCCTGGGTATTTACCCCAAAGATACAGATGTAGTGAAAAGAAGGGCCATCTGTACCTCAATGTTTATAGCAGCAGTGGCCATGGTCGCCAAACTGTGGAAAGAACCAAGATAACCTATTGATTTTTGCTTCAAATAGTTTGACAGTTCTACTGATTTTTGCTTCAAATAGTTTGACACTCTGTTTTTAAGTGCAATTGCAATGTCTTCTTAGAGAATTTACCTCATTTTCATTATAAAAAGTTTTTTATTATCACTGACTTTTCTGGCTTTGAAGTGGGTTCTGACTAAAGTCAGTATATTTCCTCCTCTTTTCTTTTGAATGGTGTTAGTGCATTACTTTTTTCTCTTCCATTTACCTTTAAACCATGTGTGTGTTTATATTTAAAATGGGTTTCTGTGAACAACATATAGTTGGATTCTGTTTTTTCCAGTTGAGTCTGACATTCTCTCTCTCTTTTTTGTTTTTTTTTTAAGATTTTATTTATTTATTTGACAGACAGAGACCACAAGTAGGCAGAGAGGCAGGCAGAGAGAGAGGGGGAAGTAGGCTCCCTGCGGAGCAAAGAGCCCGACACGGGGCCTGATCCCAGGACCCTGGGACCATGACCTGAGCCGAAGGCAGAGACTTTAACACACTGAGCCACCCAGGCACCCCTGACATTCTCTTTTAATTGGTACATTTAGATCATTGACATTCAAAATGATTAGTTATATAAAGGGATTATGATCTATCATACTTGTTACTGTTTCCTATTTGTTGACCTTTTCATTCCTATTTTTGTCTTCCACTCTTTGTTTTTTGTGGTTTCAGTTGAGCACTTTGTATGATTCCATTTTCTTTCCTTTCTTAGATTCTCAGTTTTATTTTTTAACCCTTTTGAGTGGTTTCACGAGAGTTTTCAATATACATTTAAAACTAATTCAAGTCCACTTTCAAATAACAGCATACTGCTTCACATGTTAATAGAGAATCTTAGGGGCACCTGGGTCGCTTAGTGGGTTGAGCCTCTGCCTTTGGCTCAGGTCATGATCTTGGGGTCCTGGGATCAAGACTTGCATCCAGCTCTCTACTCAGCAGGAAGCCTGCTTCCTCCTTTTTCTCTGCTTCCCTCTCTGTCTACTTGTGATCTCTGTCTGTCAAATAAATAAAATAAAATCTTTAAAGAAAAAAAAAAAGAAACCTTAAAATAAGAAAATAATCCTAAGCCTCCCTTTCACGTCTGGTACCATTGCTGCCATTCATTTTACTCATATATAATCATACATAAACATATAAATATATGTATACATTTATATATAAATACACATATATTATAAATTATATATATAATTGTATATTTTATATGTATATATTACAAATATATATGTAAATATTTTGTATTTATGCATACATAATCAAATTCATTAGTATTGTTTTAAACAAACTATTATTTAATAAATCAATTAAGAATGAGAAAAATATGTTTTTATTTCATCTTCACTTAGACCTTCTTCAGGGCTCTTCCTTTCCTTATGTAGATCTGAGTTTCTGACCTATGTTATCTTTCTTTCCTCTAAAGAACTTCTTTCAACATTTTTTGCAAGGGAGACCTACTTGCCATAAATTCCTTCAATTTTTGTTTGTCTGAGAATGTCTTTATTTTTTCTTCACTTTTGAATTCTGGTTTGATGCTTCGTTTTGTTTTGTTTTGTTTCCTCCTAATTCAATATTTCACTCCATGCTCTTCCTGCTTGCATGGTTTCCTAGGAAAAGTCAGATATAATTCTTGTTTTTGATCCTGTATGGGAAAGGTTTGTTTCCCCCTCTGACTTCTTTCAAATTATTTTCTTTATAATAGACATTTTTCCAAAGGAGACATACAGATGACCAAAAAAAACATGAAAAAGATGCTCAACATCACTCATCATCAGGGAAATGCAAATCAAAGCTACAATGAGATATCACCTCACACCTGTCAGAATGGCTAAAATCAACAACATAGGAAACAACAGGTGTTGGTAAGGATGTGGTGAAAGCAGAACCCTCTTACACTGTTGGTGGGAATGCAAACTGGTACAGCCACTGAAAAATAATATAGAGTTACCTCAAAAGTTAAAAATAGAACTACTCTATGATCTAGCAATTTCATTACTGGCTATTTACCCAAGGAATACAAGAACATTAATTCAAAGGGATACATGTACCCCTATGTTTTTTGCAGCATTATTTACAATAGGCAAGATATGGAAGCAGCCCAAGTATCCACTGTTTGGTGAATGGATAAAGATGTATTATACATATACTATGAAATATTGTTCAACCATACAAAAACAATGAAATCTTGCCATTTGCAATGACGTGGTTAGACAGTAGAGTATAATGCTAAGTGAAGTAAATCAGAGAAAAACAAATACCATATGACTTCACTCATGTGATTTAAGAAACAAAACAAATAAGCAAATGGTTTTCTATAGTTTTGAAATGATATGTGTAGATGTTACTTTTTGGAACTTATCCTCCTTGGTGTTCTCTGAGCTTCCTGGTATGACATAATATTGGGGAAATTCTTAGTCATTTTTGTTTCAAGTAGTTCTGTTCCTTGTTCACTTTCTTCTCCATCTAATAGTTCTGTTGTGTGTATTTATAACTTTCATAGTTGTCCATCCCACTATACTTAGACACTCTGTTTTGTTTTATTCAGTCTTTGTTCTCTTCACTTTACAGATTTCAAAGTTTGTATTAATATATTCTCTACCTCAAAGATTCTTTCTTCAGCTGTGTTCCGTCTACTAATGAGTGTACAAGGGCATTATTAATTTCTGTGACAGTGCTTTTAATCTCTAACATTTCTTTCTTGGAATTTCTATCTCTCTGTTTACATTGCTCAACTGTTCTTACATGTTGCTTAGTTTATACTTTATGCTCTTAAAATATTATTAATACTTCCTTAAAATTTCCAGTTTGAGAATTCTAACATTTTTGTCATTTCTGGCTCTGATGCTTGCTCTGTCTTCATATTCTGTCATTTGCCTTTCGGTATGGCATGTAATTTTTTTTTTCTGATAGTAGTGTATGTATAGGGCAAAAGGAACAGATATAAATAGGGCTTTATTAATGTAGTGCTCTCTAGGTATATGGAGAGGGGAAGCATTCTATAGTCCTGTGATTAGCTCTTGGTCTTTTAATGAGCCTATGCGCTGCACTGTGAACTTCACAAGATTTTCTTAGCTTTTTTCTTATTCCCTAGGTAGGATTGTATAGCTAGAGTAGGCTGGAGTTGGTGTTTCCTTCCCCCTGATCAAGTAGGCTCTAATAATACCTCAGCAACTTCAGTTCTGGTTCACAAGTTTCCCTGAAGGCAGGGCTGTTAAGAGGAACAGAGTGCTCTCTCAAATTTCAACATGGTTCCTCTTCCCTCTCCCTGACTTAGCACAGTGGATTTTTCTCTAACATTTACTGTGAGAACTTGGTTGAAGTCCTGGCGATAAATCTCATAGTATTGTGTGAGCGCCCTTATGCTTGAGTCCCCATGGATTTTAACTCTCAGAGTTGTTTACACTGAGATTCCAACAATTTATCAATTACAGTTCAAATTTTCCTACTTAAGTACTAATTTCAGTGGCAGTTTCCACTCCTGAGTCTCTGCTCTGGCTGAAACTGTGCTTTCCTGCATTTGCCTGTGTGTATATCTCCAACCTTGGGAACAGACGTTTGCTCAATACCCTTGCTCTTTTGGATCCAAAAAGAGTTGTTGATTTTTCAGTTTGTTAAGTTTTTTACTTGCTATCTGGACACAGTGGTGAATTCCAAACTCTTTACATGTGAAACTAGAAATTGGAGATCTGCTCATTTCTATTTTATTGCTGAACAATATTCCATTGTAATGATGCATCACGGTAAATTTGTCTATTCATCTGTTGAAAGATCTCTTGGTTACTTGTAGTTTTGGGTGATTAAAAGAAAGCTTCCTTAGATGTTGCATGCATATTTCTGCATATAAATACATTTTCAAATAAGTTGCCTGGATATCTAGGAGTGTAGTTGCTGAATTACATGATAAGATGATATTGCACTTTGTAAGAAACTTCTAAACTGTCTTTCAAAGAACTGTACCATTTTGCATTCTCAACAGCAATAAATGAGAGTTCCTTTTGTTCCATATCCTCCCCAGGAATAACTTATTTTCAGTTTTTTTAGGAATTTGGCTATTCTATTAGATATGTCATAATACTCCATTGTTTAAGCTTTCATAATCATATTTTATGCATTAAATTGCTAGACATCTCCTCCCTGAAATTATTATGGATGTTTCCCTTTGTACTTCATTGACAAATTTTGGAGCAAAATGTTTAGAACAGAAAACAATGTAATTCCCAGTCCTTAGTTTGGACATCTCTGTTCTCATACTCAATAACACTGTGAAAACATATTGACTATTTTTTTTTCCATGAGATACCTACTCCTATAAACTATGAATTAACTGAAATTGGTATCTTTTGATAACTAACTTACTGCTTTTATTACACATTGAGACTCAGTACAAGAACCTCACCTTGTTGTTCCCAATACAAAGCTTTGTGTCATACACTCTACCCAATCTCAACCTGATCCCTTTCCTACAATGCCCATTTTAAACATTTCAGCCCAGCTTCTATACCCTATAAATAACCTCTTCTGTCTTCCCCTTTTTTAGACACCATTATCACCAATATCACTCTCTTAAGGTACGATATTTCTGACTGTGGTAAGACTAATGGTCCTATCTTCAACTTTTCAGCATGTTTTTCTGGTGATCTTTTGAGGAGTCAGTCTTCAGTGTGCCACTGGAAAGTAATCTTTTTGGGCTTTCAAATTCAAAGGGAATACCAAGTTTACTACCCCCACCCAGTTCATAGACATTAAAGCCTGAGGGTACTTTTAACTCATCTCCAACTTTCGATCTCACTGAAATTCAGGATTTATTAAATGCCTGGGTGGCAGGGAAAATAGATGTGTAGAGGTTTTCTAAGACCGTGTGTTTTAACGATTGCTCTAATGAGTGCTGCAAACCTGAATAAACCTGTGGCAACTCTTGGCTGGAGTCCATGGTTGTCCTAATAGCAGGTTGACCTCTTTTACTTTGAACTGTTCTTTGGTGTTGGCTTATTGACTGAGACATGAGATACTTATAAAATACAACCCGCTGAAACTGGTGCATCATGTTGTTCATCACATTATATTATTTTCTCAATTAGGATGAATATATGAAATAACTTTCTGCCTCACTCCAGAATAAATCTCAATTCTCAGGAATAATTGCTTTTATTTTATTGTATTGGTGTAAAATTCCATAACTGAATTTTTTTCTGTATTCTGTAGATTATACAGTATAAATAAAAAGGATTTTATAGTCTAAATTTTGAGTTATAATCATACCTTGATTTTACCTTACTTTCCAGTCTAAGTTTATATTCTCTATTTCAATCTATAGTTTTATTTGGCTATATTGCATATATCTATTGTACTTCTACCTAATACTCCATGATGTGACTCTACACATTCCCAGTAATGGCTGACTCTATTTGCCTCTACTTCCCTACTGTCATGAGTAATACAATACCATAAACATGCTAGTGCATTCCCTCTTATGGAATGGTGTGATTTTTTTTCTGTATTGCATATCTAAGTGTGTAGTTCTTGGTCCATAGTCTGTTAATATACTTAAATTGATTGAGTATTGAGTATTGATTGCTAGTTTATTCTTCAGAGTAGTTGACATCAATAGGATGTTTGGGCCTCTATATTCCACTTTTAGGTAACATTTAGTGTTATATGTTCTCTAACATTTGATAATTAATAGTATACAATGATACCTAAGTTTACTTTTAATTGACATTTCTCACATTACTTAAAGAATCTGAGCATCTCTTTGTTAGTTTGAGAGATCCCTTCTTCGTAACTTGTTTATATACTGTATCCATTTATCTTCAAAGGCTACTGTCTTGTTGTTACTGATTTGTATAAGTTGCTTATGCATAACGGACAGTAGTGAATCCTTTGTTGGCTTTACATATTGCAACTATGTTCTTCCTTTCTGTAATCTGCTTAATTATGTCCATACTATTCTTTAGTACAAGGAAATGAAAAAACTGTTTCTCATTCTTGGTCATTGATATAAGTTCCTTTATTGTTTTCTACTAATATTTTAGTTTTACTTCTCACATATAGTTTGTGTTACACAGTCCACATTTCCATGTAAGATTTTGTTTTATATCTTTTCTCCAAAATGAATTGGTATCCCAATACTATCTACTAAAGAACTCATCAATTTTATCTTTTATTAAATTTTCATGCACACAGAGATCTGCTTCTAAAGTTTCTATTCTGTTCCATATGTCTATCTTCCTGTGCTTATGCTATATCAACACTATTTTGCTGCTTTGGCTTTTGCAGCATCTCTTGATATCTGGTGAGCAAGCCAACTACTATCATCCCACCTATTTTCATTTTACATTCTCCTTTTAAGGTTCATGTAGTTATTTGTCTTCCTCTGTGTCTTAATAAAAACATGCTAGGTATAGTTTGCTAATGCTAAGTTTTATTTTAATTGCTGATATGAATATATATTCATATCTGTGTATATTTTTCAATATCACCTGTGTATATTTGTTCAATATCACCATTATTTAATCTCATCTTATTTTTGTGTGAGTATTATTAATATAATTACACATACATATTCGAATTTTATATATATATATATTCAGGACTACGTTATTATATCTCAACAGAAAGTATGTCATCACTCTAGTCTATAAAGTTATATTCTCACAGTTTGGGGGTGGCTATGAAGAATAGAATGTCCCTTTGTAGCTTGTTTTTCAGTCATTATTTTTTTGTTTTAATACTTAACCCTATCAAGTAAAGTATTTGCTCAAAGTATTTGCTCATCTTTTCTGTGCATATATTAGCACTGGTGGTTCACTGCAGTGAGAAAAAGCAATGATTATCTCAGGGCACTAAATAGGAAAAAGACAAGAACAAATCTAAAAAATATGTTAATTACTGCTTTCCTTTTCCTTTTCCTGCTCCAGGCTAAAGCTAGTAGCTCACCCCATATGCTAGAACTATACAGCATTCAGTATGCTGAGAAGCTTCTCAAAGTTTTGTTTTTTCTCCCAGAGCTTTATCAGATATAATTGATACTGTGTAGTGTAAGGTAAAAAACATGTTGATTTGATATACTGATATAGTGCACTGTGATTACCACTACAGTGTTAGCTAACACCTTCATCACATAACACAATTATCTTTGGGTTTATGTGTGTGAGAGAGAGAGGAAGTATAAGCAGGAAGAGGAGCAGGGAGAGGGAGAAGCAGGCTCTCCACTGAGCAGGGAGCCCAATGCAGGACTTGATCCCAGGACTCTGGGATCATGACCTGAGCTGAAGGCAGATGCTTAACCTACTGAGCCACCCAGGCACCCTAGTCAGAACATTTAAGATCTACTTTCTAAGCAATTTTCACTTATGAAATACAGTGTTGTTAACTATAATCACAATGCCATGCATTAGATTCCCAAAACTAGTTCATCTTCTAACTGGAAATTTGTACCCCATGACCAGCATTTTCCTAATTCTCTTACCAGATCCCTAGCCCCTAGTAGCCATCTCTCCACTCTATCTCTATGAGTTCAGCTCTTTTATATAACATTTGTCTTCTTAATCTGGCTTAATGCCCTCAAGGTCCATCCATGTTGTTTGTCACAAATGGTAAGATTTCCTTCTTTCTGGTGCCTGAGTAGTAGTCCATTGTGTGTATGTCTATATAGATAAACACACACATATATGTATATATGGACAAAGAATATATGTATATAAAGTATATATATATATAGACTATATATATATATATATATATAGTCTCTCTCTCTCTCTATATATATATATAGTATATATAGTATATATACTCTCTCTCTCTCTCTCTCTCTCTATATATATATATATATATAGTCACATCTTTGTCCATTCTTCCATCAGTGGACACTTATGTGTTTCCCTATCTCAGGCAATAAAGCAATCCTACTTCAGAGTATACATCCAAAGGAAATGAAAACAGAATTTAGAAAGGTATCTGTATAGGATGCCTGGATGGCTCAGTCAATAGAGTATGCAACTCTTGATCTTGGGGTTGTACATTTGAGCCACAATTTGGGTGTAAAAATTACTTTAAAAATATAAAATCTTTAAAAAGAAAAAAAGAAAGAAAAGGTAACTGTACTTTGATGTTTGTTACAGCATTTTCACAATAATTAAATCTTTGTTAAATATTTATTCATAGGGGTACTTTGTTCTTGTTGTTTATCATTTTGTTTTATTTTGATTATTCTAGTTTGTATTGATTTGGTTAGTTTCTGAAATTATTATATAATTCTCAATTCTATAGTTTGCCCATGATTGAAATATTTAAGCTACTATTCTTTGTTCACAGTATCTTGTCAGGTTTCACTTTTTTCTACAAAAGAAAAAAAAAATTAAGTGTTGTGGTACTGACCATCAGCCATTTCAGCAAGCTTTAGATCATTTATCTGAACAATCTTTTATTTATTTTCTGTGTCTTTATATCTAAACCATTCATATTTTCTCCCAGATGTCTTCTTTATGTTTCCTGTTTCTTAAAAAGGAGCACATGATTTTCAAGTTTTTATTCTGCTCCAATGTCTCATGTTTAGATTGTGTATGTTTTCGGGCACCTCGGTTGCTCAGCCAGTTAAGTATCTGACTCTTGATTTTGCCTCAGGTCACGTTCTCAGGGTTGTGAGGTAGAGCCCTACATTGGGCTCCATGGAGCCTGCTTGAGAGTCTCACTCTCTCCTTCTGTCCCTCCCCACCCCTGCTCTCTCTCTCTCTCTCTCTAAAAACAAACAAAAAACTGCATAGGTGTTCTCCTCTCATGTATTCGAACTTCCAAACTACCAGAGAAAGTTCAGTAGTTCCATAAAGAAAATGTAAATGGAGTCAAGATGCTAAAACTATGACTTCCAAGAGTTAAGTATAACTTAGTTTTCTTCCATATATAAAGCAACGTATTTTATATCAAGAAAAGGTATAAGTAATCAGGGAATAACTTGTGTTTTTATTGTGTTCAGTGATAATCAGTGAAACAAGAAACCTGTGTGGATGTCCTTTGTCATCTTATGTTTCTATCAGAGGTTCAGAGTTTAAAAGATGTCTAT
Source organism: Mustela putorius furo (assembly GCF_011764305.1). NCBI lineage: Eukaryota > Metazoa > Chordata > Mammalia > Carnivora > Mustelidae > Mustela > Mustela putorius. Next base: position 16,003,684 of record NW_025421375.1, on the reverse strand, counting down.
ACTTCTGAACAGATAACACTTCATAGAGACACTTGCATTACCAGGAAAAGAACAAAAAGAATTTTGATTGAAACACAGGAGAACTTCTCTTTGTATGTGTGTCTGTATAACTGACATTTTGACAGAAACTTAATTTTCATCTGCATATGGCAAATGAATATGTTTCTTAGAGATTTTCAGAAGGAAGTGATAATAATGTGAACTTCATCTAACTGACATGTGAAAATACTGATTTCTGTTCTATCACAAAGTCAGGCAACTTGATATGTACAATCATATAGGTTTATAACTCTTTATTTCTAATTTTCTTTAATATATGAAATAAATTAATTGTTACCCAGATGGCCTAGAATTTTTTACAAAACAATATTAAGAAATGAAAAGTGGGTAAAATGCTTTTCTGTAAAGGTGTTAGTTTCCCAGCTCTGGAAGTTGGAAACATCCCAAGAAAGATAATTAATCCCAGATAATATACATGTATTCCATCTTATATTTCTGCCAATATGGACTAAGTAGTTCACGAAATAAGTAAATATTTATTGATGTTTCATGCTTCTTAAATATTTTAAGAATATTTAGTCCAGATATCTATATATTACTAATTTAAGTTTTATATTTCAAAATGATACATTTATTTGAGTTTTGTTCTTATTATCTAATCTTTCAAATTAACTGTGCAAGCACAAACCTGCCCATGGTGTGAAAGGTCAGTTAATCAAATGATGATAACGATAAAAATGAAGCTGTAGCCATTTTCAGGTGTGGCTGCACTGCAGATGGTCTATGATAAACATGATTGGGACTTAGAGAAATTAGACAAAAATATTAGATAAACATCAGGATGAATGGAAGGCTGGTAGAGCCTATGAAGCTAGTGGACTTCATGTCTAATGCTCATTGTGAAGCTGACTGTCACACTTTCTGAAAGGGAGTATTTAAGTTAGAGAAGACACGTAGAAATGTTGGTCTACAAGTCAGTACACTGTAGGAGTATATAGACGTTTTAAACTAAAAAAAATAAAAAATAAAAGTTAATAAAAAAAAGGAGAGGAGTTTTCATTAGTAGAAGCCATGCAAAGTTTCAGAGAAGACACATACATTGAAGGATTAGTGGAATTTTGACATGTGGAGATGGAAATGAGATAATATAGTGGTAGATGTTTTTACTGTCTTCCCAGCATCCATTCAACCCCAGGTGATTAGTCTAAGCCAATCATGATTTCTAGTTAATGGATTAGAAAAGGAATTAATCTCAGTTATGGCCAGATAAAAGTGAAGGAGAATCTACTGGTAACATGGAGTCAGGACTGGTTTTGAATAAGATTGCATTTTTCTAATAAAAAGTCATGGAGAGTTATTGGAGCTTTCTCAGTACTGGTCTAATGAGAAAATCAACACCCTGGTATGTTGAGTAGAGATGTAGACATCCTTGTATAGCCAATTCAAACAATTCTGGAGCTCAAACTACTTCTGGAATTATTATACATGTAACTTGATGAAAAATTTGAAAAAAGTCAATAAATATAGGTAATAAGTAGAATATCAATTTTTTCATAAGGTGAGAAATATCTGTCATTTGGAAATGTTGGAACTCAGAAAGTAAGCCAGTGGCAATACCACAAACTGGAGGTCTATATTCTTACAGATAGGAATAAAGATCAAAATACTTCCAAGGTAAAATTAATAAGAAAAAGGCAATACAAAAAAGATTGGGTAGCACCTAAATTTATCAGCTAGGAAGCAAGAAAGCATTCCCAAAGGAAATTTAGGAGTGGTCAGAAGAGAACTAAAACTTTCTAGTATTACAGAAACAAGGAAGAAAAATATTAACAACAATATTGGGTTGTCACAAGCATCCAGACAATGAAATGGACAAAATAGTGATGTATTTTTTTTCAGAGGATAACGTGGGCTTCGAAAGAACTGTGCATTTCTCATCTGGCATGTCATTATGGAGCAATTCCAGGAAGATATACATACTAGGAGACACAAAAAGAACACTAGAAAATTTTAAATACCTAGAAAATTTTTCTTAGTCCTAAATCATGGCCATTTGAATCCTAAATTAGTGAAGTTTTTCCAGCGTCGTGTTTTACATAGAAATAGTACCATAGCATATTCCACATCTATTCTGAGGCCAGGAGGCTACAGAAATAAGTGTTGATCTATTCAAAGGACATTTATTGTTTCCCACTTGACATTACTTTCTGAATTTAGATTTCCCTTCTGTTGTCACAGGCATTAGGTAAGGATTTGCACTACTGGGAGCTTCGGTGTGTATTTTACCTTAACAGATGGTTGCTGTTGAGGCAGATTGAAATCAGCAATGTTTACTCATTTTAACATTTTTTTTTTTCATTTTAATTGTGTATCAGGAACCTAGTAAACAAAAACCTCCTAAGGTTAAACAGGCACATATGTGTGTCTGTGTGTGTGTGTGTGTGTGTGTCTGTATTTTTTTCAATATGTTTATATATATTAAAAAAAAAAAAAAAGAAGGGAATCTTTCTGCCCTTCAACAGGCGAATGGATAAGGAAAATGTGGTCCATATACACTATGGAGTATTGTGCCTCCATCAGAAAGGATGAATACCCAACTTTTGTAGCAACATGGATGGGACTGGAAAAGATTATGCTGAGTGAAATAAGTCAAGCAGAAAGAGTCAATTATCATATGGTTTCACTTACTTGTGGAGCATAACAAATAGCATGGAGGACATGGGGAGTTGGAGAGGAGAAGGGAGTTGGGGGAAATTGGAAGGGGAGGTGAACCATGAGAGACTATGGACTCTGAAAAACAATCTGAGGGGAATGAAGTGGTGGGGGGGGTGGGAGGTTGGGGTACCAGGTGGTGGGTATTAGAGAGGGCACAGATTGCATGGAGCACTGGGTGTGGTGCAAAAATAATGAATACTGTTAAGCTGAAAATAAATAAATTTAATTTAAAAAAATATTTAATTAAAAATATTTTCTAGTGCCATAAACTCTGGAGACAATACCAAGTTTTAATAATGATAATAATATACTGGTAGGAACTCTACATGAGATCTGTCTGATGCCACAAATAACTTTTGGTTAAGAGGGAATGAGAAGCAGAAAATAAGTGTGGGAAAGCGACAGAAGAGAAGAGTTTTCTTATGAGTCTTCAAGCTTTTTTTGTAGGACACATGTAAGCATGGGAGAAAATACAGAAAAAGTAAATAATGAAGAAATGATGGGATTACATCTCTAGCTATTGAAGACTTCCTTTGTTGCCTAGCACTCCAAGCAGTTACATGAATATTTAGACTGTTAATAGAATAGGATCCTTCAGTTAAAAGAGATTATCTAAACCAACAATGTTAAAGCTATATCTATTGTCCCATTTCTTTGCTCCTTGCAGTGTGAAAACTTGGCCAGGAATGCGGAGGGAAATGTGTAAGAAATATATGTCCTTTTCTAGTCTAATTCATGATCTACTCTCCTATGTCTGTACTTGAAGATATGAATAAATGAACTTGCTAAGAATAGGAGAAACATATAAGAAATTTTACTAATATCTATTTGGGATATTATTTAAATTGGAATTAACATTTCAAAGCTGGATAACCTAAGAGATAGTTTTCCTAATTTTACACCTGGGCAAGTAAGAATGGAACATTCACAGACCGGGCTTCTACACCGAACTTAGTTAAGTTCCACCTTTATTATGTGATGTGTACCTGGGGAAAATTAAACTCTTTGCATTTTTGTTTCTTCAGCTGTGAATTTGAGATAAGAATAACATGCCTCACAGAGTTGTTGTAGTCAGTAAATGAAGCAAAATATATGCAAAGAACCTAGCTCAACAATCAGCTTCGGATAGATATTCTGTAAACATTGGCATTTTTTTTTCCCCAGGAATCATCAAATGGTTAGTGGTTAACTTGATTCTGTATCCTTGCCCTCAAAGTTTCAGAATGCTTTTAAATGAAAATAGAACATATAAATATCTTAATGTCTGAGGTCCTTCCAATTCAGGAGTAGTAACCATGGAGTTACCACATTTGAATTAGAAAACTTTTTAAAATTTAAAACAAATGAAATTGAGAGACCCAGTTCAAATCAGGTTGTACTTTCCTCTTATCTCTACTATCCTCTTATCGCTACTATGATGGTAGGTGTCACCAGCACTAGATTCCTCCATCCCATGGAGAAAATAAAGATGGAGGCTATTTACAATCTAAACCAAATGTCTCCAAGCATGTGCCAGTGACTGGAGGAGGAGATAAAGGATGTCTGAATGACACCCCCCACTTTTTCTCTCAGTTTTTCTTGGATTATAAATTGAGGATCCATCTTGACATCCAATTTGAAAACATTTTGATATAGTGACTGGACACCTAGAGTTCTCCCTAGTTAAGTGGTTTCATCTTTGCTATCTCATCTGTCTCTCTCAACAAAAATATAGATGATAGATGATAGATGATAGATAGTAGATATATAGATAGTAGATATCTAGATAGATAAGCGGGGAGACCGATGGCAGACATTCTAGTTTTCAAAAAGTACTTGCTGTAGGCTCCTTCCTTCCTTCCTTCCTTCCTTCCTCCCTTCCTCCCTTCCTTTCTTCCTCTCTTTCTTTTCTTTCTTCCTTCCATCCATCCTCTCTCCCTTCCTTCCTTCCTTTCTGGAGGTGCAGAGATAATCTTGGATTGCTTATTCCATTCATGCTATATTAGAGGGAAGAATTATAATATGACCTTGCCAAGGGAGTCTTAGACTCTGTGTCTATTTTAGGTTACTTTGTAAATATCAAAGATCTCAAAACTTCAATTTCATTAATTTCTTTGTGGGCCAAGACATATTCATGTACTACTTTGCATTTCCAGTTTCAAGTACAGGGATTAGCATACAGTTAAAATTCAATCAGTTACCACTGAACTGAAGAACAGATTTGTACAAGGAGTTATACTAGCCACATTGGCATCATGGGAACTAGTTTAAAATAAAGTTTTCTTAAATTAATTTTACTTTTATATTGTAACCCAAAATAAAGATATGTTTCTGCTAAAGAACTTTGAGGAAGTGAATCACTTTCCTGAGTCACATGGCAAATCAGGTGCTTTGTTGTACTGTTAATATTATAGAGACAGGTTTCATAGATTTAATTTTTTAAGATTTTTTTTATTTAATGACAGAGAGAGAAAGATCACAAGTAGGCAGAGAGGCAGGCAGAGAGAGAAGGGGAAGCAGATCCCCGCTAGGCAGAGAACCCAATGCGGGGCTCGATCCCAGGACCCTGAGATCATGACCTGACCCGAAGGCAGAGGCTTAACCCACTGAACCACCCAGGTGCCCCATCATAGATTTAATTTTTAAAGAACTACATGTGTTCAATCCTGTTCCTGAGACATTTATCAAATGGTAACGACTCAACTATGACATGTGTCCATGAGACCATTTTTCATTAATTTTATAGAGATCTTCAAACAGGGGTCATAAATGCAAATGGTGCCAGATACAGGCAGAAAATAAAAGGAATAAAATAATTGGATTTAAGGCACCTGGGAGTGGGTGGAACTGGAAAAGCCTGAAGTCCATATGCTTTTTTGAAGACATTTTTAAAAATTTATCACACTATGCACATAAAAGGGTCAGTAGGACAAATTCTTCAAGCAATCTTCTTGCAATTTTCCAACCTCTGTTTTAAGAACTAATATTCCACATGGTAACATTTATCTCATGTTTAGTAATTCTGTCATTTTCACTTGAGTTTATGTTTCTTCAGTTAAATTAGAATGAAATTAATATTTTATAAAAATAATCCTGGTAGTTTTATTCAATTTTCCTAAATGCTATCTATACTGAGTTTTTATCAATTATTTATATACATTGGTTGCTAGAAAGATGCTTTCTAAGGGTTAGTTATGCGTATTTCAGGTAGAGATATAAGAAAACTGTGTTCTACTTATTTCTTCACAGTTTCTGTGTTGCTTAATTTTTGCAATATATGCATCTATTTTTTATATAATACATGTTTGTTATTTGCTATTTGTCAATGTTCTCACATGCATAGAGCAATGAACACAGTATACAAAAATTTCTGTCTCCGTGAGACTCATATTCTAGTAGTAGGAGACATAAAAAAATATTGCTGAGAAGAAAAATACAGTATATCAACTAGAGATAATTAATGTGACAAAAAACAAATTAGGGCAGACATAGGGAAGACAAGAATTTGAGGGAATACAATTCTAATTAGGCGGTATATTAGCCAAGGTCTGGTCAAGAGACATAACCACATTAGTTACTGTAATACAAAGAAAATTTACTATGAATTGTTACCTAGTTATTAAAGATATTAAAGAGTAAAAATGAAATGCTAAGGTATTACAATAATAGCCCTGCAGAAACATCCACTCCTTTAGAGCTGTGGGGACAAAGAGAAGAGAAGGGAATTATCGAAACTTAGATGTTTTTAGGAGAAAATCCAGAAAGTTGGAACTTGGTCCTATGAGATGGAGATGCTGCTTCCTTACTACTGATGTCTCTAAACCTTGGAGAAGGGTCCCCGTGGGCCTGGAAATCAGACTTCTGAAGATGAACTGTCCCTGACAAGTTATATTTTGGGTCTAGTTCTGTAAGTTTTGGCAAAACAGCAAGCTAGAGTCAACTGCTACTTCTAGACAAACTTTTACTTGAGAACAAAGAGGGATTGCTTTGGTGACACCAATGGAAGAGAAAACATAGAGGAAACTGGGAGCAAAAACAGATACAGAGTGAAGAGGAGAAACTGTTCCTCCTCCACACTCTTGATTTCACTATTCCTCCATGCCTGCTATTGGTGGAAGCTAATAATGAGTCGACTGGTAAAGAAAAAAAGTGTCTTGCCAATTCCATCTTAGCCTATATTCACAAAGCAGAAGAGAGAAAATGTGGGCTTGCAGTTGAGAAACAATATGTTAATACATCATCAATTTTTAATTTTAGATTTTGAAGTTTTTATAGGTCAGTTCATGTAAGTTCCTAGTAATAAATTAAACCATTTGAGAGGAAAGGAAGAAGGGAGTCAACTAGGTCATTTTACAGATTTTACAATGGCTTATCGTCTTCAAAACATCCCTTTCATCATACCGATTTGCTCTACTCTGAGTAGGTGTAAAAAGGATAGTCACCGTGTACAAAATGATACATTGATGCATGTTACGTGTTTTCCATGCTAAAAAGAGTTTCTCTAAACTCTAGGGGCTTTAAGGATAGATAGCATATATGGTCATTCCAAACTGGTAAATTAAGTCTCTAAAATGTTATGTCCTGATTTTCTAATAGTCTGGCCAGGTAATCTGGAGTTACTACTACAATAATATCAGTGGATTTGCCTTTTGAAATAAATCAGTTGATGTATAGAAAATCCCTACATACTTAAAATCAAAAGTGACACAATAAGTTCCCTTCAGTCCTTTCATTCTAGACTTTATAGTACTTAACAGCTGTACTTAGTAGATTTTTGTATTTGTCTAGTATCAGTAAACATTGTTTCTTCTTCCTTCCAGTTTTGAAGGAGGGATGTGTGTGTGTGTGTGCATTTAGGGAGATGAATAAAGTAGCTGGGTATTTGCCTTCTAAATTATACAAGAAAAAAAAAAGGATTCCATCAGATAAAGAATTCAGCTTCAAGAGATAGGCTTTTCCCAGTGTGGAATCAGCACTTAGAGATATAACATCCTTTTATGACTAACAAGTTCACTACAAACCTTGGATATTTGGACACCGAGGTAGTCATTTGATAAAAATAAGAAAAAATCAAGTGCACAAAATTCAAGGCTTTACACATCAATAAAAATATTAAATTTTGGAAAGAAATGAGAAAAGGCAGGAAGGGAAAGTAGCAATGAGGAAAAAGAGGAAGGAATATATAGAGGGAGGAAAGGAAAGATGGAGAAATAGATAATGGGTGGGAAGAAGGCAAGATGGAAATGAAGGAAGAAAGGCAAAGAAAGGGGGAAAGGACAGAAAAAGAAAGGGACACAGGGATGGAGGGAGATGAGGGAGAAATGACATTCCTCTAGAATGTTGTAAAAATGTTTTGATTAATCTTGAAATCACTGGGACATATCAGTTATATGTAAGATAGCTAAAATAACTATGAGATAATATACTTGTTTATCTAATTGTTTTCCTTCCTGAGATAGCTATGAACCTCTTGGTTTTCCTTCATCTAGTTAAACAAAGATCTTAATATGTATCTTTTAAATCTAAGCATAGTTGTATTAATAAAACTAATTATATTTAGCTTAATTATATTTATCTGTCCTTCGCGTTTCATTTTCCACCTTGCTTGGTTCAGAGAGTGGTTTGAAAACACTTCATCTCATGGCTAGTTAAGTATACTCTCAGCCATAGAATATGAATATGATGATTTGGGTTGAAAAAATTCACAATAGAAATCCGAGATTTTTTTTCAATTGTTGAACATCCTTGATGCTAACCACATCAAAATGAAATAAATAAAATGTTATATGCTTATAATGCAAGAATAATATAGCAAATGGAAAGGTATGTAATTTAAGTCCACTTGGTCCTTTTTTTAATGTCTAAGGGGAATATTTTGACGTCATAAAACACAGTTTCAGTTTCTTTTGTTTAAATTAATATTTCAGTTTTGTAGTTAAAAACTTTAAATTTCATTTTTGTTGAGGTTTTAAGTTTATTTTAATCTAGCAATTAATTATAAAATAAGATTAGTCATTTTATTTGGTTTCAATTTATTGTCTACTAATTCATACATTTGAGGGATTAAAATCTGTTTAAACTTTACCTATATTTACATATTTAATTAACATTTACTTAGGCTTTAAGCTACAATCAAAATTTAATTTATCTGATTATCATAATCACTTCAAACATCTAAAAAGGCAAATATATAAATTTTATGAGCAAAATATTCCTATGTACTAATAAATGCTTTCAGTTTAATAAATCACATTTTTAAAATTTCATAACTGGCATTAATTTAACCATTCAAATCAACTTTCAACAAGTATGTACATACAATGCAGTAACTCTAAATTTGATTACTATACTTACATTACTAATATAAGTTATATAAAAATTTTCATTAATATACCATGTCTTCATCACAGGTTTATAAATACATTCTCTTGATGAAGTGAAAATAGCAACCATCTCATGCTTTCTATGACAACTTTGATTTTGTACTGAAGTTAATGGCCTAGAGTTCTGTCTTTTGGAACTAGATGGAGCTTCCAGGAAGATTCCACCCAGACTTGATTTTATTGAATATTTTGTACCTAATGCAACCAAATGATGCTTTTTTCCCTCCAACCTGGGTAATCCCACTTCCCCTAAACAAATCAAATATATTGCCTTTATAAGAACTTGCTTAAATGCTGTGTGTGTGTGTGTGTGTGTGTGAGAGAGAGAGAGAGAGAGAGAGTGAGTCAGGGTGTTGAATAAAATCCATTTAGCCAAACCCACATTAATCCAGTCAATGCGTGAATTATACGTGAAAAAAATAACAAAACAAGAAATCCATCAGGTAATTTTAAACCTCAAAGATGTCATTTCTCCAAGGTGGAATCAATAGTTGGAGAAATATTTCCATGGGTTTAACAAATCAATATAAATCTTTACATTATACTCAATATTTTTGTTGACTTATTTCACCTGCTTGCATTTTTCCTACCCTATCTAGAAGTAGAACTAATCACTTTAGAACTAATCACTTATCAAATAAGTGTGATAAGATTTCATTGTTGACCAACACGCATACAACTCAGATATACCCATATTCAGCAATTTCTGTAAACATCAGAAATTTATTTGTACATACTCATTTTTAATGTATTTTTGAGTATCATCATATACTCATGGTTTTCTTATTTAATTCTTAGAGTTTCACATTAGGGATCACATTATGGATTAGAGAATTTCCTTTAAGTACCCATTTGCATCCCTGATAGCCTTCTTATTGTCCAACAACAATTCAATCTTTTTTTGTCCTATGTTTATGTTTCCTAACTCAAGACACAAACAATTCCCAAGAACTTTATCTTCTTTTTGTGAGAATAAGGTTAGCATCAAAGCATTGTAAATGAATAAAGGATTGTAGCAATAGGTAACACTACTTATTGTGACACCCTAATGAGAGAACTAGAAAACATTATTTATAAAGTGAAGAATTTTCAGTGATATTTTCTGCTTAATTTCTTACATTTAAGATTAATTTGACTATGAAATGTGTGTGCTATTTTCTTTCCTTTCCTTCCTTCCTCTCTCATGTCACCTTAACTTTATTATATGAAATGTATAATTATTCATATAGGCTATATACCTGCTTAGATCATGGAATGTATATCAGGGATGCAATTCCCCATTTCTACTTTTTTATGGTGTTAACTTGTTTCATTGTGCATCACTGACAGTGATAATTTATGGACTCCATAAGAAATATAGTGGAAGTTTGAATTTGCCATGTGTAAATCTCTATTATAAAATATCAAGTGCATTCTGATTAATTTCTTAGCATATGATTGTGGTTTCAGAGGTTTGAGGGAATGCAATACTAAATTCTCATTAGCCTTTTTATTTTTCATTATTATTCATCAGTTGTGATGCCACTTGCCATGTAATGTCTTTCTTCTTCTGGGGTTTGGCTGTGATAGGTTGATTTGTTGTAACATGCTGTTTTTTAACTGCTAGAAGATCATTCTCTGAATAAATATTCACTGATATAGAAAAACATAAAGAATTTCACTAAACTATCCTGAAATCACACAGTTCTCTGTACACATAACCCAGTATATTTATCATAGAGGATATATTTGAGTGAGTAAAATGGACTGTTTATCCAGAATTATCCATTTATTTCAATTGTCTTAACACAATCCTCTTTTTTCTCATCTAATTAGCAATGAAAACAAATCAACCAACCAAAAAATGCTGGTAATAAAGTCACACAATACAATTAAAGCTTTGAGAGGTCCAAGATCCCAGAAAGTCTGTTCAGATACCATATACACAAAAATATGATTAGTATAGTACTGACATTGCCAAAATAGGAAGAAATTTGAGCAAGTCCTTTAATCACTTAAAAAATATTAAATATGAGGGAAACATTTCATGTTTGAGGCTGTGGCATTAAACCTTATGCTCAGAACTATTGTAGTCAGTCATATTTAATTATTCCTATGGTATATGATCATGATAAACTTTCTTTGTTCTTGGTAGTATTTCACAGACTAAAAGGCAGTAGTCAAATAAAAGTGACCATAGTGATTATGCAGATAAAAATAAAAGTTACATATATATTATGAATATATATATATATATATATCCATATATATTTCTTTAAGTGAGCTCCACACCCAAAATGGGGCTTGAACTCATGATCTCTAGATTAAGAGTTGCATGCTCTACAGGTTCCTGGAGATATATTATTTTTATACAAAACAAAACAGAAAAACAAAATAAAACATCTTTGCATGTTTGCTTAATCTCTGTATTTTCTAAAACCAAAATAATGTATTTTCACCTTGTTTTAAATTACATTTTCAAAGCATAAGTAAATTAGACATTTGAAGGATTATATCTAGTCATCTAAAAATAAAGAAATGAATTTAATATACAATATAATCAGCTTCTCCTTTTTCTTATATTTATTATAAAAGCAACTAATTTTTGTTAGAATAAGAGTTTAAGGCCAAATATTTATGATAACTGCAAATATAAGTCAACTTGGTAAGAAACTTGACAGTAATGAAAAATAGGTGGAGAGAATTTTTTTTTTAAGATTTTATTTATTTGCTTGACAGAAAGAGACACAGTGAGAGAAGAAACACCAAGCAGGGAAGTGGGAGAAGGAGAAGCAGCTTTCCGCCGAGCAAGGAGCCCGATGCGGGGCTCGATTCCAGGATCCTGGGATCATGACCTGAGCCGAAGATGCTTAACAACTGAGCCACCCAGGCGCCCCTGGAGAGAACTTTTTTAAAAGATATGATATATTATATATAAATAATGAGAAAGTATCAGAAAATGTTAGGGGAAAATAACATTTTCTATTAATATTGCAAGGGAAATTTTCTGAGATAAACACAGAAAATACATATTTGGAAATAAAAGGTACATTAAAATGATAATCATAATAAGCAAGATCTATTTAATTTCTACTATATGCCAGAAAGTGCCCTTTTTTTTACATTGTCTTATTTAGTCTTCAAAAAACCCTATGAGATGATAGTACTTTTTTCCTACTATTGCACATGAAGAAACTGCACTAGAAAGGTTAAATAATATCCTTAGATTTAATGACAGAACTGAAATTTAAAGTCATGTCAGGGAGGCTAGGTGGCTCAATTGGTTAATAGTCTACCTTTGGCTCAGGTCATAATCTCAGGGTCCGGGGATCAAGCCCCACACTGGGCTCCCTGCTCTGCCATGGAGTCTGCTTCTCATCTCTCTACCTATGCTCTTTCTGTCTCTCTCAAATAAATAAATATAATCTTTTTAAAAAAATAAAAATGAAATCATGTGTATCTAGGTTGAAGAATGAACAGGGATGAGAAAGTCAGACATAGGATGTTCCTGACCTCCCATCTTCCCAGGAAACACAGCCAAGCACAGCTACTCTTGGAACAGTTCCCTCAGAGAAATCCAGAAACTACCTAGCCAATTCCTACATATTGGATGAATGAGAAAATATCCACATTGAAATAGGTAGGAAAAGTGAGACACATTCTCACCATAAACCCTACTTCTACAAGAGTACCATACAATAAAGAAGGAACCCTCAACTCCCAGCTACTCCTGGGGAGCAAAGTGTTTGTGCCACACATCTGGTACCCCAGCTTTTTTGTTTGTTTGTTTGTTTTTATAAGGTTTTATTTATTTATTTGAGAGAGAGACATTGAGAGAGAGCATGAGAGGGAAGAAGGTCAGAGGGAGCAGACTCCCCATGGAGCAGGGAGCCTGATACGGGACTCGATCCCAGGACTCTGGGATCATGACCTGAGCTGAAGGCAGTCACTTAACCAACTGAGCCACCCAGGCGCCCTGGTACCCCAGCTTTTAAGACTCCCATCCAAGTGATAGCCCCAAGACACCTAGGTGTGAAAGCCAGCAACTATAGCAAACAAGCAGTTCTAAAAAAACCCAGAAGCCCTCACCATGACTATTCTCCACAGAGCTCAGCACAGAAAGAACAAACAAAAATGCCATCTTACAGTCTTTCTTTCAAATGTTAAAAAAAAAAAAAAAAGATAAAAGCAAAGAGAAAGAAAAGGTGCTCAACATCACTAATCATTGAGAAAATGCAAATCAAAACCACACTGATATATCACTTCACATCTGTTAGCATGGCTATTATTAAAAGGCAATTGGTAACAAATGGAGTGGATATGGAGAAAAGTGAGCCCTTATGCACTGTTGGTGAGAATGCAAATTGGTACAGCCACTGTGGAAAACAGTGTGGAGGTTCCTCAAAAAAACAGAACTAGCATATAATTCAGCAGTCTGTCTTCTGAGTATATGTCCAAAGGAAATGAAACCATTATTTTGAAGAGAATATGTCCACTAATATTTGTTGCAACATTATTCACAACATCGAAGATATGGAAACAACTCGTCTGTGAGCAGATGTATGGATGAAGAAAATGTGGTGTTTGTATATACAATGAAACATTAATATATATACAATGAAATATTATTTAACTTTGAGAAATAGGAAATCCTGCCATTTGAGACATGATGGTAGAAACTGGCAGGCATCATAGTTAATGAAACAAGCCAGAAAGAAGGAAATAGGGAGAGGTTGAGAAAGTTACAAAATTTCAATTGAAAGATGAGGAAGGTCATAGTATATAATGTATAATATGACTAGTTGATAAGATTTTAGTGTATAATTGAAATTTGCTAAGTAGAACATATATATATACTCACACACAAAAAGGTAAGTGAGATGATGGATGTGTTAATTATCTTAATGGGTACAGGTTCCTTTCACAGTTTATACATATATCGAGTCATCACATTGTGTACCTTACTTATCCTATTATTGCATTTGTCAATTAAATCTCAGTAAAGCTGAAGTATCATGTCTGCTTACTCTTTGGGTCTTTAACTTTGCCGTGTCAATTTCCATGATTCATTTTTATGAACTGTCTTATAATTGTTGTGGCATCTCTTCTTTACATAGTTTTTCATGGGTAAAGTCTATAAAATTCTAAGGAAGAGGAGCAGCCCGTTCATGAAACATGGTCCTTCACCACATTTTTGCTTAGCCCCTGCTTTGCTTTGGTAGCAGTGTTTTAAGTCAAGCCACATCTTATTCTGTCATAAATATTCTTAATTCTTCATGAAATCCCAAACGCTAAGACTTCTTCATTTTACTAACTTGCTTTATTTATTTATATATAAATTCATATACTAATGCTATGATTAGGCTTGAATACTTGACAAATTATTGATTGGAAGCTTTTATGATAACAAAGTAATATATTTCTCTCATTCAGTGAGAAATGTGGTTGAGGAAAAGAGCCAGAGATAAAGGAAGAATCATGACCACTAATGCTTTGTTAAGCATGAAGCCCAATCTGTGCACTAAAGTTGGAGTGGGGGAGAAAGGAAGCTGAATATGCAGGCCTTTGACTTTCAAATCCATAATTTTGGACCACATTCTATGATTTGGAGGCTTCTGCTTATTCTCCAGATGTCTCATTACCAGTTCTTTCTGCACATGAACATTGTACTTCTTTAGTAATCACCTAATCTCGTTTCTTTCCTTCACTCCCCTTGGAACGTTTCATATGCTATATTTTCCTGATTTGCTTCAACACTTTAGTCAGTTGACTCAAAACCTTTTTTAGTCTATGCACACAAACTAATACAAATCAGCATCTTATTTCATTGGTGGTGTTAATTTTGATTCTCTTATCAGAAAGAACTCCTTGAAAGTATATGGCCTACTAAAATCACTTCTGTTGGGGTGTCTGGGTGGCTCAGCCAGTTAAGTGTCTGACTCTTGATTCCAGTTCTGGTCATGATCTTAGGGTCGTGAGACTAAGCCCTGTGTTGGACCCTGTGCTGAGTGAGGAGCCTGTATAAGTTTCTCTCACTCCCTCTCCTACTCCCTCCCCATATGTGTATGCTATTTCTCTCTCTTAAAAAAAAATAAAATCACTTCTGTAGTTCTTGTGACTTGTGTCCTGAGTTAAAATAAACCTTCAGTAAGTGTGTATTGAACTGTTACTAAGCAGCAATATCAAGTAGTTCATAATTTTTGATATCTTTATAATAAATAAGCATATTATTGTTATACTTAAACCATACTGTAGATGTCATATCTCTAGTTTCTATCTGTAAGGAATCTTTAAGGAACTTAAAATGGTCTCCTTTCTGAAGGAATTTATGGCACAGGGAGAAAAGATAAAGACTCAAATCACTTTAAGATGTGTATAATTGCTGTTACGTCCATGTCTCTTGGAATAATTATAGAGTTCAGAGATTAAAGAAGGAAGAGAAATCATTTTCACCTAGAGTGATAATAAGAGAAGGTGCCAACCTTTAAATATGAGCCAGCCTTTAAAAAACGTACAGAATTTCAAGGTGGAGTTTGGGATATGTGGCCATAAAAGTAAAATAGGAATTGACAAGGGCAAATGTGTTAAGGAATAAATGTGGGAAGGTCAATAGCACAACATCGCGATTGACGGTTTTGCTAAAGATTGGTCTACAGTGAGGGGAGTTAGAGCTGTTAAGAATGTCACAACAGAACTGAAAGCCTTCATTCTAGACACAACACATTTTGAAAATGGAAGTAATAAAATTAAAGAGGTGTTATAAAACAAGTAATGTTCGGAGCTCGTTGAAGGAACAAAAGGCAGACAGCTGGAATAATAGAGGCAAAGTGTGAATAAATACCTTCTTTACAAGGAAAATAGTGAAAGTGTAACCAAAGGGATAGGCACAAGTTATCACTTCCTTCTCAGAAGTGGTAATTCATAGTGAATTTACAGAAATTCTCCTTCTTAACTGGGTTGAACTAAAATATGAAGAGTTTATCCCACTATTTCCATGTCAGATGTTTAAACATTTTTTTAACATTTTAAACATTTTATCGATATTATTTTTTCAGAGAAGTTTAAAGTTCAAAGCAAAGTTGAGGAAAAGACACAGAAGTTTCCCGTGTGACCCTAGCCTAGACACATGCATAACTTGCCCAATTATCAACATACCTCACCAGAGTGGTACATTTGTTATAAATGATAATGCTACATTGACAATCCTAATCATCTAAAGTCTGTAGTTTACATTACACTTCATAATTTGTATTGTATATTCTATAAATTTAAACAAATGGATTATGATATATATACATCATGGTTTCCTATTTTCATTACCTTAAATATCCTGTGTATTCTGAATGTATGTCCATTCATTTTTTGCCCAACCCTAACCCCTAGCAACCATTGATCTTTTTACAACTTCCTTTGTTTTGCCTTTTCCGGAATTTCATATACTTGGAATCATATAGTATGTAGATTTTTCTTCTTTTACTTAGTAATATGCATTTAAGTTTTCTCCAGGTCTTTTCATAGTTTGATAGCTCATTATCTTTTAAGCACTAAATAATACTCCATTCTCTGGGTATACCACAGTTTATGTATTCACTCACCTACTAGAGGACATTTTAGTTGCTTCCAAGTTTTGGTGATTATACATGAAACTACTATTGCTTGATGACCTATGATGTGAACCATCTTTTCAAATGCTTATTGGTCATTGGTGAGGTGTCTCTTCAGATCTTTGGCCCATTTTTTAATTGTGTTTTTTCTTATTGTTGAGTTTTAAGAGCTCTTTGTATATTTGTGATAAAAGTGCTTTATCAGATACACCTTTTTTTTTTTTTTTTGCAAATACTTTCTTCAAGTCTTTGACCTATTTTCTCATTCTCTTTACATTGTTTTATGTATGGCAGAAGTTTTTAATTTGAATGAAGTCCAGCTTATCTCTTATTTCTTTCATGGATTGTGCTTTTGGTGCTGCATCTGAAAAGGCATTGCCATCTTCAAGTCCATCTAGGTTTTCTTCTCTGTTATCTTCTAGGTGTTTTATAGTTTTGTGGTTTTCAGTTAAATCTGTGATCCACTATGAGTTAATTTTTAGAAAGGGTATAAAGTCTATGTCTAGATTCTTTTTTGCTCCCCATGTGATGTCCAACTAAGTAACAAGCTTGTTCTCACTTAGACTTAGATAGGTTGAAAATACAGCAGTTTTTACTATAATATAATCTCAACTAGGATTCACAAATAGGTCTTTATAATGTCAAAAACTTTAGTTTAGTTAATAACGATTCATAGAAAATATATCATGAACTTCAGTATCCCAGTGTAAGGAGATCTCAAGTTATATCAAAATCCATATGTTAATTCTTTCAAGTATGTTGTTTTACAGGAGCACAAAGGTTTTTAAATCTTTTTCATTTTGGCTTCACTCCTCTAAACTCATTGCTATTTAGAATTTATTTGTTGATAAAATCTGTGTATAAATTTATAAAAGTATTTAACTCCAAAAGTTGGACTTTCCTCCCCCAAATCAAAGATTTACCAAGTGTCTTCTGTGCACAAGAAACTGCTAAGCAAAATATTTAAAACTATTGCAATATTTTATTCTTTATTCTGTTCATGTGGTGTATCAAATTAATAGATTTGTACATGTTGAATCATCCTTATATCCCAGAAAATAAATCCCACTTTGTTATGGCGTATCATCATTTTAGTATGTGAGTTTAGTGAATTAGTGAATTAGTTTACAACATTGTGCTTATAGTTAATTAGTGAATTAGTTTCACATTTAATATGTGAATTTAGTATTCACATGTTTTATTGAGGGTTTTTGCATCTATATTCATCAGAGATACTGGCCTATATTTTTTTTTTCTTTTATATCTTTGGTTTTAGTGTCAGAATAATGTTAGCCTATAAAAATGAGTTTGGAAATGTTCTCTTTTCAATTTATGTTTTTGTTTTTATTTAAACTCCAGTTAGTTAGTGTACAGTATTACATTAGTTTTCATATGTACAATGTAGTAATTCAACATTTCCATTTATCATCCTGTGCTCAGTATGACAGGTATTCTCCTTAAAACCCATCACCTGTTTAACCCATTCCCCCACCTATGTCCCTTCTGGTAACCACCAGTTAATTCTCTATAGTTAAGAGTCTGTTTCTTGGTTTCTCTCTCTCTCTCTCTCTCTCTCTTCTCTTTGATTGTTTTATTTCTTAGATTCCACATATGAGTAAAATCATATGGTATTTGTCTTTCTCTGATTGACATATTTTGCTTGGCATTATATTTTTAGTTCCATCCATGTCCTCGAAAGGCAAGATCTCATTCCTTTTTATGGCTGAATAATATTATATTTATAGATGTATGTTATATACAAAGAAAGAGACTCTGTGCTCTGCAGAATGTCTGTGCAAGACTCCCTTCCTCTTACTCTATCCCTCCCTTGCTCACATGCATGCACACCCTCTCTCTCTCTCAAATAAATGAATAAATCTTTAAAAAGAAAAAGAATATACTCTGGTGAAAAGGTAGTCTCTTCAGCAAATAAGGTTGAGAAAACTGGATATCCACCTGCAAAAGAAGGAGATTAGACCTCTTTTATACATACACAAAAATTAATTTGAAATAGATTAAATATTTAAGCATAAAACCTGAAACTGTAAAGTTTTAGAGGAAAACATACAGAAAGCTTCATGACATTTGTTTTGGCAATGATTTATTGAGTATGACACCAAAAGCACAAGCAACAAAAGCAAAATAAGAGAAATGGCACTACACCAAACTAAATAGCCACTGCACAAAAAAGGAAATAATCAGCAGAGTTAAAAGGAAAGTTACAGAATGGGAGAAAATATTTACAAACCACATAACAGATAAGGGGTAAATTTCCAAAATTTGTGAGGGGTAAATTTCCAAAATTTACCGCTGAGTAAAAGATGTTTGATCATCCAATCATTAGGGAAATGCAGATCAAAACCACAATGAGGTATCACCTCACATCTATTTAGAATGGCTCTTTATATGTGTATCATATATCCATATATTTAGTAGTGTTGGTAAGGATGTGGAAAAATGGAACTCATCCACACTGTTGGTGGGATGTAACATGTAAATTGATGTAGCCACTATAGAAAACAGTACAATGCTTTTCTATAAGAATTAAAAATAGAACTATTAAATGATCCAGCAACCCCAATTCTGGTTTACAACATTGTACCTATAGTTAATACTGTGTTGGGCATGTATGTATTTGTTAATAGTTAAATCTCTTGTTAAGTATTCTTAGTGCATGCACATGCATACACACATACTCATCCAATAACCATCAGTCATCATTATACACTTTTGAGGAGAGTATGATAAAATGATATCTTCATTTTAATAAAGTAATAAAGAATATTACTTTTATAAATTTGATTATGGAGAGAATATGCAGTATAAGTAGGTGTTCCTTTAGAAGATTGGTTTGCTATTTTAGCAATCAGACTAAAAGATGGAGACATGATATTGGAATAAAATCCAGAAGTGTGCCTTACTCTGAGATAATAATCAAGAAAAATTTGTTTATAGAGATACCATGGTGTTTAGTGAGTGCTAATGTTCTTCTCCTTAATAGTAAACTTTTAAATGACAAAATATTGGCCATGGTTATAATTAAATCATAAAAAATTTTAGTTTGAGCAATATATTTAAAAAATTAAAGTGATTACTAGAATTTACAAAGCAAGGAATTAGGATCTGTCCTGTTCTTTGTTACACAAATTAACTGCCATGCAGAAAAACTGAAGACTATTCAGAAAAAAAGAGCTCAATAGTAATTAGTAGAATGAAAAATCACAGATATTGGGGTAAGTTGAAGGATGTAAAATTGTTAACTTAATTAGAAAACTAGAAAAGGACTAAATAATGACCACCAGCAATGTAAAAAAACTCAAGGTAATGATTAGAAAATTTAGATTTCCAATAAGAAAATTATTTATATTTTTGCCTTGGGTTTTTTTTTAAAAAGTATTTTTTACAGACCTTTGAAATAATGGTCTTAACTTAGTTAAAATAAGAAGTTATAGCAATGTTTTTTCTAGAGAATTATAATAAAAAATAGGATACATTCTCATTTTTCTAGGAGCAGTTTATAGATAGCAAGGGATAAAATGAATGACATTTCCAGTACTCTTTACTCCTTGAAGTTCTTGATTTTCAGTTTATTCAACCATGCTGAAGTTGGAAGTTTCATCTCATTTCTGTATTGTCAACTGGGGAAATAACTGTATTAACTGATAGATTTTTTTTCCCCTCAACTTTGTTGTTTCCCATGTGATTCTTCAGTTTTATCCAATATTACTCTTTGAACCATTGCAACATTTTAGCAGATATTAGGTCAATTGATTGAACTATATATTGACTCTAATATACATGAGAACTATTTTTTAAGGGGAAAAATCTGAAAGTACATTTTAGTCTGTTTTTCTAAATTTCCTTATTGATGTGTATTTTAACATAATATAATGTGGATATCATTTTGATTATAACTTTTTATGCTTGATATCTTATGCATACGTTTTTCATATCTAAAATCTTCAAAATATCATTTGATTAAGTAATATTTGTTTTAAGAATATTTGCTTTATGAATTTGTTTTATGAAACATCGCAAAGTCCATTATATATGTTATTTCAATTTTTAACAAAAAAATTTACACATTTTAAACATTAATCTTTTTTCTGCCTTGCCTCACTATTTTGAGTTATGTTCTGCTATAAATTCTCCAAGAGAAATTGTTGTCAAAAGCCCTTGACATTTTTAGAGTCTTAGAAAGTATTGCCCAATTACTCTCTAGAAATGTAAGTCAATATCCTAACAATAGAATTACATTTCCAATGTGTTTAAGCTTCTGAATGTACAGGATATTCTCATTAAAATAAAAACAAAGAAACTTTGCTAAATTGAAAAGCAAATTGTTGCATTAATTGCCATGTTTTAGAATATTCATGGACAATAAACAGTTAGCTATTAATTATTTTTAAAGAAAAATGAGGTCACCATTGTGAAATACCACATATTCAAAATTAATTAATAAAATAAGTCTGTTCATATATATGTTAGTGCAAGATGGAGCCTGGGAATCACAGGTGAATTTCTGAAGGTGATGAGAAAGTTTTTATTAAAACAATTTTCATAGGTGTAACAAGATTCATTATGTCATTTAATGATGTAAAATAACCTATAAAAGTTATGACAGTCATTGAAATGGTAAGCATTTCAATGAAGGAGGAAAGATCTAAATAAAACATTAGAATACAAAAACAACCTTTCTTTTGAAATGGAGAATGTAAGGAGCACCCATTGAGGATGGCTATTTTTCTGTACTCCTCAGACATATGTAAACATCTCTTCACATTCACATTCCATTATCTTTTTTAAGTCTTTAATTTTTCCTTCTTTTTGAGCTTCCTTTACCCTTAAAGAAATTTTGCGGGCTAGAACTTATTCACCCAAATTTCTGATATAAAAAATCTAGAAGTGTATTAGCACTTATGACAAGGGGTGAAAACCCAATTTGAACTGATCAACCAAAAATGGAGATGACCTTGAAGCAACTAGTCAAACTAAAGGAAGGATAAAAGTGGAGATGGACTTCAAGATAACTAAACCTTAGACAGGTGCATCATCAAAATCATTTCCTTCCATCAGCATTCTCTGCCCTGCGTTGGTACCTTCCTACTGAAGAAAAAATGAAGGTGAAAAGGAAATAGAAATATTTCAGTCGATTTTCTCATTTTCACACCTTTGCAGAATGGAGTACAATTTTTATGTGGAACTGAGTACTTTTCACTTTTCTTCCTACATTCTTATAAGTATGCTAGACGATCCTATATGCCATTATGAGATCAAACTTTGAAAAACCAGTTTAATCAGTTCATTCTCCCAGTTATGTTTCCCACTGTTTATCCAAATTAGCATAGAGAGGTACCTGGGGGCTCAGTTGGTTAGGCATCTGCCTTCAGCTCAGGTCATGATCTTTGAGTCATGGGATGGAGCTCTGCATTGGGCTCTCTGCTCATTAGGGAGTCTGCTTCTCTCTTTTCCTCTTCATCTGTGCTCTCTCTCTTTCTCTCTCTCAAATAAATAAATAAAATCTTTAATTAAAAAAAATTAGGACAGATGTGTCACCTCATCACATTCTCCCATAACATGTTCTTAGTCTACCTTCTTGGCCTAATTTCTCCTACAGGGAAACATACTCCAGATGTTCCATTCAAATAAGAATATTTCCTGTTTCTTGTAGAGACCTCATTTCCCTGCCTTTCAGAATCGTCTCATATGATTTTCTCCACTTATAAAAATTTTTTTCTCTTAAAAATTTAATCTGAATATAAACGATACCAACCCAAAGAAGTATTTTTCATAATCCCAATGAGATATGATTGTTTTCCTCCTTTATCTTCCAGAAAACTCATTGTTTTCAGAAAAACACTATAGCTCAATGATTAAGTAGCTGATTCTGAAACCAGTTGCCTGGGTTCCCCTGCTTAGTAGCTATAAGATATCAAGCAAATTGTTTAACCCATTGTTTTATGCAGTACATTCATCAGCAAATAATGAATTTAATACTATCTGCAAAACATGGATTGTTACGAAGATCAAATGAGTTAATACCATTAATACATTAGGTAGTAATTCGTATGTGAAACTCTCTTTATATTATTGTTGCATAAAACTCAAAATTTTATTATAACATTTGTATTATCAACCATCAGGTTTCTCCCATGCCCCACAATACACACATATATATGTGTTTTGACAAACACAATTAAGTAAATTTATTAAAACATATATACTGCCTTTCTGCTAATATTTTAAAAATGACTTTGTTTGTACACATTATATATGATCAGTATATTTGAAAAATTTTCTTTCATAGACAATGTTTCTTTACAGTGTCATTTAGCAAAACAGGTCTTTAAACAAATTTATTCCAATTACTTGTTCATTCACTCAACAGACACATGTAGAGTATCGACTTCATGCCAGAATGTCTTTCCAGGCCCTGAGAATTCATGACAGGAGCAGTATGTTGAATAATGGACTCAAAGAAGTTATCTTTCAATTCTCTAATCTCTGGAACTTGTTAGTATGTTACTTCATAGAACAAAAGGAACTTTGCAGATGTGATTCAGAATCTTCAAATGTGGCAAATACTCTAAATTTTCTGGATGGACCTGGTGTGACTATAAGGTGTTCAAAAGAGAGAGGAAAGAGGGTCAAAGTCAGAAGAAGTGATGATAAAAGTGGAGGTAGGAATAATGTGCTTTGAAGATGGAAGAAGTGGTCACAATCCAATGAATGTAGACAGCCTCTAGAACCTGGAGAGGGCAAAGACACAGATTCTTCCCCAGAAACAGATTTCTCTTCTAGAAGGAAGCCTATAATATTCAATAAGTTTGTGGTAATTTATTACAGCAGCAAAAAAAAACCTATTTTTTTCCTAGTAATGCCACCATTAAATGTTATATCATATATATATATATATATATATATATGCTCTTTTATAATACTCTCCTACATCATACTCGGCTTTGATCATGGAATTTACCTTAGCCAATGATGCATTAACAAACAACAGGACTAGAAGCTTTCATGTAATATATTAAGGCTTGTCTTCTGTTGCTGCTGGAAAAATATTCTGCTACCCCATGAAATATCCCACATTTAGCCACTTTGTGGGTAAAGGAAAAAGGTGGACAGAAGCCTCAGCTATCCCAGATGACCTAATCATGCCATCCATAACACCCATGATCCAAATTCAATTTTAAAAGTCCATAAATTGCAGGTGCATTGAGATGAGAACTTGTTTAATTGGATCTGTTTGGATACAATGGAATGAGAAAAGTATAAGGAACAGGAATAAAGTCAGAGGAATAGCAGGGCTATTGAAGCATGACATTTATTGGGATTATGCTTTGAAAGATAAGGGAACCATGAAGAGGCATCATCTGATTTCTATTTTAAAATAACTGCTCTTCTGTTAAATAAACAATAGACTGTGGTTGTTCAAGGATAAAAACAGGCAGTCTTCAAGCTATATTATAAAGCTGTAATCATCAAGACTTATGGTACTAGCACATAAACAGACACACAGATCAAGGGAACAGAATAAAGGCCCAGAAATGGACTTTCAACCCCATGGTCAACTAAACATTGACAAAGTGGGAAAGAATATCCAATGGAAAAAGACTTTCTCTTCAATCAATGGTGCTGGGAAAATTTTACAGTCACATGTGGAAGAATTAAAATAGATCTTTTTCTTACACCATGCACAAGGAAAAACTTAAAATGGATGAAAGACCAAAATGTGAGGCAGTTCTCCTAGAGGAGAAAATAGGCAGTAACCTCTTCAACAAATGCCACAGCAACTTCTTGTTAGATACATCTCCAAAGGCAAAGGAAACAAATGCAAAAATGAACTATTGGGACTTCATCAAGATAAAAAGCTTCTGCACAGCAAAAGAAACAGTCAACAAAACTAAAAGGCAACCTATGGAATGAGAGAAGATACTTGCAAAAGACATTATCAGATAAAAGACTGATATTCAAAATCTATAAAGAACTTATCAAAGTCAACACCCAAAAAACCAAATAATCCAGTCAAGAAATGGGCAGAAGACATGAGCAAACATTTCTCCAAAGAAGACTATAAATGGCCAACAGACACATGAAAAAATGCTACTTCATTTAGCATCAGAGAAATACAAATTGAAACCACAATGAGATACCACCACACACCAGTCAGAATGACTAAAATTAACAAGACAGGAAACAAATGTTGGAAAAGATATGGAGAAAGGGGAATCTTCTTACCCTATTGGTGGAAATGCAACCTGGTATAGCCACTCTAGAAAACAGTGTGGAGGTTCCTCAAGAAGTTAAAAATAGAGCTACCCTATGACCCAGCAATTGCACTACTAGGTATTTACCCCAAAGATAAAAATATAGTGATCTGAAGGAGCACCTGCTCCCCAAAGTTCAAAAGCTCTTATGAACTTTTGAACTTCCACAGTTTCCAAACTGTGGAAAGAGCTAACATGTCCATTGATAAATGAATGGATAAAGAAGATGTTATTATATATATATGTGTGTATATATATATATACCTATGTATGTATGTATACATATGTATGTATGTATACATATATGCATATATATTTGTGTATATATATACACACACACACATAATGGAATATTACTCAGCTATCAGGAAGGATGAATACTTAATAATGGAATGGATGGGTGGAACTGGAGGGTATTTTGTGAGCAAATTAAGTCAAACAGAGAAAGACAATTATCATATGGTTTCACTCATATGTGCAATACAAGAAACAGTGCAGAGGATCATAGGGGAAGGAGGAAAACCTGAATGGGAAGTCATCAGAGAGGGAGAAAATCCATAAGAGACTCTTAACTAGGTAACAAGCTGAGGGTTGCTGAAGGAGAGGTGGGTGGGGGATGGGTAACAGAGTGATGGGTATTAAGGAGGCACATGATGTGATAAGCACTGAGTGTTATACACAATTGATCAATTATTGAACATCATATCTGAAACTAATGATGTACTATATGTTGGCTAATTGAATTTAAATTAATTTTTTTTCAAAAAAGCAGAAGTCCAATTAGGATACTATTATAACAATTCAGGCAAGAGATAATGATTGTTTCAATCATGATGAAAAACGTTAAAAGCAGTACAAATTCAAGGGCATTTTGAAGGAGAAGACAGGGTTTGTTAATGGATTGAATATGAGTTGAAGAGAATAGGGTTTATTTTACTTGCTAATATAGTGTAACAGCAGACTAGTGGTGTGGGGAGGTGAATTTTATCTCAGTTTTGAATGTTTGATGTTGAAGATGCTCAACAGACATCTAAGGGAGATTGTTATGTAGGCCAGAGTTCAAAGAAGGGAAAGGGCTCAGTTGGAGATCAAAAACTAGGAGCCATCAATGTATCTGCAGTTAAGAAAAGAAAAGAAAAGAAAAAAAAAAAGAAAAGAAAAGAAAGGAAAAGTAAAGAAAAGGGAAGGGAAGGGAAGAATAAAACTTTTTTATAGAGAAAGTGTAGAAAAGGAAAAGAAAAGCCCTGCAACTGAGTGCTGGGGCTTTCCAAAGGTGCAAAGAGGCATAGAAGAGAAGAAACCAGTGCTTGTGGAGGAGGCTGTAACTACATGTTATCTGCCACTGATTTCTATGTGATTTCTGCACAAATATCTCATTCAATTTCCTATTTCACAGATGGGAATAACTAAGGTCTGGAGAAGTTAAACAATTTGCCTAATATCATAATTGAGGAAACTAGGATGAATTCCCTAATTTAGTAAATTCCCAAGTCTCAAGTTTTAAGTATAGATCCAAATATTTGTGAAGAATTGAGCCACAGGGCCCTTATCTTCTGTTTTTCTTATACAGAATTATTCACTGCAAATTACTGAAGTTTCACTTGTCATACACAATGTTATTTGAAATTGTAAATCCCTGATTGCTCCCTATTTTACTAACCACAAAACTGCTCACAGCTGGGATATGATCCATTATTACTTATTCGCTACTATGTTAGATAGTTCATCCAGAGCATAAAAGGAAGTGAATAAGTCTGGTGGAGGAGAACAGTCACATTACAATAATTCACCGTGGTTACTGTGGCATCAGTTCTCCCCTGTTGGTTATATCCCCTCAACTGTTGAGCATTATCTTACACTTTAAACATCCTTTATATTTGGAGGGACTGGAAAACATTTCATTAAAATATAAAACCAACAACCAATGTCAGCTATAAATAATTTTGCTCTGTAAGCCAATAACATATAAATATTTCCTACTCTAACTTAAAAAGGTGAATAGGATATATGGGGGTATCTTACTGAATCCAGGAGCTCAACTTGACTCTCTCCTGTTTCAGCTGTTGAGAGGGGAAGAGGAGAAAGGGAATGTAGGAGAGGGAGAGGGAAAGGAAGAGAAAGGACACAAAGAGAAGAGTTGCTTCTAAAGCAGCTTTTAGCACCTTTGGTTTACCTGAATTTCAGCTCCACAGCAATTAGGATTTATGTTGATAAGAATGCTTATACTGACAAAGAAAAAAATCAGTTTGTGGTGAACATAGCATAGCATATAGTTGCTGACTCAGTATGTTATAAAACCGAAATTAATGTGACATAGTGTGTCAGCTGTACTCAAGAAAAAGTCAAAGCACTTAAAAGTAATCAGTGTCTCAAGATAATTTAAAACATGAAAGTGATATATGGAAATGACTATATTTGGATATATATTAAATAAATAATGACATTTACATGGGGGTGTACTTATTTTTTTCTGTAATCAATAAACTACTGAAAAGTAAAACACAAACTCCTAGACAAGGCATAGAATGGTCTTCATGCTTGACCATAGGCTATATTTAAGGATATTCTCAGAACACTATTTCCTTCACTTCTACCAGCATACAGTCCATAAGCTATACTGGTCAAATTTGTGAGGATGGGGAGGTGGTTACAGAGACAGAGAAGAAGTTTAGAATTTTCTTGTGAGGCCTGTGCCCTTAGTCTTAGAAATTCTAAATAATTGTTTCTGGGTTTTGTTCTAAGAATCTGCTTTTTAAAAAGTATATTTTAAAAAGCACTGATTTAACCACACTTATATTGGTTATTACTCTTCACTTTGAACCCTTACTTATTCTATTCCCTTTGCTAAGAATATCCTTTATCAAAATGAGGCAGAAAACAAAAAGATAACTACTAAATAAGAGAAGATAATTGTAAATGATATCTGATAAGAGGTTAATATCCAACATATATAAAGAACTTAAATAATGAAACATCAAAAAAAAATCCAATGTAAAAATGGACAAATGATCAGAATAGACATTTTCTAAAGAAGAAATGCAGATGGCCAACAGATGCATGAAAAGATGCTCAGCTCACTCATCCTCAGGGAAATGCAAATCAAAACCACAATAAGATGTCATAAGTTTAGAATGACTAAACTCAAGAAGATAAAAGACAAGTGTTGGCAAGGATCCAGAGAAAAAGGAACTCTCATGCACTGTTGGTGGGAATATAAATTGGTACCCAAACCATGGAAAACAATATGGAGGTTCCTCAAAAAATTAAAAATAGAAATACCATATGATTCAATAATTCTGCTATTGGGTAATTTACCCAGGGAAAACAAAAACACTAACATGAAAATAATATATGGACCCTATGTTTATTGCAGCATTATTTATAATAGCCAAGACATGGAGGCACCCAAACTGTCCATCAATAGATAAATAGTAAGAAGATATGGTACATATGTATACATAATGGAATATTGCATGACTATAAGAAAGGATTAGATCGTGACATTTCAGACAACATGGATGGTTGTAGATGATATTATGCTAAGTAAAATAAGTCAGACTGATAAAGATACCATATGAATCCACTCATAAGTGGAACCCAAAAATGAGTAAACAAACAAAAAGCAAAATCAAAACTAGAAATACAGAGAACAAACCGATGGTTGCCAGAGGGGAGGGGTGGGGGGTTGGGCAAAATGGATAAAGTCACAGGAAGAAAGAGCAGAGGATAAGGAGCACAGGGTTATTGTAATAGTGATGTAATGGAACAGACTGTGGCTATACTTGTGGTGAACATGGCATAATGCATAAACTTGTCAGATCACTAAGTTGTACACCTGAATCTAATGTAACATTGTGTTTCAATTATACTAAAAAAAAAAAATCCTTTATCCTTTTGAACAATGAATCTCAGTATATTTAAAATCCAAAATTTACATCCTTTTTCTCTGTAATGATTTTCCACTGTTGTGCTCCATTAGCATTTTGCATGTATCTCTCTTTTATTTCTTATAAACTTTGTACTCAAAGCATAAATTACAAACTGGAAGCATCATCACTTGGAGCTTGTTAGAAATGACGACTCTCATGCTCCACTCCAAATTCACTGATTTAGAATCTATTTTTAACAATATCTCGAGTTGATTCCTATGGACATTACGAAGTACTCCTTTTCACATTTCACAGTAGCTCTTTTCTCTTTTTTCATTTCTTTTTCTTCTTTTTCTTTTTCTTTTTTGAGAGAGAGAGAGAGAGAGAGTGCCACTTGAGTATACATGGGGAGGGGAAAGGTAAGGGAGGGGCAAAGGGAGAAAGAATCTTAAGCAGGCTCCATATCCCCAGTGTGGAGTGTAATGATGGGCTCAGTCTCTCTACCCTGAAGTCATTACCTGAGCCGAAGTCAAGAATCAGACAGTTAACCAACTGAACCACCCAGGTGCCCCCAAAGTAGCCTTTTTTTTAAGGTTCTATTCTCTCTCTCTTTTCTATTTTTCTTTCCTCTCTCTCTCTCCTTCCCTCCCTCCCTCCTGGTAGACCAAGAATTTCTCTGAGACTGAGACTGAGTCTTAGAGAACACAATTTCCTCAGCTTTTAGTGCACACACACACACACACACACAATACACAGTAAGTACTTCCATGAATGTATTAACTAGAAATATATTTATGAATGAATTCTTGCACTACAAAGGACACAGAAGAGAAATATAAACATATAAAGAAAAGAAAGAATAAAAATTGATGTAAAACAGGGATAAAGAAGTATGCCCCCAAAATGTGACAGGAATAAATCCATTGTAAGCTACTTCATTTTGAGATGAAATCGATTTCAAAGGATTTATTTCCTTTTGAAAAATAGCCTCATACAAGCAATATTTAATGCTGCTTGACTAAATTGAAATTTAGTATTCTCTTTTACCTCAAGTTTCAATATTACAATGTGTTCTACCGTGTTAGGTGTAGCCCAAACCATTACCATAGAAATGTTAATACGTCTGTTTACAATACTAATTTTTTAAGTGAGTTTGTAAAAGTTCCTTAAAAATCCCAGTTTGGGGGCCTTAAAAGTCGTGGTTCAGGGGATCTGGAATGTGGCTAGGAATCTCCATTACCCTCCTCTCCAGAAGATTCTGATTCATATCATCATGAGCAAACCGATGGCTGAATAGGCAGTTATTCTTTATTATGAGTTGAATTGTGTTCCCTCAAAAAGATCTGTTGAAGTCCTTACCTCCAGTACCTCAGAATTTGATCTTAACTGGAAATAGGGTTGGGGTAGTTGTGATGCTATTAGTTAAAAGGAGGCAATACTGGAGTAGAACAGGCCCTTAATCCAACACACGTGGCCCTTGCAAGAGGCAGGAGAGCCACGGGGAGAATGCCAGGTGAAGATGAGGACAGAGAACGGAACCAAGAAACCAAGAAAACTTGAAGGATTGCTGGCTGTCCCCTGAAGCTAAGACAGAGTCTTGGGGCAGGTTTTCCTCAGAGCCATGAAAGGGAACAAGCTCTGTCAACACCCTGATTTTGGACTTGAAGCCATCAGAACAGTAAGAAAAGAAGTTTTTGTTGTTGTAAGTTTTGTTTGTGGGTTTACATCAGGCCCAGGAAACATGCCGTCACATTTGTCTTGAATCAGCCTGAGTACTGTTCTTGTTTTCACTGTCACAGAAGACTGATGTTCTTGAACATTAATATCTGTACGTGAATCTCATTTGCTTATTTGAGATTTGGGACCTCCATTCTCCATGAGCCCAGTCTGTAAGGGTGCTTTTTGGGCATTGGCTCCCTTCCTGATCCACCAGGACTAGTGACTCTTGGAGTCTAGTAAACCTTGTATTTCTTTTAGTTAGTAGGTAATTCAAACCACAGTATACCATTGAATTACAACTCTTTTTTTACATACAATAGAAGCAAAGGAAGGATGGTTTTGTACCCAGATCTATTAATTTCAAAGTCTGCGCTTTGAAAAGTCTGTTCACAGTGGCAGAGCTTTACCTTGAAGGCTATTTTCAGGAGGGTGGGGTTGGGGGGAGAGGTTAGTTTTCAGGCTTGTGAACAGAGAATCTGAATCCTACAGAAACTTCCTGTGGCAAGAACTTACTTTCGTTGAAGTTTTGGAGTTTGCTTGCAGGAGATACTGAGCAGAGGAGTGTTGGCCAATGAAAGAGAAAACTGCAAGCTGTTAAGTAAAATGTGTCTGTTTATTCATGGTCTTAAGAACTGCAATTTAGGAGACACAGAGTAGGCTGAAATCTAAAGTGTTCTGTGGAGAGACAAAGGAGGTGAAGAGTTTTTAAGGAGGGAGTTTACATAAGTTATTTGGAACTAAATGTTATTGGTGTTGGTGTAGCTACCTACTTGCACTTATCTCTGTCACTGGTTGCTAAGGCATAAAAGTCTATTTAGGTCCCTTTTAGCATGCAACAGCTGCCTTGGCTCTCAATTGATTTCAGCAAAAATTCCAAGAATTAAAACAGAAGATGTGCATTAAGACCCAATTCCTCAATGGCCTCTGAGCTCCATTTTAAAATAACCCTCATTGCAAAGCTTACTTCACTTTATTCTCTCTGCTTTCAAGAGAGTAGCTCTAGTAAAAGGACTATGAATTTTCCGTGTGTTTGGGAGCATTTATGGTGGGAGAGTGAGGTAAAGGGCCCTTTTCCTCTCCTGTGAACAGAGTCCAACCCCCGCAGTGACTATATACTGCATGCAGTTGCGTTTGAAAAGGTTTGGAGGTGGCACTCTTAGCATGACATTAGCAGTCTCATCACGGGGCACTAAAAAATGGGCCACGAAGATTTCTTTAATCAACTTTCAAAGAAATAAATTTCAGCCCTGACTCTCATTATTAAGATTGAAGCTCAAATTCACTTCATCTGTGATGCCTTTCTTTATTGCTGCTCCTGAAATAGCAACCATGGCCCATTTGCTCTGGGAGACTATTCAGATTAAATGTCTTCACAACTCTCACCTCTCACTGAAATATTACTTGTTTTCATTTGTTTGTATTGTCTTGGTTTCTCCTACCCGAATGGAAGTTTTGAGGGCAGGGACTTTGAATGTACTGAACACAACGAAATCTTCAATCTAAAGAGACGCCTGGAATAGTCAGGACTCAAAAGTGTTTGTGGAGTGATTGAATAACTAATCCAAGGAGCTGAATCACAAGAGGCTAAATGCAGCAGTGGTGTGCAATAAATCACTGGGGAGCATGGGT
This sequence comes from Mustela putorius furo, assembly GCF_011764305.1. Lineage (NCBI taxonomy): Eukaryota > Metazoa > Chordata > Mammalia > Carnivora > Mustelidae > Mustela > Mustela putorius. The sequence goes on along the minus strand of NW_025421375.1, from coordinate 15,971,534 downwards.
TCAGAATTTTTGTAGGACACCAGATTCAAATAAGCAGAAATCTTTTAGGGTATTTGCGGTTCATGAGACATGTCATGTTCTGGTCACCATGCTCATGTCTCGAGTATATAATTTTGGATGCAAATATATGTAACAAATGATGGGCATAGGTGTAAATCTATATTATCTGTATCTTGTACACCTACACATATTTTTAAGATCCTGGAATCTAAGACCATAGAACAAGGAATATTAATGCTAACATTAATTGATATTGAGTAGAAGATACTTTTTTATATTTACTATTTAACTAGAATTGGAACAAATTTAAGATTAGGTAAAAACACTTAGGAAGCTTTAGTGCATGTACCATTATACACTAGTATGTGAGATAAACCATCACTGGTTTCATGGGCTTCTGTTTGAAAATTGAAAAAAATGTTTAGTTGACATAATGAATAGTTGAGTGCTATAGTTAGAAAAAAAAATGTTGGAGGGAGTGCATAGGTGTCTAAAGAAACCAGGTAGAAAGGGGATCAAGGCCAAAGAGCCTTCTGAGAGCTGATGGTGACTAGACGATAACAGATGAGGAGTAAAAAGTGTGTAAGTGATGGATGTGTGAATTATAAGTGTGTGTTGTGTACACCGTACACAGGTGTATTTGCATATGTGTGTTTTGTGGCTACTTTGGGGTAGGGACAAGGTAAAACTAGAGCTAATTAAAAGCAATGTTTTATCATCTTAGCGATCAGAAAAGTGAAGGCTGAGGTAAGTTTTCTTATCCATTTAGTTGACAAAAATGTAAAAGTTAGACAATATCATGTATACTAAATGTGAATCAAGACTTTGCTTACATAGTATGCTGGTAGGGATGTAAATGACTACAGCTATTTGAGAGAAACCGTGTTACTTTGTAATTTAACATACTTACACATTATATCAGGAATTATAATTTTAGGTACAAATCCCACCTCCAGCCAAAAAATTCTTGTATATATGCACTGGTAGATAAATCCAGGTATTTTTACAGCAACATGATTCGTACAGGAGAATGATGAGAGTGTGCCTTGATAAAAAGATTGCTCTTCATTAAATTCTGTGCAACACAGGTCCAGTAAAAGGGAAGAAAATATGCAGGGACTTATAATCATGACAAGTAAACTGTATTTGTGTTGGTCATCTTGTCTGACATAGAAGCAGCAGGAGTGAAGACAAAGGGAACCACCAGAGGAATCCGATCACATGCCATTGATAGGATCTCTTGACTGGTTGTGGGCAGGAAGAAAGGAATCAGAGTGACTCTGTGGGGTAACTTAGTTCATGGTAGCGCCAATCACTGAGATATTAAATACAGGAAAGGAATCCAATTTAGAAAGTGTGAAGAGGAAAGATGTTGACTTCAAATTGACGAAGAAAGCATCAACCTAAATATTAGCTATTCTTATGTATCCCACAGTCATTTGCAGAGAACTGAGTATACTTAGTTTCTTTGAGTGCTTAATAGTTTCTTACACTGAAAATCATGTCAGAATACTGGGTTTTTGTTTCTGCATTCTATTTAAACTTGAGACATAGATAATCACCGTGATATCCCTTGCACTATGGCTCAGTATGTTTTTAACTTAAAAATACATTGTCCATTTAAAACAAAAGAGGACATTTTCTTTTATTAGTGCCCTTTTATATTCAAAGATCACTTTTAAATTTCATCAGTGCTGACATTTTAAAAGAGAATATTATCCCCAGTTGGCACTTAGCCTAATCTGCATATGGGGTGGTTTGTTTTTCTCTTGTTGGTCCTTGAAGACTTTCATTTGTCTCTCCCGTCTGGTAAAAATGGGTACATATTTTGTGAGCATCTGCAAGGCAATATTTAATACCCTCACATTCCTAAGAAATTATGTTCAAGCTGACACATGTTTTCACAACCAATAAGTTAAAATGTGTAATGTCGCATTGCCTGAACAGTAAGAATCAATTGTCGGTTTCACTGAATAAATAGAAATGTTTTCTGATGCTTTGTAATTTACTTAGAACAAAACTCCTTAATTTATTTAACCATCCCTTGTTTCTGGATTACTTTTATTCTATTTGATCTAAAAAAAATATTCATCAGGAAGACAAATGCAGTCAAGGTGAAGGTTGATACACAGAAGTGATAGGATATTGCAAGTGACACCATCAACTCAATGTGTTCATGCCCTGTTCATACCGGATGTGACTCTAAATTCTTGTGTGTTGCAACGTAGAAACTTTTTAACCTTGGAAACAAGCACTGAATCCCCTGATGCTTCATTTGTATAAAATAAATTTTTAAAACTTCTTTTGGAGTCCTATTCAGAGTCAGATCACAGGCCACATAAGGAAATAAATACCATTGCTTTAGATTTTCGAACTAAAATTGCATTGCCAGGTTGTAAAACTCATTATTTAATCATGCTATTTCTCAGGGAAAAAAAAAAAAAGTGTTTTAAAATTTAAATTCATCATTAAAGGGCACCTGTATTTTTACCATTAAAAGGCTATAAATATATGTGCCACAGGAGACAACACTCATTTAGATGTGTAACTTGTGAAATGCTTCTTAAAAATCTGTTGCATAGCTTTACCTTCCTATCTTCTATACCAAGCTGAGCGTGATAACACAGGATATTTCCCTCAGGAAGTTTTCTAAATAGTGCAGAGATCACTAAACACTGCTGTTGGTGTCTCTATCTTATTTCTCTAAACCAAGGGTCAGCAATTTTTTCCTATAAAGAGGCAGATAGTAAATAATTTAGGCTCTTTGGGCCATATTGTCTCTATAGCAACTACTGAAGTCTACTATGGTAACCAGAAAGCATATACAGTCAATGAATAAACAAATCAGTATGAACATTCCAGTAAAACTTTATTTACAAAAATAGGCAGAAGGATCCATGGACCACAGTTTGTCACCCCTGATCTAAATAACCTTATTTCCTACTGAGTAGATGTAACACACACATGCTTTTTATCCTGTTTTAGAAATAATTATTAAATGAGGGAAGGTGTATAATGAGCATTGCATAACATACAAAGTTAAATATCATTGGTGAAACTAGGAAAACATCTTCTGTGTGCTGTAAAGGTTTTAATTCATTTATTCATTTGTTCACCTATGCAACCAGTATTTCCTGGAGACACAGTAAACAAAAGCCTTTATAAGAGGAAAAATAATGAAGGAAAAAGCAGACAGTTCCAGTATAAGGAAGACTGCCTTAAATGATTTGAAGAACATACCTATGTGCTTTGAAATAGTATCCCAGCTATGAGAGATAAAAGAATGAAATAAAGAAGATTTACATATTTTCCCCCTTCCATTTGTTTGTCACATTTTGAAGTCTTAACGTATCTCAAGTAGCATACTGAACTATTTATGGTAGAAATGAGTAAGATGAGGACAAAAGATAAAAAAGTATTGTGTACGAGAACAAAGTGTTATATAGATAATGGAATTGCTATGTAGAGAGCTTACAGAATTTGATCAAAGTCGCATCTAAAGAATGATGAAAATGGTGGAAATTCGTATTTTGTTTCCCAACCTATTTGATTACATTTTTTCCTAGAAGATACTAGAAAGAAAATGGATGAAGTTATTAATTTGAGGGCATCTACAACTTAATAAGGACACTCCATGGTGTTCTATATAGGCTACCTCCTTGATCCTAAACAATAGCCATCTTAACAATGAAATTATTTTCCACATTCACCTCATGTTAAAACTAAAGCTTACAAAAGAAGGTAGTAGTCTACCAACAAATAAAAGCCACGTTAAACTAGAAAGCAAGTATTCCTACCTCAAAAGCAAATCTGTGCTAAAAAACAAAAACAAAAAACAAAACCTGTGTTGCTTACACTATGACTTGTGCACAAGAAATAATTTCCATGTGCTCGTTAATATAAATATAATCATGAAGAAAACCGACTTCTTAAAATATCAAAACTGGCTAATAGTAAGCAGTAAACATCACACTTTTCTCATAGTTTTGAATCCATTTTCAAGAAAATGGCTGTTTAGATGTGACTTTTTATCCTCTTGGGCCAGTGGTTTTAATGACTGCTCAGTCACAATAGTAGAATGCATGCTTCACGTAAAAGATTGTCAGCATCCTCTGGTGCTTGAAGATAGCTGTTTTTCATACAAAGCAAGTTAACTACTGTATCTGGCACTCAAGAGATAACCGTCTGCCTAATACTAGTCCAAAACCCAGCTGTAAGTGTTTCTGGGGAAATTCTACATTAATCTCTCATAGAATATCTTCTTCTAAGGCGTTTTGCAGAGAAATCTGACTCGTTGAAATTTTCACCTAATTGCAAGTCCTCCCTGTAGAAGAAATTCCACTCTACCCACTATTCTACCTTCATAGAATGATGAGAATTCAAAGAAGAAATGTTCTTACTATATTATGCACAATGCCCAAGATTTATTAAGTGCTCAAACTCTAACTTCTGAGCAAACAACACAAGTTAACTGCTAAGTACATCTGGTCATCTGCAAGACAATAAGGGTAATCTGAGTCCTCATGTGTCTTCTATCTTAAAAACTTAATAGTTTCATAATTCCGTTATAGATTTGTATCCTGCAATGTTTAATATTTCTTGTTCATTTCAGGTCTAATCTCATATTCATAAAGTATATTATTTTGAGCACACTGTTTCACTTTTTATAAATGGGTTACCTAAGATAATATTTCTATTTAAATGGTTACATATAAAAATATTTTTCAGGACAAAGGTATTTTTTTCTTTACAGATTACTTAGAACTCTCTGGATTATACTCATGTATTCAAGATGCTCATGTTTTAAAATTATCTTGGTATAGAGTCAAGAATGATGCATAATTCTACTATCCTTGTCTCCTTTTAATGTCCTTGTGACAATTCATTATATATACTGTTTTCATTGATTTTAATATGCAAGGTATGTACAAATTAAATTCTCCTTACTGAGTTTTCACAAGGCTGAGCTTATTTTCACAAGGACACAATAATTGAAGTAGTGTTTCAAGTTTCTTTCCCAAGGACATAATTGAACTAATATTTCCAGATTCTTTCCTAGAAGAATGGATATTTTCCAATTCTAAAGTATTTTGTAATAGATAACTCAAAGGAAAGGATTTATCTTCAGTGCTCCTTTCAGATTTAACTGAGTGTGGCTGGGAATGACAAAGAATAAATTTTCAAGGTTTAACAAGAACCACTGACTGCCTTTGTAGAAGAGATCTGCTATTTGGCAAATCTCTCATAAATGACTTTAGAGTTTCCAGGGAAATGGCTTTATAAAATGTTTGATCATCTTTATAAGTAAAGATTTTTGATCATCTCTATAAGTTGATAATAAACCAAAGATTTGGTCCCCATGTAGTAAGTTTCCTACTGTAAAAAGTTCTGATATTCTTCTAGACTAGGTATTACAAAAATGAATGAAGGAATTGGCTCTGATTTGCTATGGCTTCATGATGGGTAATTGTAAACAATTGAAATAAGGTCATCCTAAAGCAGGGAAAATGGTAACAGAATTTTGACGACCTGGAAAAATGAAAAAGATTATGGTCTCTGTCTTTTAGGGAAGTGGATTATAATCCCATCTGTAAGGGAGTTCTCTTACTTTCTTTCCTATTACTTTTTTCCTCCCCTGTCTTGTGTAGCAGAATAATCTGAGAATTACATTGCAAATGTATAAGTATAATTTGTCAACGTAGGTCAACCAGCATTCTCTTTCCCTTTTGTAGGTCACCTTCTGTAGAGTGTAAAGTAACCTTTAAAAATACCAGTGTACTTATATTGCTCCCAAAACTACAAGAACCATTGGTTTATTCCACCACCCTCTTTTCCCCAAAAGCGCCCAAGTGTTTTGGAGTTGTATATTTTTCCCTGAAGAAAAAAGTATAGATTACCATCTAATGCACATTAATCTGTGTACTTCTAAATTTGTAGGTAATATACTACTCCAAAGTATGGCACAAGGTGTCCATCTGTAATGCACTCCCCCTTTCAAAGCAAGTCTGAGGCATTTCCTTATTGTATAAACTAGTTACGTAGAAAAATTGCCATTATTTCAGAAAAGTGCAATTTTTTCAAATTATGTAGGGATTATGTGCTCTTAAGGGTACTTTGAAAATGACAGGTTTTCCAAAGAAAGTCTTAAAAGCATTTATGGGAATCCAAAAAAAAAAAAGTGCTTTCAGTAAGAAGAAAAACACTTTGATTCTGTTAAATAGATCACCCAAATTATTCTCTATACAGCTTCTCTGGGAAGTCATATTTTTCCTAGTTCTTTTCATTCTTATTCCCATAATTGCCCTTCCTAGGACTATTATAGGTAAATTTTTATTACATTAGTGGGCTAATTGATAGGAAATATTCAAAAACAGAAAGGTAATATACAAGAAGGGAAACTAACTCCCCCTATTAGCAGGTTTCAAGTATGAGGCTAGCTCTAAAATTTGCATGTGTGGTGACATCATTGTGGAAATTTACTCTCCAGCCACTTCTTCAAGATGAATGCATACCTTCAATGGTTGAATTTCCAATTTAAAAAAAACCTCAAAAACATTGTTTTACCATTAATGGAAATAGTAGGACATTTTGTTTAGGTTTTGGTTATAATCCATAATTTAAATTCATGAAAAATAATGTGATTCAGAAGTCCATGAAATCAATAGTATATTGATGAGAAAGTCCTTATGTATCAATCTTTGACCTGTATTTATATTTAAAGGAAAAATGCAAAATATTTTTTGGATATTATTGTAAAATAGTATCATTTATATGAATATTAAACAAATTTTAGCATACTGGTAAAAGAATTTCAGAAAAGAAACCCAAGTCATCTCCATAAAACTTCTTTTTGCAACTTATAGTCCTAAAACTTTGAATTACTTCTACACCTAAGGTCATTTTGTTTCCAACTTTTTTATTATTATTATTTATTTTCAGCATATCAGTATTCATTATTTTTTCACCACACCCAGTGCTCCATGCAATCTGTGCCCTCCATAATACTCAACCTCCATAACCTCCCACCCCCCGCCACTTCAAACCCCTCAGATTGTTTTTCATACTCCATAGTCTCTCATGATTCACCTCCCCTTCCAATTTCCCCCAATCCCCTTCTCCTCTCTAACTCCCCATATCCTCCATGCTATTTGTTATGCTCCACAAATAAGTGAAATCATATGATAATTGACTCTCTCTGCTTGACTTATTTCACTCAGCATAATCTCTTCCAGTCCCATCCATGTTGCTACAAAAGTTGGGTATTCATCCCTTTTGATGGAGGCATAATACTCCATAGTATTTTCCTTATCCATTCGTTTCCAACTTTTTAACCACAGCTGGAGGGAGAAATGTGATGAGTAAACTCTTAAATGATGAGGTACATTTCTGGGGTGCCTACTTGGCTCAGTTGGCTAATTAACCAGCTCCTAATTTTGGCTCAAGTCATGGTTGGCTCAGGCTCCTTGGATCCAGTCCTGCATCAGGCTCATGCTTAGCATGGAGTCTGCTTAAGGATTTGCTCTCTCCCTCTGCCCCTCCCCCCACTCATATGCTTTGTCTCTGTAAAATAAACATATAAATCTTTTTTTTGAAAAAAGGATTTATGAACATAGAAGGATAATTCTCAAAATTATCTACCACTGAGCATCCTTTTGCATGTTGTTTTCTTTGGGACACCATGTTTTATGATTAGAGAAGACTGTAGCTATGATGGCAGAAGGAGAACTCACAATATATTTTGCGACTTTAAGACACTGTTGAGGATCTAAAAGCTTCATATAATTTTGTACAATGTCTTAAAGTGAGTACCTCCATAAAATTATATGTAATCAGTACTTTGAAATTACTATTAAAATTGTAAAGGTAGATCAGACATGATTGGTGCCAAAAAATTTATGCCATCCTGCTAAGGTAATTACTACATTTTTTCAATGTACTGATTTTGTTGTAAAGATTTAATCATTTCTTGTATGTGCTAGTTAGTACTTGATTGATTGATTGATTGATTGATTGACTTATTTTTTTTTGGCAATTCAGTTTCCCCCTGCTCTGTTTTTATAACCCAAATGCCCAAATGATACAATCCTATATACAGGGTTGTGTATGATTATACATCTACACAAAAGTGTGTATGAGAATAATTGACATCCCTATGAAAATTAGAGAAGGTAATTTATTTTTACTCATGATTAATGAAAATGTTCATACAGTTAGCATTTGTAAAGTAAACAACTCTTGGATAGTGTCTCAGTGTAATTTTAATATCAGAGGCTAAATGAGTGCTTTCACTTGTGGCTGCAGTTGTGGCCTGCATTGGTATTTTTAATGAAGTAAAAATACTGAAATATTCTTGATATATATGTGTACTGAGAATTACTGGCCAGATATTAATCCGTCATTGTATACTAATGCACTGGAAAAGATGGTTCAGAAATCTTGTGAAGAATTTCTACAACAAATACTAGGGTGGAAAATGAATGTCCCAAATATAAGAGACTATTCACTTAAAAGCAAACAGAGACATCATATGGTGATTTTAAGTCTATTTGGTTTTCTTACAAATTCTGTGGTCCGTGTCTTCCCTGAGGAAGATTTGTAGGCCTCAGTGCAGTGAAACACTCCAGGCAGTCGAAGGAGCCCATGCTGTTCCAACTACTCTCTCTCTGCCAAATCCCAAGCCTAAGTTTTGTGTAGGAGGATTACCTATTTGATAAGACAGATGAGTGAGAGAAATATTTGGATGGTCCATGTCTCGTCTTCTTAGTCTTCTGTATGCCCCACAGAGGTTCTTCTTTATTTAAGCCTATGTATCAGGAATACTTAATACATTGGTATAGTCCATGTCAAGGGTGAAAGCAGTATCAAGAATTTTAGGCTTTCTCCTTTGATTTTTCAGTGATGATAGCGACTGTTAGAATAAACAATATTGAAAGGGCACAAGTGATGCCCAACTCAGAAACAAAGGAGACCGTTTACTGCTATTGATACTGGGGAAACTATGAAACTATGAACTATACCATTCTTTGTCTTAAATCTGTTTCAATGTAAGTAATGATTGTTTTTTTTTCTAAAAAATACTTTTTTTTTTACTGTGTGAATATGTGTAAGCCATTTTAAAATCCATATAACTTGAATGTTTTTTGATAAAATACATACATGTTCTAACTGAAGTTCATCTGTGTTTTTTTAACTATGTTTGACTAATGTATGAAGTTAGTGGAATATAAATGTCTTTGAAAACACTTTCCATGCTTAAAATTTTAAGCAATCACCCTTTATTTTAATTCAAAGACCCTCTTATCAAGAGAATAACCCTTTTAGAATGATCTCTGATAGGTGAAAAGTATTTTTGTTATCTGTAATGCTTTGTAATGTGTGTTTAAACAGATTCTGGGACCATTTCACACTTGTCTAAAAATGTATACATTAATGAAAATACTTGCGTGAAATACTTGACATGAAGAGTACTGCATAATCAATGAGAGATCCAGAATTTGAAATTGGGAGGTTCTGACTCTAATTTTAATCCCCCCCTTTTCAGTGCAGCAATTCATAAATTTTTCAGTTTTAGGTAGGCTCTCTTAAGGTTTAGCTTATAATATTGCCATATTTCAACCACCTTATTAAACATAATCCTATGCCTGCACATAACAAGTAAAAATTTAAATTTTTACTTATCATCCATGCCAACTTTAAGAAAAATTACTTTTATTTTTAAAGAAAAAAACTTGTACAGTTTTATATTTTTCAACATAAGAACTAAGAAGACTAACATGAAGCAAGGGTTATGGATATTCTTATATTTTTGTAAATTTTATTGCCTTATTTTTACCCCCCTGAACTAGAGCAATAAATTTTTAGGATGGTATAGTATATCTAAATATCAATACTTAAATATTAATGATGTTCATGTTCTTAGTCTACCTTTTAAGAACTAATGAAATGCCATGGTATTGAATAGCTTTGTAGTAGGAGATAACTGGGTTTATATCCTGGCTCAACCATTTTAGGTGAATGAATATTGAATGATTAAAGTTGACCCTTTAGTCAAGACTTGAAACATGCTTAGATAGACTTCATTCTCCTCCCTCCCAAGGTCTGCTCCCAAGTCCTTATGCTCCATATCTTAAACCTCAGATGCTAGGAAAGGCAAAGCCAAAAATAAGCATGGTTGAAAAAAGAAATAGTGTCTTTTCTAATTCTTCATCGATCTGGTCATACTTTGATATTTTAGTGAATCTCACAAAAATCACAAGGGAGGCACTGCCAATGTTCAAAATGGAATGTATCCTCATCAATGGATACATATTGATATGTCAAAGTGTCTTTAGTAAAGAACACTTTTTTGTGTGAAAATTCTGTGATGCTAACAATTTTATTGTCTTCTAAAGTTTCAAATAGAGTTCTTAAAACATATAAGTAAATTTTGTTGAATTTCCACAGTTGATTTCATTATCTCTTATATTTAAATCAAAGAAATGAAGATGTATTGACAAAATAATGCCTAATTTTATTTAAAGTAATAATAATATATTATACAAAGCTTAACCAAAGTCTTTCACATTATATTTTATCCTCCCCAAATACTGTAACAGGTTATTATCCTGTTAAATTTTTTAACAGAGTAATATCCTGTTAAAATTTTTAACAGAGTAAAGGAAAATTTTATATATAGATATATAATATGTCTATATATAAAAAATATACTCTATATAATATATATGCTTTATATATGTTGTATATATGTGCGCTCTCTCTCTCTCTCTCTCTCTATATATATATATATATATATGCTTATGGTGATTAAATGACATGAAGAATACTGCATAATCAATGAGAGATTCAGACTTTGAAACTAGGAGATTCTGACCCTAATTCTAATCCCCCCCTCTTTCAGTGCAGCAATTCATAAATTTTTCAGTTTTAGGTAGACTCTCTTAAAGTTTAGCTATAATATATAAACATATTGCTATATTCCAACCACCTTATTAAACATAATTCTATGCCTATACATAACAACTAAAAATTTTAAAAATGTAATTAGATATGGAATAGTGATATAATATATGGCATTGGCTCACTCACTGCCTTCCTGTAATTAATAATCAAATTTTGTTCATAATGCTGAATAGCTAAGTCACATGCCTCTCCAAGCCTAAAGGGTATTCTTCATCCTACTTTTTTGGCTGATGATATTCTAACAGCTAGTTGTAGTTAATTGATTTCTGGCATATATGAATTAATGACAAAATATTTTCCCCATTAATTCAAAGTGCTGGAAAGGTTAGAGGGAGGTATCTGGTCAGAAGAAAAGGATATAGACCTTCATTAGCACATTCATTAGAAGAAAAGGATATAGACCTTCATTAGCACATTCATTAGACCTTCATTAGCACATTGCATTAAGAAACCTCAAAACTTCTGGGCGCCTGGGTGGCTCAGTGGGTTAAAGCCTCTGCCTTCGGCTCAGGTCATCCCAGGACCCTGGGATCAAGTCCCACATCGGGCTCTCTGCTCAGTGGGGAGCCTGCTTCCCCCTCTCTCTCTGCCTGCCTCTCTGCCTAGTTGTGATCTCTGTCTGTCAAATGAACGGATGAAATCTTAAAAAAAAAAAAAAAAAAAAAAAAAAAAAAGAAAGTGATAAATAGCAGCGGTGTGGTGCCCGTTCTAAAAAAAGAAAACTCCAGGTGGACGGGGTGGCGGGGGGGGGGGGGGCACAGGGAGGTACAGGGGCTATCGGCTCTCCCCACTTTTAAAGCTACATTTTAAAGGGAACGTACACGAGAATACCACCAACATCCTTTTTTTTTTTTTTTTTTTCGCTTTTAAGTTTTCCCGTTCGATTGTTTCTTAAGCCAAAACAAAAACCACCGAGCACTCTTCTGTACATATGTCTGGTTGTATGCAGGAGCAGCCGAGAGATACAAAGAAGGACCCTATGGCTCACATTCTGGTTTTAAAATAGTGACGCGAAATGGTAAAGTGGTTTTAAGAGCTCTTGAGTGTGATACACAGCTCGCTTACAAAAGGACAATTAGCCCAGATCACTGAGATGAAATTGGCCACTCAAAACAGACAAACAAACAAAACTTAAATCATTTAAAAATTTTTCTCATTTTTGGAAATATGAGCAAATTACTTTAACACCCCCTTGGAAAACACTGAGGTCTCCGTTCGCCAACTGTGGCCTCTCCGTTTTTTCAAAATATTCCATGGGAATGAAGTATAGTTTAAGACCAAACATGTGGTGAATAAACAGAAATTTAAAAAAAAAAAAAAAGATCCATAACTTGAACTTACTTCATCAATGTGAAGATTACCACTTCTTTTTATGGCCAGTCATTACCAGAAGTATTTCAACACCGAAGATAGAGAATGACATTCAAAAATGTGTTTCCTGTTGCTTTCAATTACTTAGAAATATGTGACTGTAGTGTCTTTAATTTAAACCACTATTTATTATTAAGTTATTCTAGGATGATTAATCAAAAGAAATAAAATCTGAGACCTAAGCATCATTTTTACCTCCTTTTTGCAATCCTTTCAATGCCTCAAAGAATACTTCTTATCTTGTAAAGTCACTCTCGTAAGAGGGTCAGGTTGTAATGATTCTTCGGTTTGGTCAGAGGCCACCTGTGCTGTTTGAAGGGGAAGAAAATAATCGCCTTAGCTTTTTAAAATAATCTGTTTTATCACCTAAGAATACTTGAGGATCTCCTTTGATCGGAATTATATTTCAGTGAATTGTTGAAGAATTTGATTTCTTTTCTTTTTGTAACCGCTAACTGTTGAAGCATTTCTGTATTTCACATGGGGTAGCCGAGACGTGTGTTTTTACCATCATGAGTTAACAAGTTGCAATTTACATCTTATATAAACCTTGATTGCTCTAGTTGCCTGTTATTAGGTAACTGCTCACTGTTGGTTGGGTTTTTTTGTTGTTTTTGGAATTACACTACATGTTTAAGTATTTCTCATTTTCTCATTTTTCTGTAAAGAGGGCAAGTGTGGCTACTTACTTACACGTACTGAATCTCACTCTCCAGGTGACGGTCGCTCACTGCTCCATCTTTTTTACTCATCTTTACTGTTAATTTATGACAACTCAGGGGGAAAAAAATGTAACAAGCCTAGTTTGGTTACAGGTACACACAAGCTTTGAATATTTCTCTGCACTGAAATGAAAGTGGCATAGCTCATCACCACCTGCTACATTTTGTATAGTATTTTATCAGCCATAAAAATAGGACAATCTGGAAAACTCTCGGGGGCAGGGGAGAAAATGACAAAGTGTCTGTGGCAGACACACCTAAATCAAGGTGGATGTAGCAAATCTCTGTCACTGCTTGAGAAGGACTTTGAGCTTGTGGCAGTCTTGCAAACTTACATGACTTCAGCACTTTACAACATTTTTTACTATGAATGTTCAATACAATTTAATATTTATAACTGATTTCTGAGCAACTGGCTCTACGTCCGTTCTGTTAACTGCATGAAAAAAATATGCCAATTTAAGTATGTCAATAATCAAGTTTTAAATGTTTGGAAGAAAATTAAAACAGGATTGCTGATTTATTCTGTATTTGTGACATTCTGGTACTTCTAGATTTGCAATAAATGTATGGCTTTTTTTTTTATTAAAAAAAAAAAAAAAAAAAAAAAAAAATAAAAAAAGAAAACTCAAAACTTGTTTCTTCATGTAAAATACTATTGTGCTTAACATATAACGTGATGATTAGATGAGATTTTTAGAAAGCATGGCATATGTTTTAAGTGAATCCTCAAACTATCCCTTTTCATGTATTGAAACACTGGAACTTTCCAGTGGACAGAAATTGCAGTGTTATTTTTCTGCTCTACTTAAAACAAAACAAAAATCTCAAAAAATTATCCGAAATCAGAGAGAAGCTAGATGGATATTAAAGAAGACTTCAGGGGTGCCTGGGTGGCTCAGTGGGTTAAGCCTCTGCCTTCAGCTCAGGTCATGATCTTAGGGTCCTGGGATCAAGCCCTGCATCAGGCTCTCTGCTCAGCAGGGAGCCTGCTTCCACGCCCCCTGCCTGCCTTTCTGCCTACTTGTGATCTCTGTCTGTCAAATAAATAAATAAAACCTTAAAAAAAAAAAAAAAGAAGACTTCACAGACTAAACATTAACCCTCTAATCTATGACCTTAAGTGTCAATCTCAAGAGCTGTTCCTTTGCCGTTTTAAGATGGTAAAACACTCAGACTCATTTTCAGTAAAAGAATAGCCTTCAAAAATATATATATATTTCATAAGTGTAGTCACTTGGCTGTCATCCAAAACCTGGATTTTGCAAAAGGTCTCTTTGAAAGCATAGATAATGGTAATTCCATTCTATTTATAAAATCATCATAATGCTATTTGTAGCCAGGGTAGCTTAGTCATTTGACCTACTCTAGAGTTTACAATAGTTGTACTTGTTTGGGCATGGCTCCCAAAACTCACAGGTGTCTAAAGAGTGAGACACAAGTAAACCTCTTGGAACTTAAAGCCAACAGGTTACTTTAATAGCAATTGTCTTCTAAAAATTGTTAATCATTTCTGCAAGAGCAACCATGTGTATATGTGTTTCTGAATAGTTGGCAAAAATGATTTCTCTCAAGAATAAAATTAACAGTAATAATAAATACTGTTAATAAAATTAACAGTAATAATAAATTATAAATCTAAAGGAATAATGTACATTCTTTGAGTTTTTAAATTGATTTGAATTGGTGAGAGAGGGTTGTCTGAAATTGGATGGGAGTTTGTAACATTAAATGTGCACAGGTGAGAAGCAGGACATATATTGTGAATTGGAAAAGTGAATAGATGTTCTAGATGTGTACAGTTTACATATTTCTTAAATTTTTATTTTTTTAAAATGTATTTTATTTTTTCAGTGTTCCAAGATTCATTGTTTAGGCACCATGACCAGTGCTCCATGCAATATGTGCCCTCCTTAATACCCACCACCAGGCTCACCCTCCACCGCTCCTCCGCTCCAAAAACCCTCCGTTTGTACATTTCTACATAATGTGGGTCAGTTGCAATAGTTGCCTCAGTTCAGGACATGATCTGGGGTTTTTTGGAACAAAATTGAACATAAACAGATTTGAAATTTGAGTTATGCTCAGATTGTTTCCTAATATAACATTTTCATTGGAATAATTTCAAGTTTGAAAACAAACATTATGGCAGAACTGATTGTAACTGGACTATGAAATAAGGTTAAGAGTTTTCCCCTACCTTCTACCAATATAAAAAAATAGTCGTATTCCCTATCTCCTCTCTTGCTTCCCCTTCCCTTTTTTTCTTCCCCCTCTGAAACCTAGTAGTAATCCATGTTGGTAAGTATTATGATCAAAGAACAAAAGAACAGATAGAAATTCTTTTGGAATACAAATGTAGAAGAGATCAAGATTCTTCTTGTCTGGAAAATTATAACCCAATGAAGAGAATAGAAAATAAATTACTGATGGAACTTACTGAAACAAACAATTCATCCAGTCAGAGTCTATGAAGAAGAAATGCATAAAATGCAATCCTAAGGTCAGTGTATTTAAAAAAAAGGGGGGAGCATCCAAGGATATTGGAGGTTTACATTGTTGAAAAAGTATAAATCTGGATTTACACAAATCTGTGTGGTTAAAAAATCCTAAATTCTTCCATTAAACCAATGACTATTAAACATTTACAGTCCTTTAAAGGAATTAGCAAATGCAGTTAAATATAAGATATTAATACTCCATGTGGTCCAGCCTGTTGTGGTAAATAAAGCATGATCTTATTGTGACACAAAAGATGAAGATTTCTAAAGGCTAGCTTTCTAAGATAAGTACCGTGGGTCACAGAGTCATCCTGAAGGCTTTACATTCCTTGAGTGGCTGAGAAACTATTTGTTATCAGAAAGGAATTTCTGTTTGATTTTTTTTTAACTAAAATGAATCAAACTTAACAGAATTATTGACTGTTTGATAATTTGAGTTATGAACACAAGCATCCCTTCTTCTCCCAGGAACTTAATTTTTATGAATTCTAGAATCCTTTGCAGTATGATTTATTATTGAAAGTTACCAAGACTCCAGGACAGGTTCAACTATTGTTGAGAAAGTCACTCCATATCACATCCTGCAAACTGATGGTATTTTAGTTTCAAAATTGTCTGTGTATGTCTACCATGTAGGAAATGTTCAATATATATCTACATTTAACTCATAACTTAAGATATAGAATTAAGGCTATATAATCTCTATGAGACTGCATATCTTTAAACAAGATGCCTGTATCCCTTCATGAGACAAAATAATTAGCCAATAGTGATGGTCTTTTTATAATGGTGACTCTAGGGATTAAGGTTGGTGAATTTTAGCTTTTATTGTAGAAATATCTGAGTCATGGAATTCTATCATAAGAGAAGGAAAATAGTGGCAAATATTTGAATAAAGGAAAATATCATTTGAATAAACTGAACCTATTTTTGCATGAGTAAGAAATCAAAGTGTTTTGTTTTTTTAGCATTTGCTGACTTCTAAGATAACTTGTGGTAATGTGTTTGAATATATGACTTAAATGTTGAGCTTTAGGTACAAGAGGGTACATGGCTGTATCTGTCTTCTCTGATGTCTCCTTATCTCCCATTATTTATATATAAGGTCATGACCTATTCTAAGTAGTGGTAAAGTCTCATACACAGGTGACCCAAGTGAAAATTTGAATTAAAGCTTTGTGTGACAGCAAGGCTTTGAATTTTAAATTAAGCCTCTAGCTCAACTCACCGTCTGACCACATACTCTTTTTTCAGATTTTTATTTACTTATCTGAGAGCAAAACAGCAAGCATGATTTGGGTGTGGGACTCGGGGGTAGAGGGAGAGGAGAAACACTCCCCAATGAGCAGAAGCCCAACACAGGGCTTGATGCCAAGACCCTGAGATCATGACCTGAGCCAAAGAGAGATGCCCAACCAACTGAACCACCCAGACACCCCCTGACCACATACTCTTGACCACGGTTGTCTAGGTTACAATTTTGTACCCATAGTAACATCCCTAATAAGTCTCAACACTAAGGAAATGGCTTATATCCTACAGAGAAGGGTAACCTCAGACTCCTAGGCTTTTCTGGAGTTTGATAAGATTCATCATGTGGGTGTAGAATATCCTCAAAGGAAACATGTTATGTTTCCTATGATAAGGAAGAGTTAATAAATTAGATGAACTATCCCAGGTGTGAGAAGAGTTTTTTTCTGATAGGAGTATGGATACTAGTAACACAGATTTAAATCTCAGATAAAAGTTCTAGAGAATTTGAAGAGAAGAAAAAAATTTAACTTCCATTGTTTAAAATGGTCTGTCCAACTGCTAAGGAAGCTTCAGTTTAAGAAATGATAGCTGATTAGTAGATGAAAACCAAGCTAATACAAATGGCTATTAGCCCAGCAGTCATAAAATTGTAATAGTAATTTTTGCAACTTTTCAACTAGTTGCCATATAATTATAGAATCTAATGTTTATATAATATCCCTAGTGAAGCTAAGTTCTCAGAAAAATTAAAATGGTTTAATAACTTGGCTTAAAAGCAGCTTTATTATCTTCTCTTTGATCTCTTACTGTATGAAATATAGTGGTAGTGTAACATTCAGTTTTATGTAAGATCATGCACACCTACTTGTAACTAAAATGATATTTTTAAAGATTTATCCTTGTAAACCTGAGGTAGTGATGCATGTTGACTTAGTTATGATGTATCTCAAAATGTGTGTATCATTTCTTGAATGGTACCTAGAATTGTGTTGCTCTGTAATTAAAAGCCCCAAATGATTTCAGTACTTTAGACCAATACTGAGTAAAGGCAACAGATGAGTTATTTTTGGTTACCTGAAGTCTTGGTTAACTATACAGTTCCTATGAAGATTATAATTCATAAGGAGGAAACTCAAAAGGAACTAAACCTAGTTTTATTTATATATCCTGTCTGTATAATTCTTATTGATGCTTTCGTAACACTCCCATTAAGATGAAAGCACAAGCAATTATGATACCGATGAAATGAATCTACTGTCATCTGAATCCATCTATACACATTTATATTAAGATCTGTTAACATTATTAAAAGATAGTAAGGAAGAGAAAAATCAATACTCAGAAGAAAAATTAACTTTTCATGTCCAGTCTGCCCTTCAGAAGTTAAAAAGTTATTCTTTACATCTGCCTAGATGCGAAAGTACTTGCTAAGAGCTGCTTAACCTACTGGACTTTGGCATGACCCTGAGTAATCTTTGACAGAAAGTTAGGGACTCAAACAAGTGTCTTCATAATTTTTCTCAGTTGCTCCTGTGTTTTATTTTTCTTCTAAATCGAGTCTACAGTATCTTCTTGGGATCCTATACCTATTATGTGTCCATAATTCTATACTAAACAGTGTCCTTTGACAGCTCTCTTTGATGCTTAATGCCTGTCTTAAATTTAGTCCCCAAGTTCAGAATAATAAAACTGTTGATTTGCATTTTACGTGGAAACCATGTGTAGCATTCCCCACATGGGCAACTAAGTAGCTCCAAGTCTTAGTCTCTTCCTGATAAAAAGAGAATTAATAGAAATAAGTAGGCATATGTTTCATATCTTAATTAGCTTAACGCTGTTGTAAAATTCTCCTGTTTAAGTTCAAAAGAAGAACTGTCAATTTTTTTCTTTAAATAGAAGCTCATCCCCTCCTGGAGGTGTGTACAGACACAATATTCTTGATGGGAATAGGTTTCAGAAGAATGTTTTTGTCTCTGTATTTCATTATAAGTAGAAGTATATTCATGTTAATGTGCATGATAACATTCTAATTTTCATTAAATTAATATTTAATAAGGTTTTAATCCTAGATGGAGCTATCCTCATTATTTTTGACAGTTAAAACCTACTTTGCTGGGTGAATGGAAGACCCTGGAGTTTTTTCAGTGTCCTACTGTCCATAATGTATTTTTAGCCTAAGGATAATCTTGACTTAATCCTTATGAAATAGTTATATGTCATATATCAAAAAGAGGATTCCATTTGCCTTCATTCAGATATTGATTGCTGCAATAAATTATTTAGAACCACTCAATCTTATCAAAAAGTGTGTGCTTTTCTTTTATCTCTCCTGCTAGCCTAAAGCCCTCTTCCAAAAGCTGCAGGATACAGCGGGAGAAGGAAAAAAAAAGCAGAAGAAGAAAAATTTCAGTAAAGTCCTATACTTCCTCTGGAATGTCAGTAATGCAAGAAATAGAATCATGAGTAGATCTTTTGCTATGAAAGCTGACCTCGGTATCATAAACAGATTCCTTCGGGATATTTAACTGCATAGACTCAGGATTTCAGGAGCCCTTCTAGCCCATAGCTGATGATGGAGTGGAAATAGCTAGTAGGTAGTCAAAGATCATTGAAAAAGTATAAAAACATATAATTGAAAAATTTCAAAGAAAATCGTGGCTGCTTGTTAAAAATATTTTTGTTAATTTTTTGATACATCAGGCAAAGAAACAAGCAAAAATATTTCTTCAAATATGAAGCAAATTAAATTGTTTAAAATATACACATTGGAGCTTAAAGCTAACCAAAAAGAGGTTCTATAAAGTTAAAACTAATTTTGATTTTCAGCTTAGCCCAGCTCGTGGAATATATTACACTTATATCACATACCATGGTCCCAAGTAGATGAATACTTATGAAAATCTTGCATTAAAAAAGAGATTAAGATTAGAGCCACATTAAAACTTTCCATCTTGTTGTAAACTAGGATATTCTTTTGTTATTGTTCATTTTTTAATCATAAACTATATATATTAATATTGAAATGTTTTCCAAGTGTAATCCAGTTGGAATTGAACACTATCTCGTAATTTGAGTTACACATACTGCCACCTTTTTATTCATATTTTTTAAATGCTTAAGATGAACTATGTATTTGATAATACTGTAAGTGAAAACTCAACCTAGGATCATATTCTCTGTATCCCAGGAATAAAAAAAAAACCTTGAACTAACTTACCTAATTACATAAATTTCTTGATTTTTTTTAGCCTATTTACCCTAAAAAGATGAGGAATAATAATATATACTTGTTTAAAAGAAAACTGAGTTTTAAATCAAAGACCATACGTATAAACATTAGTACATCAAGGAAGAATAGAGGGAAGGCTTGAAGTCTAGCTGCCTGGGTTCAACTGAAATTGACTTCTGGCATGACTTTGGTGAGTTCCTTGCTTTCCCTGTGCTTCAGTTTATGATCCGAAGGACAGTACCTGTCCAGTAAAGTTGATAGAGGATTAATGGAGACAGGCCATGAGAAGCCCATGGAACAGTGTCTGACAGACAGTTAAGAACTGAGACACACTCAGCACCTTCCCTTCTAGGCTTATTGGTTGTTCACTGCCAGTGTCTCTTTTGATTAATTGGTATTCATGGCATTATGTATGTAATAGGAATAAATAAAAATTTTAAGAACCGGCAGAATTTCTTTGAAAAGGACTTTCAGTAAAACTTTTTTATGTCCTTGCTGTCATAAACTCTAGAGTATGGATAATACTGGCTAGAGGGGCACCCGGGTAGCTTAGCTGGTTGAGCGTCTACCTTCAGCTCAGGTCATGATCTCAGAGTCCTGAGATCCAGCCCCACTTCTGGCCCCTTACTCAGCAGGGAACCTGCTTTTCCCTCTCCCTCTGCCCTACTCCTTGCTTGTGCTCTTTCTCTCTCTCAAATAAATAAATAAAATCTTTAAAAAAGAATTCCCTAAAGCAAGATATGAGCTAGAATATTTTAACCCTTGTCTAAGATCCAAATTAAATTTTGAATGATTCTATGTTACTCGAAGTTTTAGATATGTTAGTCTACAATATGTGTCCTGTGTTATTTTACTCCTCTCATTTATCAGAATCGATGCAGAAATGTGGCAACTCTTATTCACAATAAGTACATTTGCAACTCGTATTCAAATTAGATAAAGAATTCTTTCAGTACAATAAGCCTGTAGGTTTTACGCTTAGTGCATTATACATATTATCTCGTGCAGTAAGGAATTTCCCGATTATCAGAATAAAAGAAAAATGGTTGAATGTATAAATGTACAACCCCTTCTAGTCCAAAATACTCTAAGAGATAAGTAAAAATCATGAAAACATGACAACAAATTGTGTTTTTTCCAAACTACTGGTGCTCTATCCTCTTAGAACTCATTCATCCTGAGAGTGTTTTTATCCTTGGTCAGTTTTTTGTCAAATACATTTATTGTGAATTCTTTGTCCTGTTCTGTGCCTTGTTTCCTGTTTGAAATTAAAAACTTGAAAATTTTTATTGAGCAGTTAACTGCCCCTTATGTTCTTACAGTTCATTCTCTCTCTCTTTTTTTTTTTTTTTTTTTTTTTTGGTCTTAAGAAACTTTTATTTAAGTCACAAAGACCTATGTTTTCTTCTAAAACCTTTATAATATTAGCTTTTTCATTTAAGTCTGTAATTTACTATGAGTTCCTTTTTTTATTATAAAATAAGGTGAAATTCTGTTCATTGTATTTCCTTGGGTAATCCAGAGTTCCCAGTATCATTTGCTGAAGAGACTTTATCCACTGATGTGTTGATTGCCTTTAAAAATCACTTAGAGGGCACCTGGCTGTCTCAGTTGTTAAGCGGCTGCCTTCAGCTCAGGTCATGATCCCAAGGTCCTGGTATCTGGCCTCTCATAGGGCTCCCTGCTCAGTGGGAAGCCTGCTTCTCATTCTCCCACTCCCCTGCTTGTGTTCCATTTCTCGCTGTGTCTTTCTCTATCAAATAAATAAATAAAGCCTTAAAAATAAAAAAATTAAAATTAAAAAATAAAAATCACTAAGACCATCATAAATCATTTGCATTCCCATATAATTTTAAGACCAGCTTTTTAGTCTGCAAATATAAACTGACTGAAATTTTTATTTATTGAGGGATTAATTTTTCTAAAAGGATATTAACACTCAACTGTAGCTTTGATGATGTCATACATTTATGAGCTGTTGCCATTTTGATTTTGTTGTTTGATTGGTAGTTTGATACCCCTCTTCCAATCCCAATAATGGGTCAGTTACTAGAAGTCCCAGAACACTCTGATGACATAATGTTGTACTTCTAACCAGTTCCCTGGAATTGTGAAAGAAGGCATAAAAACTGTCAAATTATGTGCTACAATTAAAAACTCTAATGTATGGGATGCCTGGGTGGCTCAGTCAGTTATGTGTCTGCTTTTGGTTTAGGTCATGATCTCATGGTCCTGGAATCAATCTCTGCAATGGGTTCTCTGTTCAACAAGTGTGCTTCTCACTCTCCCTTTGTGATCTCTCGTGCTCTCTCTCTCTCAAAATCTTAAAAAGAAATGTATATATATATATACATATATACATGTATAGGTGTATATACATATGGTTTGCTTTGGTTTGCCTACTGTGTGCATGTGTGTACATGGGTGTATAAATAAGAGAGATAGTATAATGAACTTTATAAAGCATATAAATAAAAACTACACATGTAAGAGAGACCTGTGGTTTCAATGATTAAATGACATTTTTCCTAAGTGTTGGTTTTGAAATAGTGATTATCATTCCATGGAGTGTCCTTCAGGGTATAACCTCATAACATATTTTGCTTCACCAGAACATCTGGAAAGCATGGAGAAACCAGTGTCAAATTGTACTGATCTGGGTCTTGAGGGTTTTCTAGGAGGAAACATTGAGGGTGTCTGTGAGAAGTTTTAATACACAGGGGTTATTTGTTAAGTAAGCATATGACCAGAGAAAGCTTTAGAGCAGATATTCTTAGAGTCTTTGTTCTGTGTACTTCTTTCGGTGGCTGGTGAAGCCCATGGACCCATTTACCAGAATAACGTAAATACATACATATTCCCCTTTTTTTGTTGTTGTTGCACCACATCCAGTGCTCCATGCAATGCGTTCCCTCCATAATACCCATCACCTGGCTCCCGCAACCTCCCATCACCCCCCCCCCCGCCCCTTCAAAACTCTCAGGGCAAAAACAATGAATTCTATTATGCTGAAAAGAAATTTTAAAAATAAATAAATAAATAAATAAATAAATAAACAAACATATATATTCCCTAGGATTACAAAAGAAAACAACAGTTTTAATGTGGAATGGGTGTATCTGTAGTATCTTTTGGTGATCAAGTCACAGTTAATACTACCTTCTACTTTGTTACCTATAATTAAGAGGAATTTGAAGAAAATGCTAAATTTGTTACTGAACATAAAATTTGTTACTGAACATAAAAGCGTGATTTTTTTCCTTCCCATATTTATGGATTCCCTGGATTTAATATATGAAGCCCTTGGATGACTGGAGACCACCAAAGAATAATAACTGAATCAGTGAAAGAGAATGGCAGTTGCTACAATTAAGAGTAATATCAGTGAATAGCAAACTTTCCTAGGTAGGGTATTAACTATTTTGTAATAATATATCTTTCATGTTTTTAGTAAACCAGCCACCCTTGTTTAAAGTTATCATGATCAAGTACATATTGATGATTGTTAACAAATATAAAAAAACTTAAAATTGTGAGACTATTGAAGATAAGAATACCGAAAGTTAAGATTATGTCAATGTAAAGTAAAAATTGAGGTTTAAATCGTCTGATACTTTTTCAGATATTCATTAGAACAGGAGTTGCAAAAACAAAAAATGAGGTATGTTCCTTGCTCCAGTAGAGTTTACCATCTGAGGAAAGAAAACTTTGATCCATTTTCTAACTAAATGGTAGTTTAGTTCTCTTCCC
Organism: Mustela putorius furo; assembly: GCF_011764305.1. Lineage (NCBI taxonomy): Eukaryota > Metazoa > Chordata > Mammalia > Carnivora > Mustelidae > Mustela > Mustela putorius. The sequence continues at coordinate 15,947,748 of NW_025421375.1, read as the reverse complement.
TTGTTACCATGTTTCTCACCTGAATGATTCTTAGCCTGTGCTGATGGAAGTGTCTAGGGCCTTTCATGAGGCTTGGAGAAAAGTAGAAGTTTCCAGAACCTGTCATTAGACTTGGCCACTCTAGGTGGGGATAATCTTCAGACAAATGGACAGAAGTTATTCGATAAGCCAAGCAAGGCCTGATCTCCATGACAAATTACCAGTGCCAGTTGTTATACTTTGAAAAGCTAAATACTGTGATTATTAAGAGAAGCTGGGTGTCTCCCCAGATAGAAATAGAATAACAAGGAAGACATAAGACAATACATAGCAAAAGTAAAATTACTTTTTAAATATTCATATATACAGCTATAGGGAGAGAATGAGTGACAGTAAAGAAAAGTTACCTTCACTTAGAAATTCCTGGAGTAGGAAATTAGAGTGTGTTAATCACAGAAGCCTGCAGCATTGAACTAGGCACACTGAAAACATGTAGAACTGGAGTGTCAATTAGAGGGATGCTGAGTTCATCAAAGCACTAGTACTGTGTCCTGGAAAAGGGAACTAAAACCAAATTCAATCTAATGACCAGTGCAGTAGCAAGGCAGGAATGTGATGGGATAAGTTAGCAGAGTTCACAGGCAAGGAAATCATAAGCATGAAAATGAAAAATTGTAGGAGCAAGCTTAAACGTCAGGGACACTTGGATGATGCGCCTTGTATCAAAATATTTTCCCTGTTAATTGTTCTGCTGGCTAAAGTTCTAAAATCTCTTGTCTCTTTTAAAAATTCAAAGACAAATTTTACACAGATTATTTTTAATCTGTAGTTGACATACAGTCTTTGACTGGATTTTATGAAGTGCTTACTGTGTACCAGGCACTGTGTAAGACCAATGCATGCCAAAGTAAATAGATAAAAGCAACTCAAAGTCTGCAGTAGTTAAGTGTTAAAATAGAAGAACAACATACTGAACATACCATAGATGCAAGTACCTCTCTGTATTTGGACCAGTGACAGAGGACAAGAAGTTTGAACTTTGAGCTAAGACATGAAAAAAAATTTTCTTTTTCCCAAGTATATAATATAAGACAAGGGTAAACATACTAGGGCCAAAAAAAAAAAAAAGGAACAATGCATGCAAAATATGGAAAATTAATAAAATATTAACATGCATTGCTGCCTATTGTGTCACCGTATGAAGGAATATACTTTTCTTCTCTCACATCATTTCTATCACTGTAGGATGAAAACACTGGTATGTATAATATAAAGGAAACCTAGAAGGAAGAAAAGTACATAACAAGAGGGTTATTTCTTCATCTTCCAGTTGTGATTTGACCTGCCCTTGCTCACAAAGGAAAAGGTTCATTTTAAACATCCATGGTCCATAAGGACATCATAAACACTCAACTGTTGCATTTAGAAATGTTTTATTTTTAAATTCTTGAAGTACTTTGTCATGAACTGAACAAGTACCAAAAAATTAGAGTTTAACAGCCATTAGAGCAACTTAGCAATATAGACGCAACCAACTTTTCTCCCTTTCTCCAAGTAGAGGCAACACTTTCCTCCTTTTTCACATAATTCAACTTGGGCTGCTCTTAAATTTGTAAAGGCAATAAGAAAGAAAAGATAAAGGCTGCTCATTAACAGCATATGTGGCTTTTTGATCAGGATGAATCTTGTTGGTAATTCCATTTTCTGCTGAAGGCCTTCCATGGCAGACTAATTGCTGGCTATAAAGGTTGTACTCATTATGCTACACTTATCAACCCCTGGGGAAGAATGTTATTTTCACAGCCACTATGCTGCCAGATACTTTTTTTTTTTAACAGTCCCATTGATTTGTCCAGGTTTCGTAATTTGTATCTTTCCTTTTTATATTCTTCACCTCTCCTGACTCTTAATGTGTATTTTATACCTCATTGTTTAGTCAAGTCACGAGCTTGTGGATTGCTAGATGAGCTAAAGATGTTTAATTGTTGACCTTGATGAATCCTACTGTGTGAGTCTAGTTGTCTGAAGGAGATCACATCAATGGTAGACAGAGTACAGATTGTATATAACTATAGTCAGTTGCTTTGAGCGAAAAGATATCTGCACTCTTGGTACCATAATACTGATTGAACCCTTGCTCCTAAAGAGGTGGTATTGTACTCATAAAAAACAGAGGATGAATTACATAAGCTATCATCCCTTGTGAGGGAGAAAAGATGAATCAGTTCATTGTTGAATGAAGAGAGTGTACACTCAATTTTTCATGTTATCTGGGGAAAGCTTTTTAGAATTGCCATGTGTAAACAAAAAAGATTTTTCTGCATACTAGAATAGCACATACTTCCTCTCTGAAAGGTCCAATTGCAACAAGACATTGACAAATAATCTTAGGTTGGTTATTCACCACAGGGATCATGAAAAAGATTAAAGAGAAGGCAGCTTAAGAAAAAGAATAGAAAAAATAGTGAAATAAAACAAATAATTGTAGTAAGAATGTCCCATACATATACCTTCGTGTTCCTTTTGAATTAACAGGCCTAGAAAAGTATGAACTTATTTCATCCACATGAATATGTGCATATATTAAACAGATTTTTAAAATCATGGTTTTATTTTTCTTCATTATTCTGAGTCTCTACTATTTATTTAAATTGAGATATTTGCTTCGTGAAAATGGCACATAAATATTTTATTTAGGCAGGCTATGTGGTACAAATAGCTAAGACATACTTTCATTTTATTATAATTCAAAGGCAATTTGAAGTGAATTTTAGACAAATATGAAAAGAACAGGTTTTAAAATGTCTTTTTAGAAAACAGCATCTTAAAAATAGTAAAATGCTTAAAAGTAGAATGAGTATTCTCAGACTAGGCTACCAAATTTGCAAGGTGTTCTATTAATCACAAGAAAGGCAAGTGACAATTTTTAAAAAATGATTAGAATGATACATAGCAAGATTAATTTTTCATTACCCAATTAATATGAGTACCAAGTAAGTATAATTGCTATTATTTAAATGACAATATGGCATTTTTAATTTCCATATTTTCTAGGCTTAGGAGAGAGTTTAAAAATAAAGTTTCACATATGGAGGTTTTCGAGAGAAATTTCGCTGTGAGCTCTACCTCAGAAGGGTTTGTGAAACATACACTCTCAGGAAAAAAAAAAAAACCATTCTGTCCCTCTCTACATGGTGATGAAACCCTGGGTTAGTGGTGAGTCATTGATTGATAACTTGATGTTCCTCAGAGCCTCCAGCTAGACAGCTTCCTATTCTGATCTGACATGTAGCTTACAAAGCCAGGCTCCCCGATTCCTTCTTCACCACATGACAGAAACAAAGACTTGGAGTGATTCAATACTGTCATTTATTCGTCTGTTCACTTAACACATATCTCTTGGGCATCAGGTGATGTGCTTGGTTCTAGGAATGCAGAAAGGAAAGTATCTTGCCTTCAAGAAACTCGATCTTTGGGATACAACAAATATAAAGCAAACATCTTACATGAGCTGCTGTCTTAATGCAGTATATGGGAAGGAAAGGTGGCTGAGAGGAGAGGTCTACTAAACAGTGTCCAATTAGGAGAAAAATACCACTCAGTTATTTTATCAGGAATATTTTATAGAAAAGGTTAACAGTGTTGGAGAATTGTTCTGGCAAACAGAAACATTGAAGGATACAGTAGTCCCAACTACAGAAAACTTAGGCTGAGCTAACAGAAAAGAGGTTGAAATTATTTAAGTTTAAAGGACCAAAGGAAGAGCTTTGTGGAACTAGAGTGTCTCCTAACTTCCAAGGAGGAGACACTTCATGCTTGGTAGATATCTGAAGACCTCTGAGGAAGGATCTCATGGAGCACAGATTCAGATCCTGAAGGACAGCTGCCAAGAGGATGGTTCTGACATCCAAATCATCCAAATCATCCCAATGAGCCTGCTTATAGGAGTGTTGGAAAAACGAGATACTGAACTCAACTGCTATTATTAACTGCCACTGCCAAAGTCAAGGTGCACTGCTGGGGTGATTGCTGACAGGAAGAAAAAGCAAGCCTGAACAAGACAACCAAAACACTTCTCTCTCCTCCAACTTCTCAGCCTCCCTCTCGTGGCTCCAGTGGCATGTGCTACCAGGGAACCAGCTAGCGAAAAAGCAATAGTTGATTAACTGGCACAGCATAAATGGAGGGGAATGAAGGATAACAAAATAAGCCAAACTTCCCACAAGAGGGAGCATTAAACTAAAGATGGAAGAGTGAACGGGAGCTTTCTAGGGTGGGCGGTGAAACTGAGTACGAGCCAGGATCAAGCATCATGGAGATGGGGTGCTTCACAGGAAGAGAAATCAAAGATGCATAATTTACCAGGAATAACAATGACAAACGTGTTGGAAAAGAGGGACAAATAAAACTGGTTGGCAGATAAAAAAGGGTGGCAGATGATGAAAACTTGGAACAAGAGAAATTTGGATAAACATAAACTGCCACTGCAGTTTATCAGAGAGGCTGGTGCTTTTGCTTAAGAAAGCCTGAGGTGGTTACTGGTTTCAGGAAGAATTGGAAGGAAGAGGGGAAGAATGGGTTAGAGTCCAGTAAAGGGACTACTCTCATAGTAGAGTCATGATGATGAGGCTGTCCCACATCAGTGCAGAAAAATTCTAGACAATTGTAAAAGAAAATTAACTCATGGAACTGCCTGGAAAGTGAAATGAAAGAAAGCTGAAGACCCATGACTTGTTTTAAAATGCAACCTTTTTTTTTTTTCTATTATAAATGAAAGTCAAATGACTTGTGGACCATATACTTTATGCACAGTGATCCTTTAATGTACATTAATGATAATGTGAGTTACGGTTGGAGTAAAACAGAAGTTTTGAAACATGAAAGGTAGCAGTGTATTCTGCATTTGGAAGTCTCATATGAAAAATGTTTCTTGGACATTTTTGCAATAAGATTTTTCAAGGCACAGTTTAAGGAGTTGATATATCTGTTGGGCAAATAGAAATTGACTAAATATTAAGATTTCTTTAAAGAAAGTTTGTCTCCTTGTATTTAAAGCAAGAGGAAACTTATTAGATTTAATAATTACAGTGCTAAGTAGAGCAGGAATACTGATGGATAGGCATGGCTTATTTTATGCATTTTATTGTGCTTCACAAGTGGTGCTTTTTTTTTTTTTTTTTTTTAACAAATTGCATGTTTGTGGTGACCCTGAGTCAAGCAAATCTGTCAGTGCTCTTTTTCCAACAGCATTTATTTACTTCATGTTTCTGTGTCACATTTTGGTAATTCTTGCAACATTTCAAACTTTTTCCTTATTTTTACGATGATCTGTGATCAATGATCTTTGTTATTATTAGAATTCTTTTAGGGACCCAAAACCTGTGCCAACATAAGATGACAGATTTAATTGATAAATACTGTAGCTGTTCCAACTGCTCCACCAACCAGCTGTTCCCCCATCTTTCTTGCTCTCCTCAGGCCTCCATATTCTCCGAGACACATCAATATTGAAATTAAGTCAATTAATAACCCTACAATGGCCTTTTAAGTATTTAAGAAAAAGAGTCCCACATCTCTAACTTTAAATAAAAAACTAAAGATGATTAAGCTCAGTAAGGAAGACACGTCGAAAACCAGCCGAGGTAGGCTAACACTGGTGCCAAACACTTAGCCAAGTAATGAATGCAAAGGAAAAGTTCTTGAAGGAAATGAAAAGTGCTACTCCAGGGAGCACACAAATGTTAAGAATGCAAAACAGCTCTATTGCTGATGTGACAAAAGTTTCAGTGGTCTAGACGAAAGACCAAACTGGTTTGAACATTTCCTTAAGCCAAAGCCTAATCTAGAGAAAGGTCCTAACTCTCTTCAATTCTGTGAGGACTGAGAGAGTTCAAGAAACTGAAAAATAAAAGTTGGAAGCTAGCAGAGACTTCTTCCTTTGGTTTAAGGAAAGAAGCCATCTCCACAATATAAAAGTGCAAGGTGAAGCCGCCAAGTGCTAATGTAGAAGCTACAGTTGGTTCTCCAGGAGATCCAGCTAAGATCATTCATGAAGGTTTCTATACTAAAAAGCAGATACTCAATGAAGATGGAATAGTCTTCTCTTTGAAGAAGATGACTTCCAGGACTTTAACAGCTAGAGAGGAGAAGTTAATGCATGAGTTCAAAAGACAGGCTGACTCTCCTGTTAAGGGCTAATGAAGCTGTTGACTTTAAGTTGAAGTCAATGTTCATTTACTATCCTGAAAATCCTAGACCCTTGGTAATTATGCTAAATCTACTCTGTTCTTTCTACATGGAACCACAAAGCCTGGGTCATTGTATATCTATCACATGGTTTATTGAATATTTTAAGCCAACTGTTAAGAATTGCTCAGAGAGGGGCACTTGGGTGGCTCAGTGGGTTAAGCCTCTGACTTCAGCTCAGGTCATGATCCCAGGGTCCTGGGATCGAGCCCCACATCACTGTTCAGCAAGGAACCTGCTCCCCACTCTCTCTCTGCCTGCGGCTCTGCCTACTTATGATCTCTCTCTCTGCCAAATAAATAAATAAAATCTTTGTAAAAAAAAATTGCTCAGAGAAAAAAGTATTGCTTTCAAAATATTGCTCTTTATTGACAAGGCATCTAATCACCCAGGAGCTCAGTCAGAGATATACAAGATGAATGTATATTAACACAACACCCATTCTACAGCCTATGAATCAGGGAGTCATTTCTACTTGCAAGTCTTATTATTTAAAGAGTATTTTTTGTAAGTCTACAACTGCAAAAGATTCCTCTGATGGATCTGGGCAAAGTAAATTGAAAATCTTTGGGAAAGGATTCATCATTCCAAATGCCATTAAGAAAATTGCTGATTCACAGGAAGAGGTCAAAATATCAATATGAATAGGAGTTTGGAAGAAGTTGATTCTGATCCTTTTGGATGACTGTGAGATGTTCAAATTCAGTGTTCAGTGGAAGAAGTAACTGCAGGTGTGGTAGAAATAGCAAAAGAACTAAATAAAATTAAAAGAGGAGCCTGATGATGTGACTGATTGTTGCGATCTCCTGATAAAATTTGATTGGATCAGGAGTTGCTTTTTACTGATGAGCAATGAAACTACTTTCTGGTTTTCTTTCTTTCTTTCTTTCTTTTTTGTTTATTTTTGAGATTGAATCAATTAATGAAGATGCTTTGAAGATAATTGAAATAACAACAGATGATTTAAAATATTGCATCAACTCTGTTCATAAACCAACAGCAGGGTTAGAGAGGATTGACTCCAATTTTTTTAAGCATTTTTATTTATTCATTTGACAGAGAGAGACACAGCAAGAGAGGGAACACAAGTAGGGGGAGTGGGAGAGGGAGAAGCAGGCTTCCCACTGAGCAGGGAACCTGATGTGGGGCTTGATCCCAGAACCCTGGGGTCATGACCTGAGCTGAAGGCAGAGGCCTAACAGACTGAGCCACGCAGGCATCCCTAAGATTTATTATTTTAGAGAGAGATAGTGAGGGGAGTAGCAGAAGGAGCAATCCTCAAGCAGACTCCTGACTGAGTGTGGAGCTGAACATGGGGCTCTATCCCATGACCTTGAGATCATGACCTGAGGCAAAATCAAGAGTCAGACACTTAACCAACTGAGTCACCCAAGTGCCCCTGTATATACTAGCATGTTTAAGCTTTACCTTTTAAGATAAAAATTATGCTTATTCAACAGACCAGGAGAGAAGCTTTAAGAGATACAGTAGCATCATTAAGGTCACAAATGTAGTATGTATTAAATCTCCAACTATATTTCTAGATTTATCTATGTCTCCCTTTATCTGTCACAGTTTATTTTTTATTGATTTGAAGCACTTTAATTAGACACATTTATGATTTTTATGTTCCTGATAAATTTACCTTTATTTATTATAAATTATCTATTTCAGCTAAGGCTCATTATTTTGAGATCCACATTGATACTAATATAGACAAAGCAGACTTTTTGTATTTATTTTATGAACAAATTACTTTTTTTGATCCTTTCTTTTTCAACCCTATGTCTTTTATTTCAAAATAATCTCTTTTAACTATATATATATTTAGGACTACCTATTTTATCTAGTGTAAGGATATTTACTTTTAATAGGCATATTTAGTCAATTTACATTTAGTGGAATTACTGATATAGATAGATATGGAGCTTCCATTGTTTAATTTTTCTCATTTGGACTATTCAGTTTTGATGCCTACTTTTGAATTAATAAAATAATTTAGTATTTCTATTTTAATTTCTCCTGGTGTTTATATTCATCTATTTTTGTTGTTGTTAGTGCAGAAATTACAACACTTTGCCTCTTATCAGAATCTACAGGGAGGAAATACCACACTTCCTATAGAATATAAGAACCTTGAACAATTCCCTTTATACTGTCACATTCTTGATAACATTGTTTCCATATATTTTACATCAAAATATGTTAAAACCCCACAAATATATAATTTTTTTGTATTAAACTATCAACTGTTGTATAAATAGAAGAAATCATTTATATGTTCCTTAATTAGGTATATCTTACTTTTCAGGTTACCTTTGCTTTCCTAGATGTATGTGTATCTACACTTACACTCCTATGATTTCCATTTAGCTTAAAGAAGTTCCTCTGTATTTCTAAGGATTTCAGATAAAGTGGTCACAAATTCTCCCAGCACTTATCATCTGAAGAAACCTTTTGCCATCATATTTGAATATGGATATTGACTACACCTTGTATTCACACTTTATGTGATTTTGATATGCTTGAGTTTCCATTACCATGGTTAAATAATATCAATCCCCCACAATATGGTTCACATTTCAGTTACCACAGTGTATTAGCAGTGATAATTGCATAAAGTACAATCTGGTACCATAAAGTCCTGCTCTCTCTTCAGTCTACAAATCCCCAAGTAAGGATCAGATGCCTGTCATGATTAGCAACCAGTCACACTGCTTCTTTCAAAGTTATTCAGTGCTTGATTACAGTATCTTTGTTATGCACTGAAAGCACAGAGAGGTAAGCAAGTCACTGTGTCACTTTCTTTTCTCTCAATGATACTCCTAGGACATTCTATAAAAATGGGTAATCAAGAAAGGGGCATTGTCAACAAAAATGAAAATGCAGGAAAGAAACAAAAAGGGATAATGCTTGAAGTGACACATTTATGCACATAGAAGCACGTAAATTAACCCTCTGCATATAGCTTCAGGAATTCACACAAACACTGAAGCCCAGTTTAAAAAATAAAATAAAAACCCAGTGCAAAAACGGATTTTTTCCCATCATTTCTCATGTAAACTATTTCTCTCGTCTATTTCAAAAACTGAATGTGCTTTAAAGGAATCACATGCAAACTGTAAAAACTAAAACTAATTAAAAAATTCTGAACCAGTGTGGAAAATTCACACTAAAAAGTGATTAAGTATATAATTGGCTTGCATATAATATTTAAGTTGCTACACGTACCTCTTTCAACAGTGCAAATTTTCAGCTACCTCACGGAGCTTTAGGGTTATGTTGGAGATGCCTCTCCCTCGGGAGTCTTGGGTGAATGTTGCCACAAATACTGGTCGTTTAAACCTTTTAAACTGAGTGTCTCTTGTTTTAAACAGTACGAGCCCTTGTTCTATTTTAATCGAATAAGAGTTATCATTTATTTGAAAAATAAGAAATAAAGAAGTTGAAAGACCCGCGGATCCCCTTACCCAAGAACCCAACACTGCCACTGGATGCAATCAGCAAGAGGTTCTTTATTGTTACGCAGGCGCCTGCGGGTGGTCAGCGCGCGCCTGCGGGTGGTCAGCAGCTCCTGCTAGCTGAGCACACCCGGCTGGGGTGGTGCCGGGTTTTTAGAGACAGGTACAAACAAGTTTTGGGTGGGGCGCAACTGATTGGTTGACAGTTAGAACTTTTGAAAAAGGCATACGTGGAGTTTGCTGATTGGCTTTGGGGACCAGCGCGCGCGAAGAGAGAGGCGGGAAGGGGGAACAGGCTGATTGGTTCTGAGGGCCTGCGCGCGGGAGGAGAGAGGCGGGAAGGGGGAACAAGAAGGGGGAAGGTAGGAATGCCATCATGGCGTCCCTATTATTTCTATAAGCCAAGCAGTTACAGAAGGGCAAGAGAGCAATTAATCACGCAATTAATAACCTAATCTACACCTAAAAGCCAGCGGTTCACAGAAAAGGAAACAAGCGGTTAGTTATCCTATCTATCTTCTAGGGGAGGGGTCTTTCAAAGTGACTTGCAGAAATAGGGCAGATTCTAAGCAACTGACTCCTACTTAGAAAATCAGACACCATCACAACATGATGTGTTTGACTGTGATTATGAATCGGCTCCGTTAAATTGTATCCCTACACTACCACCCACTGGCATTGTGAAGAGTACATGGACTAGGATGATTTATGCTGCTTCTGAAACTGATAAACTCTGAGAGCTCATTCATTTCCAATTAGTCTCCAAAGAAATCAGTATAAAGTTCTTTTTAAATAACCAGAAGTAACAAGAATGTGCTCAGCAATCAAGAGTCTCAGGACTGCACTGTTTTGTCAGTTTGCAACTTACCTGCTCAAATAAAATATGTTCTCTCTCCAGGACATGCATGCCATTAACCACCAAATATAATGCTGTTGACAATGATCATGAAGCATACTATTTGTACACTAATGTGATTTGAAAGTCTTATTTCATTATATGCTTTCTATCCTATTGAATTAGCATCATAGCACAATTAGCTGTTGTTTACCCTAATAAGAAAGGATTGGTTGTAATTAGATCTCTCCTCATATTTATAAAAAAAAAAAGATATAATTTGGGATAGCACATTAGCTGCTGTAAAGTGACTAATACAGAGAAAGTTTCACAGGGTAATCTCCCCCAGGCACATTTCTTTTTTCTCTCTGTGTGTATGTGTGTGTAATCTTTGCATCCTTATCTCTGCATGCTCTCTATATATCCTTACATCACATCATTATTGGATGTGTATTTCTTTCTCTCTCTCTCTCTAATAAAATAATTTCCCTTTATATATATCTATATATCACATCTCATTTATATTAAATATATCTATTTATATCCTTATTGCATGTGAATATATTTGTATAAAGATGCATGCACATACTTTATACATATGTGTGTATATATAAGCTATAAACTCTCATCTATGATCCAAGTAATAAAGGTTTGGGTGTTAATAAAATAAGCACATGACGTAGTCAATTTTCAAATTATGTATTTTAGGTTTATATTTTTATCTTAGTGAATTTCACATTTTAAATGTACTATGTTCATAAAGATTAAGACCTAACATCTTTTAAAACCATTTCAGTTATGAATCTTGTTTATCATGTAACCTACCATCCAATAGTTTCTGAAAAGCACAACTTTTTCTAAAGATTTTATTTATTTGTCAGACAGAGAGCACTCACACAAGCGAGGTGGGGGGATGGGAGAGAGGCAGGACAGCAGGCAGAAGGAGAAGCAGGCTCCCCGCTGAGCAGGGAGGCAGATGCAGTACCCAATAGCAGGACCCCAGGATCAAAGCCTGAGCCAAAGGCAGATGCTTAACCAATTGAGCCACCCAGGTGTCCCTGAAAAGCACAATTTGATAGTCATGTTTTCCTGATTTTTACATTTTATTTCTCTGAATCTTTCTTGCTGTAAAGATTTGTGTATCATTTAATCCTGTTTTCTTTTATTAATGCTGAGAAGCACGAAGTTCCTTATTGATATGGTAATGTGAGTAACTACAAGCCCTGCACACTTTGGTAGGCTATCCTAAGTTTTATAAAGTATTTTCTTCACCCATGTGAAGTTGCATCTTTGTCACATCTCTTAGTGTAAATTACTGTTTTTGCTTGTTTCAGCACTACCACTGGAGTGTGGTATGATACAAGCTAACCACAGACAAAAAAAAAATGTAGTAATTGGGTAAAAAATGGGGCATGTTGAAGGTGGTAAATTATCAGTCATTGCACTGGTTTCCCCCATAGATGATTGTTTCCTGAGGAAACACAAAGCCTCAGTGGCTCAAAAAAAGATATGGAGGACAGCTAGCAAATACCAATCTGTTACTTATCATTCAGGGACGTGTTCACACTCGCAAATGATCAGGGGACTATCATGTGATTTGTGCAATGTTCATTTTTTATATGTTCTCCATTAGATGAGCCACGTAACAGAATTTATTTATTTAGGTAGGGTTGGTGTTTCTGAACTGTCTGGGGTTCTTGATTTCTCCTGTTGTGCTTCCAGCTAGATATTTAATACCCTTTTTTACTTTTAAAACAGAGAAATGATATCTCCACTAGTCTTTCAGTTCTCTCTAAAAAGTTGCGAATTTTTGAAGTTCACCCATACATAGAAGTTCCATCTCATTTTTCGCTACAAGAAAAGTCAGATAGGTTATTTATAATATTAATTATCCCAATATTCAAAGCGAATGGCCATATCACAGTGAGCAACAAATTAATCTATAGTAGTGGAAGCAAATACACAAGAAATTGCAGTATAAAATGTTGCTTCCTGGAAAAGGAAAACAGTGGCAATAGTAAGAAACACTGAAAGAAAGTGGAATTCAGAATAAAAAGAGAATTGTGTCCTTCTTTGTTTATTTCTCTTGACAGGTATCTAGAATATTCAAAGAATACGTTCAGCAAGAAGTAAGACTCATACTATTCAAGAACCTCCTTTTCTCTTGTTTTCAAAAATCTTTGATCCCATTCCCTCAAGTGACTGATACTTGATATTCTGTAGGTCTCTTATGCATAAATTATTGTACAAAAACTTCCTGCCTTATGTATCATATAAATATAATAACTTTAAGTATTTCCAACTTATTTCCTGTTAAATATTTTATCATGTCTATATAAAAATAAGTTACCTAATTCTTACAACAGTTTATAAATATATTATTAAATATCTGTATTTATACAACTATAATTAAAATATGGGTATACATATAAAACCAGTAGTCACCAAATTCTTAAACAATCTATCTTACTCTTGTTTACATTTAAGAAAACTGAAGTTCTGAGAAAGGGGTTGCCCAATATAATACAACACCTAAGACCTTAAGATGAGATACAAACTCAGATCTACAAGGCTCGGTTTTCTATTTTTAGCCATTATCCTTGCTGGACTCTTCAGAGTGGTCTTCATTAAATAATGTCCCTTTTCCTTAGCCTAATTCTGAATACACTGAGAATAAACCAAGGAATGAAAGATGATGATGAGCATATTACCTTTATGGCAGAAGAAAGCAGGGTTAGAAGATACAGCTTACCACGTGATTCACCCCACCTGCTTACTTAACCCTAGCATCTAGTTCACTAAAATGTGACTCACAGGCAATGCAGGACAAAGTCAGAACCTCTCTCTGGCAAGGTAGAAATGTCCCCTAGGGGAGCAGGAAAGGCATCACTTTATACCAAGGTAAATAAAAGATTTAAAGAGAGTAAGCCCCTCCTCAGAGGCAAACATGTTGGGAAAAGCCCTGGAGGTGTATATGAAAAATCGCTCCTGATTGAAATCAGTCATGAGGAAAAGCGGTCTCCTCTAACACCCTATGCCAGGGAATTTGACATAGAAGGAATCTATTTCTTAGTGAGGAAAATATTTGTTCCTTAAAGCTCTGTGAAAGTATACACACTATGAAAGGAATATTTTTAACTCTAAGTTAGAGTTAAGTCCTTTGGAATGATAAGCTTCATAGAAACATTATTGAGGAATAAAATCAAATTTTTCTTTCCCTATGAATACATAAAATAAGGGCAATAAAAAGAAAATGAACCAAATTACTTGCTTAGAGAAGTACAAAATTTTATCAGCTATATATTACATTTTTATATTTGTTCAGACAAAATGAAATTACTTTCTTTTTAAAAATCATGGAAGCATTCAAACTAATGAGCCAGTGTCATATTTTTCGGAGAAAATGTAAATTTCTTATCATATTCTTGAAAGTTATATCAACCTTAATTTACGTAACTATTAAGAAATACAAATGAATCTATGTCTAAGTTTATTGGTTTCAATATTGCTATTAATATGATTTTTTCCTTTGTTACTTCAACACCAACAATTGCAATATTTCCACAAACATGACAGTTTGTATATTTATCATATTTAATGTTTTCTTGTAGACATGTTGAGTTTCCTTTTGTTTACATCATAAACTGTTTCTTCTTAAAAAATGAGAGTACTACAGAGTATAAAAGCAGAAAGGTCACAAAACATAATAACAACATTCAAATTAGATTTACAGCTCATCAAAAGTATTCTTTGGAACTATCAAAACTTTAAAATACTTTCTTCTGAAAAGCAATTTGCATTTTTTCTTAAATTTCCATGTATTTGGGAGGAAACAGTTATTGTTCAATAAGTTATATAGTACTGAATTCATATCAATATTTTTAATTATCTTTGCTTGCTAAAAGAAATACTTCCTTCCAATGTATCATTGATGCACAGTTAGAAATCTAATATTATTTTAACTTCAAAAATTGCTTTTAAAAAATCCAAAATTAATGTTCCATTTATTCTGTTTAGCTTTATACACATACATTGAAATAAAGAATTCATTGTTTAAAACAAAAACATCCTTTTTCAAATAACTTTTCTATAACTGCCTCAGTAAAAACAATTACCAATATTAAATGACATATTATTATTATTTTAGCAGATAGAGCTTATTTTGACAGTTGCTTTTGGCCATGATGTTATAATAGCAACTGCTTACTCACCTTAAATAACTAGATCAGTGAAAAGATATATGGAATAATTGTTTTCAGATATTTGACGACAGGAAGTGGTAGACTGTCATCCTTAAGACAGGGCAAGAAAAGCATGGCTTAGTCTCTGGCGGTATCTTTTCTCTACAGAATGGTGTCAGGATCCCAAAGCATTCCTGCTGAGCTGTGAAAACAGATGCAGAGATGAAGTTCAGGAAGTCTGAGATAACTGACTATTGTGAAGGAGAGTTTCAGGAAAGAAGGACTACAGAAAAAGGAGTGTCAGAAATCTGCATCAGGGTGCCCTTGAGTCTTTGCTGAAAATGTGGTTCTATAGGAACTTCAAAGCATGCTGTGTCCCGCATTGAGATTAATTCAGTCTTAACCTCATTTTTCCCTACTCAGCCTTGAGCACAAAATTCATCCCATAGATTTTTGCTCATGAGGGCTGCCACCCAAAATCTTGGCCGTTATGGGGTAACTCAAAGACTGCTTAACCCTTGAGAGCTACTTATCTGTAAGAAATGTTTATATCTTATCATGCAAATAGTTGGAATATACACTGCCTCAGTAACTTCTCTCAATTCAGCTATCACTCCCTGATCTCTACCTCTGTGTCCTCACCGCAATAAACTCGTGGGCTAGTAATCAGTAAATTTGAGACGAGAGCTCACAGCACTTCTCTTTTTTAATTTTTTAAATTTTTAAATTTTTTTTAGAGATTTATTTATCTATTTGACAGAGAGAGAACACAAGTTGGCAGAGCAGCATGCAGAGGGAGAGGAAGAAGCAGGCTCTCCGCTGAGCAGGGAGCCTGCTGTGGGGCTAGATTCCAGGCTTCTGGGATCATGATCTCAGCTGAAGGCAGCTGCTTAATCGACTGAGCCACTCAGCCACCGCTTATTTTTAATTTTTTTTAAGTTTCTTGTGTTTTAAGATTTTATTTACTCATTTGAGAAAGAGAGAGAGTGAGTGAGCAAGCAAGAAAGCATAAGCAGTGGAAGAAGAGGAAAAGGAGGCTCCCCGCTGAGCAGGAAGCCTGATGCGGGGTTTGATCCCAGGACCCTGGGATCCCGATGGGAGCTGAAGGTGGATGCTTAACCAACTGAGCCACCCAGGTGTCCTAGCACTTCTCTTTGGGTGGATGGGGGGATAAAATCCTGGCATGTTTGATCTTAGAAAAATGAGGTGAAGGAGATGTAACCTAGCACATCCAATAGTGTAGAAAAGAAAATGATAGTAACTTGATTTCATATTCTTATTCAGCAGGGACTTTATCTGCAGGTTGATGCAGACACAGATTTGATTTTCATGAGAGGTAGAATTGAAGGACATTGGGCACATTATAGATTATTGAGTTAACTAGATAAGGCACACTATGAATCAAGAAGTCTGTTAAATACTGGGAAGTCAAGATGAACACATATGGTACATGGTCCAGTTATTCTAGTCCCAAGACACCAGGGTATTCTAGCGCTCTTCAGGTTTTGGTCATATCGTGTGTGGGAGCACAGATGGGGAGAAATTTGACTGGCTTTTTGATGTAAGTCTTAAGCTTGTAGGAGAAGTTTTCATGGGAACATACACTGGTGAGCCATTAGTATATGAAAAAAACATGTATTAAAACAGTGCCATAATAGTGAATGAGATTGTCCCACAAAGAATGAAGCCAATGGCAAGAGCTGTGAGCTAAAGAAAGAGTCCAATATATTATCTATGTGTAAATGTTGGTCAGAGATAATAAAGTTTAAAGAAGAATTTGTGTATTAAAAACTATGTAGGAGATCAATAAGACATAACTTCATGAAGGTGTCGGTGGCCAAGATTAAATGTTTGCCTGTTTTGCTGACTTGTCAGATAGGAATACCTCAACAATAACAAAAAAAGATACCATTTCCTGCCATTTTCCCAGATACTCAGATTTTTATCATGGTAATAGTAGTGATCAATTTGATTCTAACTTGTTTGAATCAGAGGTTGATTCAACTCATATGCTGTCTTCATATAATTAGCTATGCTCCTCACTTAGAGGTTATGAAAAATTTTTGAACATGAACCCATAATCATTCTATAGCAGTTAATCTGAGAACTGATCAACTATTGAGCATGTATGTGCATCGTACCTTAAGTGGAGCAAAGTCTTTTTTCATCTTTATTTAATAATGTGTTATATGTTTGTTTTATTTTCGTATCTATTGTCTTGAGTACCAACATTCAACAAAGACCCCATAAGATACAGAATAAAATTGGTTCCTTGGATTTATTAACAAGGACATGATTTCTGACAAGCAAGTAATGGTGGAAATGACTTAACTTGTTTTCTCCCACCTAATGTCAATGCTTATATACCATATAGGAAGTAAAAGTAATTAAACATTTATTAGTAAACAAACTAAAATTGTCATAAGTTTCTGTTTAAAAAAAAAACCCACCAGATTTCCTTTTCTAATGACAAAATGGCTGATTGATTTTAGTTAAAAGGATAAAACCTCTCAAAGTCTTTGAGAGACAAAGACGTGAATTCTTCCTGGAAAGCTGGAGGAGGAATCATTAAGTGTATCGTTAGAAACCATAATAACTACCTTGAATAGCTGTCTCAAATTGAAATTTGATGAAACAGTCTAATAATCCTAAAGCACAAGGCTAAGTCTCCTATAAGTTATGGCATCTGTATTTTTGCCTATTTATATTAAATATGGGATATTTCAGATATACAGGCAAGAATAGATAATAAACCAGCAGGCATCCATATATATATAAAAATGGATGTGTGTGTGTATATATATCACAATGTTTTAAAAACATTAAGCCACAATTTTTGACACTTTTATTAATTGGTGGGAAACTATGGAAAAAAAAAAAGATGGTGTAAGTCTTACCCATTCTCAACTCTTTTTTTCCCCCATTAGTAGTTGTTTCCATGCATATTTACTACCTATTTAGGTACCCCTAAATATTAAATTGAAAAGATTTTCTGCTATTCAGAATTTAAATAAGTAGCAATATGTAATAATTGCTTTTATGATTACTATTATATTTTGAGATATATCTATGTTGGTAGATAGTTGCTGTAATTCATTAACTTAAAATTGTGTTTTTTATATTTCTAGTTTTCTATTTAAAGACATAAAGATTATCCCCAGTATTTATTCTCAAAAGCATTGCTTCAAATGTGCCTGTGTGATACAGGCAGTTAGGTGTCCAACTCTTTGTTTAGTCTCAAGTTATGATCTCTGGGCCGTGGGACTAAGCCCATGTCAGGCTCTGTACTAAGTGGGGAGTCGGCTTGAGATTCTCTTTTCTTTTCCCTCTGCGCCTCCTGCGTGTACTTGCTCTCTCTAACATAAATAAGTAAATCTTTTTAAAAATCCAATGTTTCAATACATACTTTTGGAAATTTACAAACCAACCTTGCATTCCTTTGATAGGCTCAACTTGTTCATGATGTATTTTAGTCTTTATATATGGCTGAATTGGTTTTCTAATAATTTGTTGAGGAGTTTTACATTTGGATTCATGAGCAATACTGGCCTATTATTTCCATCTTACTGAAATTTTGGTTCAAGGTTATGTTGACCTCAGAAAACAAGTTGGAAATTTTTTCTTCCATCTGTTCTCTGGAGGACTTTGTGTAGGATGGGTATTATTTTTCCCTAAAATGATAACAGAATACCTTTGCGAATCTATCTAGGTCTAGCATTTGCTTTATCAAAATATTTCAGATTTCACTTTTTAAATAATATAGGACAATTTAGAATTTGATTATTTTCTTGTGTCCATTTAGATAATTTACATATTTCTAGAAACTTATTCATTTTATTTAATTTTCTGAATATTAGGTATAAAGTTGTTCAAGAAATTCTTAAATCCTTTTAAATGACACCAACTTTTTAGTGCTGTTCTTATATATTCCCGAAACTGGTCACTTGTGCTTCTTATTCCCTTTTGCCTTCTTAACATGTATTGTTAATTTTCCAATTCTTATCAAAACTGCTTTTGCTCCTTCAATTTTCTTTATAGTTTTTATCTTCTCTCTCATTGAGTCTGATTTCTCCACTTACTGTTTTTTTTTCTTTAACTTTCTTTTGGTTAATATGAATTCTTTTTCAAATTTTATTTAATGAATACTTAGCCCTTTGATTTTTAGCCATTTCTTATTTTTTAGTATGTGCATATAAGGCTAAAAATGTCTCTGTAAGCAAAATTTAGCTGCAATGCATATTAATGTTTTACTTTTGTTATATTGTATGTCTATTGACAATGTTTTCTTTTTTTTTTTTAAGAATTTATTTATTTATTTGACAGAGATCACAAGTAGGCAGAGAGGCAGGCGGGGGGCAGGGGAAGCAGGCTCTGCTGAGCAGAGAGCTCAGTGTGGGGCTTAATCCCAGAGCCCTGAGATCATGACTTGAGCTGAAGGCAGAGACTTAACCCACTGAGCCACCCAGATGCCCCTTGTTGACAATGTTTTCTTAAACCTTTTTATTTTACTTTGGATCTATCTGCTAGTTAGGAGTTTATTTCAAAATTAAATATTTTTTAATTACATGACTTAATTTGCTACCTTAAATCTCTCTGGGTCTTCAGTTCTCTCCTATGTATTCTATATGATATCATTTCTTTTACATTCACTGAAATTTGCTTACAGTCCACCAACTTAGGGTCAATTTTCATAAAACTTGCTCTTGAAAATAATGTATGGCCTCCAATTTGGGAATGGGACAGTTTCCACATACCAACTCTGCCAAACTTGTTATTTGTTGTGTTCAAATTTTATCCTTAGGATTTTGTTTTCCTGCTTACTTTATCTGTTAGCAACAGAGATACATTAAAATCTCCAGTTATAAATCTTGATTTTTCTACTTCTATTTTGACTTCTCTTGATTTTTACTTTGTGTATTTTGATGATACATAACTTCTCTGTCCAATATAGTTACCACTAGCCACATGTATCTCTTTAAATTTAGATTAATTTAAATTAAATTAAAATTCAATGTCTTAGTCACAATAGCCACATTTTAAATGTTCCATAGTTACATATTGGACTGAGCTCTTATATTGTCCAGAGTAGATACAGAACATTCTTTTATTCCAGCAAGTTCTATTGAACAGCACTACTATATAATTACATTTATATAAATTTAGATTTATTATATTTTCTGAGAAAATTAGAAGTTTTCATCATTGTGAAAGTATCTCTATCTGGAAATCCTTTTTTTAAATTCCTCTTTGTCTGATGTTAGGCTAATTATACAAAATTTCTTTGGGATAGATTTGCATATTGGCTCTTTTTCCATTTCTTAATTTTTATTCTTTATGTGTACTTATATTATAAATTTATCTTTTTAGAAGAGAGCAATTAATCTACTTAAATTTACTTTAATGCTGATATATTTGAGTTCATTTCTTACATTTTATTATGTACTTCCTACATACCCTCTCTGCTATAAACTTATTTTTTCCTTGTTTCTTTTCTTCTTTTAGTCATATTCTATATTTTTGGGCAATCCATGTTTGCCTTAACCAATATAGAATAAACAATTTATTGTTGTTACTTTCTTTTTGTAGTAATTACCTTCCAAATTACAGGATACATCCTTAAATTAGCTAGAAAGAGCAAATATCCATTAATTCCATCTTAAACTTCTCAACATGTAATTTTTTAAATAGGCAAACATACATGAATGCCATGCATATTTGAAACTTCACAAACCATCATAATTATTAATTTATAAAGAATTAAATACCGTATGTATAAATATTAGTGTGTGTGTGTGTGTATTCCTACATACATATTTTTTTCTTCTGAATTCTTTCACTCCCTTTTAATTTTTCTTTTAGATAAATTTCCTTTCTGATGAAAGTATATCCTTTAAATGTTTCCTTATTGTGTCAATTAGGGGCAAACTCTTCAATTTTGTTCCTCTGAATTTAGCCTTCATTCTTAAGAGAGATTTTTTTTCTGAGTCTCAATTTCTACAAAAGGGTTAACTCCTCTCATTAGAGTGAAGGTATCTTTCTGTTGTTTGCTGACTTCCATCTCGCAGAGAGGTCTCTGTAATATTATTACCACCCTCACAAAAGTAATGTGCTACCCCCACCTGATTCCATTTTAAAACTTTTTTTTAAAGATTTTATTTATTTATTTAGAGAGAGAGAGAGAGTGAGAGAGACAAACCCCAAGGGGCTTGAGCAGAGGCAAAAGGAGAAGCAGGCTCCCACCTGAGCAGGGAACCCTATGCAGGGCTCAATCCCAGGACTCTGGGATCATGACCTGACACTTTAGTTTATCTCTTCTATGTCTTGGTAGGTATTTTTAAAATTTATCCTATGAATAATTTGTAGCATTTCTTGAATCTTTGATTTGGGATATTTCATTAGAAAAACAAAAATTCAGCCACTCTCTCCCCCAATATTTCTTCTTCCTCCTTTTCAATGTCCTGTCCCTCCTTCTCTGTCTCTTGCTCTAGCACTTTTGTGTTAGACTTTCTCAGTTGATCCTTTATGTCTCTCATCATCAACTATATATTTTTTAATTTTTGTCTTAGATAATCCTCTTCTGACCTATACCCCAATTGGCTAATTTTCTCTTCTCGTGTATTTAATCCTATGTGAACCTCATCTTTGCAAGTTCTTAATTTTTGTAGTTTGAAATCTTTTCATTTTTAGATTTATTATACCACATGTCTTATTTTCAGTTTCTCTAGACATTTTCACCTATCTTTTGTCATATTATACATAGTTGCTGTAGTAATTTTTCAGTCTCTTTGAACATTGCAACATCAGGATTCCTGTGAGTCTATTTCTGCTATATAATTCTGGTATTTCTCACTAACATTTTTTTAACCATACATGCCTGACAATTCTCATCTGTGTACTAGATATTGCATTTTTTAATTATGAGAAATAGGTACACCTGGGTGGCTCAGTTGTTTAAGCTTTTGGTCTGATCATGAACTCAGGGTCCTGAGACTGAGCCCCATATTGGGCTCCTCGTTCATCAGAGAGTCTGCTTCTCCCTCTGTCTGCTGCTCCCCCTGCTTGTACTATTTCTTTCTCTCTGTCAAATAAATAAACAAAATCTTTAAAAATAAATAAATAAATAAATAAATAAATAGGAGAAATATCTGGGGCCTAGAATGATACTACCTTTTTTCAAAGAGCATTTACAAGTCAAAAACTATACTCCACGTTCATGCCCTTTGATCCTCAGGACAGTTGAGAAAATGCTAACTATAGTTTCAGGAAAGTACTCTTTGATTTCTGGCTCACATGACCCTGTAAGGTAATTTTTCGTATTTCAGCTTTACTTATTCTTTAAGTTTCAGTTTTAAATGTTGGGGAGATACCAAACTACATTACCTTGCATTGGTTCTTTGACTTACATTCCTTCTACCCTATTCTATGTCTTGGTAGGGATTTTTAAAATCTATTCTACCAAGAATACAGCATATTTTTGCAGCCATCTCTTTTAAATTGGAAAAGGCTTTCAGAGCAAAAGCAGAAATGTTTGGTACTAATTAGCTTATGTTGAAGCAGAAGTCAACTTCTATGTGCTATGAAGTCACTTCAGCTTTAATACCTAGCTAGTCATTTAACATCTCAGGACATCCTGGCCATCTGCCTTTCTCTTGTGATAGTATGTATCATCACTGTCAGTTACTTACCACATAGATATCCATCTCAGAAATGAAGTACAGGTGCCTAGTCTTATATATAGGCTTTGGCTAGATTTGTATCTAATTTGGATGTGTCATAGATAAGCTTCTCAGAATCCCTTGATTCTTGAAAAATGTCAAAATTTTAGGAATTTCCAAGTCTACTCTATCATTCAGCATTTGGATACTCTTGATTATGACAAGAGCCTTAGTTAAATGCCAACTGAACACTTATCCACTAGGATTATTTTTACTTCAAGTCTTAGGTTATTCTTTTATTTTTGACCCAATAATATAGTTAATATTTTTGAAGACCATTGTTAATATAGTTTATGTACATGTTTCATTTTTTATGGATTTACTCCTACTTTTTTTTTTTTTTACTTTTCAATTTACTTCTCAATAAAGGTTGATTTGGAGTCATTTTAGTGAGGGTCTTTAGGTGCTAAACCTTATTCACTAACATTCTAATAATCACTATTATTCACTGGTAACTATTTTTTGCTTTCTGAATATATCTGAATGTTGTTCTTGCTACTAAATGACTGTTTAGCTGGGTATAAACTTCTGAATCCATTGTATTTCTAGAGCGTTCTGAAGATACTATCATACTGTTTTCTGGAATTGACTGTTATAGGTCAGACATCTAAGATCAGTTTAATAACTGTTTCTTCATAAATACATTTATTTTGTAGCTTTACATAGCGTTCATTTTTCTTTGATGTTTTACTGTTTCATTACAATGCTATAGACTTAGATTTTCTTTTATTTATATTATTAATTACTCTGAGTGTACTTTCAAAATAGGAACTTATATCTTACTTCAAACCTAAAAAATACTTTTGCTCTGAATACTTTACTACTTTTTCTGTTATTACCTGTTTTCTTCTCTAACAACTACTTTTTAAAAATGAATTTTTCACTGTATCTCTAGCATTCTTAACTCTTTGTTCATATTTGTATTCAAATTGCCTTTTTTCTCTCTGCTGCATACTGTGTGAATTTCTCAATATTATTTGACCATCACTGTTCTTTTCATTAAATGTATTAATGAAATGTATTTCATTAAATGTATTCATAAAAAAATTCAGTAGGAATTTTTCCTACATGATGTATTTCAGTAATTACTTCTTTTTTAAGCTTTCCTATATAATCATTTTTCTTATGTGATATTTGTTTGCTTTTCTTTGAAAGATACTTCTTTGTTAAATATAACCATATTTCTCTTCAAATATTTTAATATAATTAAAGTCTTTGTAAGAATCTTATGAAGTTCATTTCGGGTAGAAAGTATATATATATGTCATTGCATTAGATTAATTTTAGAGGTTTTGTTATTTTGAGTGGAATGTTTAGAATTTTGGGAATTTGAAGTGTGAATTCTCTCTTCCTGCCATTTTCAGGTCATATTTTAGTTTGTAACAGTGTTTCAGTTGCCTTTATTCATTTAACCCTACCGGCCAAATCTATAGTAGAGTTTAGATTTCCTGTCCTACAGTTAAATTAGCAGTTTGGCAAGGTTGGACGTGGACACAGCCAGTGATTTGGTTCAACTCCGTTCACAGGATTTGCCTACTCATCTTCCTATATCCAAAGGCTCACTAGGATTTACATATCCAGACATGACTGATGATATTTTGTTTATTTTATTATATATGTTTTTTTCTCCATTCACAAAGTTTGTGGTGTAGGGAACCAAATTTCATTCACTGGCTTCAAATAGTCACTATGGTTCAGAGTCAGCATTTTACATGAAGCAATTTTAACACTTTTTATTCTGTAAAATTAAGCTCCTAGCCAATAGTGTTGTCTTCTACACTAAAATTCAGTAAGCCTACAGCTTCAGCCTGGCTTGTTACTGCATGTTTTTGTTCTATTTCTGGCTCACAGAAATTTTTTTTTTTTTATATTGTATTTGAGCTCAGCAGTGACTTTTAGATTTTCTTTTTTAATATTTTATCAATCATTACTATGTGTTTAGAACAGAGAGGGTGATCAAAGCATGAACTTGATGCTCCAACTTGACCTGAATGCTGGTAGCATTGATTTTTCACAAAACTGTGTAGCTGCTGTATAGAATATTAAAACTACCAGTCCTTCAAGCAGATCATATTGACCACAAACATAAGACACAATTTATAAATTATGCAACATGCAGAGAAGATGCAGAAACATAATGCCTCTTTCAATGAAAATATTTTTATGTAGTATTGGGTTTGATTTTTCCAAGGAGTTCAATTTAGTTGCCAGATACAACTTAGCTGTACTATTTTACCTATAGACTTAGGTACTTCTTTTATTTTCCATAAATGCATACCCATGCCAATATTTCAAAGCATATCTCTTTGACTTCTGGCACTACTACCACATATTTTTTTTTATATATATATATACATATATATATATATATTTCCCTCCTGGATGTATGATGCCTCTATTGAATAACTGAAAGGAACAACTCAAGCCACAAAACCTTAGGACCAAAAAAAAAAAAAGTTTATTTATTTATTTATTTATTTATTATTTTTTCATTGTCCTTTGAAGTTTTTCCTTATGTATTATTTTTTGCTTTACAGTGTCAGACTCACATTGATGAACAATGATTAAAGTGGAACTATTTAAACTGAGTATAATATAGTTGTAATATTGACTTTTTCCTTTAAGGCAAACTTAGTTATGGACTCTCCCCCATAAGTTTGGGGAGGGGAATGAGTATTTTAACTCCTTAGAATTTGAATTGAGCTGTAACTGAATGAACTTCCTCATCTCAATAGGCCCACATGGATAGATGGATGGATCACTGGATGGATGGATATATAGATAGATGATAGAGTGTATGGATGCACTAACATATAGAGTGCTACCATATCTGATGTCTTATGATGCTAAGTAGGTATTTAATAAGGCTTGAGATAATACTAATACATACTGTTAAACACCAGTTATCATACCTTTGCAATGGCAACGCAAAAGAATAAAATAATTATACAGCTAAGCTGAATGTTAAGGCTGTGGCTAAAAACATCATACATCAAGAATTGAAGCATGAAACTCTAAGGGAAAGTTAAACTTCCAGAAATTTCATATCAATCTGGTTAATCAGATTTGAAGACCAGGGTGCTGGTGTCTATTCCTAAAGCCTCCTTTCATTCTTTCTCATGCTAACCACATGGCTCCCTCCCTACAACAATCAATGGGACAATTGCTTACTTTATCTCCCAATTGAAAGTGATATCAGTCTCCTAATTTTTGTTTTGTTAGATTTCTAATCCACTAGGAATTTATGATGTAAAACAGAGTATAATTTAATTTTCATCCAGAGGATTAGCTATATTTTTTCTCTAATCTCAATTATCAGAATAATTCAGTCTCCCAGGAGGTAAGTGTCACTTTTATCATAAATTAAATCCTTTCTATTTCTTGAAACTCTCAGCTGTGGTCGATTTTCTTTATTGTTTTTATAGGGGTAGTATACTTTTTTTTAACCATTTTCTAGGGAAAGTCCCCTCTGATTATTAAGTTTTATTTCTTTGTGTTAACCCTGTAAATGGACTCTACAATATTCAGACCATTCTTTTTATAATAGCTTTATCCAATTAATCTCCACAATGTGCTTATTTTCTTTTGTTCCTGGTACCACTGATTTTATTCCATATCTTTCTTCTTTTTTTAATATATTTGTTTTATTATAATATTTTTATTTGACAGAGAGAGAGCAAAAGCAGGGGAAGCAGTAGGCAGAGGGAGAGGCAGAAGCAGGCTCCCCACTGAACAGGGGGCTCCAAACAGGGCTGGATTCTGAGACCCTGAGGTCATGACCTGAGCCAAGGGCAGACACTTAACCTCTTGAGCCACCCAGACATCCCTATTCCTTATCTTTGAGAAAAACTTTTAAGAAATAAGTAGTTGTTTTGTTTTTTACACACTCTGGTCAAAATTATATCTCCAAAAATGAATGTGGGAGTGGTGACACCCTGTCAGATGCTACACTGAAGTGGAGAGGACTGTAGATGTGCTTCATAGTGCAATGATGATGTTGGATGAAAAGAATGATCTAGAGGAAAGAAGTGGGCAGTGAATGCTTTTAGGGAGTTGGGACTTTTATAACACACCTGAGGGAAGAGTAATGAAAGAGCTTCTTCATTAAGTACACAAATAACAGAAAAAATATATATATTACGTATATGTGTGTTTTGTCTATATCTAAACTGATCCAGATAAGACACTAGAATTCTATACTAAAAGAACTCTTAAATACCTCAGGGAGAAGCAAAGTCATGGAGAGCTGTAGGAGGGGAGTCAAGCTTATAGTTGCATTTTTTCACTTTTTGTATTCCCCTATTTGGCAAATTATTCAAATGAATAATCAATATGATATAGAAATTGTGAACTTCAAAGCTGTGTATTACATAGTCCCAACACTTTCTGTGAAGGTCTTGGAACAGAAGATAAATAATCTAGATCAAATTCACATGTACTGAAGTTGAAAGAGCAAAAATTTTTTTTTTTTATCCAGTCATTTTTAGATCATTTTCAGCAGGTAATCCAGTGGCCATTCTTCATGTACATGTTGCAATAACAGTAAATGACAGTACAGCTCACTTACTACTAGGAAGTAAAAATAATAAATTAAAATATCAATTTATACCCTCATTTTCTTAAACTAATCACTTATTTTTAAATGAAAAAATACTTCTGTCCTAAAAATTCTAACTCAATATTGATTTGGAAACATTTCTGGAAAATAATTTTAATTATTATATTTACATATTAAACTTTTCATTCTACTCATCTTTTTAGTTAAGAGCTATAATTGAATTTGAAAAGCAATAAACTTTTTAAGAAAGTAAATGACTCTTAAAAAAGTTAAAATAAAAAATACTAAATTTTTCAAAATAAAATATTAGAATTTTGTTATAAATTTAAAAAATGAAAAATAATGATTTAAACATTACTTTGAAAAATCAACTCAAACATCTGTTTTTAAATTAATTTATCATTTATTAAGCACCTACCAGGGTCCTGATAGAGGAGTGGCCTTCTGTTATACTCTATTTGCTCTCCTCTTAGTTTTTGTTTTTGCTTTTTTTTTTTTCTCCTGATATTATCTCTCTTCCCTTTTGACTCTACAAGTTTAATACTGCCATAATACTAATGTGCATATATATACACACAAATGTACATATATAAAATATACATATGTATATATACATTTGTGTGCATGTGTGTGTATGTATATATACACATACTTTTTTTAGCCTCATACCCCAAGGTGGTAAATCTATGTTTAAATTTAACAAAAAGATTAGAAATATAGAAATGATTTTTCCAATGCCTTCCCAGAAAACAGTATTTTTCTTTGACTATGTGCAGTCTAATCTATATATCACTTGTTTTGCATCACTAACATTGATTTCTATAAAGATTAGTGTTACTAATAAAATTAGTTGAAGCCATAGAAAATGTTATACCAATTTTGAGGGTGAGCACAGTTATACTTTAAGATACAGATCTCAAAATATGAGTTGTGAAGTAATCCTCAAAATTCTTTATCTCTTGTAATTATAATTTATATTTGCTGTAACCCCAAGTTTTGTATTGCCATCGCTATTCCTATTTGTATCTCATGATTCCATGGGCTTCTACCAGGTCAGGGACTTTGTCCTAATTGCTTTGCTTTTCCAGAATCTAATGCAGGATTGAAACTTGAATTATTAGATATAAGCCTCATATAAAGAAGCTTGAAGTAATCATTGTGGTAAGTAATCAATATTTTAACATCTGAAATAAAAGAGTGAGCTTGAGAATGTAGAACTTCAGTTTCTCTTCCAACTCAGATATTACAATATCTTCCTCGCTGGTTTTTTCCTCTATTTTTTCTCCAAGCATCCCTCTTCCTAACTCCCAAGTTAAATACCCCAAACTTACACTAGCATTAATTGTATTAAGAAGATTCATTGTTTGTCAGTCCCATGTTCAATTTTCTGTAGGTCTTTTCTTTCCAAAGTGCTCCTCCAAATACACTGCACACTAGTACACCAAACTGCTTGCTTTTCCCAGTGCCTGCCCATGCTTCTATGCCTTTGTGTTTTCTCCCAATGGTGGAATATTGCCATCCTTCTTTTGCCTTCCCTTTCTTCAAATGGCATTGCCTTAGTAGTGGATGCCTTACCTCAATGCCTCTGGCAGCCAGCTCTACATTTTCTCATCCCATTTACATCTTGCATTAAGTCACTATTGTAACACTTACCTCCAAATACAGTAAGAAGTACCTTTTTAAGAAAAAGATTTATTTATTTGAGAGAAAGAAAGTGCAGGCAGAGGGACAGAACCAGAGAGCCAGAGAGAATCTCAACCAGGCTCCATGCCCAGTGCAGAGTCTGACATGGGGCTCCATCTCACAGCCCTGAGGTCATGACCTGAACAGTAATCAAGAGTTGGACACTTAACCCTTTGAGCCACCCAAGTGCCCCAAGATGGTTTTAAAGTACTTCTTATGAGTTAATTTGCCTACAAATGTCATATAGAATATGAACACAAAAAACTCTACATTGTTTTATCCTAGAAGTTTTAGTAATATATGACTGGACTTTTGAAATAGAGATATGTTGGGCACCTGCGTGGCTCAGTTAGTTAAGTGACTGCCTTCAGCTCAGGTCATTAGCCTGGAGTCCAAGGATCAAGTCCCGCACTGGGGTCCCTGCTCAAGGGGTGTTTGCTTCTTGCTCTGACCCTCCCCCCTCTCATGCTCTCTCTCTTCCCAAATAAGTAAATAAAATCTTAAAAAAAGAAACAAAAATGTTAATTTCCAGTACCCCTATTCAGAAACCCTGTCATACACAGCAATAAAGTAGAACACATTTAATAAATCTCCATCATTCAAACTAAATATGGAAAAAACCAAAATGAAGAAATTTATATTTCAGTCATAAAATTTTTAAAAATAAAAACGTGTCTGTAACTTTGGCAAATGCAGTGTTTACAAGTTTAGTCATTAGTGATGACACTTTAATGAATAGATTAGATTGCTGGTAATTACCACATTAGACTTTTGATTAAATGGTTATTTGAGATTTCACTTAAGAATTTTAAATGTAGACTCATTGACTCTCTGCCTCTGTTTTGTTTTTAGTTTTTTCTTAAAATTTGTCTCTAAAATTAGTTTTAGGGTTCACTTTAGTTCCTCTTACAAATTACAAAAATTGACCAAAAAATTACTGCCTGCTAACCATCAGAAGCTATAGTGCTCACAGTCAGATTGAAAGAGGTTTAACTACCTACAGCTTCCATGATTTCCATGCAATGCATGTCTGTACTATGTCAATTCCGTTTCTTGGATTTGGCAGGTATTTGAAAAAAATTTGTGGAGAGATCTTAATCCCAATATAATGACACTAAATACACATCAAGCACTGTCCTATTCTACCAAGAACTTTGTGGCATTTGTGCCATATTGATGCTCTTCCCTCTACCTGAATTAAGTTTTCTTTTCAGGCCTGCCAGTATACTCTTGAACAAAACTTCCATGAACTATTCTTTCATCCTTCACCAAAGAATGTGTTTCTTTCTTCTGTCTTCCTGTTTCACTTGCTTTGTATATTTCATGTATCACTTTTCAAATGCTGCCTTATACTATGGCTAATTGTTTCCTGCATACTTTTGAGAGGTGTGTTCTCATTAAATCTCTGGTCGTTAAATTGTAGATTTGTGCAGATAAAACTGCTGCCTTCGCTGTTTTGGACTAAAGTACCACTAAGCTTTATCACTCGAAACTTACTTTAATTCATCCTTAATGTTTCTGTTAATGTTTATGTGCAGTACTCAAGCCACTTTTAGATTGCATTAAAAAAAAACATATAAGATTCATTTGTTCACAAAAAATTATTCACACAAACTCATTTATTTATAAGTTCTAATAACCACAGGAAGAAAAGAAAATCTGAAACGTTAAAAGTTTAATTCTCTTTTATCCTTGACCTAGAGGTGTCAACCCTGTTCTCCAAATGTAAAAGCATTTTAAAAAATTAATTTATACAAAGAGCTAGAGGTCATTTTCAAGAAGCTCCAGAGAACTGAGACCAAATCAGTTATATGGACTTCAGTGATTGCAAACAAGGAAAGTCAATTTCCAGAGCTAATATAAAGGAATTTAATTTGATCACTCTTATTAGTATAATTAGGAGTAATACTGCTTCGAGGCAAGTAGTTTGATCTATAAAGGAAGAAGAGAAATTTCAATCCGTGTAAATTTACTTACCAATATTTTACGTGAACGTCATACCTTGTATTTTGCCCTGTGCTTACAGTTAAATCATAAAACAAGAGTCAGAGCTCCATGCCTCTAATCTCAGGGTAAAAAAAGAGAAAGGTGACTGGGTATATGCTGGGTGGTCTGATATTGCACAAGTCCTTTAGCCGGTTCATAAAATGAGAAGAGAGACACATGCCACACGGGAAAGAACAATGCAACGGAAGGGAGAAAATCTACCTAAAACAGCGGCCTTGTAGTAAATTTTTCATCTTCTCTGAGCTTTGACTTATTTAGCTATAAAATGGTGACATCTATGCCTTCTCACAGAGATGCTGTGGTAAAGATTTCACTATAGATGTGAGAGTGTGTTTTGGCTGTTGTCTACTGCCTTCAGAAACTGAGAATGAAGCAGATGAATTTTCAACTTCTGGTAAATTTCTAACTCATTGGCTCAATTTATTCTAACTTCCTGAGGCCAACATAATGGAAGACTGAAACCTGTATCAGACTCTGTTGACCTTAATTGTCATTTTAAGGAATCAAATATTTATTGCTTGAGTTCACTTGTTATTTGATTTTAAAGAGATAATTCCCAGCTCAGTCCATCAGGCAAGGCAGAGGAAGTTGGGTATCAATTTGAAATGAATTGACTGCCAGGACCTGAGTCCCTTCTCTACTTTTTATCTAGTGATGGTGGTACTTTCCTCTGGTTCAGTTTCATGATGCACAATAATAGTACCTATTTTATTGAGTTGGTGTGCAGTATCAAGAGTTATAACCACCAAGAGTTAATGTCATGTATTTAAAATGCTTAGAGTAGGGCCTGACAATTGGTAAATACTACCTTATTTTTCTCAGGCATTAGCTTTATTCTCTGAAAGCTTTTATTTTTTAACAGCTTTATTGAAGTATAAATAATAAAGAACTGCTCATATTCAATGTATACAATTTGATAAATATAGACATAAATAAACACACATGTTACCACCATAGCAGTCAAGGTGATATTCCTATCCAACATTTCCCAGCATTTTCTTGTGCCCCCCCTTTTTTGTGGTAACCCCATTAAAAAATGAGCAAAAGACTCAAATTGATATTTCTCCAAAGATGATGTACAAATGGCCAAGATGTATGTGAAAAGATGGTCAACATCATTATCAGGGAAATTCAAATTAAAACTACAATGAAATATCTCAAGCCTATTAGGACAACTGGAATTTAAAAACAAAGCTAAACAAAAAGTAAAGATAACAGGTATTGGTGACATAGTAGGAAATTGGAACCGTTGTAAGAATGTTGATGGCAATGTAAAATAGTACAGCTATGGAAACAGTACAGAGATTCCTTAAAAAGCTAAAACATAGAACCATGTGATGTAGCAATACCACTTTGGGATATATATCCAAAAGAATTGAAATGAACATCTCAGAGAGATATCTACACCCCTCATGTTCATTGCAGCATTATTCAGAGTAGACAAATATGGAAACAATACAAGTGACCATCACAAGATGAATGAGTTAAGAAAATGTCATATATACATACAGTGGAATAGTATTGAGCTAAATGCCTCATTTTAACGTCCTACTTTTTTAGTCCAGCAGTGGCCATTTGAATGAAATAATCTGAAGGGAAAAAAAAGTAGTTTGTAATAGCTATGAAATACACTTATAGAATTATCTTCCTTGTTTCTACATGTATATATACAGCTTTCTTAGCTTGAAATCCTTTCATAATTTAAGAAAAAACCATATGTTTGGGACATAAATTATTAAGAACTTTGTTATAGCATTTCATTTGATCTGAATGTGCTGTAACTTTGCGGACAGGAATCTTGGGTTTTCAAATTTGTTTTTACACAAAGGTTAAAAATGTAAATTAGCTTTAGAATGCGACAAAGTTCAAATGATTGTTGCTAAGTAAAGTATTTCATTTATCTATCACATCAAACTCATTAGGAAAATGAATGTGAAGCACTGATGTGCTGAGTCCTTGGGCTCTCATTCTCGCTCTCCTTTACTCTATTGGCTGAATGTTGTTTGCTCGGTATTGTTTGCAGAGCTGCATGTATTGTTTCTAATCTTATAGCTATTCTCTGTGGAACCATCCAAACTCTCAATATGTCTACCACCACAATCTAAGGTCTATTTCATGAGCAAGAAGAAAAATTCAAGTTTCCAAAGACATCAGGCATATATGCATTTAGTAAAATTGAGATCATGAGCAAATTATTTTGAATTAAAATATATGTATCAGCATAATACATTATTGTAATGTAATTCATCTTTATATTCACAATAAATAAGCAGTTGTATCTAACTACTGTTTCTTATCTAAAATCAATTAAGTAGAACTTAGTGATTCACCAGTTGCTTATACACCCAGTGCTCATTGCATCAAATGCCCTCTTTAATGCCCATCACCTAGTTACCCCGTCCCCTCTACCCATCTCCCCTCCAGCAACCCTATTTGTTTCCTTTAGTGAAGAGTCTGTTATGGCTTGTCTCCCTGTCTGATTTCATCTTATTTTATTTTTCCCTACCTTCCCCTATGTCCATCTGTTTCTTAAATTCCACATATGAGTGAAATCATTTAATTGTCTTTCTCTAATTGACTTACTTCACTTAGCATAATACCCTCTGGGTCCATCCATGTCATTGAAAATGGTAAGATTTCTCTTTTATGGATGAGTAATATTATTTTTGTATACACATACACACACACACACACACATATATGTATGTATATGTATATATATATGTATATGTATATATATGACATCTTCTTTTCCATTCATCTGTTGTTGGACATCTGGGCTCTTGCCATATTTTGGTATTGTGGACATTGCTGTTGTAAACATTGGGGTGCAGCTGCCCCTTTGAATCACTGTGTTTCTATCCTTTGGATTAATACCTAATCCCAAGTACTACTATTTAAATACATAATGAACTACCCCAAAATTTAGGGGCTTCATAGTGCCCATTTATTTAACTCATGATTTTCTGGGTCAGCCTGGCAGCTCTCCTCTTCTGGAGTGCCTTAGCTAATCACTGCAGTTAGTTGGAGGCATAAAAGGGATAATTGGCTAGGATGTATACATTCTGTAGTATACATACACCAACATATATATTTCATATGTGAGATACATACGTCAAACTTATCCAGTACATGCATATATATTATGTACATATGTGTCTGATTAAAATATAAACAAATATATATAATACATATATTATATATAATATATAAATATAAACAAATTTATATCTGTTTATATAAATATATTTTAATTTTTAAATTTATATTTATTTTTATTTATAAATAAATATGTTTATAAATAAATATAAACAAATTCCAAGGCACATAAAAATCAGTTTATATCTTTGTAGACATATCAGAAATCAAGTATATGCATAAACAGAAATAAATCAGGCCATGGTGTGCTACTGCATAACTTACATCAACAGTCATATCACTCTGTTTTTCTCTGGTGAAATTTAAGAGCTCCACTCTATAGTGGTATATATATTTATTTATTGCATAATAAATTATCATGAACATAATGTGTTGCCAGCCTGCTCTGTTTATACAGTGTCCTATCCAAGGCACTGAAGAATAAACAAAAACGGGTTTAGGACTGGGTAATTTAAAATATAGTTGAGATAAACCTCACATACACATTTGCATTTAGCCTAAACAGCAAAATCTAAGTAAGTTAGTACCATTTTTGGCATAGGACTTTAACTGGAGGGATTTAGGGGAAGAAGATACCTGGGGAATCGGATAATGAGTTTCTTAATTTGCAAGAGTACATGGATGATCAAAGAGAATGAGTGTGGAAGTGAAGTCAGATAGGCTTATTGAAGAAAATAGGAAGCTTGTAGAAAAGGAACATTTAAGACACTGAACTAGTGAGGTTAATGTCATAAGCAAAGGGGAGTTATTGAATGTTTGTAGGAAGGAATCCAAAGTGATACGCATGCCTGTGGGGGTCTTTTCTATTTAGCAAGACTTTAAATAGTCAGAAATATGAAGTTGCATTTTAATCAACTTATTTGAGTGGGTTTACTATAACCTATTTTTAGGGTGCCTGGGTGGCTCAGTTGGTTAAGCATCTAGCTTCGGCTCAGATCATGATCTCAGGGTCCTAGGATCAAGCCCCATATCTGGTTTTTTGCTTGGTGGGGAGTCCACTTCTCTCTCTCTCCCCCTGCTCTGTTTTTACTCTCTCTCAAATCAATAAAGTCTTCAAAAAATAGATATATATATAACCTACTTTTAATAATTTTAAACTTACCTAACTACCTAGTGATAGGTTTTGTAGAAGTGAGTCTTGTTTCTTCTTATAATAATAT
This sequence comes from Mustela putorius furo, assembly GCF_011764305.1. NCBI lineage: Eukaryota > Metazoa > Chordata > Mammalia > Carnivora > Mustelidae > Mustela > Mustela putorius. The sequence goes on along the minus strand of NW_025421375.1, from coordinate 15,912,764 downwards.
ATAACATGAGTAATTTAAAAAATGATTAATATAGATATGATTCCTTATAAAGTACTCTGCAAAATATCAAAAATATAAAAATTGTTATCAAAGTAATTAAAATTAGACATTGGCCCTTAATCTTACTTTTCTTGAGTTTTCCATGACCTCTTTGGAAATACAGAATTAGTACTAGAATTCTCAAGGTCTCTTTAGGAGCTGACTCTTTGTAACACGAGGTCAAATGGAACTTTCCCTGTTACATTGGAGTTTCTTTGCTTTGGGGCGTGGCTCCCTTAAGCAAGACTAGGTGCTAGATCATAAGCAGAACATAGTACGATACTGTGAAACTAGTGATTTATCCAACTCCAGCCTATATGGCTGGAAGAAGAGAGTGATGGTAAAAAAAAGGGGGGGGAATTTATTTGGAGAGAGAGCTGTTAATGGACAAATCGTGTGAAGTAAAGCTGAAAAAACTACTCAGAGATATTGTTTGTGACCTTTAAATTTTTAGGGATACAAGAAATGTTTTCTGATTTAAGCCTGAAAATGTGTACAAGTTCTAATAGCCTGTAGTAAGAGAGTTACCTGAGCTGCATGGGGAATGCCCAGAACTTAAATCCTATAGGGCACTTTCCTCCGGGTCAGCATTGAACCTTGTGGAAGGAAGCATGGACAAAGTGATCTCAAAAGAAAGTGTGTGCTTAGTATAGACATCCAGAAGACAGAGGCTAAGGGGTGCCCGGATGGCTCAGTTGGTTAAGCATCTGACTTTGGCTCAGGTAGTGATCTCAGAGTCTGGGATCGAGCTCTACATTGAGCTCTACTCTCAGAGGGGACTCTGCGTGTCCCTCTGTCCCTCCTCCTGCTAGTGCTTGTGCATGGGCACTCTCTCCCTTTCTCCCTCAAATAAATAAAATCTTAAAGAAGGAAAAACTAGAGGCTGAGAGAGAAAGTCATAAAAATCTAATCGGAAGAAGCTTTATCTATCAGGGAGCTAAAGGACAAATGGTTTTCAGTAATATTCTTTGATGAGCAAAAGTACTTTATTTCAGCAGTTGACACAAAGGTGGTCCTGATGTCATATTATGATTGTACTTACTGCATAACTTTACACTTGTTTCCTATAACCCATTACCCTGCCCCTAAGTCTGGGGATAGAGGTCCTAATCAACTGAAGTATAGAAGAGGAGGTAAAACAAACAGAAGAAAGAAATTGAACACAAAGGATATGGAAGCTGCTCTGACAGATTTAGGTCAAAGCTGCCTGGAAAGAGAATGGCTTTAAGTCAAATTAGAGAATAAAGTTTTGTCATTGGACTGGACAGGGTTTTTAAATACTACAGTGTGATTGTGAAGGCTTAAGGATTTACTCAATATTTTATACAGTGAGAGAGAATAATAACTCAACAAAGCATTTGGAAGATGTACAGATGAGAGTGAGTGAAATCGCTTTATACTTTAACTTTGAATCTACCTCTTTTAATCAATTCCACGCTAGTTCATTGAATTTTAGGTTATAAACTTTAATCTTCTCAAGATAAAGAAATTATATTATATTGAAATAAAATAATACAGTGTATATACCTAGACATAAAAAAAACTGATAACCAGTAAAATGTAGTTGTATCAGAGCTAAAATAATAAAATACTTCAGTAGGGGGATTGGTAAGTCTTTGAATTCTGCTGAGGCATAGAGTAAGAAGACAACTGTTTGATTTATTATTTTAAATGTAAACCACTTTTTTCTGCAAGGAATGCTATCTTTAGATATGATTCTAACCTATTTAGAAATGCTATGTGTTTTAGTTTAGATCAATAAAGTCATACTCAATGGTCAATTATTATCTGTAAAACCATCCTCCTGTACCAAATATAGATGAAAACCCTGGATGAACAAGTTTTTTCTGAAACAGTCTAGGAAGTATTTTTATTCTAAACATTCAGAGATTAGGCATCAGCAGTTCTAACAATGTTTTTAAACCTTTAAATTTGTAGGAAGAAAACTCTTTGTCTCCTTTGGTCAAGAAACTACGGCAGAACCTGAGCTTTATTATAACAAGTTGCAGAACATATGAAGTTTAAAAACTTTGGTAACAGATATGTGAATATTCATTCATTTTCTTTGTTGTCTTTCAAATGAAAGTTAGTAACTAGCTCAGAGTTCAACATTATCACAGTTCTTAGTCATCAGTTTATTTATTTAGTTTCTCTGTAGAATTTTAATTAACTGAAGCTTGAAACCCATGGTTTCTGGTTATAGCCATGATTTTAATCAAGCCAAACAAATCTATTCAGGGCATAAAATTTTATTTCACAAATTGTCTCTGCGCCCCCCCGCCGCAGTGGCAGATAGAGTAGGAAGTAGGAAGATAGTTGTTTTTAGAGTAGGAAGATAGTTGTTTTTAACCATAACTGAAGTGTTTCCAGGTCAGTGTAACAGAGGTGGGGAAACCATAAAGACTCAGAGAGTTTGTAAAGGTGCTGTTCTGATAAGGACCCATGGAATATTAACTGTGTAATTAAACCATGAGTAGATGATAGTGAGTGACAGTCCATGGATTGGAGATGACAGAAAATTTTAAGAATTTTTTTGATAGAAGTATTAGTATAAGCTAGAAAATTAGGGGTTAAATGACTGGGTTCTGGTCACATGGTTTTCTGAACATGTAGGGCTTTTTGGTTCACACAGATGTCTTGGTCAAATGGGTATTTGGGCCATTTTAGGGAAGTGGCCGTATGATGGAGCTAGTTATATTTGTACCATGAGACCAGATGTCCCATACTCTTGTCATTACCCTGCATAATTTATCCAGATTACCTTCACATGACCTGCTCCCTCACAAAAAGTAGACAGTGCCAAAAGCAAACTTGTTATCTCATACTTTGGTCAAGGTTCACACTGCTAATACCAAATGCATTTAAATAGAATCTAATATGGAGACATTAAATGGAAAGAGCTATATGGAAGTGATTTTTGTTCATCAGCTAGATGTAATAGAGCCCTTCATCTTTCTTTTATAGGACCTGTTGTTTGATTCAAAAGATAACTTGAGTACTAATTCAAATTCCAAAGTGTGTTCACAAAGAATCTCATAATGAAGTCAATTCAAGAATGGTTTGTTTTTTTTTTTTTCCCAAATAATATACAGTAGCCAGATTGGAAATAAGGCACATATTAATAATTACCAGATATAGCAGATTTTATTTTACAGAGATGGTTACAATACCATCACCCTATAAACTCTTCTCTGCATTGTGACCTTCTTGTTCATCAAAAACTTCAGCTAAAACCCTTAACTCTGGACTGGCTGTAGTGACTCACTTATAATCAATAAAATGAGGCTAGAGTGACACCAGCTGACTTCTCTGTTATACAATTCTGCATTAGTCTCTGAAAACACTTGCTCTCTCCCTGTTCACTCCCCAAAATCCTTAAAATTCAGCTGCCATGAACTGAGAAGCTCAGGCCACATGAAGAAATAATGTGCAAATGTTCCAATCTGCAACCTTTAGCTGAGCATAGCTTTTAGTCATCCCAGCCTATGTGCCAGATGCATGAAAAAGCCTTCAGAAGGGTGCCTGGGTGACTCAGTTGGTTAAGCATCTAACTTGATTTGGGAATCATGATCTCAGGGTTCTGGGATGGAGCCCTGCATTGGGCTCCTTGCTCAGCAGAGAGTCCGCTGAATGATTCTCTCCCTCTCCACTCCACTCCCTCTACCCCCCTCCCTTTCTCTTTCTCAAAGAAATAATTTTTTTTTTTAATAAATTCTATGGGACACTGGGTAGAGTTCAGTCAGTTAAGCATCTGCCATCTGCCTTTGGCTCAGGTTGTGATCCCAGGGTCCTAGCATAGACTCTCACGGCAGGCTCCCTGCTTCTCCCTCTGTCCCTTCCCCTGTCTGTGCTTTTTCTCACTCTTTCTCTCTCTTTCATGAATAAATAAAATCAGGAAGAAAGAAAGAGAAGAGGGAAGGGAGGGAGAATGGGAGGGGGGAATTCTAGCCTATAGTCATTTAAGTCATCCTGAGCATTTGTTTCTTCTCAATTGAGTCCCCAGACCTGATATAGGAAAGCAAACTGTCTCTCTTGTCCAAATTCCTGATTCTTGTCCAAATTCCTGATTTATCAAATTAGCATAATTTAAGCTTTTATTTTACACCAGTAATCTGGGGTAGTTTGTTGTGCAGCAAGGGATAATTGAAGTAGAATTTCGTGTCTCAAAATATGGCATCAATGTAACAAAACTGAAAACACCTAGCGTTCTTTTCTTTTTTTAATTTAAATTCAATTAGCCAACATCTAGAAATCATCAGTCTCAAGGTAGTGTTCAACAATTTATTGATTCCTTATAACACCCTGGCATTGGTTTGGGGGTAGATCACAGGTATAAGCCTGGCAGGCCTTTGAATAAGTTATCAGTGGAGACTTAAAGGAAAGTTAAAAAAATATTACTCCACCAGAAGAGAGAGGATCCTTGTTATGTTGTGGTAGAAAATTTGGTCATACTGTGGTAACATGGAAAATGGAAAATATCTCTAACAAACTGCATGAATGTGCTAAGGATATTTCCATGTTGAGCTTTTTTTTTTTTAATATTTTATTTATTTATTTGACAGATAGAGATCACAAGTAGACAGGCAGGCAGAGAGAGAGAGGAGGAGGAAGCAGACTCCCTGCTGAGCAGAGAGCCCAATGTGGGGTTCGATCCCAGGACCCTGGGATCATGACCTGACCCGAAGGCAGAGGCTTTAACCCACTGAGCCACTCAGGTGCCCCATCCATGTTGAGTTTTTTAAGCATCACCAGATTTCTTTTAGTTATGTATGATAAAATACAAATAGAAATCAGCTAAAAAGGAATTATTCAGTTTTCAAGAAAACTTTAGAAAAAGTTTATAAAAGAGAAGAGTTGCTGAAGTTTGGGGGGGAAAAAAAACTATTTTTTTATTCCCAGCCTCTTCAGAATGCAAAAGTATTTCAAAACAGTAAAAGGACTCGGGGCAAATAATTAGATCTACAAGGTTGTCAGGAAAATGTGGCCTCAGAGTAAAGAGAAAGCCAAGGGTGTGATTGAAAATCTCTTTGTTAAAGTCTCCAAAAAAATTTTAAGTGATGCTCACAGACTCTTTAAGACAGATGGAGGTTTACTAAGGTTATTTAGTGTGTGCCTCTGAGGTACTCTCTGGTAAAAAGTAGGCTTCTATTAAACCTTACCGATGATGTCCCACAGCTGTCTCATAGGAAGTCCAAAGTTGAAAGAATTTATCAAAGAAATTGGTGCATATGGCTTTCTTTTAATGGGCGGATTATAAATTGGTACATAAGGAAGCTAGAGGGTTTTTTGGTGTTTTTTTTTTAACGAATTTTAACGGCTTGGACTACAAGTGTAAAAAGCAATGCAAAATAAAGAGGCCTCTGGAATTAGCAACACATATCCAGTAAGACTGCAAAATTAGTATGGAACAGTGGTTGCTCTGAATCTTTCATTGATCCCCCACCATTTCTTTTTCTATTACTTTTTTTTTTTTTTTTTAAGATTTTAGTTACTTATTTGACAGAGATACAGCGAGAGAGGGAACACAAGCTGGGGAGTGGGAGAGGGAGAAGCTGGCTTCCCACTGAGCAGGAAGGCTGATGCGGGGCTGCATCCCAGGATTCTGGGATCATGACCTGAGCTAAATGCAGACACTTAACAACTGAGCCACCCAGGTGCCCATCTTTTTTTTTTTTTTTAATAAGATTTATTTATTTTAGAGAGAGAATTCATGCATGGATGCTTGTGAGTGGGGGAAGGAGCAGAGGGAGAAAATTTTCAGCAGACTGCGCAATGCAGAGCCCCACTCAGGGCTTTATCCCACAACCTGTGAGATTATGACTTGAGCTGAAATCAAGAATCAGATGCTTAACTGTCTGATCCACTCAAATGCAGAGTGTCCCCCCTTTCTACGGCAATGCCTATTATAATGATTTCATGCCTGATTCAACTTTGTATCCTTAGTTTATAGGACAGAGATAGGATCTCTTTAGTTTATAAGCATTTAAATGGAGATAAGCCACTTGAGAAAAACTGAGCTGGAAGAGACTCCTTGGTCCAGAGTAGATGTTGGGATCCTGAACTTTTTCTTACTCTCTGGGATGAGATGTTTAGGGTCGTCAGAGGTGGATATTTTGCATGTGGAGGAATGTGAGTCTTGGCCAGAGGGCATACTGGAGCAGATTCAATCATTCAAAGATGACGCTCATAGTATCTGCTGTACCACATGGTCCTCTGCCATGTGGTCTTGCCACTCGTCTATCAGGAAGAGTCCAGTGACCCTCCATTCAAACCTGGGCTTTACTTAGAAACTTATAATTCATGGGAAGTAGTCAGAGTGAACCTTTGGAGAGGGTCAGAAGAAGCTTTTTAGCTTCTGCCTAGTTTTTCTGGCACATTCTATCTCTGATTCCTCCCTTTAAGAAATGAGCTTGCAAGACTCTATAAGAAGTTCAAGCCACGTGAAGAGAACACATGTAGGTGCTCCAGACTCCTTCCTCAGCTGAGGTCTTTGAGTCATCTCAGAGCAGGCATAGATATGTTAGTCAAGAAGCCTCCAAATGATTTCAGGCCCCATTCATTTGTCTCATGAAGCTGTTTAATCCCCCCTGCAGAGGCTTCAGGTATCCTGAAGCAGAGATAACCCATCCCTATCATGCTCTCTCTGAGTTTCCCATTCACAGAACCATAAACGTGGGAAAATGATTATTGTGTAATGCCATAAAGTCTGGAACCATTTATCAGTTAGCAATTGATAACTAAAGCATCAAGAAGTGATATTTGAGGTTTGAATTTCTTCCCAACATTTTAATAACTCCTGTTTGATGTTATGTTCATTCATTTTGAGGATTATTCCAGGGGAAGACTATCTTGAAACTAAGCACTGATGAAGTTAAGCTGAAGTATGACAGAGAATAACTACATAGGAAGTCAAGAAGGAATGACTGGAGTTGACAAAAATATAGTTGAACCACAGGAATATATAGATTAAGGACTTATCGGAGCAGTGCAAGCTGTCTTCAAATATGTGAAGGGCTGTCATGTGGAAGATGGATTAGACTTGTACTGTAGAGCTCTAGGGAGCAGAACTAATACTTCACATCAGTAGGTCTAGGGAAGCAGATACTACACCTATTAAGAGAAAGTATTTCTCAGTAATCGGAAAAATAAAGTTGTGCACTGCTTTTTGAGGTATAAAACTTCTATAATTTTCTTTGAGGGGGAAGCCTGGATATTGCAATCATGGTACTTTTCTAGAGCAACTTCATATTTGGGGTAGAAATATTAGAATAGTTTCTTCTAAGAAACTCCAACTACAAGGTTGTGTTGGAGCCCATAAAATATCCTATATTTTTATAGCAATCTATATCCAAAGTTTAGGTTTGCAGGAGAGTTAAAAGACAAAATAAACTGTCATGCACAGGTTTTCAGCAACTTAATGCTTTCAAGTACAGCAAAATATATAGTATTTACTCAGTGCCCAATAACAAATTAAAAAAAAATACACATTGAATAAATTAGTGGAACATCTATCATTTCTATGCATACAGGCATAGTAACCTAAAGCTGATGCAATTTTATTTATATATAATTCCATTTTGCATACATATATATTCTTTTGTGTGAATTGCCTTATTTTTCTGAAGATTTGATGAAGCCTCTGTGAACATAAAAAACATAATAAAAAATAAACAAGTAAGCCCTGAGGAATTTAGATGACAGAGAATAACTATAGAAAAGTTAACAGTCAGGTATTCAAGATTTAACAGCTTAAACTGATCATAGACAATTAGGAGTGGAGGGGGTAAGAAGTGATGAAAAGAAACATCATGATCATTGTCATGTCATCATTTCCATTATCCTTCTCTTTGAGGTGGCTGTTATTATCTATTCATGCAACATAATTCTAAGCATCTGATATCCATTTCATTTGATCTTCAACTACTTTTTTAAAGATTTTATTTATTTGGGAGGGTGAAGAGGGGGGAGAGCAGAGAATCCCAAGGAGACTCCACACTGAGCCCAATGTAGAGCTTGACATCGTAATCTGAGTGGAGACCAAGAGTCAGACGCTTAACCTACTGAGCCACATGGGCTCACTTCAACTGATTTTTATAAAGAGAGCTAAGGCTAAGAGAAACAGTATCGTTAAAGTTACTTGGTTAAGTGGATTAACTGGAAACTGAACCCGGATACTTCATGATGACTGGGCCCAGTTTATTGTGTTATACAATTTGTTGGTATAGATGAGATCTGTACTTTTTATGGTGGAGGCTTTAATTATAAAAAGGGGATGGATATTTTATCAATAATACGTCTCCAAAATACCTTCCCTGCTATAGTTCACATTTTCTGAAATTCTGCAGTTAGGTACTCCCATTTGGTTCTTGATACAATAGAGGATGTAAATGTTCTTCATTTATCTGTGAAGAAAGAACATTCAGATGGATTCAGATGGATTAGTTAATATATTTGATTAGTAGATTAAATACAGATCTCCCCGATTTAGGATGCTGGAAGGGTATGAGCACTGTGGAATTGTCAAAAAGGAAAAAAGGCCATGAAATTCAAGAAGAAAGGCTGACTGGGACAAACATCTCCTAGTTAATATTTCCCACATAAAAGACCTACAGTCTATATTCCAGTGAAGTAAGGAATGCTTCATTTTGGAAGCATTAATCTTAGGACCAGCAAGTCAGCAACACATTATTTACACAGAAGGTAGGTAAATTTGCATCCTAGAAAGAGTGGATATTGTCAGAAAAACAAGGACACAAATATAAGTTGATATTTAGATAGATAATTATTTCTGAACCTGTAGAAAAACCTGGGGTAAAGTTCTCAAAATTTCAAATGTGCATTGATCAAGTCTTCATCCAAATATTTCATTGAAGACTGAAGAGAATATATATATTTAGGCAATAGGTAAGAAAGTCAGATGGGGATGCTGGGAGCTAGAGAGAGAAATAAATCATTTGGAATATTTTGCTTTCGCTTCAAAGTTTTCTGAAATATTTTATACCATCCCAACAAAATTCTCCTAGGGGGGAAGAAATGAGAGTATATCATAATCTTTTGTTAGTTTGGTATGATGCTACAGGTACTAGAAAGTTTGTGTGGGGATACCCAATGACGGTTTATGTAAAGACCAAGATTCATGAGATTCGAGGTATTAGATTTAGTTGAAAAATGTTATGTGGAAGGAAAATGTTTATGTGATTTGCCTAGTACAGTGAATTCAAATTCAGCTTTCTATTTGAAGTTCAAATATTATAACAAAATTATATTTGGGGTATTTTTCATAGTTAAATAAAACATCTCTCACATGCAAGTCAAATTTGGTGTGAAATCCATGACAGGTAAACAATTTTAAGAGACTGAACATTCTAAATGTCTCTACTTAGGAAAGGAACTAAGATGCAAAAGTGTTTAGATATTTTTGTCTCCTGTTACTTTGACCTCCTCTCTTTCTTTACTGAAGCAGTTACAGAAAACATGCATACTTACAAAATGGACTAGTTGTATAGGTAAAGTTTCGAGAATCTCACAGTTTAGTATTTATACCAATACTTCCAGTAATAAGAATAACTCAGATTTACTTGACTTGCTATTTATCAGGCACTGTGACATCTGCTTCCCATTCATTTTGTCATTTAGTTCTCACAAAAGTTCAGTTACTGACATCTACCATGTTAAAAATGAGAAAATTAAGGAAATGGAATTATCAATTAAAAATTTTTGAACAGGGGCACCTGGGTGGATCAGTCAGTTTGTCTGCCTTTGGCTCAGGTCATGATCTCAGGGTCCTGAATTCAAGCCCCACGTTGGGTCCCTGCTCAGCAGGGAATCTGCTTCTCCCTCTCCCTCTGTCACTCCCCCTGCTTATGCTTTCTTGCTGGCATTCTCTCTCTCTCAAAAGAATGGATAAAATCTTTAAAAAAAATTTTTTTTAGACAATTTGATTGGCTTCAGAGAGATTGTTTATCACAAATGAATTCATAAGCAAATCACTAGGTTTAGCTGCATTTTTCTCAATATAGAAAAGTGCAAAAATACACATACTTAATGAGGTCTGTCATTTTTAAACAGTGATTTAAGATTGGTTTAAGGTTGATCATCTATTTCTTGGATCCAAGACATTTTGCAAGACTGATTTTCAGAGAATATGTACAGGTCCTAAAGACTTTTGTTGGTAGTAATTATAAATATTATCTTTAAAATTCTAGCTCCTATAGCACTTCTAATATTTCATTATTTAGCATCCTTAAATCCTCACAAAAACTTTTGCATTTAGTTAAGTAAATTGGAGGGCTTCCTGGGTGGCTCAGTCAATTAAATATCTGACTTGATTTCAGCTCAGGTCATGAGCTAGACTTGATTTCAGCTCAGGGTTGTGGGATCAAGCCCTGCATCTGACTGTGGGCTGGGTGTGGAGCCTGATTAACATTTTCTCTCTGAACCAACCCCCTACTTCCTTTCTTGAAAACAAACAAACAAACCTTTTAAATGGATTAGAAAAATGGAGTTAGTTATCAAGCAATCAAGCATTCAAAGGTAGGCTCAAGAAAAGCACTGAACCATTCCAGGTAAAATTTAATCTAAACATTTACCTCAACAGTTACTATTCAGGCTTTGTTGATGTTCTTGAATGAATGCTAGAGATGCCTTCCCTATTGTGTACCGGGTCTTCCCAAATTTATAGAGATGGCACAGTCATGTGTAGAATACTAGAAGTATTTAAGCCAATTTTTTCTTTTTTTTTTTTTTTTTTTTTTTAATTTTTTATTTTTTATAAACATATATTTTTATCCCCAGGGGTACAGGTCTGTGAATCCCCAGGTTTACACACTTCACAGCACTCACAAGATTGTATTTATTTATTTGACAGATGGAGATCATAGAGAAGTAGGCAGAGAGAGAGGAGGAAGCAGGCTCCCTGCTGAGCAGAGAGCCCGATGCGGGGCTCCATCCCAAGACCCTGGGATTATGACCTGAGCTGGAGGCAGAGGCTTTAACCCACTGAGCCACCCAGGCGCCCTCCAATTTTTTTTTCTTTCTTGCTCCAGTCCCAGAATCCATTTATCTTCTTCATATCCCTTTATTTCAGACAATTGTAATAGTAAATACTAATGAATAATAATGTACCAGGTAAAATACCAAACCCTTTATTTATATTTATTATTTGATTTGACTTTCACACTAAACAGTAAAAGATTGCAGAACATTACAATGCCATCTTCACTTTATAGAAGTTATATAATTTTTCAGCAGCCAACAACAACAGAGAGATTCAAACTCAGGCCAAACTCTTGGATTCCAGCATCTAACCATTCAGTGCAGCCTCCTAGTTGTGAGATTGTCAGAGTTTCCTATCTCTCTGGTTGTCATTTCAGTCCCCTAGAGCTCACGTGAAGCTTTCTTTGTTTATTCTTTTTTTAAAGATTTTATTTATTTATTTGACAGAGAGAAATCACAAGTAGATGTGGGGCAGGCAGAGAGAGAGAGAGGGAAGCAGGCTCCCTGATGAGCAGAGAGCCCAATGCAGGACCCAATCCCAGGACCCTGAGATTATGACCTGAGCCGAAGGCAGCGGCTTAAACCACTGAGCCACCCAGGCGCCCGAGAGTGAAGCTTTCTTGTGTAAGCAGTGTCTTCCATGGTCTCTCCTTCCCTGAGGGTACCGACAGTGCTCTGTAGTGTAAGAGTCTTGATGTATTCAGTTTACAAAGTGAGAAAATGCACTGTCTATACTTTACAAGTTTGGAACCAACAGAATTCCATTGGTAGAGTACTCCATTTTCAGATAATATGCAATATAACATTAAGCCTGATACTGTGTTTTTGTTATTTCCAGAAATGATGATTCAAAATGTGCAAGCTGTGTATTTAGGCAAAATTAATATTTCCCAAACTGACAGTGGCTGTAATGGAAATAATAAAAAATGTACCATCCCCAATGTGCTGGCCCTGTATCCATGGAAGATAAGGCTGACTAAAACTGTTCCTTGTCACATCCTTTATGAAGAAAAATGCTCACAACCTCAAAACAGTCTTCTTCTATATTGTGTAAATGTGGCAAAAATGTATCTAAAATTTTTTTCAGAAGTAACAAAATTGGGAAACATTGAAAAGTGATACATAATATTTCTTACAAAGGCTGTTATGGAGAAATAGATATTAATAAATAAGCACCAAGTAATACTTTCTTGGAAGTATTAAGTTTTGGAAGAAAAATTGTTCATAGGCTAAGTAGACCATGGAGGTTTGGGTCAATTTAGCTTTGCAAAAAGTTTTCTAAAACTATCTGGCCTACATAGCTTTCATTAGGCTTGGACAATTAGCAATTGCTAATTTACCTTCTGATTTTCATTTCGTTTTTCATCTCCTTCAAGAAAATAAATGTACTCTAGCAAAACAAAATTTTGTAAAAAGCTAAAGAGGAAACTCAAACATTAGATGACTGCTTGCTTATTTAGTCCATCTTTAAGTGTTTATTCTCTTAGATGAGATAATTTTAATAATATTCTAATTAGTATTGCCTTGATTTGTGCCTAGAGATGAAGTAATCATACACATTATAGTATATACATACATGTACAAGGTAATTGAATAGATAAATTCTTGAGTGTATGTGTAGAATATACAAATCTAATATTAAACCTTGGGGATCATCTTGGAGCTATTACATGTCTACATCTCACCCAAACATTTTGAAAGTGTTGCTACTTTTCTCCAGAGCAGTGCTTACTATTTTTTCTTTGTCTTATGGCCAATGGGTTTCTTTTCCTAGAATTCTTGTCAGACAAACTGGTAAATTTGTATTAATTTCTTATTAACCAGATACAAATGTTTCATTTCTCTTCTTTTATGAGGTCATCCTGTCAATCTGCCTCTTAAAACTCAGACCTCCAGTAACTTCCATACCACTGCAGGGTTTTCTGTCTATTTTTATAGTTCGTTTTCCTAGTTTCCTTTTCCATACGGCTTCAGTGATGCGATTTCCAGTATTTTAATTTTTGCCATTGTTAATTTTTACATATTTCTTGGATTGTTGGGCTTTTTCATGAATTCAAGGAACATGTGTATGCTACCGATTCTCACATAGCCAGCACCAACAACCCTCTTTTGTCCCTTCTACATGCCCATTACCCCCTCATATACTTGGATTTTTGCTGAACCTGAAAACATGTATAGTTGCTCAGTGCATTCCACACCACATGAAGAATAGGAAATTTGAAGTTGCAAAAGACAGGGGTCTTAAATGACCCAGGCTAAATATTCTAACTTTTGCAGTTTTATAAAAACATATGATAATGTGCATACATGTGTCATTCTCCTATCCAGGAAGAGACCTGTGGAAATGAAGGCTCTAAGTAATTAAGCTTAATTTGCTTCATCATGTATCTGCCTCTGCCTTACTACTTTACAGCCCATGGTCCACACTTCATTCATGATATCCTGCTAAGATAAATCTCTTTACTCTCCATAATTCAAATAATAACATATAAATTATGAAGATAAACCCTTAGATATTATATTGCAAATACTTTTTCACCATTTTATTACAATCGTATCTAGCATCCCCCCACACAAACACACTTAATTTTCAAAATTAAGGAGCTTTTAGTGATATAGCTACAGCTTAGCCTCAATGATATGGCTCGAGTGGCTCCCACTGATTTGTGATAGCTGGTTGTGTGAATCTCTTTCTAACTCCATGTCCAATGACAGCATGATGGTAGCAGCAAACATTACAAACCCAGACCTATTTTTGGAGATCAGGCTGTTAAATATATATCAGCATACCACTGAATAATCTCCTTTGAAAAATATGTAAATTATGAAATTATTAGCATGTGAAGGATAATACCAGTCCCATGTAGTTTAAGCAAATTATCATTTTCTTGAAGGATGTTAATATACATTTCCAGAGCACATCTTCAGGTATAATTTGATTCAACATTCTTTTGATATGACCAGGATGGGAGTCCTTTTTGTTCATTTCCATTTTCAGTTTTCTAAGTATTGGCCTTCCTACTAAGCAGGTTCTCTCCTTTGGATCGGAGGGTGATTACCACCAGTTCTTGTTCATTTATTTCTGAAGTTGAAAGAGAACTCCATATGGGAATTACTTCTTAGGCTTCACTCAAGTTTGAATTCATTTAATTGAAGCCTACATTAATGAATTAATTTCTCTGGTCATGAGGTTGAGATTCCCCAGATTAGTTTATATCTAAGTTCTATTGCCTACCACTACCTTTAATAGAAATCAGTGCCCATCAAAGGAAAGACTGTTCAAAAAAAGACAAAGAAAGATCTATCAAAAAGAGGTGGTTTCCTAATGAATAAATTCAACTGCATTGTATATAATATATTCATGTAGTTCCTACTCCAGTGAGATAGTCAAATAATAAAATATTTAAAAATTAGAAGCTGGGGATGCCGGGGTGGCTCAGTCAGTTACACAACCAGCTCTTGATTTTGGCTCAGGTCATGATCTCAGGGTCCTGGATTGAGCCCTGCAGTTCCATCTTAGCAGATTCTCTCCCTCTCCCTGCACCCCCCATCCTGCTGACACACTCTTTATCTCTCTTGAATAAATAAATATTTTCTTTAAAAATGTTAGAAAGTGAATAGTAGGCACAAAATTAAATTGTTATACAAATGGCACTTAAGGTGAGACCTAAAAGAGAAAATAAAAGAAAACTAGGGTGCCTTGGTGGCTCAGTCATTAAGTGTCTGCCTTCTGCTCAGGTCATGATCCCAGGGTCCTGGGATCAAGCTCCACACCAGGTTCCTTGCTTGGCAGGAAGACTTCTTCTCCCTCTCCCACTGTCCTTTCCCTGCTCATGTTCCTTCTCTTGCTGTGCCTCTGTCTGTCAGATATATAAATAAAATCTTTCAAAAAAGTAAAAATTAAAAAAAAGAAAACGATACTTGAAATCAAGAATATTCTAGAAGCTTTCATATAATGTATTATGTAATAGCCTTTTAAGCTAGCTTTCTGTCAGGGAAACAAGTCAGGTACAAGTAATTTATGGCATATGCATGTAAAACATGAGGGTTTAGATATAAATAAGTACCTAAGATCTTATTGCTATCTATGCTTTAATTCTAAAATATTATTAATACTTTAGTGAATGTAGCTTTAACAACCTCATCATAGATAATGTGAGAGCATTTTTCTTGCCAGTATTAGAAGTCAATTAGACACTGCTACTCAGAAAGAAAAATCAATACAAGTATATAATGTTATTTGAGTTATCTTAAGTTCCATAGGCCCCTACCCAGACTTAAGGTTAAGGAAGTGGCTCAGACATTCATTTTGTCAATCTGCATTAGAATGAGGTGAAAAATGACAGAAAGAGTCATATTCAAGACACACATTGAGAAATCATTCCAAATTGTAATTTCATTGTGAGTTATAGGTGTGATAAAATTCATTGTACAATTTTTAAAATGTCAAAGAGGGCTTAACAGCATTTTGGACTATCAGGTCAGTAAAAATCTCTTTTACAAAATAGCCTCACAATCCCATATTTGTATTGTATGTTGCACATCATTTGAAGATGAATCTATTTAAATGCAAATGTACAGTCACAAAGCAGTGGAACTAAATTATATGCAAACAAAGGTAGTTGAAGAAATTGAGTAGTTAAGCATTTTTCAATCAAATTTAAAGGCAGATTTGTTTCTTTTCAGAAACACTACTTAATAAAGTTTAAACATGCCTTTTCCAGAGTTGTTATTGAATTACACTTTCCAATATGCCTATAGTAATATAGCCATATTTTGAACAAGTTCTTACGCATTTACCATGTTTTATATTCCAGTTTCATTCTGTAACAGTAGAAAGACTATTCTGTTAAATCTTCATTATTCATATAAATTTTTAAGGATATTTAATGGTGAAAAGGAAGGAATTTGGGGAACTATTAAATACACCAATTGACATAAATATATATATGCTAATTTATAAAGAAGTGCTTTGTTTTGCTCTATATGGTATATAGTACAGTAAATGAGATAATCACGTTTTGAAAAAAGACAAGGTTAATGTTTAGCATTATGAGGAGATAAAGATAATATGTGAAAAAAGTTTTAATATTACAAATAATTGAAATGTAATCTATGTCATATTAAATGAATGAGGGTACTGTTACTGTTTTTGAGCTAACAAGGTTAGGGATGATATTTAATAAACTCACAGTACCCTTAAGCAAATAATATTAGGGACACCTGGGTGGCTCAGTGGGTTAAAGCCTCTGCCTTTGGCTCGGGTCATGATCCCAGGGTCCTGGGATCAAGCCCCACTTTGGACTCTGTGCTCAGGAGGGAGCCTGCTTCCTCCTCTCTCTCTGCCTGCCTCTCTGCCTACTTGTGATATCTGTCAAATACATAAAATCTTTTTTAAAAAATAAAAAAATAAAG
Organism: Mustela putorius furo; assembly: GCF_011764305.1. Lineage (NCBI taxonomy): Eukaryota > Metazoa > Chordata > Mammalia > Carnivora > Mustelidae > Mustela > Mustela putorius. The sequence continues at coordinate 15,896,315 of NW_025421375.1, read as the reverse complement.
TTTCTTTAAAAAAAATATTGTCCAATTAGGTAAATTTTATTGTCTCTGAATTAAAATATACAGATCTTTTTCAACTTATAGTAAGGTTACTTTCCAGTAAACCCATAGTAAGTTGGAATGTCATTAAGTCAAAAATACATTGAATACACATAACCTGCAAAACATCATAGGTTGGTCTAGACTACCTTAAATGTGTTCAAAACACTTACATTAACCTAGAGTTGGGCAAAATCATCTAACACAGAGCCTATTTTATAATAAAGTGTTGAATATCTCACATGATTTATGGAATACTGTACTGAAAGTGAAAAATGCCCATCACTGAAGAGAATATCAGACCACAAATCACTAGCCTGAGAAAATATGAAAATTCAAAATTTGAAGTATGTGCCCTTGCACCAGAGTAAAGTCAAAAAATCATAAGTCAAACCACTGGAGGTGGAAGATTGTCCAAACTTAAAAACTTAGGATATAGCTGAACAAAAAATCAATAGTTATGACAATTAATATTTATTGTGAGGTGTATGCAACTGGACAATTTATAGGAAAATTTTACCTGTGATTACAATTTTTCTAATAGATATAGATTATTCAGGCTAACAATTTCCCCTTGAATGAATTTGACAGTTGCAATCTTTCGAGGAACCTAGCTATTCCATCTTAGAAGGTATGGACGCAAAGTTCTCTTAATGCTATGTAAATATATTTCAAATGCCTATGGAAACTGTCCATTTATGGACATTTATGTCCCCACTTATTTTGGATACTATTAGTCTGTGTTTTCTCTCTCTCTCTCTCTCTCTCTTTCTCCTTAATAAAACTTCTTTAAAAATCTCTTCCAAATATTAGCTTTTGGTTTCATGTATTTATTTTTAATTGTGCTTCTGTTTTCGGAGTTACATATTTCTGCTCTTGTCTTTATTTCCCTTTTTCCAGTAGCTGTAAGTTTAAATTAGTTCAATTTGTTTTGTTTTTAAAGATTTATTTTATTTATTTATTTGACAGAGATCACAAGTCAGCGAGAGGCAGGCAGAGAGAGAGGCTCCCCGCTGAGCAGAGAGCCCATGTGGGGCTCAGTCCCAGGACCCTGGGACCATGACCTGAGCTGAAGGCAGCAGCTTAATCCACTGAGCCACCCAGGCGCCCCCAATTTGTTTTGTTTAATTATTGTTGTGTTTAGTTTATTTAGGCAGAAGCTTATATCATCCATTTGAGATTTTACCTACTAATAGAAACATTTAATAGGATATGTTTCCCTCTGGTCACTGTTGAAACTCCATCCCATAAATACTGATACATTGTGTTTTCATTTTCATTAAGTTAAATATAATTTATTTTTTATTTATTTTCAGCATGACAGTATTCATTATTTTTGCACCACATCCAGTGTTCCATGCAATCCGTGCCCTCTATAATACCCACCACCTGATACTCCAACCTCCCACCGTGTTATATCTTCTTTGATGGATATCCTATTCAGAAGTAGGTTGTCTAATGTCCAAATATTTAGGAATCTTTTAGGTATCTTTCTACCACAGACTTTTCTAATTTTAATTTCATATAATCAATGACCTAATATATTCATCTCAGTCTTTTAAATTTATTGAAGCTGGTATTGTTACCTGAAATGTGGTCTATTTTGCCAAATTTCTTTGAGTGTTTGAAAATAATGTATATTCTGCTATTATTTGGTGAAATGTTTTAAAATGTCAGGTCAAGACTATTGATAAGGTTGTTTGATTTTTTTATATTCCTACTTATTTCTACTTTTTAAAAAATCTATTACTAAAAGAGACCTGTTAAAATATAACTCTGTAATTGATTTTTTCATTTCTCCTTTAGATCTGTCAAGATTTGCATAAGGTTTCTGAAGCTCAGTTAGTGGTTTCACACTCATTTAGAATTTTTATTAACAGCAAATACTTGGGGGAAAAAAGAAAAAGAAAAAGAAACCATAAGCTTAGTACCCCTTATGACCTTAAGCAATATACCCTAAGCAAAATTTTAGCAAACTGAATCCAACAATATGTAAAAAGTCTAACATATCATAAACAATTTGGATTTATCTTAGTGATGCAAGGCTAACCTGTACAAATTAATGTTAACTATATTCTTGGAATAAACACACAGAAATGTTATTTAAATGTGTAAATACAGTATTGACAAAATTCAGTCTCCTTACGTTAAACACTGAGCAAACCAGAGGAAGGACAGCTACAAAATATCTACTACTAATATTATACTTAATGGGACACTGAAAGTATTAATGCACAAGCCTAAAAAAGCAAGGGTTTTCACTCTCATCACTTTTATTCAACACTATACTAGAGGCTTTAGACTTCCATGATGCAAGGAAAAACATTTAAGAGGCATAAATATTGGAAATGAAGAAGTCTTTATTTACAGATTATATTTTTCTCTATTTATATTATCGTAAAGAATGTAAAAAACTACCCAGAGTAATAGTGTGATGTTGAAAGAATAGGAAAAAAACAGGAGCTCTAAATAGCCCTAAAGAATATGGTCAGTTAATTTTTAGCAAAGGCGCAAAGAGAATTCAGTAGAGAAAGGATATTCTTTTAATAAATGGTGCTAGAAACTTTGAACATCTACACATAAAAATTAAACGTTGACAGCATAAACCAATACTAGTTTGTGATACAACATTATCTTAAATATAAGAGCAAAAACCATAAATTTCCTGGAATATAACATAGGAGGAAATATTTATAATGTTTGTTAGATAATTTCTTTTAGATAGGATGCACACAAAAAAATCAAGAAGTATAAAAGAAAAAATAACTTTTAATTTCTGGAAGACACTGTAGAGAAAACAAACACAAAGGTAAGGCACAGACTATGGAAAAAATATGCAAAATATGTATGTCTGAGTCACCTGGGTGGCTCAGTTAAGCAACTGCCTTTGGCTCCGGTCATGATCTCAGGGTCAAGGGTTCAAGTCCCACATCGGACATCCTGCTCAGCAGGGGAGTCTGCTCCTCCCCCACTATGCTCATGCTCTCTCTCTTGCCCACTCTCTCTCTTTCAAATAAATAAATAAAATCTTTTATTAAAAAATACATATGCCTAATAAGGACTTTTTCCCTACATATTTAAAGAACTGTTACAACTTAATAGTAAGAAAACGGTCCTAGAAAAATGCATAAATGATTTGAACAGTGACTTCACATGAGAAAAATAACTGGGTCCCTCATATCTACAGACACTTTAGACAGCTGAAGAGTAGCTTCTTAGAGAGCTAAATGTATATTTAAAAAGCTAACATAAATTTGCCTTATATCCCCATTGATCCAAAAATCCCATGTCAATCGAAATGAAAGCATATGTCCACAGAAAGATGTAAACTTTAATATTCAGGGTAGTTTTATTCATAATAAGTATCCATCAAATGAAGAAGAGATTAACATATGTGACACAGCAACACTCAGCAATAAAAGGAACAAATTAACATTAAATATAATAATCAAATAAATATTATGGAAAGTAAAAGAAGCCAGACACAAGAGATTGCACAATTCTACAGAATGCATAACTAAAATGGCAAAAACTAGATCAGAGGTTGACAGAGCTCTGGGAGGGAGGGTGGAGAGAAGAAAATGTTCTATACCATGATCACATAGTGGTTATTCAACTTACATGTTTTTCAAAACTTCCTAAATTTTGTACATAGCATTTATTCTAAAAATTTGTAAGAGTTCAGATTGGCTTGGTCAATCAAATATAGATAGTAGATTGGGACTGTATAAAAATGTGAGTTCGATGTTGCCCTTTGGCTGTTGTTGGGGTGGGAAGGAAGGGATTCTGCCTCTCTTGTACTGCAAATATATAGGAGCTTTTTATGTGTAACAAGTATAATGGAGCCTTATTCTTCAGCAAGAGAAAATTATTTTCTAGCTCTCTGGTCATGGTTAGATTTGAATGTGTTGCTTGAAAATAATGTAGCCATCTTGCAAAGAGAAGTAAGACCATCATCAGGATGGCAAGGTGATAAATGGAAGAAAGATGGATTCTCAATAACATCACTGAGTCACTAAGTCACTCTTGAAGCTGGAATACCTTGGGTTTATTGTTACATAAGACAACAAATGTACTTTTTAAACCCCTCTGAAATTGACTACCTATTTTTGGCTGAATAGCAGCCTACCTGATATATCACCAAAAATAACAGTGAGGCGTTGAACATAATTAAGATATCAATATCCTACATTTTCCACTTGACAAAACAATCCTGTATGCAATATTTAATTGACCACTGAAATAAGTCTAAGTATTACTAATGTTACAAAAATTAAAGATACTAATTGGAGATGATAGGATGATATCATCTTGCTTAGGGTGCTGCACAAAACAAGAAATTTAAGGCTTTGATGATCCGATCTCATGGTTTTATTAACAGTGGGAACACTGTTATATTGTAGTAATATTGGTTAGCCATTGAGAGAATTGTTTAAAAAGCTCATTCTCATGATTTGTTGTATGTGATTAACAGATTTTAATATGTCTAGTTTGGGTGTGTATTATTTGCTTTCCATACCTAATAGGACTGTTGAATAAAAATGCAAAATATACAAAACTGTAAACAGGTAAAAACTGAAATACAGATCAAAACTTCTTTCAAAATAGCCACCTCAAGAGGATTTCAGACATTGTTTAGTATTCTAACACTACTTAAATTTTTTTGGTCTTCTTCCTTGGGAATTGTCATCAGTGCTAGTTTATAAGTCACAGACACACAAATCACTCATATTATCTTCTAGTCACTTGTCAACTTGAACAAAAATAGTATTTTTCACTTGGAAATTTTTATTTAATTCACCATACCTGGTTCTTGTCTCATCAAACCAAAACCATCCTCAACGGATGAAAGTTCTCTCTCAGGAATATTATTCTTAAAGAAATATTTTATGGACTCTATAAGCAATTTTAGTAGAAGAGCTTAAAGGTTTTTTTATGTAATCCAGTATTTTTTAGTGTTTACTTATAAGTGAATAAACTGAACAGAGTTAACAGTTTTATAACTATTGGGCTTCATACTCAGGACAGAGTCTGCTTGTTTCTTTCCCTCCCTCTCTGCTTCTCCCCATCCCCCTTTCTTTCTCTCTCTCTCAAATTAATATATACAATATTAAAAAAAAAAGGATGCACCATAATTAGAACACCTTCTTTAAGGATTACAATTATTGTCTGTGTCCTCAAACCAAAAAACATTGTCAGAATCTTATGACAGTTGAGTTAACAGCAATTTGGAAATGCATTTAGTTCAACTCTCTTATTTACATATAAAAAATCTGAAAGCATATAAATGACTTGCTTATGGGCTCCTAAATCATAATTTGAAATTAGATTCCTATATTAATGTAGTGGAATAAACAAAGATTTTGAAGTCAAGAAAACAAAATGAAACCTGACCATGTGATTTAGCCACTGGAACATAGACTATTTCTCTAAGACCCTTCCCTCACTTAAGAAACTGAACTAATGATAGTCCTCATGATCTTTGTCACTATTAAATGAACTATCATATTGGAGAAGCATAAAGTTCCTGGAAAATAATAAAATAATAGGCACTTAATAAATGCATGTTTTTTTTTTCTAATTGGTGTGTATGTGAGAGAGACAGATGAAAGAATTATGTCTAATGGATTATACTATCCAACTTCTTCCATATGAAATGTTCAGTAAGCGGTGTTTCTGTTCAGTACATATTTTCTTGCTTAATGGAATATCTGAGATTCTCATTTAATTGGCTTTTCATCCCTGGCAACATACCTGCCAAATAATTAGGAAAGATCAGACATAGATAGGTGCAAACTTCCCTATTTTAGAAAGTCTATGTTATTACTATCTGAGTCATAGGATTTTGCCAAACCTCTATGAGGTATATTCTATTCACTGCCAAAGTTGGTTGAATATCATCACCATCATCTAGATAAACAAACAATATTGATTACTGGATCTAGCCAGGCGATCATTAAATTGGTTTAAGAAAATTAAGAACTAGTGTTAGGAGGGATTCTAAGTAACAATTATTGGTTTTGTGGCAGATGTTTCTAATAATTAGGGATTTTAAAAAGCATATCCCAAGAATGTGCAACTGTGTTAGAGCTAGACTAGAACAATGTTTTACCTTTCCCATGTAAATTTCTGAGCACCAAAGACCTTTCAAAGGAACTTATGAGGAGAAACAATTTTTAGACTCTTATCCTGGCTACATTCTTAGAGACATACCTTCTCTCAGCCATGCTATTACATGTGATGTGCTCTAAAATTAGGTTGGCAACGCTTGTAGCCCTTCCTCATAATAAAACTGTCAACATGTATGTCAATTAATGCCAATTGGGATGTGAACACCTATTCACTAGGAACTGGACTGAAACCACCAACTAATTTCACATAGGCCATTGAACAGTAATGACTTTCCATCACTTACAACCTGAACTACTTTCAAGCTACTGACCCAGAAATGAAAGGCTCTGCATCCCATTATCATTTCCCTAGAAAATATTGTTCCCTTGAGTTCACTTACTCCTAAACAGTTCTAAAATGCCTTATTGGCTTTAACAGGTTGTATTAGTGAGGAAGAGAAATCAGAATTTCATTAAAAATTATTTTTAAAACCTTTAAGAGTGATAGCATAAATTCCTATGGGTGATGATAGAAAAGATGAAAAGTAATGTTTACTCTGGCACACAGGACACAGCCCTACTGTCAATCTTAATTCTTTCTAATATACACCTAACTCTTTGAATGAAATACCCATTTAAAATAATTAGCTAATATGAAATTTATTGAATGTGAAGTCATGGAGGTAATTGAGAGCTACTTCTAGTGATTATGTATGTATGTGTTTATATATACATATATAAATGACTTAATTTTTTAAAATATTTTTTTCTTGTACTAAGAACTTATGATTTGAATGTATCCATTTTATATTGGTAAATTTCCTATGACTTCTTCGAGAAGATAAAAATTTATGATGAATTCTATTCTACTCAGGAAAAAAAAAAATCCTAAATTGCAAAATATATTTGGATTTACTACTCTAATCCTGATTTCATAGAATTTCCTGAGGAGTTATATTTGGATTTATCTTTAAGTTTATTTGAAAGTACACTAACTTAAAAACGTGCGTTAAGGGACACCTGGGCAGCTCAGTCAGTTAAGTGTCTGCCTTCAGCTCAGTGAATTTGCTGGTTTCTTAAGTAGTAATGGACAAGATACCTAAAAGCTACAGGAGTGACAAGAAAGAGGTAGAGAAACCAACAAGCATTTTACAATCTTACAGGGGTTAGACGGCAACAATTGAAATAAGGATGTGCCGTGTCCATGAGGGCTTGGGAAGCTGAGACAAGGAAGAAAAGAGAAGCACCAAAAACCGAATGCACAAACTCTGGGCCAACTAGTTTATTCTTTATTTCTGTGAGAGCCTTACCTCTCACAAAATCTGTGGCATATGTACGTTACACTTATGAGTAATATTTGGTTTACAATTGAAGACAAACATTCATTATAAGTATTCATTATGTGTTCATGACTGTGGGTGATAATGGCCCAGTTATTGAGGAAATGTGATACAGTCCTTGCCTTTATGGAATCTGTAGTTTGCTAGATGAGATTGGAACATATTTATTCACTCAGCAACTATTTATTGAGTACCTGCTGTGCTCCAGGAAATGTCCTGGGTGGTGAATACCCACAGTAAACAAAAAATTCCTTTCTCTCATGAAGTAGATATTTTATTGGTGGGTGGATAGACAACACTATCAAACAGTAAATAGATATTTTTAAATCAATGGAGAGAAATACTATGAAAAAAACTAAAAGGTAGTAAACATAGGGACAGGGACATGATTAGGAAGAGGTCTCTTTTAGGCAAAATTGTCAAGAAAGCTCTCTCTGATAAGACAATTTAAAGAGGTAAACAAAAGAATGAATCAATCATTTATCCAGAGAAATGATTTTCAGTGAAGGGGATCAGTAAGGCAGAGTCTTGGAATAGCAGAAAGAGATCAGTGTGCTTTCAAAACCCTGCAAAATGGAAAGAGGGATCAGAGCGATAAGCAGGAAACCGCATCATGCAGAGCCTTCACATCCATAGTAAGGACTTTGAATTTTATCCGGAAATGGACGCCAGCTGGACACAGGTGAGCAGATACAATAGGACAACACTATCAATGTGATAACAGACGTATGGTGCATATAGAGTATTATAGAGCAGTAGAGGGGATAATTCCTTCCAATAGGAGGTTTCTTAATAAGATTTCACAGTGATCTTGCATTAATCTCACAGGATGAGATGAAACTTTTCAGATTATGAAAAAATAGGAGGAAAGTAATAGAAATGGATGTTTCCTATTAGAGGAAATGGTCTTAAAATGTTAGAAGTCTGGTTTGTCTTGGCTTCCTGTTCTGTCCCTACCATGCTCTGAGTAGGTTCAACATTTCTGGAAGGTAGCAAAGCAAAGAGTTCAAAGTAAGAAGCTGGTCTGTGCAGCCTCTCCAGTCCCATCCCAAATGATGAAGACATCTTGGAGAAGAAGCCTCTGCTTACTGTCTATCAGTCCTTGGATTACCTGACTTTTCCTTCAGACAGAAATATTGATAAATGGAACAGGTGGTTCAACATAAATGTACAACTACATAATCTATTCCCTGTATTTGACTTAACTAAATTCAACAGGAAAAGCCATAAGTCTTGAGAGCCTAGAAATAGGTGAGGTGGAAGATTCAAATTAACTTTTTGTACAAAACCGAATTGGTGGGCACCTGGGTGGCTCAGTAGATTAAAGCCTCTGCCTTCGGCACAGGTCATGATCCCAGGGTCCTGGGATTGAGCCCTGAATCAGGCTCTCTGCTCAGCGGGGAGCCTGCTTCCTCCTCTCTCTCTCTCTGCCTGCCTCTCTGCCTACTTGTGATCTCTGTCAAATAAATAAATAAAATCTTTCAGAAAAAAAAAAAAAGAATTGGTTTTTGTCATGCCTTATTTGAAGTATATTCCCTTTCCAAAATCCTGTTCAGATCTTACCTAAGTAATGCTAGGTTTATCATATTTGGCTCTGATTCTTATTATGATTTACCTCATACCTTTGTGACTTTTTACTCTCACTCTAAGGAGGAGATCCTAAAAGGAAGGATAGCTACAGCCAAAAGAAAAGTATATGCCAGGCAGTCTTCACTAATTACTTTCATCTTCTTATTTATAATTTTCTATTTTTAGTGATGCTCAAATTTATGGTGGCAAAAAGGAAAGTGTTTTGTTTCTTCCATTTTCTCTTTTTTTGTCCTATTTCTTTTACGGCTAATTTTAAGTGTAACGATTTCCCCCTGGCTTTTTAAATGAAATTATTGAAGTGGCTGCTAGCTAAGTCAATGTCCTTCTACCGAGTTAGAGTCTATAGAGACTCTGTAGAGATTGACTTGTCTTCTAAATCTCTCTTTGACCAATTCAGCCTTTTCAATAGTGTATTTCATACACTAGGTAAATTACATCCATCAAATCTAAGTTTATGCACCAGGCAATAAGAGTCTAAATCAGATTATTTTGAAGTAGGAGAGTGACTCAAATAAGATAAATATTTTTAAGTAATCCCTTTGGCAACAATGTGGACGACACATTGAATTTAATATAAACTAGAGGCAAAAAGACAAACTAGGATATTGGAATAATTTTGTCATGGGATGATAAGTACAATCAAGGATCCAAAGAAATAAAACATAGAAAATAAACATACAGGGAATATGAAACTTGAGTATTTTACCATAAGGAAAAAGGAAAACCAAACATTTTGTAACTTAAAAAAGGCATAAGTAGATTAAACAAACAAATAAATAACTTCTCTTCAAAAGAAGCATTTATTGTTTAGGAATTTAACCTTAAATGACAAGCAACTTCTATAAGTGTGTTTGTCTCTAGGGGACACCAGGTAATCAGAAGGTCCACCAACTTAAATGCGCTGAGCTCACCATGAGGCAGCTTAACAAAGAACTTAATTAATCCAATAATGTTTGGGTGGAAACAACTACATAATGGAAAAACCAAGGCCTTGAACATGGGGATATATTGTCTGGACATTAAAAGTTGGTTGAATGCTGTCAGCTTCATATGCTTCAACCTGATTGACAGAGTATCCTGATCCCATATGAACTATAATACAGTGGACGTACTTTTTGGTCAGTAGAGAATTTTAATGGGAGAGACTGGGAATTAGAACCAGATATAAACTAATGTGTTTGATGCAAGGCTGACTTCATGGACATGTTACCAGTTGCATATGCCCCACATTCACAAGGGCCCCTACTTGGTCGTATGGTTTGTTTCCACCACCTTGAAATTCTTAATAATTGTGTCTTTGACTGTGTTTTGTAAATGAAATGGACGGAACAATGGAAACTGGTTGTTAAACAAAGGAGACAGACACAATGCAAATACAGGAAGGTTCAGTGAAACTCAAAGTGAGTCCAAAGTCTGCAAGTTTTGTCTACAAATCAATACATGAGGACTCTGAAAGCATAGAGACACTGCATTTTCCTTCTGCTTCAAATTCTGAAAGCAGAGAATAGTGCTCTATAAACATAAAAAAAACAAGCTAACTTATCACATCCCTTTTTATTAGTGTTACTTCCCAGTATTATATAATCACTTATGGGGCAGCCCATAGCTCTTGTTTTGTTTTCAGTCTTTGTGTACTCAGTAAGGAAAATATGGAGCATGCATATCAAGTGAAATGAAAACAATTGAGTTTGGGCAGTGTTTCTACTGCTCTGATAAGAATGATACATACAATTGTATGAACTATGAAATACTAATTGTGTAATATTGATGATATTTGGTAAGTGGTAATATTTGAGTTAGTTCCCACATAGGAGCATGAAAAGCTGAAAAGCATGAAAAGCTGAACCACTGTATCATACACCTGAAGCTAATTTAACAATGTGGGTTAACTATACTGAGATTAAAAGAAAATTAAAAAAAAAAATTTAAAAACAGGGAAAGTTGAAAGACTGCTGAAGAAGAAGCTTTCTATTTTGCCAGTAGAGAATTTTAATGGGAGTCATTATCAGCACACAATCCCTGCTTTTTTTTTAAATTTAGTTTTACTAAGATAAGATACACAAAATATATAATTTGCCATTTGAGCCATTTTAAAGTGTAGAATTCAGTGATTCTACATGTAGAATTCGGTTCACCATGTTGAGCAAATACCATCACTATCTAGTTCCAGAACGTGTTCATCACGCCAAATGAGAACCCCACATCCTTGAAGCAGTTGCCTTTTTATCTCCCCCTTTCCTCTGGCAACCACTAATCTGCTTTCTGCTTGTGGTTTTCCTATAATGGTTATTTCGGGAAATGAAATTGTACAGTAAGTGGCCTTTTTGTGTCTGACTTATTCCTTGTTTTTTGACCAAGGGGCCTCATGTTTTCAATTTATAATATCCCCCGCCCCCAGCCCCAAACTGCGTAGCCAGCTCTGGTCGGGGAAATATCAAAAATCAAAACTGACGCTAAATGTGTCTGCCTTTTGAAAAGGATATCATTATTTATATCCAGGAGAGAGTAACTCTCAAGACTGCACCCTTTCAATGCATGGAACAAGGAGGAAAAATCCTCCAGTTGCGTAGGTCACTACAGGGTAATTCACGAAAGATGTCCTTTTTAGGCCAATCTTAGGTTGGATAGAGGTGAGTAGAGAAATTTCTGTGAATAATGATGGGGAAAGAATATAGGCTGATGATCTGAGCTTTGATGGATGCACTGTCACTGTCTGACAAGTGGTTGAGAAACTAAAGCTCTTAGAAATTCTGTCACTAGTTGCTGATTTGACTAACAGACTTGGAAGGACAAGAGGGTCTAATAGTCAACTTTAGTTTGCAGTAATGCGTCAGGTATAATCTTGATTTATCTTGCACACATACTAATGTTCTGTGTCTGTAGTTTAAGGAAACTCAAAGGAAACATATGCTTGTCCTATAGAAGCTAAGAATAGGATCAAGATTTCAGAGGAAGGAGAAAGAGAGAAACAGATATACCCTTAGAAATTTAAATAAATCTTCAGAAAATATTTTTAGACCATTTTTGGTCCAATCAGTTATAACACCAGGAGTAGGTTAATATATAAAAAAGAAAAAAAGCTAAAATTAAAAAGTATGGCTTCATAGCTCTCTGTCTGAATGGGAAGCAATTCTCAAAAAGTCATTGACATGAGCAAAATATTCCCATTTTCTAAAATAAGGTTAATTACTGTGGGCTCTAAAAAGGACTACCAGAAAAAAAAAAAAACCCGAATTTTTGATTTCTGAAGGAAGAACACAAACATATTACTGAATCTGAATAGTATTTCAAAATTGGAAATTAAGGTAGGATATTCATGAAGTGTTTTTAAAGTGGGTTTTACACAGCAAAAAAACCTGGCCAAGTTTGAACAGAGTTTATGACATGATAACTTTGTTTTGGCAAAGGGAAGTGAGAATTCTGGAGTGACTCCTGATGAGGAAACTGCTAAATTACAAAGTTGTTAATTCACAAATAGTCTTATCTTCTGTAAACAGGTACTTCCCAGAGCAAGCAGCTAAGATATTTTGGCTTGTTCCAGTATTTAATGCAGGAACAAAAAATATATGTCTGCATTGTATAACATAAGGTCAGGAAACTGCATATGGTCTCAAAGTTATACAACAGAGGAGTAAAGAATTATAATTGCTCCGTTTCTGAGAGAGAGCACGTAGTTCTCCGAGGCCCTAGGAACAGGAAGGATTGTACTGAGATTTGACTGCTCATGGAATTCTTTTGTCATCTTTCAAATCAAGCGTTTGGAGAAACACTATGCTGCCTATTCTAGGGCTGACATTATAAGCAATGTGCACATTGAAAAAAGACCAGTAAGTGATGCTTTTACTTTGGGATTACTTTTGGGATTTACTGCATACTTCTCTGTTTAGAACTCCCTAAGCGAAACAAAGTAGATGGTCCTTAAGTTGGTACTTTTTAAATAATTGACTTTCTCAATTTTATACCAGGAGTAGAAAAATATGCATACTAGCACCGGCAACAGATGGTATCCCCCTGCACACTTGCATTGCAGTTAAAATCTAAGATGTAAAGTGCTGCTTTTGTGTGAAAATACAGAAAGCACAGTAGAGGAGAGGGTATGTTTTTCTACTACCTCCTTTTTCTCGGAAAAGAATCTGTGTGCCTGAAATAGGGGAATGTACCTGCTCCACACAGAATTGTCTCACTGAGTCTCTATCCTGTTTCAAGCCCTCTCCCCTTCTACCTTTAAAATTTCTCTGCATATATAAGATTTTACTAACCAATAGTTCATCATTTCCCTATTTAGGTAAAATTGTATGAAAGTAAATTGGGCTGTCTTAGGGAAGAATCATCTTTATGTCAAAGTTTAGATTAAGATCTGAAATGAAGGGGCACCTGGCTGGCTCAGTGGGATAAGCCACTGCCTTCAGCTCAGGTCATGATCTCGGGGTCCCGGGATCGAGTCCCACATCGGGCTCTCTGCTCAGCAGGGAGCCTGCTTCCTCCTCTATCTCTCTCTGCCTGCCTCTCTGCCTACTTGTGATCTCTCTCTGTCAAATGAATAGAGGAAGTCTTTAAAAAAAAAAAAAAAAGATCTGAAATGAAGACACCAATAGAGAATTCCTTGACAAAAATATGAAGGCATAGATATAGGTACATAATACAACAATTACACACATACATATATGCATCCCTATCTTCACATCCCTCCATCTCCAATACCATTGCTGTGTTTCTTAACCATTGCAAAAAATCTACTACCTCTGTATTTTAAATTTTTAAAGGGGATAATGTATATCATTCTTGGCCAAGATCAGTATGCACAAATGAGATGATGTCAGCCGGAGAGTTTAGAGATAGTAAACAAAACAAAACAAAACAAAAAAACAACAATTAATTTTATCAATTTCTATTTTTAGAAGAATATTTTCTTCATTGAGCTGTTCTTTCAAAGTCGGAGAGGACAACTGCCTGGCACCTATCAGTAACAGTGTGGTTGTCAGCTAGGATGATTTTTATTTCATCTGTTTTTTAACCTCACTCTGATAGTTCTTCTCTGTGATACCCAGAAGGTAGGAAAAATCACAAGTAGAATTTATAAAGGCTTCCATCCTCTTGGGAGCAGGATGTTTTTGTTTTTGAACACAGCACCATGTCCAAAGAGTCTCAAACTATTTATGACTCTCCAATTCTCAGAATTTGGTACACAGGATTTTAGAACAAGCAGTATGTATTAATCAAAGTAACTGTAGCTGATGTAAAGCTTAAATCTCCCAGTTTCAGTGGTTTAATAAGAGTAGTTATTTCCTATTCCTAATAAAGTGAAGACTAGCGATCCTTGTAAGTATCCTTCCAAGGGACATCCTGGCACCCAGACTTTTTCCATTATAAGGGAGTATCTACCATTAGATTTCTCTGCATGCATCAGGTGCATGACACATGAAAAACCACGATGAATGTACATCCACTCCTTGATCACTTTGATCTGAAACTGAGGCATCCTCCTCTGTTCAAAATGAATTCGTAAGAATTATGTATGTGATGTTACCCAGATGCTGAAGAAGGTATAATTGGGACCAGAATGTCAATGCTGAGCCTATCTCTAGTACCCTGTAGGAAGAAGACACACTATTCTGATGGACCCCTCATCATCTCTCTTCTATGAAGAGTGGACAAATGCAATCAATTGATCATGTTAATGACTCAGCACACACTTAAGCACGCTTGGACTGAGTAATTATGCTTTAGTCGTTCATTGCCAGGTGACAAAAACAAAACCATTCAAAGACAGTGCCCAATTCTTTCACCTTACAGCTGTATTCATTTATTTCTTCTTATGAGGAATATACACACAGGTGGAGAATTTCTGCGACTCTCAAAAGTCATATATCTAAAGCACCTTTTAAAAATGCATTTTACGGGACGCCTGGGTGGCTCAGTTGGTTAAGCAGCTGCCTTCAGCTCAGGTCATGATCCCAGCGTCCTGGGATCGAGTCCCACATCGGGCTCCTTGCTTAGCAGGGAGCCTGCTTCTCCCTCTGCCTCTGCCTGCCATTCTGTCTGCCTGTGCTTGATCTCTCCCCCTCTCTCTCTGATAAATAAATAAAATCTTTAAAAAAAAAAATAAAAAATAAAAAATAAAAATGCATTTTACTAGCTTGATTTCTTTCGGTTATATACAAAAAGCACCGATTTGGAGGAAATGATACTATATTTAAAATTAAATTTTTGGAAATAAAACTCTTGTTATAGTAAATAGGGCTTCAGCCAAGTCACTGAGCCACAAATTCTTCACTTTTAAACTGTGAGAAAATATATATATATACTTTGCAGAGTTTTTGTGAGCAATAATGCACACCAGTAAGTTGCATGCCTTCATATGCCTTCGCTTGTGCACTTGTTACTCCAGCAAGTGCCTCATTTCCCTGACCCATGCACAGCTAAACGTTTTCCAAAAAATTGTCTCCGCTTCCTCATCTGGTATCCTTTCTTCCTTTGTCTCTATTTGTGCTTTCAGTCTCACTGTGGTACATCCCTTATGATCCACATGTTGGCAAACACAATAGTTAATTCTCCCTTTCATCCAGCATGATTTCTGAGCAGCACTTGACACAGTGCCCTGCTCCCTTCTTCAAAACTCTTCATAGACTTCTGCAAGTTCTCTGAAGGAGTTTTCCACCTTCTTAATGAGCACTCTTTTCCAGTTTTCTTTTCTGGTTTCTTTTTTGTTACAACTTCTAAATGTTAGAGTTCCATAAGGAGTAGTCCCTGGTGGTCTTCCCTATTCTCCTTTTCCCATAAGTGATCTAATTTAATTGCCAGATTTAAGGAAATGCACTTACAGCATCTAAATTTACATCTCCTCTCACTTCTTACCCCTAAGCTGCAAAGATGGTGTGTCCAGCTGACTCTCTCACTCTCCACTGGGATGTATAGTTGATAGCTCCACTTTCATGCAACCAAAACATAACAATTGATTTCATTTTCTAAATCTGTGTCAACAACATCCACCTAGATTTTCAGTCTGCAAACCAAGGAGTCATCATTTATTCAGCCCTTTCAAGATCCATACTCAGTCTTTCAATAAGGACTCTCACTCCGTCTCCAAAGTATACTTTAGATTTGACCCTTTTACCCCCGTGCATCTCCACCGTGACAATTCTATTCAAAGGTGCCATTGTCTCTCCTTTCATCCTCCATAGAACAGACATGTATAGATTAACGTTTTTAAGTCTTTATCAGAGATAAAGAGATAATGTCCCTGATTATCATTTTCCATGTATTTTTGTTGTGGTTAAAACTAAACCGAACTCCTCCCCCTGGACTGTAGGATTTGCACCTTCTGCTTGCCTGTCGAACCTTCTTTCCTGTTTCCCCCACTCCACCATGCTGTAGCTACAGTGACCTTCAGTATGAGATACCTAATCATTCCCTCAGCAGTTACTTACTCTCTTTTCATCTTGGGACTCCCTTTCCTCAAAATATTTGCATAGCTGCCTCTTTCCCATGATTTGGAACCAAACCCAAATATCATCTTTCCAGAGTGGCTTTTTTCAATGACCCTAGGTAAAAACACTCATAAAAATTACTTAAGGTATTTTATGTTAAAGTGATTTTCAACCTAAAAGAAATGAAGACTTATTCATGAATAGTAGTAGCAATAATGGGGGAAATACAAGGTAAAAAAAAAAAAAAAACCCAAAACTAAACCTGATGCCTGGTACCCCAGGGCCCAGCTCTGGTGCTAATTGGCTGTGATGTTATGTAAAATATAATACACTTAAAATCTCTCAATTTGTTTTTTTAAAAATGATTAGTAATGTTTATAAATCACTAAATGATACTTCTAGTTCAAATATTCTATCACTTACTCTTTATAGTAGGAAGCCTGGAAGATAATTTACAAAATTTTTAATACTTGGAAATATGTTTAAGATAAAAACACATTATTTATCTTGAAGGGAGGGAGAGGAAGGGACACAGCTTGTTGTGAAGTGGTGTAAGCTGGGGGGCATCACACCAAGGGGCCTATGCTAGAAGATACTGTGAATCAATGACATTCCTATTGTAATCATTTCAGAATTTTTCCCAAGGATATCAACAGCCAGTTACATGTCTGACTCTTGGTTTGGGCTCAGGTCCTGATCTCAGGCTAATGAGATGGAACCCTGCATCAGGCTCTGTGCTCAGTGTGGAGTCTGCCGGAGATTCTCTCTTTCTGTCTCCCTCTGCCCCTCCCCTCTCCAATAAATAAATAAATGTTTTTAAAATCATTTATTTATTTATTTATTTATTTATTTGAGAGAGAGAGCGAGCATGAGCAGGAGGAGGCAGAGAGTCAGAGGGAGGGGGAGAAGTAGACTCCCCACTGAGCAGGAAGCCCCATGTGAATGAAGCTCAGTCCCAGGACCCTCAGATCATGACCTGAGCTGAAGGCAGAAGCTAACCAACTGAGCCACCCAGGTGCCCCAATAAATAAATAATGTTAAAAAAAAGAAAATATCAGTGTAATTACTGAACTGAGATTATAAGACCATTGGTCTTGACTAAATAATTATCCTCCTTATTTCATTAATCACAGGCTTTTTCTTATTTACTAAAAAAAATTATGTTTATTTTCTTCTTGTACAAATGTTTTGGGGGAAAAAAAAGATAAGTAAATGCTCACTTTCCCTTTCTCTCAGGAATGCGAGGTGGCTACTATTGGACATCATTTTGAAAAATTCTAAATTATGATTCAAATTTGTTCCATATATTTATTTTCTCAAATAGTTCTTGAAATAGGTCACAGGTCGAGTCTTAGAAATCATTTATTTTACATTTAGAGATCACCTTATAGCTTATCAGAGTTAATGGCAGAAATTAACAGTAAACTTTCTTATGTAGTTTGTAGTTTAGATAGAGATAAGAAAAATAGGTTACCATTTTTACATTATTTTAGTTGTGTTAAAATATAGAGCCCATAACATTTACCAGTTAACCATCTTAAAGTGTACAATTAGCTAACACTGAATGTTCATTCACAATGTTAAACAAGTATTATCACTGTCTAGTTCAAGAACTTTTTCATCACCCCAGAGGAAATCCAGTAACCATTAAAGAGTCACTTTCTACCCTGCCCCTGGCCCTGAAAAATCTTCTTTCTCTTTCTCTGGATGTACCTGTTCTGGCTAATTCATGTAAATGGAAGTATATAATAGCTTTTTATGTCTGGCTTCTTTCACCTAGCATAGTGTGTTCAAGATTCGAACATATTATAGCATATATCAATACTTTGTTCCTTTTCGATGACTGAATGATAGTCCATTATCTATTATAACATATTCTGTTTCTCTACTCATTGCACTTTGGGATTATTGTAAAGAGTGCTGCTATGAACATTCAGGTACAAGTACTTGTACCCCAGTACAACTTTTCTCAGTCCTTTGAGGTGTGTGCCCAGAAGTGGAGTTGCTGATCAGATGGCCATGTAGTGTTTCACCTACTGAGGAACTGCCAAATTGTTTTCCAAAGTGACTGTACCATTTTAATTTTGGAGGTTTCCAATTTCTTCACATTTTCATCATCATTTGTTTTTATCTGGTTTTGATCGTGCCATTGCAGAGGATCTGAAGTGGTATCTTGATGGTTTTGATTTCATTTCCCTAATGATCAATGATTTTGATCATCTTTTCATGTACATCAGACATTTGTATATTGATTTGAGGTATGCCCATTCAGATCCTTTAGCCATTTTTTAATAGAGTTGTTTGTCTTTTTGCGGAGTTGTGAGATATACATTGCAGATATTAGATACTTATCAGATGTATGATTTGATTTTTTTATACATTGCAGATATTAGATACTTATCAGATGTATGATTTGATTTCTTTTTTTATACATTGCAGATATTAGATACTTATCAGATGTATGATTTGCTAATATTTTCTTCCATTTTATGCATTTTCTATTTACTCTCTTGGTAATATCCTTTGATGTACAAAAGTTTTTAATTTGGATAAAGCCTAGCACAGTTTTTCTTATTGACTGTGCTTTTCATTTCATAAGAAACTATTACTACCTGAACTAATGAATCATTGAACATTATATCAAAAACTAATGATGTACCATACCTTGGCTAATTGAATTGAAATTTTTAAAAATTGTCTATAAAAAAGAAACTATTGCTAAATTCCACACCATGAACTTTATTCCTACATTTTCTTCTAAGCATTTTTTAGTTTTTGCTCTTATGTTTAGGTCTTTGGTCTATTTTCAGCTAAATTTATGTGTATGATGTGTTGGGGCCACCTTATATACGTGTGCATGTGGGTGTATGCGGGTGTGTGCACACACATGCTCCCATGCATGTGTTGACCAATTGACCTCATACCATTTGTTTAAAAAAAATGTTCATTCTTCATTGAATTTTCTTGGCTCCCTTGTCAAAAATAATTTGACCTTAAGTATGAGTAGGATTTTTTTTTAAGATTTTTTGTTGATTTTTTTTTTTTTTTTGGAGAGAGAGCACGAACGAGGGAGGGGGAGGAGCAGAGGGAAAGGAAGGGAGAAGCAGACTCCCCGCTGAACAGGGAGCCCGACATGGGGCTTAACATGAGACCCCAAAATCATGATCTGAGCATAAGGCAGATGCTTAAGCAGCTGAGCCACCCAGATGCCTCTGGATTTAGCTTTCTATACAGACATTTACTTGGCATCTAACAGAGTGGCGTACCATTTACTCTTAACTTGGTTGTGTGTCTTGTGTCCTGTTAGTCTACTTGGTGTTCAGTTATCCTTCACCAGCCTTTATTCCATCTTATTCCATGATCAAGAGATTATGAATTATCCATTTTGAATGCAGCAAACCAGATATAGAAGTAAGCAAAGAAAATTAGAGTAGGCATCAACAAATAGCTCTATGATTTCAGCTAGGCTTTAGTTATCTTATATATTAAAAAAATTAAAAATGCCCAGAAAGCAGGTAATGGTGTTTTTATGAATAGCTTTATCTCTAAGACTCATGTAATTTGAGAGTTTTTAAGTAGAAATTTAAGAAACATTGTAAAATGTACTATGTATTTTATTGTTTTAAATTATTTTATAGCATATTATGGTTCAAATGGTAGGTTTGTTTTTGTTAAAAAATATTTTCACTTTTCTAAGTATTTTCCATAACATTGTGTTTAAAAAGTAAGACAAATTCTTTTCCCACGACTTTTAAACTGAAATAAATTGAATTGGTTAGTATAACTTATACTTTTTTATTTTGTGTTTTCCTACTTTACTTCTTTTTCATATATTTATTGGCAGATGTAATTATCTGAGTATATACTAATTAAAATACATTATGAACCAACTTAATTTTCATGGATTCAAACATGAAAATTTAGAATTTTGGTTTTTTTTGAAATATAGCCTAAAAACTTTGAATATATTAGAAACAAATTTTGCTCTATAATGGCTTTTTTTGTAAAATGAGGATATCGATGTAAAATATATGTTCATAATAGTAGCTAAGATTTATCAAGTGCCAGGTAATTGGGTAAGTGCTTTCGTCCATCATCTTATGTAGCCCTCATGATAAAACTCAGTTTCCTCATCTATAAAATGGAGAATAAATAAAAAATAAATACTCATCATGTGGGGCACCTGGGTGGCTCAGTTGTTAAGCCTCTGCTTTCGGCTCAGGTTATGATCCCAGGTCCCTGGGATAGAGCCCTTCCTGCTCAATGGGAAACCTGCTTCTCCCTCCCCCACTCCCCCTGCTTGTGTTCCCTCCCTTGCTTTCTCTGTCAAATAAATAAATAAATAAATAAATAAATAAATAAAATCTTTAAAAAAATACCCATCATGTTTCTTTTTTTTTTTAATTTTTATTTTTTATAAACATATAATATATTTTAACTCCCGGGGTAGAGGCATCACCAGGTTTACACACTTCACAGCACTCACCATAGCACATACCCTCCCCAATGTCCATAACCCCGCCCCCCCTTCTCCCAACCCCCCTCCCCCCAGCAACTCTCAGTTTGTTTTGTGAGATTAAGAGTCACTTATGGTTTGTCTCCCTCCCAATCCCATCTTGTTTCATTTATTCTTTTCCTACCCCCTTAACCCCCCATGTTGCATCTCCACTTCCTCGTATCAGGGAGATCATATGATAGTTGTCTTTCTCCGCTTGACTTATTTCGCTAAGCATGATATGTCATCATTTCTTGACAAGAAGTAACTCTAGCTACTTCCCTCCTTACACTGATTCGTTATTTATGTTCTCATAAATTCATCTATTAAAAGTAAGCAAAAAAGTTCTGGCTGAATCCTGAATCCTGACTTTTAATTAATTACCTAGTGCTGCTGAAGATAAAGCCAAGTTTGAGACCGATATTAAAGTGATCAAATAGAAATAGTGATGAAATGATCACATCAAATAATCAGACATTGTAAGAACTGGAGGCAATATCAGCCCCTGTGTCAGTAATAGCACAGTGTTGTAAAAGAAAGAGAGGCTGGAGACAGAAAACCTGAATTCAGATTTAAACCCTTTACAAGCTATATATTGTTGAGCAAGCAACTTAATTGTCTGAGCTTTATTCATTTTTGTGTTAATCCTCATAAATCATGCATAGAGATATCAGTCTGAATGGCCCCACTTTCTTCATCTTTACAATATAGGTAATGACCAACTCAGAAGTTGTCATAAATTCCAAAGATGTCTGGGTTAGTGTGTCACACGGCTTAACCATAAAGTCCTACACAACCACAATAAATTACTGTTCAGAAAACTGAGCAGCTCTATTGGAATAAGAATAGGATCATTTTGATTTGTCTATTTTACCACCAGAGAACTATAGACTTTGGATGATTTCTTTTAAGGATTTCTTTTGGTTTTAATAGGTTGTTTTCCAGGTCCCCTGGGCTCTATCACTCTATAAAATTCACCATTTGCATTGATTAGTCCCTTTATTTAATTTTCACATGTGTCCATTTGTGTATTCGGAAGACAGAACAACTATGTGGCTTTGTCTCAGTGATTACAGGCTCTGGACATTCTGAAAAGACGACCACATGAATTCTACCCAGATGAGGTGAAAACTGTACCAGATGATAAATTGTTATCCCCTTCCTCAGGATTGTTAGAATATATGTCCTCTCAGGAACTTATCCTTCCTTTTCATGGTCAATTACAAAAAAAAAAATATATATATATATATATATATATTGAAAATATGATTTTGTGTGTTGTAATCCCCTTCTGCATTGCATAGCACACCATCCTATTGCTGTTGCCAGAGAGTGAAGCCGGGAGGCCAGGGTCGAGAGGAAGCCTGCTTGGGGACAGGAAGGCAGAGCAAGACAGGTCTCCTCTCCCGTCTATTTCTGGCCCCATTACCCTAGCTGGGGGAAATGAATTCAGACTAGGAGGACATTAAACTGGAAAACAAACATCCTACCTTTGGTATATAGTTAAAATCAACTAGGCTGGCAACTTACCGAGTGACAAGAATTAATGGAGGATAGAAGACACCAATCACAAGATTAATAGGCTGCCTACAAGGCTGGAGCAGCACATACTTGTTTGTGATTTAAGGGGACATCAAAAGTAACATTATTTTTACAAACTAAAAGCACCTTCTGCTGCAATCCAGTTTCTTAAAAAAAAAAAAATTTGTTTTGTTTTTAAATTGATTTTCTTCAGGCAAAATTTGCATAACAAAATTAATTTCACTTGTGCAATTCAGTGACATGTAGGACATTTGTAATGTGGTGCAACGACCCCTTCAATCTAGTTCCAAAACATTTTCATCAGCCCAGAAGAAAACCCTGTACCCTTAGACAGTCACCCTGCACGTCCCTCCTTTCCCAGCTTCTGGCAACCCCCAATCTGCTCCCTATCTCTGTGTATTTATCTCCTCTGGGTATTTACTAGACACTGATCCAGTTTTTAAACAACAAGTCCTGATGCTTTTTGTAGTTTATGTAGTTTTGATACTTACACATCCTAGAGGATAGTAGGATTCTCTCTGTGCAGCATATCATACTGTTGCTAATGTCACTGCAGCAGATGCAGTAAGAGCCTGCCTCATGTTTACACAGCTACTTTATTTTTAATGGCCCTTGTGTTGCAGGTAGTATTTCCTAATGACCCATTTCATGGTGAATGTAAACCGCCCCCCCTCCGTGATGGCTCTACCCTTAGAACATCACAGAAGTGTGGCCTTGGGTTTTAACAAAATTGTGTTTCACACTTTTGAAATAATTCTCCATATATTTCATTTTGTGTGTGTGTGTGTGTGTGGAGATAACATGGTGTTTTAAGGAGATATAGCAAGTGATGCTATAAAATATGCAGTAAAATAATTATTCATTCTCTAATGAATTGAATTTCAAAAATTTGCTCTTGTGGTTCTAAAGACTATAGAAAAAGTATAATATTGACTTGAAATGCGCTATATTTTCAGGTTATCTGGAGACATTTCTAGTCATTCTGCTTCTTTTACCCTCAAATTCCTCTCTCTTTCAAGTTTTTGGTTGAAAAATGTTACCCAGGGTTTAGTGATAATAGGGTGTGTTAGCCTTTTTTCTCCATGTGCTCACCTGTGCCTGGAGATGAGTTTGGTGGTTTTCTTTCCCACAGATCAAGAGAAAGAAATAAGATACTGTGTTGTATGTTTTGACCTATAGAGAATAGATAATCCAAATGTGGCTTCTAGATCTTTAGCCCAAGCTCTAACCTCTGCTTTTGAGATATGAAATATTTGTATACCTACTCATTGGCCCTTTTATCTATATCTGGTGCTTACTTTGTATAACATTCCTCAGAGAAAATCAGTGGTGATTAATGAGACAAGAATCTGACATTCGTTTCCCCTGAAATAAATAACTAAATAAGTGAAGACCATTTCCTAGCTTACATTACCTAAGTAGCTGTCTGTTTGAAACCTGACTCCCTTCCCTACACTGAGGCTCCCAAGGGTGGATAAAGGGCCTTCAACATACTCAGTTGCACTACCAAATATAGTGTCAGGTACACAGTATACACACAATAATCGCTGATAAATAGTAACATAAAGATAACATTTAAAACATGTATCATTCTATAACTTCATGTTGGAATAAACTTTGTTCAGGATTGTAAAGATGAAGAAAGTGGGGCCATTCAGACTGATATCTCTATGCATGATTTATGAGGATTAACACAAAAATGAATAAAGCTCAGACAATTAAGTTGCTTGCTCAACAATATATAGCTTGTAAAGGGTTTAAATCTGAATTCAGGTTTTCTGTCTCCAGCCTCTCTTTCTTTTACAACACTGTGCTATTACTGACACAGGGGCTGATATTGCCTCCAGTTCTTACAATGTCTGATTATTTGATGTGATCATTTCATCACTATTTCTATTTGATCACTTTAATATCAGTCTCAAACTTGGCTTTATCTTCAGCAGCACTAGGTAATTAATTAAAAGTCAGGATTCAGGATTCAGCCAGAACTTTTTTGCTTACTTTTAATAGATGAATTTATGAGAACATAAATAACGAATCAGTGTAAGGAGGGAAGTAGCTAGAGTTACTTCTTGTCAAGAAATGATGACATATCATGCTTAGCGAAATAAGTCAAGCGGAGAAAGACAACTATCATATGATCTCCCTGATACAAGGAAGTGGAGATGCAACATGGGGGGTTAAGGGGGTAGGAAAAGAATAAATGAAACAAGATGGGATTGGGAGGGAGACAAACCATAAGTGACTCTTAATCTCACAAAACAAACTGAGAGTTGCTGGGGGGAGGGGGGTTGGGAGAAGGGGGGGCGGGGTTATGGACATTGGGGAGGGTATGTGCTATGGTGAGTGCTGTGAAGTGTGTAAACCTGGTGTGTAAACATGTCTGTGTGTATACATATATATATCTCATGCAAAATACCAAATTTCCAACTAGTTTTACATTCCAAGTCAAGAAAACACTAAAAATCATGACAAAACGATCAGAATCAATGTTGATGGACATTGAGTAGTATCTTAGATTTATATTTTTAAAAAGGTGCTCCCATGAAAGTTCTTATTTTCTGATGTTTATTATAAAAAAATGCTTTTGGTAATACAGTTAGGGTAAAATTTCTAGGTTTAATGTGTTTTTAATTTATAGAATAGTTCCTTGTTTCCAAAGTGGTTTGCTAGCCTCAGTAATCTACAAAAGGAATTCTGGAAAATAGAGCTAAAAGTTTATAGCAAGCAAGAAAATGCTTAAACAGAAAAAAAAGCAACATAAACATAGTAGGAGAGATTTGTAGGGCAAACCCAGACATACCCAAAGCCAGGGAGGAACAACGGCAGAGTAAGACTCTTTGGGGAACAGAACTTTGAAAAGCTCTGGCATTTAGTGGGAAATCTAGAAAGCCTACACAGGCCCCAGGCAGGATGCATGCTCAATCTGGCTGGCTTTCAGACTCAGCATAAGCAAGGAGTCAACGCTAAGGCAGAGTTGAAAAACCTAGCAAGGCTAATCTGCAAAGGAACGCCCCAACAAAGACCTGATGTGCAAAGATTTGGAAATTGCTAGGAATAAATTCAACAGAAAGTCGCAAGATTTATACACTGAAAACTATAAGAAATTACCAAGGAAAGTGGAAGAAGACTAAAATAAATATAAAGACATTCTGTGCTTATGAATTGGAGAACTTAATATTGTTAAGACAGCAATACTACCCAGATTAATTTACAGATCAAAGGAATTTCTTTTTTTTAATTGTAGGTATGTATGTATGTATGTACATAGGTATGTAATCTCTACATCCAACATGGGCTTTGAACACACAAACCCAAGATCAGAAGTCGCATGCTCTACTGTCTGAGCCAGCCTGGTGCCCCTTACAAGCAATTTTTATCCAACTATTAGTATTTAATTGTTGCCAGTGAAATGGATAAAAAAAGGCAGCATGTTATTTTGATCTTGATTTGAATTTAACTGATAACAATTGAAACTTAAAAGACAGTCTTTCATATCTGCTTATTTTTTCTCCTAATAAAAATGTAGTAGTGATGCCACACTTATACAAGACATTAGCATTTGTAAAAAAAAAAAATTACATGATAGTTCAGTGAATTTTCAGCATGAGTATATACTTGTAAATATCAGTCAGACAAAAAAAATAGTTTACTATGAGCAACACATAAAAAAGCCCTGCTGCTCTTTATCATAATGCACCGAAAGATAATTACATCCTAATTTCAAACACCATAAATTAATCTTGCTTATTTGAACATTATATAAAAGGAAATGTATTGCATGTATATTTTCTGTCTGTTTCTTTTGCTTAATGGCCTGTTTGTGACTTTGACTATTTTTAAGTCATTTATTCTGTTTCATGTAGCAGTAGTCATTTGCACTGCATGGTATTTTGTATAATGACTATCCACTTGACTATTAATACCATTTGGGATTTTCCAGGTTTTAGCTCTGTTGCTGTATGAATTTTTGTCAGATATATAAGTAGGAATTGAATTGCTTTGTCCTGGGAAATGGTGATCTAGATGTATAGAAATTATCAAAAGTTTTCCAAGATACATGAGTAATGTCTACCATTTTGCATTGCAACAGTTTGAAAAGTTCCAATTAATACCATTTCAATGCTTGCTACATAAGTCTATAACTTCAGTCTCACTAAAATGTGTAGATATGTACGATATCTCACTGTGCCTTTAATTTGCATTTTCCTAATGATTAATTCTATTTCATATATATTTATGCTGGTCATTTAGGTATGCTCCTACGCACTTATTTTTCCCTTTTGCGTCCTTTTTTAAAGTTAATTCAGAGAAGTCCTTTATATATATTTGGGCTATGAATCCTTTGCCAGACATGCACTGCATGCTCTGTGTTATTTGTAAAAGATCCTTTAAATGGCATTTGTGTAAAAAGAAGTAGAAGAGCATTAGGTAGTGCAGCAGGACTTTCCTTTTCAGTCTATCTGATTTTGAATAAGCAAAACCGCTAGGAGTTTGCTTCCACTCCCCCCAGAATTAGTCAAATATTGGCATACTAGCTATTCCATCTCTAGTGTCCATCAAACAATAGATAAATAGGATATATGAACATCCTGTTAAACAAAAATGTGTATTTTATGAAATTTAAAATACAGAATTATGAAAAGGGACATCAAATGATTTTTTCTTTGTATTTTCAATTTATATCAGGCCCAGCTTTTGTAAAATAGATTCACACATATTAGAAATAAAATACAATTTTATTATTTATGCCCCCAAGCCTTGTTTCCCACTGTTTTTCTTTCTTCATGCTCTGTTTTAATGTCAGTGGTTTTTAAACCTATCTTTTTACATTCCCTAGTTGTTTTATTCAGTATGTTCTCTTTTATTTTTCTCATGCAAATGCTATTCATTCTTCAAGGCCAGGTTCCAATTTAATTACTATGTGAAGCTTTTAATTACTAACTTTCATCTTGGATTATATCCTACTTCAGTTTTTAAAATCTATCATAATTGTTCACTGACCATATTTCATATAATTAACTATATTGCTTAATGCTATTTTTTTGTGTTTGTCAATAAAATTATAACCTTCTTAAAGGCAGTGGGAGGGGTGCCTGGATGGCTCAGTGGGTTAAGCGTCTGTCTTCTGCTCAGGTCAAGATCTCAGGGTCCTGGGATCAGCCCTACAATGGGCTCCCTGCTCAGTGGGAGGTCTGCTGCTTCCTCTCTCTCTGCCCCTCTCCCTCACTCTGTGCCCCTGCTCTCACCCCCCCCTCTCTCTCAAATAAATAATAAAATCTTTTTTTTTTTTAAGGCAATGGGATTTTCATATGCTTCTTTATTTCATGTAGCATCTAAAAACCTTGATTATGTAATAGGTGTTCAATTAACTGAACATTGGTTAATCTACCAGACCTTCTGATGAAAATGAATTACTTTCAAATAGTGTAGTAGTTGGTAAATAATTGATACTTCAAAAGAAGTGTGGTAGACAGAATGCCTCTAAAAGATGTACATAGCCTAATACCCAGAACTTGCATAAGGAAGGATTTGTTTGGTCTTAATAATGTAGCCAATCTAATGTGAGTTCACTCCTTAGGGAAGTTACAGATGCAGACTACATCAGATGGAGTCCTCACATCAAGGGAACTTTATTTCCTTTAAGGAAATAAATAAGGAGGTCATGGGGAAGAAGTTCCAAAGACAGGACTTTCCCAGTGTGGGGGTGAGTGGGTTTCTTTTATTTAGAGTTAGGATGAATCTTCAAAAAGATTGTACAGGAATTCTTAGAAATACTCTTCTATAAGCATCTCATGTTATATTCATGAAGCTTGTGCTCCTCCTAAGACCAAGACTTGAACAGTATAATGAAGCAGACATAACTGCTGGACTATGGGGAAAGCTCTGGGCTGTAGGATCTGGTACAGGACTGGGTGAGGTCTTGAGATCCTTCCTGATCTCTAGTAAAGAATGCAGGGCCTTACTTTTACATTGGAGACAGCACTAGGAGTTTTATCAGTGATTTATTGTCTCTGATTGGGTTAGGCTATTTCCTGGCCTGAAGGAGACTGTTATGTTAGTTTTTGCATTTCCTTTGTTCCCTTAAAATCCATAACTACAGAAGTTTTTGCATTGCTTTGTAACTCTGACACCTCCTTGGAAGTTGTGCAAGAAGTGTGCTTAGGCAAGTAAGGCAGAGATGGTGCGTGGGGGATAACTAGGTGCCTAAAGTGTGTCAAGAAAGTTCTGGTTCATCTTTCTTTTTTGGGAGACCTCTAACTCCTTCTGCTTCTAGTAGCTTGATAGTTATTATTTTTTTTTCCCTTCATCCAGACAAACAGCTGATTACCCCCTGGGATCCACATATAGTCCACCCATTCCCTCCTCTCACTCTTTTCTGTATTAGCCAAGTTCTATTTCAAGTTATCTAATCAGCATCAAATCATACTTTTGACCAAACAATAATTTGCTATTGTGTTTTTCAAACAGCTACTTAAGGTGCAATTCTAATTTACCAGCTCATTTTTCTTACATGTATTACATGCTTTAGGGAGGTTGAAGAAAATAAAAACAGAAGAAAGCACCTTCTAAAAGAAAGTTGACCCTGAGAGCATCAGATATGATAAAAAGTGCCTCCTCAAAACTTATTTTCTTTTGCTATGGGGAATATTTAGAAACATCTCTGTGATTTTACGTAATGATTGGCAAAACCGTGTTTTTTGATCAGAGACAAAGCTTTGACCTCCAGTTCTTAGCCCATTTACAACTTTGTGTTTATATCCTACCAAAAAGGCTAGAATAAACTTTTTGGGGCCAGCACTTAGCAAAACCTACTCCTTCATCACAGCTTTATTTACCTTTATGTTATTTTCAAGGATTCAATATAACAAAATATATGTAGAACTAGGATGAAAATTTCACTACCTTAAAATACAAACAAATGACCCCTCAGAGCAAAGAGTTTGAGCTTTCAGAATGGGGTTGGGGGTGGGGACAGGCGAGCAGTGGAGGACCTTGTCATGGAGGCTGTGATTGAAAGTTCATATTTTAGATGCTTCTCAATGTGGTGAGTTTATTGGGGCCTAAATTTAAGTGAACATCAACTGTAGTGCTCTTGGCAGTCAGGTTTATAAATTTTCCTTCAAATTTTTAAAAAGTTAATGTGCTTCACTAAGAAGCTAAATCATTATCAAACAGCAAAATAATAGGACCCACTAATTAGGAAACTCATTCGGCCACTAAACTGGTCCTTTTAGAGAGTACAATATAATTTTCCCATTAAAGGCTCTTTGATAGGCTTGAAAGAGAGCTTATTTGAAGTTCCCTTTGTGCTAAGGAGAGAGAACTCTGCTCTTTGTGGTGTAGTCTTTGTTACAGGACTTTTGAAATGTAAAAACGATTAACTAAGCAATGGCGAGGTGTGTTGTTTGCATATGAATTGTTGTACTTCAGCCACTTCTGTTTCATCAGCAAAGTACCAATAAACCACCAGAGCTATTGTCTTCTAAATTAGCAAAGAAAATTTTCAGAAGGTTGTATTTCCGGCAACAAACCCTGCTCCAAATAGAGCTTCAGAGTACAAGTCTTAAAATCTTATTTATTTATTTATTTATTTATTTATTTATTTATTTATTGACAGAGAGATCACAAGTAAGCAGAGAGGCAGACAGAGACAGAGGGGGAACCAGGCTCCCCTCTAGCAGAGAGCCAGATGCAGGACTTGATCCCAGGAGCCTGAGATTGTGACCTGAGCCAAAGGCAGAGACTTAACCCACTGAGCCACCCAGGTGCCCTCAGAGTACAAGTCTTAAAAACAAGAAAAAAAGAATATGCTGAAGCTCTTTGACTACCTGGCCTGTTACTTAGGATTGTACTGATGGAATGATATGTGAAAAGTTAGGTCCCATAATCTGTAATTTGTGTCATTCTGTAGAAAACAGCCTTGAAGGATAAGGTCTTATTAGAGCAATATTAGTTTTAATCAAATTGGAGATGTATACCATTTTATTCAAAATGCTTAGGGACACTTAATGCCTGCTCGTTCAGCCAGTTGTGTAATGAATTAGGAATTAGTATCTACTTTTGTGAACAGGTTAAAATCCCAGAGGTGATTTCAGCCTATCCAAGAAAATACACTATCATACCACAATCAGCTACTTACTTATGAAAGTCTCCAAGATGAGTAAGTCTACATGAATAAAACTTGTGTAAAGCCCCAAGCACCTTCAGAACTGTGAGGATTGCAGTTTGTTCACAGGCCAATAATAACAACATAGCAAGAAGCTGATTTGTCATATTTCCTGTCATTAGCAGGTAAGTAGGAAATCTGAACAAAAGTTAAAGAGGTACATTAATATTACTTGCTATGCTCATGCTAACAATGAAAACTCAACTCATAATCCAATTAACAAAGCCTGCACAACTGTAAGCTTAATAGGTAGACTCTTGGCTAGATCAGAGATCTAGGTACACGTAAGAATTCCCTGGGGAGATAAAAATAATACAGAGTTTCCATTTCTGATAACTATGGATTAACTGGTGCTGAACTAATCCTCTTGGCAACAGCAATTACAAAGTCTAAATAGAAAAGAAAAAAAATCGTTTGGAAATACATTGGTGTGAGAAGAAGCAAGCCAAAAGGGGAAGCGTATGGTTGTACAACAGGAAAGGCGCATTTCCTACCTTAGTTGTCTTCTAGTGCTCACCACTGCACAGGCTGGTCGTGAAGGGTACTGCTTTGCTACTCACTGTGTCTATATACCACTGTGTGGTATAAGAGTAAGGACTGCATTTTATTTCTCTTTGTAGCCTTAGCAAATAGTTTATTACATGGGAAACATTAAATACAAAGTTACATATCTCTATCTATCTATATTCACATACATTTATACACACATACTTTGTGTATGTGTATTTGAAACAGAAGCGGCTAGGAACTCTAAGCATGTATTAATAAAGAAAACACAAGATTTCTATTCTTTTACCCTCCTGTACATCCCCCTTCCCACAGAAACAGTATTCCTTCATAAAACTCAATCTTAAAGCATTACCTAACATTAATGTGCCATGTTTTTTTAAAAGACAATATTATGCAGAATAAGAAATGGAAGTAAACAGCACCTAATTTCACTTGAGCATTTCCTTGTTAACTTTAACTGTTATCAATCAGTGGGAGAAAGGCTCCTGTAAACTTAATTTGGGTACACAAATTCATCCTGTTATTATCCATTCTAAACTCAAGTGGGAAACAGACACTTAACTCAGCTAGGGTACTCTGAGAACAGCAAAAGCCTTGTTTGATCTGTTGGGGCTCAGGGCAGGCCGCCCCAAGACATGCCACAGTGGCATATTGATTATTTCGAATTAAAGTTACTTAGGGAGCAGCAAGTGCAAGAACACCCTGACCCTCCCTTGTGTCCAGAAAGCAGGAAATAAATCTCCCATAAAGTTACCTTCTTTGCACCTGGAGGTAGAAAGACATCCTTATCAGTAGATATGGGAATTCAAGGCTGAAGAAGCCTTTGTAAAGAAATCTTGTTACTATTAATAATTTACTACCCCAGCCCAAATTCTATTTAGAATTCCTTAGTGACTAAAGCCCCCCCCCCCCAAAAATGAGTTTTCTTTGTATTTTCAATTCCTTACAAATTTATTTCTTTTTTTACTAAAAAGTGCCAAAGCTGCCCACCTCGGTCACTTCTTAGGGCTCATATCTAGAAGGCCACTGTACACAGAAATTACATTCCATCTGTCTTGTGTCACTTCTTAAACCAACCAGAAGAATCTTTTTTTTTTTTTTTTAAGATTTTATTTATTTATTTGTCAGAGAGAGAGTGAGCGAGAGCAAGCATAGGCAGACAGAGTGGAAGGCAGAGTCAGAGGGAGAAGCAGGCTCCCTGCGGAGCAAAGAGCCCGATGTGGGACTCGATCCCAGGACGCTGGGATCATGACCTGAGCCGAAGGCAGCTGCTTAACCAACTGAGCCACCCAGGCGTCCCCAACCAGAAGAATCTTGAAGGGAGAGTAACATTTTTCCTTCCCAACAGATCTTAGCAAGTTGTTTTTGTTCAGTATCTCCTTCCTCTAAGCAGAAAGACCTTTAATTTCATATTTAGAACTTACTAAAGAGAAGTCATTAAAGAGCATTTTCCTACACCTAATTAACACTCTGAGCATTCCCTCTGAATTTCTTACATATCCCCTATGTGGATGGAAAAAAAAAATAGAAAAACAAACAAACAAACAAAAACTGTCGCAGCAATATGCTGCAGTTCTGCATGATCTTTTTCCACAGCTGTTCTGCCCACTAATTTCACCTTCTTCACTATTAGATCCTTAGAAGAATGCAGCATAATGGTCTTTTTGGTTCCCTATGCAGATTGCTTATCATTAACAGTCAAGGATCAAAATTTTTTTTGTCATAAAACACAAATTATAAATCTTATATAAACAAAAAGGAATAGGGATCGAAATACACACAACGATTTTCTTCAAGTTTTCTTATTGAAGGAGCAAGAGTTGTCTGCCTCATTTTTGCTAATATCTATTATATCCCTTGGTACATTAAAAAAATGATTTTCTTCATGGGAGTCT
The DNA here is from genome assembly GCF_011764305.1 of Mustela putorius furo. Classification (NCBI taxonomy): domain Eukaryota; kingdom Metazoa; phylum Chordata; class Mammalia; order Carnivora; family Mustelidae; genus Mustela; species Mustela putorius. Next base: position 15,863,200 of record NW_025421375.1, on the reverse strand, counting down.
TGCATAATTGTTAAATTGCAACCCATCTTAACATGATGCCTTGGTGTAATGTAATCATGGGTTCCTTTGTATGTGACTCAAAGTAATATTGGTTTTTGAAAGAAAGATTTTTATGTCTTTTCTCTCAAAATGCCTCATGAATCATTTGAAGAGGGAAAATGAATCTGAAGAGCTGTCTAGAAACTTTTTGTTGGGAGGCTCCTGGGTGGCTCAGTGGTTAAACGTCTGCCTTCAGCTCAGGTCATGATCCTGGAGTCCTGGGACTGAGCCCCATACTGGTGTCCCTGCTCAGATGGAAGTCTGCTTCTCTGTCTCCTTTGCCCCTCCCTACTTGTATTTTTTCTGTCTCTGTCTCTCTTTTTCTCTATCTCAAATAAATATATAAAATCTTTAAGAAAAAAAAAAGGAAATAAAGAAACCTTTCATTGATAACTTTTAATACAATAGAACAAGTATTAAAAGTTGTAAAATGAATGTCCTTGGCTTGGAAGACAATCCTGAAGATGATAAAGCATTCTTCAAAAATGTCACCTCATTAATATTCTAGGTGTTACAGATGATAAAGCATAGGAAGGCTGAGTCAAAATGATTTCAAATAGACTAAATGATGGCATTTTAAGATTTTTCTCAGTTGGTTTATGCACATATTTTTTGTGTGTATAGGCACGGAATGATATATGATAACTTCTTTAATCTAAATTAATCTACAAAAACTTTTAAATCAGTATAAATTTTGTTCTAAAATATCAGATAAGAAAGTATTGTGGTATAATTGCCAGCATTCTTTATTCCTTAGTGCAACCCAAAATGACATCTTCCAATCAATAGACTCAGACATTTAGTAAATAGTATTGTAACTCCTGATCTAGGGGCTCGTTGGAAGTTACAACACAATTGCTATCACCCTGCATCCACTTATCTGTACACCACCCCTCTCTATCCTGCTCTCTGCCCTGGAAGACATGTTTGTCTTCTGCCTTCCTGTTGTATTTGACCAGTGGGAAGCACACTCACATCTCAGAGTGGGAAGAGAAGAGAGGGGAGATATTTATTCCTGCACCTAGTTTTTTGTTTTTGTTTTTGTTTTTTTTTACTTTTACTTACATTTTTACTTTGCTACAGATCTGACAAAAGGGGCATTTCTTTCTGGCCCCAGTGTTTATCTAATCGCCCATTTTTTTACTAGACTCCATTAACTCAATTCCATCTCTCTTATCCCTTCAGGATTAAAATAATGCATCTCATTGAATCTATGTGATACCACATATCACTTTTTGCCACTATTGTTCATCCCTAGGAGTTTGACTATCCATGTTGGTCTTTTAACTCTATTCAAACTTTTGTAAATAGTCCCTTTATTGAACTCTCTTCAATGAACCTCTTTAAATGTATCATCTTTTTTCTGCTGGAACCGTAGCTGACACAAAACCCCACTCTTTGGATAGGTTATTCTTTTAATATCAGCTGGAATTAATCTATTAATTTTAGTTTTGGGGTATGTGTGTGTATTCACCTATGTGTGTGTGTGTGTGTGTGTGTGTGTGTGTGTGTATAATATATGTATGTAATGAGATTGCCTGGTAGTTTATAGTTTGGTACTATAGGAGCAGAAAATGTTTCCTTTCTTTTCTTCTAAGTTCATTGGCTGGTTTAATAATTAAACTGACATAAGCCAGACTGACAGAAGACAAATGAATTTTGTATGTACCAGAGCCCCATAAAAGTATAAAACTCCCTAGTCGTAATTGAGTCTTATATATCATCCTGAGCTAAAGAGAAGGGGGTAAGGGTCTGGGGCTTCGAAGTGGAAAAGACAATTCACAGGAAGATAAGAATAGCAGATGTTTGGTAAACAAATATTTGCTATGCCACATATAGAAGTTTTCTTGATATAAAAAGTTATCTCTGGTCATAACTCTCTCTCTAGTACAGATTCTCTGTCTAAATTCTTTTAGGCAGTGAAAGGGGAGGTAAAAAGGTCTTCCTATATCTGTTGGGCTGCCATAATTGTTAGCTGGAAATAATCCACAAGCCAAAGTGGCAAATTCTGGAGGGCATATTCTGTTTCCCCTCAATACTTACTTTTTCTTGTTTAGGTACAAGGATTGTACTGCATTTAAAAAGTTGAAAGTGAGCGGTGCCTGATTCACTCAGTTGGTTAAGTGCCTGACTTTGGCTCAGTTTACAATCTTGGGGTCCTGGGATTAGTCCTGCATCAGGCTCCACACTAAGTGGGGAGTCTTCCCTCTGCCCCTATGCCCACTTGTACTCTCTCTGCTTCTCTTTCAAATGAATAAATGAAATCTTTAAAGAAAGTTGGAAGTGTTCTTTTTATTCTTACACTATAAACCAATTTCATTATCACATGATAACATTATTATCACATGCTGTATTAAAGTCTGAAAATAAGGACTAAGTGGTCCTGGAGTATTGGCCAATATGGCCTTAATATTCCTCTTAGCTTGGCTTAAACTTTACATAGGATTCTTCCTGACTCTACTCCTTTGATCTCCCTTTTCTTAAAGCATTTACTTTAGAAAATTTATACTTGCAAATTCTTATTCTTCGTCTTGACAGCTTTATAACCCAGGAATGTCTTTTTTAAGGAACTGGAGCATCCCTGTAAAATATAACCATCAAGGATAGTAGCACCCCTATGTTCTATCTCTCTGGGAGAATTGGAGCCTAACTCCAACTTCTAAAACTACTTCCTGTCATGAAGATAGGACAAAGTTTACTTTTCCTTTGGGTAAGTCCAATTAGCAGACACAGATGGCCTAAAATCTCTCCCACTTTGTATCTTAAAAAACCCTTTGTTAAAGCATAATTAAGTTTAGAATCCATCCAGTTTCCTCCCTCTTGCAGTAGCCTTGGGTAAAGTCACCCTGTCCTGTTTAACTCCGGCCAGTGCAATTTTTACTTTGAATGTTTCTTCTTCATGTTTCTCTTTTCTTTGTAGCAGCTATTACCTTATACTTTTCCAAATACCACTTTTGAGACTTATTAGAGTTCTGTTATGTATCTCTTTTCCATTTCAAAATTTCTGCTTTTATATTTATGAATTTTAATCCTTATGTATTTTGGGATTTCTTATTGCTAATGTTATCAAATTGAATGTGTCCTTCATTATTTTCACTCTTTTGTAGCAAAGAGTTTTAAGGTGATGAATTTCCTCTCAGTATGATCGCTATTACATCTCATAGTTTTATTTATTTGTTTATTTATTTATTTATTTAAGAGAGGGAGGAGGGGCAGAAGGAGAGAGAAAATCTTACCAACATGGGGCTCAAACTCAGAACCCTAAGGTCATGACCTGAGCCAAAATCAAGAGTTGGGCACTTAACTGAATGAGCCACCCAGGTGCCCCACATCTCATAGTTTTAAATGTGCAGTAATAATTATACATTGAAAGATGCATTTCTGTTGCATCTTTTCTTCAAGAATTGTTAGGAAACCACTGAATGATTTTCCACATGCCTAGGTATTTTTTATTTCTATATTCACACTTACTTTATAGATTTAAATGTGGTATGCACAGAGAAATTTTCTATAATTTCTATTTTTGGGAATTTAATAGTTTTCTCATTACTCAACATATGACAAAACACTGTATATTACCAATGGATAATATTAGTAGGCAGATAGCAAGTTCATGTTACTTAGAGTTTGTTAAATATGTTTGTTTTAAAATACTGCATATACAAATAATCTCACTCATTGGATTACTTATATTCCTTAAGCTTACTTTATTATGTACTTTGTTAGTGTTGGAGAAAATCAGAAAAATAATGCATTATAGTTGCTAGTTATTGAATGTTTGTGTCCCTAAAATTCATATATTGAAATCATACCACCCAAGGTGATGGTTTCAAAGGCGGATTCTTCGGAACATGCTTAGGTCAGGAGGGCAGAGACCTCATGATTGGGATTGGTATTCTTATAAAAGTGATCCCAGAGAGTCAGTGTCTCCTTTCTACCACATGAGGTTAGAGGAAAAACTCGATTGTCTAGGAAGTGAGCCCTTAACATACATCAAATCTGCAGCCCCTTTGATCTCTGGCTTCCCAGCCTCCAGAACTGAAAACGAATCTTTGTTTTTTAAACCACTTAGAACATGATTATTTTTGTTATAGCAGACCAAACAGACTAAAGCAATTACATTGTTTCTTTTAATCTAACTTTATTCATCAATAATAAATAATCACACCCCATTAATGATTTTGGCTTTGAATTAACATCTTTTTTTTCCTGATAGTCTTACTTATCTCCCTTACCATTATTCTGACTAGTAAGCTTTTTCTGGTTTCTACTCATGCAGTTTCCTTACTTCCTCTTTCAATATTTCTGAGTGATTATTGGAATTTACCTTTTCTTATTGGATAATACATAGATAATAATTATCTTTGTGGATAATACAGAGTTATATTTTTTTATGATTGCATTTTGAGTCATTTTTCTCCAGGCTTAAGAGTATTTTATTTACATTTATTTATTTAAGATTTTATTTATGTATTTGACAGAGTGAGAGATCACAAGTAGGTAGAGAAGCAGGCGGCGGGGGGGGGGGAGCAGGCTCCCCACTGAGCAGAGAACCTGATGCAGGACTTGATCCCAGATCCCTGAGATTATGACCTGAGCCGAAGGCAGAGGCTTAACCCACTGAGCTACCCAGGCGCCCCTACATTTATTATTTATAAGAGGATTTCCTTCCTCTGTATAATCAGTTCTCCAGTGATTGGGAATTTATATAATCTCTTTTCACTCTGGTTTTGTTGCTTCAGACTATATTCTTAAACTTGTATAAAATATATCAGGCTGAGGGGCAGCTGGGTGGCTCAGTAGGTTAAGCCATATGTATATATCAGGTCGAGTGAGACAAAAGGATATCTTCTAAACTGATCATTATGTCATAAATGATGAGATAATACATACAGACTTTTCTTTTTCCTCTCCATTGCTCCTTCATCCCTTAGTTTTCCTTTGTTTGAGAGCTACCTTTGTCTCATTACAGTCTTTTTATTTTTAATTCAACGTGATTTTTCAAAGATTATCAGCATTGTTTCTGATATTTTTCTAGGTATGGGCTATTTTAAAGCTTATTATATAAGAACTCATAATTTTGTCTTACTTTATTGCATCCAGTATTAATATTTTCTTTGTGTATATGTCCAAGTCTGTGTATGTACCTAATTTAATTATGTGGTAAGCTTTATAGCAGTAACAATCATGTTCCTCGTATCTTCTTCAAGTCCCCTTAATCCCAAGCACAATACTTCTCTATGTAGGTATTCAGCAAGATTTTTTATTTTTTTTTATTTTGTTATTGAATTTAAAAGCTTGATGAAAATAAGCCAGACTTGAAGAAATGTTCTCTGACCTTTCATTAGTTAGCACTCACATTTCCCATTTGTTTTATCCTTTTTGGAAAATGAAACAAGGTTTCACATTTCACAAAAAATGTAGCTAACTTCTAAGACTACTCATTACCATTTTATTTATCAAAGTGAGAAGTTCTTACCTCTCAGAATGGAAGAATGAATCTGAAGGACAAAGGACAGTGAGTAAAGTGATAGAGTCTTATTAAGTAAGGATACAGAAAAAACTCTCAGGAATGAAAGAGGTCCCAACTGGGTTGCCAATGTGGGCCTTCACTGACAGTCTTTTATTTCAAGAACTGACCAGGGAGGGTGGCCTTATCATTCTTGCAATGCCTTGTTTTGATGTTTTGATGATAAGGTCTTTAACGGCTTACTACTACTGCTTTGCAGTATGGTCACAATGTGACTGCCTTTAAAAGACCTCACCTCTGATGCCCAGGCCAGGGTGGTCTGGTTTGTTCCCTTATCTCTAATTTCCTTATGCTTCAGCATTTTTGAGATTTGACCCTGATCATGTAGCCTCCTATCCATCTCTCTCTACCTACCAGAGCTTGTTCCTTACTCAGTGAGACCCTTCAGTTGTGTATTGGTGGGTCATATACGTGGGGGATGATTGCCAACATGCATCTGCGGGGCCAGAGGGTAGGGTAGAGATAAAGGAAGTTCCCAAAGGAATTTTTATATGTTAAAGTAGACTTACAGGATCTTGGGGGTTTGGCTGAGATTGGCTTTTGCCCTTAGCAAAGTGTCAACATCCAGGCAGTTGAGTTCCTAGACGATTATCACTCTGCCTGTTTTCAAGGACTTGGCAATGGGCTTTAATAGTAAGGAAATTTAATAATTTTCCTTCTGCCTTTTTTTTTAAGATTTTTAATTTATTTATTTGAGAGAGAATGAGTGAGAGAGAACATAAGAAGGGAGAAGGTCAGAGGGAGAAGCAGACTCCCCAAGGAGCTGGGAGCCCTATGCGGGACTCGATCCTGGAAGTCCAGGATCATGACCTGAGCCAAAGGCAGCTGCTCAACCAACTGAGCCACCCAGGCACCCTTCCTTCTGCCTTTATTTCCCACATCAAAAGGTAATAGTGGGAATGATCAATAACTGACATCAGATATATGCATGCCCTAATTCTAAAGAGAAACAATAAGAATTTTGATTTTTATGCAAAAAAACCGACTCTAAAGATTTAATTTAGTGTAGGATAATAAAGGAAATTCTGCATTAGCAGTTTAGTTTGTCACTGGTCAGCCCTGTTTATAGATTTGTAGCAATAAATGTGCTAATGAGGTAGAGGGAAGGGAAATGTATTTTAAGACTTGCATTTATGTAAAGCATGTTGAAGAATTTTCATAGTTCTCAAATACTGGCTGGCTAACTATACTATTTGCATTATCTTCATTCTGAATGCTGTTACATAATCCTATGAATCTCTTCAGACATTTAAACCAGATCTAAAGAAGTGTAACTGTTAATTGTTATGTTTGTTTTGTTTTGTTTTACTGTGAGTTCAAAGGCCTTTGTCCCCACCTATTCCTGCCCAATTCTGCAAGAGATTGTTTAACAGATGCTTGTAACAGGATTTCATTCCTGCTGTGCCTACAGACCAACCCAAGATGGATACAACCTGTTTCCCTTACATCTTCAGGATTTGAATAGCAAAAAAATTTTTGAAACAAAACTTTGACTGTTTTCCACAATAAAATAAAACCTTTAATTACTTGCCCCTTCCCTTAACCCTCATGAACACATACCTTAAGTTGCTCTCACTTGCATTGTTTTAATATAGGCCGGTTAACTGCTTTGTTTTTCTCCCACAGTCTGGTAATGTAGGGACCAAGGGCAGGCTGCCCCAATATGGGCCACTTAGGTATGAACATTATTTTGAGTTAAAAGTAATCAAAACTCAGTGGATGCAGGAAAAGCTCTTTCCTTGGTCCTCAACTGCCTAAATTTACATGGGGGGAAGGAGAGCCTGTACCAGGAAGAGAGAGACTCCACTTTAGCAAGAAATTTTTCTGCATAATAGAGCAACCTTTGTTTTTGAAAACATTTCCTCTGCCTTCTTGCTAATGACCTTCTTCCTCTTTGTGTCCTGGCCCTAACCCTCTCCATAGCACACTAAACTTCTTTTTGCCTCATTGCCTTTGGCAATTCACCTCTGTGTGGACTCCCATACACATTCTATTAAATTTTATTTTCTTCTGTTAATTCTTTTCATGTCACTTTGATTCTAAGTCCAGCTAGAAGGACCTTGAAGGGCAGAGAAAGGTCTTCCTCCTTAAGACTAGGGTCTTTCACATTAGAACCAGACTCCCTACTGCCTAGCCCAAAATGCTTCATTGAGGATTGAGTAGAATGAAAACTTTTTCCTCTCTCCCCTCTTCAGCATACTCCCAGCTGGACATCTAATTTCAGTAATTCTGCTACTGCTCAGGACTCTGCCCTTTTGTGTTACAGTGTTGCTGGAGCTGCTTTTCTTGTTTGTTTGGGGTTTTTAAAAAAATATTTACCTGACTGAGAGAGAGAGTATGAGCGAGGGAAGGAGGAAAGCAAAGGCACACAGGGAGAAGGGGAGGGGTAGAATCTCAAGCCAACTCCCCTTTGAATACAGAGCCCACAAGGGGCTTGAACTTATGACCCCGAGATGGTGACCTGAGCCAAAATCAAGAATTGGACCCTTAACCAACTGAGCCACCCAGGCACCCCTCTTTCATTGTTTTCATTATCATTATAATTATCCTTGTTGAGATTCCACTACTTGATTTTATCATTGCCAAGAGATTTTATGAGATAGGTAAGTGTAGCATTGGTTTTGACTTTCTGGGGGCTCTTACTAATAATGTTTATTTTTCACCAATGAAAGGCAAAGAAAGGGCAGCCATCATCTGAAAACTTTGCTACTAAGTCTGTTCTGATCTGCCTATTTATATGGGTGCCAATAGCACGAAATATTTTGATTTTGTAAATGATTTTAAAAAGGACAATCTAGGATTATAATGGTCAACTTGAGAAAGTTTTGACATAAAATGTTTCGCTTTTAGAGACACCTTAAAATGAATAGGAGGGGATAGTCTTATTTGTCTAAAAGAAAGAGCATGTAGGACAGAGCTCACTTTCTTTATATGAGTGTGTGCACATGTGTGCTTGTGTGTGTGCTTGCATCAGAAGAGGTTTCCTGAATCTAATCTTTTTCTTCTTCATGCAGAGGAAAGAGAAATAGCTTTTGACAGTAATAATTTCACATTTGTCTGAAACTGCCTCCTTCAAACTCCTTTTTGTTTTCTTCCTTCCCATTTTCTTCCCATCTTGGGAAATTTTAGAGAATGGGGAGCCTGGGTGGCTCCGTCGGTTAAGCATCTGACTTCAGCTCAAGTGGTGCTCCCAGGGTCCTGGGATGGAGTCCCACATCAGTTTCTTTGCTCAGCAGGGAACCTACTTCTCCCTCTGCCTGTGCTCTCTTTTGTGCTTTGTTTCTCTCTCTGGCAAATAAATAAATAAAATCTTTTAAAAAATAGAGAATAAAATTAATGAAAAAAATCATGTGTTCACTCTAAAACTATGTAGTCTAGATAGACAGCAATTGCCTTCTTAAAAAAAAAAGACAAATTACCAAGTTGCATTCATTTTTTTAAAAACAAAAAAACAAAACAAAACAACAACAAAACCCCTGCAACCAGGGCAAGTAATGGAGTAAAGGCCTTACTCATTAGATAAAAGAACAGAAGATGATCTTTGTTTATGTAAAATGAGGAAAAAATGTAAATGTGATTTGAGGGATCTCTAAAATTCAGTCTTACAGACACATGAGTTTGTAAGTTATAGTAAAAATAAATGCAGGTAATATTGGACCTAAATGGGTGAATAACAGGTTTAAAAATATATATCTAATTCCATTTTATATGATATAAATTAATGTCAATAGAACATTCTAGTTTACATAAGATTATGGCTAAATATCTTGTGATTTAAATTTTAACAATTTCCAACATTAGTTTATGATTCAAAGAAGCTATCATAGTACCTACAATAGTTTAAGATTTCAAATATATAAAATGGTGTGTAAAGAAATTAATTTGTAATAATAAGATTTCTCTTAAAAATGTTAAATCTCATAAATTCTTATAATGCTATAAACAATAAGGGATTACTATATTGACTTTAATTATAATTTCCAAATTTTCAATTAAATTTAAGACCTTAGACTAATATTAAATTGTGTTAATGAATAATCTTTTATTAGTTGGGTAATTTTAAAGCATGAAAACAAAACTCTGGTCATTAAACATAGTTTTAATTTACATTTTTTTTCCCATAGGGAATGTGAAAGTGCCTTTGCATAATGTTAAATACATATCATCTTTTTTTGCTACAATAGTTTTTTTTTTTTTAATATTTTCTTTGTTTATTTGAGAGAGAGACAGAGCAGAAGGTCAGAGGAAGAAGCAGACTCCCCGTGGAGCTGGGAGCCTGATGTGGGACATGATTCCAGGACCCTGGGAATATGACCCAAGCGAAGGCAGCCGCTTAACCAACTGAGCCACCCAGGTCACCACTACAGTAGTATTTTTAAAGATTTTATGAAATATCTGTTCATGAAGATACAGAATTAGTGGATTTTTGTGATTGAGTTTTCACTGTATATTTATCTATAGGAAAAAAGGTTATTTTGGTTAAGATGAAAATTAACATAAATGCTTGAGATTCTATTAAGTATAATAAGACTAAGATGAGTATATACACAAAATAATAGGTATGTTAACTACTTCTTAAGGAACTTTTTGTAGTTTATTTAGATGGGAATTTTAGTATAAATTATTATTTCATTTAAAATACTGATCAATTTAATTATATTTTAGTTAAAAATAAAAGCTTACTTTTTTGATTAGATATTTGTATATGTCTAAATATATATATAAAGATTTTTAAGCTTTTGAATAACAAAAGTAAATATAAAAGTAAATGTTAAATAATTCAACAAGTTGATTTCATATTAATGTATTTACTTATAAAGAAAAGGTTAATGGGGGTGCTTGGGTGGCTCAGTCACTGAAGTGTCCAACTTAATCTCAGCTCAGGTCGCGATCTCAGGTTTGTGAGTTCAAGCCCAGCACTGGGCTCCATGATGGGTGTGAAGCCTACTTAAAACAACAACAAATAGACACAAAGTTAATGAATAGTTTACTGCAAGACATCACTTAGTAACACATAAAAATAGTAAAATGAAGCCTTGAGTTTTGTCTTTCATGTGACCAAGTTATTCTCTGCTCAGATAATAAAATGTCCTTAATTTTTAAAAAGTCAAAGTTTTTCCTAATTTTTGTTCCTTACTACTGTAACATTCTTTCCTTTGAAAACATAAGTTTTTGTCTTATCCTGTTTGGCACTTTTTCTTGACTTTGTCTTTCCCTAATTCAGGCCCAAACAGAGTAGTAAAACTATGAGGATGTGCTTTATCACAAAATATTTTTGGACTTTTCCATACTGGCTCAGATAACACAGAGGTTTTTGTTTTTGTTTTTTCCCATCTCCTTATAAAAAAATTACAAATGGTTAATAAAAGGAATTAGGCTTCTTTGGTTCCCTTCAAATTTTAATAAACTTATAATTATTGTAAGAATTATTTGTTTACCAAATATAGGAACTTCCATTATCATAGATTTATATGCATAATTAGCCTTTTCATGTTAAAAGAAAAAATATTTATTTTATAACCCCAAGACTAGCAAGTTGCTATTTACCAATAAATTCTTGTTTCTAGATTTCAGTACAGTTGCCAACAGGTACAACAAGTGACAGTTGCTGATATATCCATTTATGATATATCTATATGATTTGATTGGTTTTTAATATAAATCAAAAGCCAAATATTTCTCAGTGTTCTCTTTATGTTTTTGTTCAAGTATAATCAATGGCTACATCCTTATATTTTTTAGGGATTTGTTTGTTTATTTATTTAAGAGAGTGAGAGAGGACAGAGGGAGAGGGAAAAGCAGACTCCCTGCTGAGCACAGAGCCTGACATGTGGCTTGATCCCAGCACCCCAGGATCATGACCTGAGCACAAGGCACTCGCTTAACCAACTGAGACACCCATGTGCCCCAGTGACTACATCCTCATAAATTAATTGAATATCATTTCTAAAAGGAGGATTCTACCTTCTGTTTTTGTAAAATTTAAAGATTCTTTTCATGACAGGACAGAACACATTGACATTCAAGGTAGATGAAAGGCAGAACAAGAGGATGGCAGGAAGGGCCAACAGAGAAACGTTAACAGCAAGCTGGACCAGTTTATGTACGGCAAGTGGGATGACATTGGCTAGATTTCATGTGCTCCCATGGAATGGCTAAGTTATATAATTTGGAGGGCTCTGAGGCACAGGAGCTGGTACCTGATCCAAGGGGCATTTACAGCTGATGTATATAGTGGCCAGGAGTATAGGAGCCCAGTAAGGTAAGGTAAGTGACTGGGTATATGGACTTCATCAGCTGCTAAGAAAGAGAAAATGGCTAGTCTTCAGTCGGGGCCTCAAACGAGGGCATGACAATTAAAAAAAAAAAAAAAAAGCAATAAAAAACCAAAACCCTAATTATATTATATCATCTTCCAGCGTGATCAAATCAGCCAACATAATATATTAGTCAAAACCATTCAGTTTTTACCATAACAGTGAAAAATTGGCTACAATCTGAAATCAATGTCTGTTGGGCAATCTCACTCAAAATTCCTGAGAATGTGTCTTTGGTACATGTCCCATCTGCCAACCTCATAATCCTGGCAGAAATCTGTAACAGTGGAACATAGGTATTTGAACATTGGCAAGTGGATATGGTACATTTATATAATTCAAATAAACACAAATCCATTCTTATTATCATTTGTCTGTTTCGGGGATGGCTATAAGATTTACTCTATGAAAGTCAAAAGACAACTATGTCAACAGAAACTTAAAAAAAAACCCTAAAACTTTGAGACCCTGTGTTTCAAACCGGGTTATCCAATGTAATACCAAACACACTCATTTTCTACTTTTACATTTTTGATAAAGCTTTGCAAGACTCTGAAATGCAGTGCTCCCTGTATTTCTCAGTGTGTCTGCAGGGTTCTGGCTTCCTTAGTAATGGAAATTGACATGCTATAACTAGAGAGAATGTCTCCTTTTGTCCTCCAGAAACATTTGTTCTCCACATGTTAAATGTATTATATGCAGGCGCACAGGTTTATAATTCACAGGGGGATGATTCCCTGAGCCATTCTTCTACATTCACATTCATATTGGTTCTAAGCTAGGGACCTCCTTCTTGTCTCAGACAAGATTTGGTTTCATTACAGAGATAAAGTTTCTCTCTCTCTCGAGGGCATGGGAATACAGCTGTGTATCAGTTCCTATATAAACTAATAGGTTCATAATTTCAGATTCCTCTCTTATATAAGCAAACCATTTTTGGTACATGCATGAACAACCATCTGCCTCTCATTTCATCTTTATGACAATAGGGTATGGGAAACTGAAATGGTTAATACCACAATTAATGAGTCTGATCTTAATCTGGAAACCTCATGTTTGCTTTCAGAAGAATATAAATATATTGAGGTATTAATGTTTTATCCAATGCTGCTCATCATCTATAATCATCATTGTTTTAGTGTATTATTATAAAGCTTTAAGGCACTGTAGCCAAATTTATTACTATCATGTACAAGAAGCTTTTCTGAAGGATAAAGTATAGATCCCACATGTGACCTTTAACTAAGAATTGGAAATGACTCTGATTTAAGACTTTTCTTTAACCTTATTGGGAGAGACCTAATCAGATAGTGTTAACACAAACACTGCATTACAATTCTGAGGACCTGACCCTTGGGTTCATGTCTCTCAGCTAAAAAGATGTTATATTTGCACTTCCAGAGCTTAAATGCTAATACAAGTTTCCAGTAATAAAGTTTCCCTAGAATCTTGATTTGAGCAGCAGACTGTCAAATATGCTAGGAGTAGTACTTCAAATGCCAGGGAACAATAACTGGTAAACCTTTAAAAAATAACTTTTTCTCCTTTTTCCCCATAATTCTATTTACCCCTTTTATTAACGTAAAGTTCAATTTATCTTGACATGTTTTCATGTTGTGGCATTCAAATAGATATGATGATTTGAGCTATTGGCCTTTGGTTAGTTTTACTCCTTCCATATTAGCAATTCGCTTTCAAACCAGAAAATCTCTTCTATACTGTTTTTGGAATCACATAAATATGTTAGGAAGTCATTCTTTATTTTTTGGTCTCCAAATATTTCTAATGTCCTGTATTGTATGAGAACTCTACCACTGTAAGGATGATATTAAGTACATTGGAAAGGGAATCCTCTCCATTTTTCTTGCAGACAACCTGTATCTTGAACAAGAGCTATGGAAATAACCAGAAAAACTATGATTTTTAAGCCATTTTAGTAATCTCATTAAAAGTGTCTTAATTTGGAAGCATGTTGTACAAATTTAATCTTGCTCTAGAGTGATTTAACAGGGGGATTATGCTGATTAACATCTGTACCGTTTATAGCAGAGAAGTTTAAAAAAACATTATTCCCTGAAGATAGGAACTCTATACAATGGCATGAAACTAAAAAAATCCATAAACAAGCTACATTAGAACAGATTATTTTCTTTCACTTTTATCAAGTGAGGAACTAGGGAAAATTGACAAATTTATCAATTCTTCAAGCTTGTGCATTTATTTGTTTGTTTGCTTTAGAGTTAGAATATAAATGAAATCTTGTTAACCTCAGTTTCTTAAGAGGATCAGAATTCATTAATAGTGAGACTATTAAGACATCTAATTATCTTAACCAATGGGGCCATAATGTGAGTTAGCCTATTAATAAAAGACTTATATCTCCATATTGATATTAAATTATTGAATTATCAAAAATTAGTAAATTAAATTATCAAAATTTTAATATTAAATTATCAAAATTCTGATCAAAATCCTGTTGGTCCAAACACTGCAATCTTTGTTGAATTTTCCCCTCATTTTAGATGATAATTCCACGTGGATGCAGATTTTTAGACTCTTATATATACATAATTTATTCTATCATTTTCAGAAAATGAAATTTTTGTATCATGAAAACCTAAAATAGTATGAATATAGTCAATATGATCTTGTTATTCTTTCTTAGACCTCTATAATGTATATTATTTTCATTAACAATATTGTTTATTTGTTTATTCAAAAGCATTTATTAGTGGCTTATTACATGTTAGACGCAAAAAAAATTTTTTTTTTTTAAAGATTTCATCTATTTATTTGACAGAGAGAGAGATCGCAAGTAGGCAGAGAGGCAGGCAGAGAGAGAGGAAGGGAAGCAGGCTCCCTGCTGAGCAGAGAGCCCAATGCGGGACTTGATCCCAGAACCCTGAGATCATGACCTGAGCCGAAGGCAGCGGGCTTAACCCACTGAGCCACCCAGGCGCCCAGATGCAAAAAGTATTTAAAAATGAATAGTACTTAGTTCCTGTGTATTATCTTGTTCACAATAATCTTCAGTGAAATTATGAAAAAGAAAAATGAGTCAAAGATAAAATTTTTAGTATATAAACTTTTATTTGTGGGGAATATTGATATGTCTCTTCTACTTGTAATAAAAAGTCATATTTTGGATATATTTTTTTGAAATTTCTGAATAATATTATTAGTTTAGCTGAAAACTGACCTAGAAACTCCTTTGTAGGGATACAAACATCTGGTGGTTTTGCAGGACAGACTCCCACCCCAAATTTGGTTCAGATATTAAAGGTGATGATAATAGGCCACACACCAAAAGAACCTGAAAGGAAGTTCACTGCTCACACAAGAAACTCCTAGGGAGATCAGGTCTTGTAAACAGGTAAGAGGCTGCATGGGCAGAACAGAGGGAGTAGGCCAATTGTGGTTGGTAGATTGGAGATTTGTGAAGTTTAAACTTTCCAGTGGCTTCAGTGGAAAAAGGGAAAAGAGAGGCTGAAGATTAACAAGTCACTGGTCAAATATCAAAAACGTGGTCATTCCATAAAATATATGTGATATCTTGTCATTAGGCTAAATAAAAGTAAGCTCAGTTTTGAAAAAGTAGCATAGCTTTTCAGAAAGAGCACAAGATTTTGAACCAGATTGAAATTCATTCTCTGCTTCAAAGTAGCCATGTGATTTTGACCAAAGTCATTTCATATCTGTTAGATTCAGGATTTTTTCCTTCTATAAAGTGAAATCAATACTTAACCTACATAGCATGGTGAGGTCAGGACAAGTCAAATTTTTGACAGAACTTTACTTTTTAATTAAAACAAATTTCTTCTCCTGAAATAAATACTACTGATTAAGATTCTTGATGTCTTTTTCCAGAGAAGATCCTTTTCAGGAACTCAGTGAAGTTACATATTCCATGAGTTGAGCTGTGTGGGCGCCTGGCTGTATGAGTCATGAGACTTCTTGAATGAAACAGATCTCAGTATGGGTGAATGGTGCAAGAGCTTATCATTGTCTCATTACATACTGCAAGGTCAAATCTTTTTAATTATTAGTAAAGGAATTTATCAACAGTAAAGAATTTTAATATTTGACTTTATAATGAGTTGTAAAGGAACATTTTATATTCTTTTTTGTAAGAGTGTATTACTTCCTCATATCAACTTAAGCATTTAATAAACTTAACTCCTTCAAAGTTAGAAAATATTACATAGCAGACACAATTGTCTTTGTGGAAAAATTCAAGTGAAACAGTGTTAATAAAATTAGGACTTTTCTTCATTCCAAAATTTATTTAAATATACTTCTTTTATGTACACTGTTATTAAGGTTATTTTTAGAGTTATTTCAAAGACTTCTTCAAATATCTGTCATACACTAGGATATAAACAGTATGCAACAGTACAGAATCTGAAAAAGCACAAACAGGTCATATCAGGGACACCAAAGTACAAAATGAATATTTATTTTAGCATGTATTCAGGATACATCTATAATAGTTAAGCCATAAATTTCATATTCAAAGTTATTTTTTATTTATTTTTTATTTTTTTATTAACATATAGCGTATTATTAGTCCCAGGGATACAGGTCTGTGAATCCCCAGGTTTACACACTTCACAACACTCACCATAGCACATACCTTCCCCAATGTCCATAACCCAACCACCCTCTCCCTACCCCTCTACCCCCAGCAAACCTCAGTTTGTTTTGTGAAATTAAGAGTCTCTTATGGTTTGCCTTCCTCCCAATCCCATCTTGTTTCATTTATTCTTTGCCTACCCCCAAACTCCTCTCTATGCCTCTCATATTCCTCATATCAGGGAGATCACATGATAATTGTCTCTCTCTGATTGACTTATTTCGCTCAGCATAATACCCTCTAGATCCATCCATGTAGTCACAAATGGCAAGATTTCATTTCTTTTGATGGCTGCATAGTTTCCATTGTATATACATACCACCTCTTCTTTATCCATTCGTCTGTTGATGGTTCATCTAGGTTATTTCCATAGTTTGGCTATTGTGGACATTGCTGCTATAAACATTTGGGTACATGTGCCCCTTTGAATCACTACATTTGTATCTTTAGGGTAAATACCCAGTACTGCAATTGCTGGGTCTTAGGGTAGCTCTATTTTCAGCTTTTTGAGGAACCTCCATGCTGTTTTCCAGAGTGGCTGCACCAGCTTGCATTCCCACCAACAGTATAGGAGGATTCCCCTTTTTCTGCATCCTTGACAACATCTGTCATTTCCTGACTTGTTAATTTTATCCATTCTGACTGGTATCTCATTGTGGTTTTGATTTGTATTTCCCTGATGCCAAGTGATGTGGAGCACTTTTTCATGTGTCTGTTGGCCATCTGGATGTCTTCTTTGCAGAAATATCTGTTCATGTCCTCTGCCCATTTCTTGATTGGATTCTTTGTTCTTTGGGTGTTGAGTTTGATAAGTTCTTTATATATTTTGGATACTAACCCTTTCTCTGATATGTTGTTTGCAAATATCTTCTCCCATTCTGTCAGTTGTCTTTTGGTTTTGTTAACTCTTTCCTTTGCTGTGCAAAGCTTTTGACCCTGATAAAGTCCCAATAGGTCATTTTTGTCCTCACTTCCCTTGCCTTTGGCAATGTTCCTAGGAAGAAGTTGCTGCAGCTGAGGTCAAAGAGGTTGCTGCCTGTGTTCTCTTCAAGGATTTTGATGGATTCCTGTCTCACATTAAGATCTTTCATCCATTTGGAGTCTATTTTCGTGTGTGGTATAAGAAAATTGTTCAGTTTCATTTTTCTGCATGTAGCTGTCCAATTTTCTCCACACCATTTGTTGAAGAGACTTTCTTTTTTCCATTGGACATTCTTTCCTGCTTTGTTGAAGATTAGTTAACTATAGAGTTGAGGGTCAATTTCTTGGCTCTCTATTCTGTTCCATTGATCTATGTGTCTGTTTTGTGCCAGTACCATGCTGTCTTGATGATGACAGCTTTGTAATAGAGCTTGAAGTCTGGAATTGTGATGCCATCAACTTTGGCTTTCTTTTTCAACATTCCTCTGGCTATTTGAGGTCTTTTCTGGTTCCACATAAATTTTAGGATTATTTGTTCCCTGTCTTTGAAAAAAACAGATGGGACTTTGATAGGGATTACATGCAATGTGTAGGTTGCTTTAGGTAGCGTAGACATTTTGACAATATTTGTTTTTCCAATCCATGAGCATGGAGCATTTTTCCATTTCTTTGTGTCTTCCTCAATTTCTTTCATGAGTACTTTATAATTTTCTGAGTTCAGATTCTTTGCCTCTTTGGTTAGGTTTATAATCTTAGGTATCTGATGGTTTTGGGTGCAATTGTAAATGGGATTGACTCCTTCATTTCTCTTTCTTCTGTCTTGCTGTTGGTGTAGAGAAATGCAACTGATTTCTGTGCATTGATTTTATATCCTGACACTTTACTGAATTCCTGTATGAGTTCTAGCAGATTTGGAGTGGAATCTTTGGGGTTTTCCACAGAAAGTATCATATCATCTGCAAAGAGTGATAGTTTGACTTCTTCCTTGCTGATTTGGATGGTTTTAAATTTTTGTTGTTGTTGTTGTCTGATAGCTGAAGCTAGGACTTCTAGTACTATGTTGAATAGCAGTGGTGATAATGGACATCCCTGCCATGTTCCAGACCTTAGTGGAAAAGCTCTCAGTTTTTCTCCATTGAGAATGATATTCATTGTGGGTTTTTCATAGATGGCTTTGATGATACTGAGATATGTACACTCTGTCTCTACACTTTGAAGAGTTTTGATCAGGAATGGGTGCTGTACTTTGTCGGATCCTTTTCCAGCATCTATTAAGAGTATCGTATGGTTATTGTTCTTTCTTTTATTAATGTATTGTATCAGATTGATTGATTTACAGATGTTGAACCAACAGTTGAAGCTCAGGAATAATTTCTACTTGATCGTGGTAAATAATCCTTTTAATGTACTGTTGGATCCTATTGGCTAATATTTTGGTGAGAATTTTCACATCTATGTTCATTAAGGATATTGGTCTGTAATTCTCCTTTTTTGTGGGGTTTTTGCCTGGTTTGGGGATCAAGGTAATGCTGGCCTCATAAAATGAGGAAGTTTTGGACATTTTCCTTCCATTTCTACTTTTTGGAACAGTTTGAGGAGAATACTAATTAATTCTTTTTTAAATGTTTGGTAGAATTCCCATGGGAAGCCGTCTGGCCCTGGGCTCTTGTTTGTTGGGAGATTTTTGATGACTGCTTCAATCTCCTTACTGGTTATGGGGCTGTTCAGGTTTTCTATTTCTTGCTGATTCAGTTGTGGTAGTTTATATGTCTAGGAATGCATCAATTTCTTTCAGATTGTCAAATTTGCTTGTGTATAGTTGCTCATAATATGTTCTTAAATTGTTCATGTTTCTTTGGTGTAGGTTGTGATCTCTCCTCTTCCATTCATGATTTTATTTATTTGGGCCCTTTCTCTTTTCTTTTTGATAAGTCTGGCCAGGGGTTTATCAATGTTATTAATTCTTTCAAAGAACCAGATCCTAGTTTTTGTTGATTTGTTCCATCGTTTTTTTGTTTTCTATTTCATTGATTTCTGCTCTGATCTTTATGATTTCTCTTCTCCTGCTGGGTTTAGGCTTTCTTTGTTGTTCTTTCTCCAGCTTCTTTAGGCAGAGGGTTAGGTTGTGTATTTGAGACCTTCTTATTTCTTGGGAAAGGCTTGTATTGCTGTATATTTTCTTATCAGGACTACCTTGGCTGTGTCCCACAGAATTTGAACTGTTGTGTTTTCATTATCATTTGTTTCCATGAGTTTTTTTAATTCTTCTTTAATTTCCTGGTTGACCCCTTCATTCTTTAAAAGAATGCTCTTTAGCCTGCATGTATTAGGGTTCTTTCTAAATTTCCTCTTGTGATTGAGTTCTAGCTTCAGAGCATTGTGGTCTGAAAATATGCAGGGAATGTTCCCAGTCTTTTGATACCAGTTGAGACCTGATTTGTGACCCAGGATGTGATCTATTCTGGAGAATGTTCCATGAGCACTAGAGAAGAATGTGTCTTCTGTTGCTCTGGGATGGAATGTTCTGAAACTATCTGTGATGTCCATCTGGTCCAGTGTGTCATTTAAGGCCTTTATTTCCTTGTTGATCTTTTGCTTGGTAGATCTGTCCATTTCAGTGAGGGGGGTGTTAAAGTCCCCTATTATTATTGTATTATTGTCAATTTGTTTCTTTGATTTTGTTATAAATTGGTTTATATAGTTGGCTGCTCCATGTTAGGGGCATAGATATTTAAAATTGTTAGATCTTCTTGCTGACAGACCCTTTAAGTATAATATAGTGACCTTCCTAATCTCTTATTATAGTCTTTAGCTTAAAATCTAGTTGATCTGGTATAAGGATCACTACCCCAGCTTTCTTTTGATGTCCAGCATGATAAATTGTTTTCCATTCCCTCACTTTAAATCTGGAGGTGTCTTTGGGTCTAAAATGTTTCTTATAGATAGCATATTGATGGGTTTTGTTTTGTTTTTTTTCCATTCTGATATGGTATGTATTTTGATTAGGGCATTTAGCCCATTTATATTCAGGGTAACTATTGAAAGATATGTAGTTACTGCCATTGTATTGCCTCTAAGGTGACTCTTACTGTATATTGTCTCTGTTCCTTTTTGGTATACTACGTTATGGCTCTCTCTTTGCTTAGAGGACCCCTTTCAATATTTCCTGTAGGGCTGGTTTGGTATTTAAAAATTCTCCTAGGGGTGCCTGTGTGGCTCAGTGGGTTAAAGCCTCTGCCTTCAGCTCAGGTCATGATCGTGGGTCCTGGGATCAAGACCCACATCAGGCTCTCTGCTCAGCAGGGAGCCTGCTTTCCCCTCTCTCTCTGCCTGCCTCTCTTCCTATTTGTGATCTCTCTCCCTCTCTGTCAAATAAATAAATAAAGTATTTTAAAAAAAGAATTAAAAAAAATAAAATAAAAATTTTTCTAGTTTTTGTTTGTCCTGGAAGCTTTTGATCTCTCATTCTATTTTCAGTGATAGCCTCACTGGATATAGTATTCTTGGCTGCATGTTTTTTTTTTTTTTTCGTTTAGTTTTCTGAATATATCATTGCCAGTTTTCTGGCCTGCAGGTCCTTGTGGATAAATCTGCTGCCAATCTAAAATTTTTACCATTGTATGGTACAGACTTCTTGTCCTGGGCTACTTTCAGGATTTTCTCTTTGTCTTTAAGACTTGTAAATTTTATTATTAGATGACAGGGTGTGGACCTATTCTTATTGATTTTGAGGGGAGTTCTCTACACCTCTTGGATTTTGCTTGTTCCCTTTGCCATATTAGGGAAATTCTCTACAATAATTCTCTCCAATATACCTTCTGCTCCCCTCTCTCTTTCTTCTTCTTCTGGAATCCCAATTATTCTAATATTGTTTCATCTTATGGTATCACTTATCTCTCAAATTCTCCCTTTGTGGTCCAGTGGTTGTTTGTCTCTCTTTTTCTCAGCTTCTTTATTCTATGTCATTTGGTCTTCTATATCACTAATTCTCTCTTTTGCACATTTATCCTAGCAGTAAGAGCTTCCATTTTTTATTGCACCTTATTAATAGCTTTTTAAATTTCAGCTTGGTTAGATTTTAGTTCTTTTATTTCTCCAGAAAGGGCTTTTATTTCTCCAGACAGGGCTTCTCTAATATTCCCATGCCTTTTTCGAGCCCAGCAGCCACCTTGAGAATCATCATTCTAAACTCTAAATCTGATATATTACCAATGTCTATATTGATTAGTTCCCTAGCTTCTTTGGTATTGCCTCTTGGTTTTTTGTTTGTTTGTTTGTTTTGTTTTTGTTTTTTGGTGAGTTTTTCCATCTTATAATTTTATCCAGATAAGAATATATGAAGGAGAGAATAAGATACTAAAATGGTGGCAAAGACTCCAGGAAAATGTACTTTAACCAAATCAGAAGAGACCCCAAATCATGGGGGGAAGAAAGGGGGTAAAAAGAAGTTTAGTTAAAAAAAAAAATTTAAAAAAAAGAGAAAAAGTAAAGAAAAAAAAAGAAAAAATATATATATATTAGACTGGTGAATGGAAAGAGTCACCCACTTAAATTTGGGAGTATTCTGGTCTCTTAGAAGGAACTATCTCTCAAAACTTTAAAGAATGAAAAACTTATATATATATATTATATATTCTTATATATATTGTATATATATATAAAATATGTGTGTATACATATATAATATATATTATATATAATATATATAAAAGTATATCCTTACCTTCATATTATTTACCCTTATTTTGTGTATATATTAAAAATATGTGTGTATACATATATATATGTATACTATGACTATAAAGATGAAAATTTTTAAAAAAATTCTAAAAAAGGGGTTGTTAAGATAAGTTGGTTGGAAGAATGGAGAAAAGAAAAGTGGAGAGAATTTGCTCAGGCTGGAAACTAGAACAAATCCCTCTTCTAGATTTAGGGTACATTTTGACCTATTAGAAGAAATTGTATCCCAAATTTTTTAGAAGAAAAATCCCTATGTGTATACAAAAAATAAAGTTAGATACAATGAAGGATAAAATATGCCTATAATAATGAATGTTCAAAAGTATTTTTTTAATGAAAGGTATTAAGACAAACTAGTTAAAAAATGTTACAAGAGGAAAGAGTAAAAGTTAAAAAATTAGCATAAGATAAAAATAAAATTTAAAAAATTAATTAACTTTGCAAGACTAAAGAATCATTGGGAGAAAGCCATGAATTCCATGCTTTGCTTTCCCTCCTTTGGAATTCTGCTGTTCTCCTTGGTAAGCGAACTTGGTCTTAGCTGGACTTCTTGCTGATCATTCGGGGGAGGGGCCTGTTGAAGTGATTCTCAAGTGTCTTTGCCTGAGGCAGAATTGCACCGCCCTTACCAGGGGCCGGGCTAAGTAATCTGCTTGGGTTTGCTTTAGGGAGCTTTTGTTCCCTGAATGCTTTCTGTAGAGTTCTGGAGGATAGGAATGAAAATGGTGGCCTCCCAACATCTGGTCTGGAGGAGCTGAGAGCTTGGGGCCCCACTCAGTGTGCCCTCGGAGAAAAGGTCTCAAACACTCCCTTCTCCCTGGCCTCCAGCCATTCTCCAAACTCACCCAGCCTCTGTCCAAGTGTCTCTGTCTCTGGCACACAGCCCTGCCTGGAGTTTCCAAACCCAGCAGATCCCTGTGCTCTTCCAGGGGGGATTTCCCTGGATCTTGTGGGGTCCCTGCTCAAAGATCAGTGGTCTGACTGTGCCACTCATCACAAGTAACCCCGTTTTGAGAGCTCACTCCTCCGCTCTGTCTCTGTAGCTCGTTTCCCCACTCTGATACCTGTGAGCTCTGTGACAGTCAGACACCCCCCGATCTTCTGTGACCCCGTGGGACCTGAGACCACGCTGTCCCTGCATGGGTTTTACTCCAGCTTAGCCTCTGGAGCAATGTCCCTCAGTGGAGTAGACTTTTAAACGTTCTGATTTTTTTGCTCCATTGCTCCCCCACTTGCAGGGACCCGGCCACTCCCCCCACGGTCTATTTTACCATCACTTTGGATTCACTTCTCCACAGGTCCTACCTTTCAGAAAGTGGTCAAAATTCTGTTTCTAGAATTGCTACTCTTCTTCTCTTTGATCTGCTATTGGATTTGTAGGTGGTCAGAAAGGTTTGATAAATGATCTAGCAAATCTCCTGCTATCTGATGTCATCTCAGCCTGCTACTCCTCCACCATCTTACTGGGGACTCTATTCAAAGTTATTTACAATGTAAAATTAAAGGTGTAAAGTAAAAAACTTTCTTTCTCTTAATTATTTACTACCAGGACATTGTTTTAGCATTTCTTGGAAATATAAAAGGCTCTTTTTAAAAAATTCTTTTATTGTTTCAGTGTTCCAAGATTCATTGTTTATGCACCACACCCAGTGCTCCATGCAATATGTGCCCCCCTTAATACCCTCCACCAGGCTCACCCAACACTCCACCCCCTCTATTCAAAAACCCTCCATTTGTTTCTCAGAGTCCATAGTCTCTCTTGCTTCATCTTCCCCTCCAATTTACCCCAATTCACTTTTCCTTTCCTTCTCCTAATATCCTCCATGTTATTCCTTATGCTCCACAAGTAAGTGAAACCATATGATAATTGACTCTCTCTGCTTGACTTATTTCACTCAGCATAATCTCCTCTAGTTCCATCCATGTTGATACAAAAGTTGGATATTCATCCTTTCTGATGGAGGCATAATACTCCATTGTATATATAGACCATATTTCTGCATCCATTCATCTATTGAAGAGCATCTTGGCTCTTTCCACAGGTTAGCAATTGTGGCCATTGCTGGTATGAACATTGGGGTACAGATGGCCCATCTTTTCACTACATCTGTATCTTTGGGGTTAATACGAAGTAGTGCAATAGCAGGGTCATAGGGTAGCTCTATGTTTAGTTTCTTAAGGAATCTACACACTGTTATCCAAAGTGGCTGCATGAACTTGCATTCCCACCAACAGTGTAAGAGGGTTCCCCTTTCTCCACATCCTCTCCAACACTTGTTGTTTATTGTCCTGATAATATTGGCCATTCTAACTTGTGTAAGGTGGTATCTCAACATGGTTTTGATTTGAATCTCCCTGATAGCTAATGATGATAAACATTTTTCATGTGCCTGTTAGCCATTTGTATGTCTTCTTTGGAGAGGTGTCTGTTCATGTCTTCTGCCCATGTTTTGACATGATTATCTGTTTTTTGGGTGTTGAGTTAGAGGAGTTCTTTATAGATCTTGGATATCAGCCCTTTGTCTGTAGTGTCATTTGGGAATATCTTCTCCCATTCCTTTGGGTGCCTCTTTGTTTTGTTGACTGTTTCCTTTGCTGTGCAGAAACTTTTGATCTTGATGAAGTTCCAAAAGTTTATTTTTGCTTTTGTTTCCTTTGCCTTTGGAGACATGTCTTGAAAGAAGTTGCTGTGGCTGATGTTGAAGAGGTTACTGCCTATGTTCTCCTCTAGGATTTTGATAGATTTCTGCCTCATGTTGAGGTCTTTCATCCATTTCTAGTTTATCTTTGTGAATGGTGTAAGAGAATTTGAATTCTCTTTGATTTCTTCTTTGCCAATTTGAGTACCTTTTATTTCTTGTTGTTGTCTGATTGCTGTTGCTAGGACTTCTAATAGTATGTTGAACAACAGTAGCAAAAGTGGGCATCCTTGTCATGATCTCAATGGGAAGGCTGTCAACTTCCCATTTCCCAAGAGCTAAAAGGCTCTTAAAGCTTTGTTCTACTAGTTGTCTTTTCTATATTATATAAAAAATCAATTTCAATATGTCAAAGATATTAGTGAGTCAAATATGCATGTAAATTAAATAAAATTGGACAGCTAGTATGTGTAAAGTAATTAATGATGGCTAATATTTGAGCTATAATGACTTTTTAAATGATTGGCATAGTTGCAGTATAATTAGCTGAAATTACTTTAATAAAACCAGTAATTGGTTTTGAAACAAGGGCAGTATATTTAAAAATTCTACATGGCATTTTATATATGTACTCTTGTTACATTAAAAACAAGACCTTCCCAAAAAGATCTTGCATATTTATATATATATATAGATAGATAGATATGTCACACACACACACACACACACACACTTATACAGAGATATGCAAACCATCAAGAATGAATTCTTGAGATACCTCTGGTGCACAGAGACAGGACCAGTGGGCAGAAAGCTCTGTATTGGGGTCATCAGGATTGGCTGACCATATACTTTAAAGTTGGGAGGGAGTTAGGGATAGGATAAGTCTCTAAGGGGTTTGAAAGCAAGGTTTCCAGGACCTTGAGGCTCCAGGTGTTGTTAGGAAAAAGTCATTGACTGCTGTCCAGTAAAAACCCTTCAAATGTGTATCAGAGGGTCAAGGGTCATATGCTTGGAAGGTGATTGCTAACATGTATCTTGGGGGATAGAAACAAAGGAAGTTTTCAAAGGAATTTTTATATGTTAAAGGAGACTTACAGGATCCTGGAGGTTGGGATAATGCTAAAGTAAGATTGCCTTTTTCCCTTAGCCAAGTATCAACATAGAGGCAGTGGAGTTCCTATAGGAAAATCACTTTGCCTGTCTGAAGGACTCATCAGTGGGCTATAAGTTGTAAGGAAATGTAAACTTTTTTGCCTTTTTTCTCCACATCAGTCTCTATGTAAGAAGAATTGAATTTTCTTTCAGGATGGGAAGTTTTTACTTTAAACTGGTAATTGTACATTTACTTCTTGAGAAATTTAAATACAAAAGAGAAATATAAATACTTTTTTTTTTTTTGCATGATTTAGTACATGCAAGTGTCCTATTATTTCCTCACTCTGATAATCTAACATTTACTATTTGTATTGTGCATATGGCAGCAACTAAGGCCCTGGCCATGCTGGCTTTTTGTACATAAATACAGCCAGACTCAAGGTCAGAGTGGTAGTGAAAGCATAGTAGCCAAGAATACAGTTCTTCCTGCATGAGAGGGAGATAGTTAAACTGATCACCCAAGGGTACTTCTCCTAGCCCTTGCTTATATACCTTATAAAGTATAAAATCATTATAAAATTATTTTAGGTGTGAAAAAAAAATGTTCAGGAGAGTTAACCTCACTGGTCTCCAGAAATTGGAAGCTTGGGCAGGATTATAGGTCCCAAACGGAATTGCTGCACCATGTTTACTGAAGTTAGTTTCTCTGAGAGACACAAGGCTGGACACAGAATGCTGGCAAAGATACTGTTCTTGGAAAGCTCACAGTAGAAACTAAAGAATATGCAAATATATTTTTCCCATACCTCCCAGTAATGAGAATTTGAGTATTCAAATTAGAGCTCAAAGAAATACAAAACGGAACTAAAGTATAAGAGCACAGAATGAGAATATGAAACCCTGAAAGTGGTGATGAGGCCAAATTGAGCCAGGGGAGTAAAATGCATTTAGGAAATAGAGTAAGAGAAAGCAATAACAGCCTAGGTCTGTTTTATTTATAAGAAATTCAGTTGGGGTGCCTGACTGGGTCAGTTGGTAGAGCCTGAACCTCTTGATCTTGGGGTCATGAGTTCAAGCCCATGTTGGGCCTAGACCTTACTTACTTACTACTACTACTACTATTGCTACCACTACTAATAATAATAAAAAGAAAAGAAATTGAGTTGAAGTTTTTGTAAATGTTCTTGGGTTCTTCAGTCATAGGAAAGGAATTACATCTTCATTTGTTTGCATGGATATATTTTGCATACTAAAAATGTATGTGTGTATCCTTCACAATAAAGTATCTATCATAATCAAATAGGATAGTGAATGTGTAAATATATGAAAGTGAAAACTGCAAGTTACATATGTATAAACACAGTACACACACACACACACATACATATTTATAAACAAAGGTGTCTAATCCTGATTTATAAGTTTCTAATATTAGGATGCAATTCTAAAGTATGCTTTAGTGTATCCAAACTATATATGATGAAAGTATGAAGTATAAAAGGACAAATTGTTAAAAGAAGCATGGATAAAGAAATCACTCTATCAGTTAATCATTTATACAAAAAAAAAAAAAAAGAAGAAAGAAAGAAACATATGTCTCTAAAAGGAACTCAGAGTAAAATCTTCCAGCCTGGCCATTTTTTATTTAAGACATTTAGGAGAAAATTTTCATGTTCAAATAGTTGAAACAATTTATTCATCTTTTGCAGGATAGACAAAGTGAATCTGTCACCTAGATCAGCCTCAAATAGATATTTATACTAGAATCTATCATTAATGTGAGAATATTCAATAAAATATTCCATTTGCTGTTAGCTGAAGATAGATCTTACATTCATATATCCTTTGTTAAAAATGTATATCTTAGAAAATATATATCATATAGCTGCTCAGTAAGCAAAAGTAAACTAATTGGAAATTAAAATATGTATGTTGGTTAGCAAACAAATTTGTGGGCGGTATTAAGTATAACTTTTTCCACTAAAAATTTAATATAGTTATTTTCATGAATTCATTGCCTGTTGGAATATCTATATTCTGATGGCTATGGATTTATCATGCTCATATCAGTTTTCTGCCTTTAGTAAAATACAACTTTACTGGTTCTATTAATGTTTATTACAAAATTTATATTTTATATTGTAATAACTAATTGGGTCACTCATTCAAAATTATTTACTTATTAATATACATATATTTTTTACAGATTTTATTTATTTGACAGAGACAGACATAGTGAGAGAGGGAACACAAACAGGGGGAGTGGGAGAGGAAGACGCACTCTTCCCACTGAGCAGGGAGCCCAATGCGGGGCTTGATCCCAGAAACCTGGGATCACGACCCATGCCAAAGACAGACACCCAATGACTGAGCCACCCAGGTTCTCCCAAAAATATTTATTTAGAGTCAAGTACATATAGGTACTGTACAATTAACAGAAATATAGATAGTCAAGTACATATAGGTACTGTACAATTAACAGAAATATAGATAGTCCCTGCTTCTGCTCTCTTCCTATTTTATCTGGAATAAAACTCAGGAGCTTCCAATTTCTTTAAAATGGCATGTAATTTTATAATGTCAGATTCATTATTTTTAGGTTAAAAATTTTACTATTTATACAAATTTATGATTTTGCAGAACATTTGAAAATTAGGAGTGATTATAAAATTGAGACCATGAAAATACAACCAAGAAGCCTCTGAGATATGCTGTACTAAAGGATGTTGATCTCTGGGATTAAGAGACAAAGTTGTTCTATGATTTAATACAATATTGGCAAGGTAAACTAGCTAATAAGATACACTTTATATTTCTCCTAAGCAGTAGGCAAAAGGAGAGCAAAGATTTATTAATATTGTCGAGGAGGAAGACTTTCTTCTGCTATATGGTCCTTCTAGCTGGATTTAGATTCAAATCAGTAAGAGACAGGTTAATAGGAAAAAAACCGGTTTAATAGGTATACATATGAGGAATCCATACAAACGTGAAATTTCAAACACTGAGGCAAAATGAAGCTTCCCTGAGCCAAGGAAAGGGGCAAGACATGAGGATACAAAGGAGAGAAGGGTCCTTAGGAAGATAGGGAAAGGAGATACATGGAAAAACAAAATTGTTCTATTATGCAGATGATTCCTTTAGTAAAGGGGGCCTCTATTAATAGCTCTCTTCTTGTCGTAGACTGTCTTTATAAATGTAGGCAGTTATGAGAGAGGCAGAGCATTTTATTACTTTTAACTTGAAATAATCTTTGTGCCAAAGTGGCACATTTTGGAATGTCTTGTCCTGTACTCTTTCAGTATCCTCTTTTTTGGTGTGAGTAATATAAAAAACAAAACAAAACAAAACAAAAACTGAGGGTTTGTTGGAAGAGGTATCTCTGAGAATGAGAAAGTATTTCATTGAGCAGAGATCACAGAAAATATGAAATAACATTCATTAAGTATTATTGAGTGTTAGGAAATGGTCTAAAATATTTACACATATATATCAATAAATTCTAGAACATCTCTATGATTTAGGTGTTATTATCCTTCCACTTCACCAATATGAAAATTGAGGCACAGAGTACCTTGTCCAAAATCACACAGAATTCAAGTCAGAGCCAGGACTTAAATCAATGTTCCAGCTATCAAGTTTTTCTCTTCATACAACTCTGTAATAACCCTTAGATTTGAATTTGCTTCTCAGATCCCAGAAGGACTGCAAGAGAGAACATTCTCAGCATATTGCCTTACAGGCACACAGTCAATAAATAGTTGAATCATGCATCATACAAAAATTAGTCTAGCTGACCTCTAAAGTTCCTTCCAGTCTCAGCATTAGATGATTCTATGAATGTTAAATTAATGTATTTCACTAGGCTGCTGGGCCGAGAGCCAAGTAACACTGAGGAGTTGCAATGTGGAAGAGGTCAGTAAGTGCTTGCTCTGTTGAGAGCAGAATGTGTTTGAGAGGATCCCTCTCCAAGCAGGAAAGTCCAAGGACTGGGACCTGCACCCACAATCATGTACCTGTCAGTGGAACCCATGTAACCAAAGGGTACCATTTACAGCTCTGCTTGTAGTCTCTGCTTCTGAATCTAGTTTTTCAAGCTCACTGCCTTAGTGGGTGAACAAAAGAATATTTCTCTTCCCTTTAGCTAACTAATTTGTCCCTATCTCAAGCTCTATGAGAGACTAAATTACTGAAATTTCTAAGTTTAGAATTTATGGCCGGGTCTGCTTATTCTAAAGGGATTTTTGAACAATGCTGGGACCCATTGCTAAATATAAGACATGGATTCATCTTACAGATTTATAGTAGACACCTATATTTGGGTAATAGGATGACATATATCAATATTATTGTGAGAATAACTGTCATTATTTAAAACCATATGTATCTGTATTTCTCTATATATGTGTCTCTTTATATCTAGAGATACAGAGATAGATACATCTGAGGAATAATGACGTTATAGGCATTCTGAACTTGAAGTACATCTGTGCTCATGACAAGCCCTCTGTAATGTAGAAAAGTTTGGGTGCTGATTTTATAAGAAAACAATAATAAGAATACTATAAAATAGTAAATATACACTTCTTGAAAATATGAAAAGAATTTTGAATGAATACAACAGTGCCTCTTAGCAACAACCTCTTTAGCAAATAATTCTAGACTTAGATAATACCTTATTGAATTTGGGGCACCTGGATGGCTCAGTTGCTCTTGGTTTTGGCTCAGGTCATGCTCTCAGAGTTCTGAAATGGAGCCCCGTGTTTGGCTCTGCACTCAGCAGGAAGTCTGCTTGAGATTCTCTCTCTCTCCTTATCACTTCCCCTCTACCCCCGCCAACTGCTTGCACTCTCTCTCACTCTCTAAAGTAAATAAATAAATCTTCAAAAAAAAATACCTTATTGAATTTGATAACCAGGATTTAGAATTTTTTTAAGTAAATGCTTTTATTAAAAGGTGATGAGTCAAATGAATCTGCTTTTGTCTAGTGATTCTAATAATTAAATTTAACTATTCCTCCCACCAAAATTCTCGGCATATGGTTCAAAAACTGCCTTCAGAATCAAACCAGAGAATCAGTAAAGAGCAGCCTGTCCTGGGCAAACAGTAGGAAGAAGTCTACCATTCTTGGTTTTCTGAAAGAGTCATGATGTTTCCTAAGTCTGTGTATTTGTTTCTGCTGCTCTCTGCATAGGTCACTTAATCTGGGTCACTCTTGAGTGTCTTTCTGAAACTGTGGTGAAGATCTTCTCCTATAGGAAGGTCTTCCTGAACTACCAGCAGCAATCATGTGTCCCTTCCTTCTGCCACTGGAACTAGACGTGTTCCTCTGTCATACCACTTAGCATAGTAGATTGCAAGAATTTATTTGCCCACCTGCCCAACTAAACTAGGATATCTTCAAGGATAGAGATCAAATCTTTTGTCTTTGAAGGATAGAAAAATGTTTCATAACTAAATTTAGTTATTGTTCTTTGATGTTAAAATTACAGTCCCTCTGTGTTAATCAGGCTACAGCCAATGTTGTCTCAGAGTAAAATATAAAAGAAAATTATAAAGTTGAGAAGAGTGTACTAAAGGACCTACCTACCTAAGATGATTGGGGAAGCACAAAAATTTCTTTGGCTGTTTATTCTTAACCTTCTGAAATTCTCTTTCTGCTGACGTTTAATTTAAAATGATTCACTTCATATTTCACTGCACAAAGGGATACTTGACCCAGTCTAAAGATATACCCCAGATCTGTAATTATTCCTCATGATGAAAATGTCAGTGTGATTGTGTCTGGTAATGATCAAGTATGTATATTTTATTCTCTCCCCAAATTATAGATCTGGTATTTTGCTAGCTATCTCCTTAAAACTCCATTTCTTTAAATTGAAAAGCTACAAATTTTTGTTATGTCATTTGAATTATGTTGAATAACTGGTCTGTATGGTTTAGTTTTATCTACTGTTTTACCTAATATAGAAAGAGCTTCCTTACGACTATGTGCTTCAGAGGTAAGCACAGATAAGCTGCTGCTCTTATTATACTGTAATCCTAAATTGCATGAAGCTCATTAGTGTCTCAGTAATTTCCTTTTTATTAAATCATTATTTGACAAATTTTTCAGATATACTGAATCCATAACCAATAAAGTAATATTTGCTGGTGACTTCATCTTGTTGCTACACTCTCGAGTTACCTTTAAAAACTGCAATTTTTGGAAGGGTCAGTACTGTAATAATAATCCTTGCAAGTCTTTTGAGCAGGCACAGACCAGTATTCAAATGTGCTGATGATAAAACGTCACCTTGTGTGTTTTTCCCCTGAAACTCACTGTAAAAGACACATCTATTGCTTGCATCACATTCTTCTAGCCCATGTCTGATTTCAGCCTCCATTGTGATGAGAAATGTCACGTAAGTCAGACTCATCATGGGCTGCTATTGCCCAAATTAAGCACATTGGATCTTTTAGCATTCTACCCTTGCAAAACCAGCTTGATTTAGCCACAGGAGCACCCATAAATAAAAGTGAGATAGTGGATTGCCCTGGAAGACGATCCTCAAACAGTGGAGGAAAAGCGGTTTTTGGTTAAGGACTCTATCTTCTCTTATTTGAGATAGATCATTCTCCCTCTTCAGGTGTCCAAGTCTGTGCCCATCTCTGGAGTCTTAAGTCATTGCCCTCGATAAACACTCCCTTATTTTGGACTTTTCCCTTTCTCTTCTGATACATCTCATTTTCTCACTCTTGTACCTCAGTCCTTACTTCAGGATCTATTTTAAGGGAACCTAAACTAAGATCATGGCTCCATTGGTGCAATACAAGATAGTCTTGTTCAAAATCCACCATTAGGTGGCAATGCTAAGTGATTAGTGGGAGATGACACTCCTCTAATTCTTGCCAAACACTCCTCCCTGCTGTGTACTTCACAACTTGGTTAGTTCCATGGCATACATATTGAAACAGAAGTAAAGCCGTTCATGTAGAAAACGCTTGGCCCTGCCTGCAAAATTAGGAGCCAAACATTTAAATTCTTCAAGCAAAATAAAAGTGATAACACCTACACTAAAACATATGCATCTGATTTCAGTCCGCTTCTAGCCATGAACAAGTGTGTCGGTCTCGAGTTCTTTTCTTAACCCTAGAAAAATTCAGAGACAATTGATATGAGAAATATTTAGTCCTGAAAAGACTTACTAATTGTCTCCAGTCCCAGAAATCTAATTTTGTAAATGTCAGATTCATTATTTATCCTGAATTCATTCTCCTGAGATTGGAGAATCTGAAAGTACATACTTCAAATCCATTTTTGGTACCTCTTAGAAATAGGTTCTATAAACCATGAGTTGGTATAACTAATTTTATCCCTGGGATTCATAAAAAAAAAAAAAAAAAAATTAGAAAATCAAGTGACCACATAGAAACCATGAATTCATCTTTTATATAACTGCTATGAAAGATAGGATCTTTCTTATTACTCAATAGTCCTGATGTGAACATCTACAAGAAAAATTAGAACTTAGTGTGGATAAAAAATTTGATCAAGTGTGTTGATAAACTGGCAACTTTTCATTCATAAATGAAGTTTTAGTATACTTTTTCTTTTTTTTTTTTCTCTTTTTGTATTTCTCTTGCCAAAAACCAACCTCTGTGCTTGGGAGTCAAGATATAATGTGAAGACAGACTTGGGATAAAGGGGAACAATAGCTTTCTTGCTTTGCTGAGCAAAGGAGGCTGCAGCAGGGGATGGTCTTCAGAACCTGCAAGCCTGCTGGGAGGAAGGAAGGGGCTGGGAGTTTCATAGGGAAATACAGGGTCCTAGCTGATTTGGGTAGGAATTGTGTACTTGCCGCCATCCTCCTTAGTTGTTCTCAGGGTGGTACCAGGTTCCTGAAACAAAAGGCTAAGAAGAGAGAACGGGAGGTTTGAGGAAGAGGGAAAAGGTTACCTTAAAATCAAGCTTCACTGAAGCATTAGCGTAGCCATTTTTATTTTTGTTCAATTTTGTGCTTTTAAGCAGTTTCATTTCCTAACAGGCAGCACAGAAATAAATTTTTACCCTACTGATTGTTTTCTTTAGATTACATGTTTGGTTTAAATGCATACTACTCATGAGGCAGAACTGTTTTCTTTGTTTTAATGGTGCTCTTTTTAATGTCACATTAAACAATTATTGGAATAATAGGTAGTCAGGAGAAGAACAAAAATGTGTTCAAGTTTATCCTTCTATTTCATTAGAAAAACATAAGCTCTGAAGAGTGCGTCTTTGTTTTTTCTTACATTTACATTTACATTTAGAAAACCCAGTTTGCTAAGGATATAATGAATTTGAACCTCCCTCATTGGAATTACATTTAGAAAAATCAGCAAATGTGTTCCCTCCCTGTGCACCATTTTGCACATGATTGTAATAAAATAGGAAGTGCTGAGAGTGATTGTAAATTCCAGTCCAAAGTTTAGAAAGCGTTTGGGGCACGTGACTGGCTCAGTGGGTGGAACATGTGACTCTTGATTTCTGGGTTGTGAGTTTGAGTCCCATGCTGAGTATAGAGATTACTTTACTTAAATAAAATCTTAAATAAACGAAGGAAGGAAGTAAGTTTGGAAAGTGTCTTAAATGTCTTTCATATAAATCAAGTGATGAAATACCAAAATCTAGCCTTATGAGTTTTTTTTCCTGCTAATCCAAGTAGTAATTTCTTTTATCCCTCTTCTATTTTATCAGATTCTTAGGGAAAATATAAAATCTAAAGCAACATGGTCTGTCCTACTCTCTTTCATCTAATGACCCTGTTTAGGTTCCTAACATTCTGAGAGAATACAAAATGACTTCTCATGGTGATAGGATTCATGATAACAATATTGGATATGGCTTTTGATGTGTGTGGGGGGAAGCTTTGTAATTTTAAATGAAATCATCAATCCTACGGTAGCAAGACTGAAGAGCAAAGAACACTCATAAAAAAACAGTAATATCTTTGTTAATCTTCAGAATATTATTTCCAGACAGCCAAATGATGTATTTTTACTTTAACTCTGCTTTTATCCTTGTTGTTATAATGGATATAATATATGGGCCAATGGACCTCCATTTTCTACATATGAGAAAAATTTTGTTGCTGATTTAAGCGTACAAAAATGCATCTATGCTATTAGCTTGGTTCCCCCCCCCCCTTAAGAGTTTGGTAAGTGAAAGAAGTATAAAGGAGGAGGAAAAAAACTTTCAAAATAAATGTTTCACACACTGCATGAGTCAGAAAGTAAAACAAGAATATGATAATAGCTTATAAGGAGGGTTTCAGTTGTTTGCCTTAGCTGTTCTTTAGAAATTCCATTTCTCCTCAAAATCTTGGAGTCACCACAGAATTCTTGGCTATGTAGATCACCTGCTAGCTTCCTCATGCCATTCTCTGATGTGCTTTGGTGTAACCCTATCAGCTGTGGATGCAAAAAAGTAGTAACAATGCTAACAAGTCTCTGTCATCACAATTTAGACCCAAATACAATCATGGCTGTTACCTGTTCTGCTGCTGAATGTTTAAGACCAGGGGTGCTGACATAGGTACTGCTGCCCCCAAGTTGTCCACAGGCATTTCAGAGAAATGATCCATATGGTTCTTACTCTTATTGCATTTCTCTCACTCTGTGTTTCTAATACAAGTCCATAAGGACGGGGTCACAGATCCAAGGGGGAATTGATAACATTGTGCTCTATTAGAATCACACTCCGCTTCTGCTCATTCTTGTTGAACCACAGCCAATACAACATACCTCCTCCCACCACCTTCCTAAGATTTCTCTGGGGTGCTTCTCTGTTAGTTAAGTGAAAGTAAAATGATTTGTAAATGTGACAATGAAATCCACTGTTCTTCATCCTCTGATCCTCATAGATGGAAAACTTTGTAGTGCTCAGAGTGAACAAAACTTAGACTCAAAATGAGACGTTTTTCTTTTCTTTAATATCTTGTGTCACAGAAGACTGGAATTTAAGTGCATACTCTATGCGCTCGGTGATCATAAAACTGAATCGAATTTCCAGTAGAAAGAAGTCATTCACGTGCTTTAAAGTCTTTGTTCAGCTCTCTCAGGGTCTTACTCAGATTCCACTTCAGCATTTTTCTCAAGTTTTCTCTATGAAATTGTGAATTCCATGTGGGAACGAACTGTATCTTACTCACCACTGAATTCACAAAAGCCTCAGACAGTGCTTGATGCATGGTATATACAAAAGAAATATAAGTTGAGTAAATTTATGGCCATATCATAAAGGAGCTTCTGCTTGTATTTATAATGATCTATAACATGTTTTTTCAACCATGGCACTACTCAGACTGGGACAAGATTATTTTTTGTTGTGAAAGAATAGTAGGATAAAAGATGTATAGTAGCACTCCTGATTTCTACCTAATTGTCAAATGTCCCCTAGGAGACAAATCACCCTTACTTGAAAAACAGCAATGTGTACAAATATCTGCATCAACATCTCTGTTTTTCTACCTATGTATAATCCATGTACACAACCAGAATTCACAACTATTGTGATTTTTGCTAGTGTTGGTGTTATTTTACAGTCTTTATAATAAATTTATTCTCTTCCAATAATCTTCAATTTGGAAATTTTCTTAGAAAAGCCTTGATTGGGGCACCTGGGTGGCTCAGTGGGTTAAAGCCTCTGCCTTCAGCGCAGGTCATGATTCCAGGGTCCTGGAATCGAGTCTTGCATCAGGCTCTCCACTTGGCAGGGAGCCTGCTTCCTCCTCTCTCTCTGCCTGCCTCTCTGCCTATTTGTGATCTCTGTGAAATAAATAAATAAATAAATAAAATCTTAAAAAAAAAAAAAAAGAAAAGACATCTTAAAAAAGAAAGGAAAGAAAGAAAGAAAGAAACCAAAGCCCTGATGAAAACAAGTAGAATTGCATTCCTGTGTGGTATTCCAGGTCATAAATTACTATATTTTGGAAAGAACTCATTAAATTTCTTGGAATAATAGAATTAGAATTATTCTTCTATTAAAAATATCACCAATTATAAAATAGTAATGTAAGCAGGAGAGACTATTTTGTACACCTACATAGTCTGTAGTACAATCAATTAGTCTGTTCAATAATCAGATTATATCCCTATTAATCATTAAAATATTTAGTCTATATTGGATTCTGCCCCTGTCAGTCTTTAAATGAAAACTCTTTATTATAGGCTACCATCGCAAAAATTTCCCTAAATATGTAATTTTTAAATGGAGTGATTTCCTATATAGTATAATTTTAAGCTTAGAACAGCATGTAGTAAGGAAAAAACATTGGAAGATTAACAACTTGGATTACGATTCTTGCTCTTTCACTAGTTTTAAATTTAAACAATTAAACATTAGACCTCAACTCTGTTACAAGTAAAATGCAATGATGAAATGATTTACAAAGTACCTTTATTTTTGAATGCTTAAATTACATGAGCTGTAGAGTTCCATTTTTGAAGAGCTCTATAGATTCCCTTCTAGCAACGTAAGCAAAACTGGTGAAAAGAGTTTAAATCATGGAAAATATAGCTAAGAAGTGCCCCCCCCAGCCCCCACCCCCAACCCTGGAATTCAGAACATACCTTAAACACTGTGTTGGAAAACTACCCCATAAAGGAGATGGAATTTAAATGAATGAGAGTATGGAGCAATTTATGTACAGAGTATTTAAAAAAAAACAAAAGAGCCATCGGATGGCAGATAGTAGAACTTAACATTGAGTTCAAGATAATGAAGGAGAGTTTTGCTAAAACCACTACTATCATTCCAGGTGACTGTGTGCATTCCAAAGGCCACATCCACCAAAGAGCAACGTCAGAGACTCACACTGTTAGGGGTGGTAGTGGATAGACTTCACTGAAATAGTTCAGCCTGTCCAAAAAAAGTAAACAACAGTAAGCTCTAAATGGACTGAAATATTTGGTTTTGATAGAAAATTACAAGATAGGCAATAAGAAAGGGAAGTGTAATACATACACAGGAAAAATTACAGGTACCAGGAACTGCCTGAGAGAGGGTCCAGATGTCAGATTTAACAAAGACTTCAAAGGAACTGCCACAAATACATTCAAAGAACTAAAGGAAATTATCCTGAAGGAAGTTAAGAAGGGAATGATCGTCTCTGAACTTTAAGATTATCAGAAAGAGAAATTCTAAAACCCAGAAGGAAATACTTGTTGAAAAGGACAATAATTGAAATGAAAAATTCACTAGAGGAATTCAATAGTTCTGAACCGACAAAAGAATTAACTACGAAGACTGATTGCTAAAGATTATGCAGCCTGAAGAACAAAGAAGAAAAAAAAGAATCAAGACAAATGAACAGTGTGAGGGAAATGTGGAACATTATTAAGTGCACCAAAGTAGTTGCACAGTTAGTAATAATGTATCAGTATTGGCCCATCAATTTGAATTACATTGTAACAAATGTATTACACCAGTGTCGGATTTTAATAATGGGAAAGGTGTGGGATGAAGAAGACTAAGGGAGCACTTTGTACTTACTTTCTTTTTTTTTTTTATACATTTTATTTGTTAGAGAGAGCAAGAGCAGGGCAAGTGGCAAGCAGAGGGAGAGGGAGAAGCAGACTCTCCACTGAGCAGGGAGCCCTGTGCAAGGCTCGATATGGGGACGCTGAGATCATGACCTAAGCGAAAAGCAGATGATTAACCGACTGAGCCACCCAGGTGCCCCCACATTCTACTTTTTGTTCATTTTTTCTATAAACGTAAAACTACAGAAAACAAAGCCTATTACTTTTTTTTTAAATTATATTATTCAGGGGTGCCTGGGTGGCTCAGTTAGTTAAACTTCCCGCACTAGATCTCAGCTTAGGTTTTGATCCCAGGATCATGAATTGAAGCCTGGCGCTGGGCTTAGAGCAGGATGTGGAGCCAACTTTAAAAAATGACCTTATTCAAACAGGCTAAGCTACCTTCAACCTGAAATGTGGGACTGACTTGCGGTCCTGTGAAAAATTTGATCAATGTCAAGTCAAGCACACAGACACCCTGGGAGAAAAGAGGAGTTACTTAAAATGTTATTACTTTTGAAAGTAAATAAATTTAAATCCTTTTAAACTGGTATGCAGAGTTTTTAAGAAAGGAATATTAGAAATCACTAAATTCAATTTAATTTTTGAGCTTATTTTAAGCCCATCTGTCATGCTTTTATTTGCATTCAGAGAGACTCCGCACGCTAATGTAAAGATGGGCAGCTGCACTTGCACAACCGCGGCACAATGCCGATCGGCTGGGTTCTGCTAATATAGCTTAACATATATAATCAAGTCCGCAGATATTTCCCATTGTAGAGACATCTGATTTAGATCCAAATATAGATTTAAATGTGTTCCTGGTAATGCTGTTTAAAATACTGAAAAGTGAACATAAATAGATCCTACATTTCAAGTAACTATTTTCTTTCCAAGTAGAGATGATTCCATGCCTGCTCAACTGTTTAGAAAGCAGAGAAATGATAAAGAATCTATTGACAGTCTCTGTAAATTTTTCATGGAAGGAAACATCGCTCTAGGGCTAAGTGAAAAGATTTCCAAAATTCTGAGTCCATAGCTCTTTTTTTTTTTCCTTAAAGCAAGTAGCAAAATTTGTTCCTCAACAATTAAAAATGAGATGTGCAGCTAAACTGCTCTATGCTTACTTTAAGGTGAAAGTCTATCACAATATTTGAAAATAGAGAAAAAATATATTTAATATATATGAAAGACACTTTTGATGTGAAAATTGTACAGCATCAGAAATATGTCATGAAAGCCATGTTTGTAACTACATGGAATTGCAGTAAAAATCAATATTTAAGGGAACTAGCTTTTTAAATCTATACCACTATTTTGTTTTCTATTTGACAATATAATTTGTTTTCAGTTCCACTATTTTTTCACTTTCTTCCTCCGTCCACTTACCTTCCATAGCACGTTCAATGATCCACATTTTTTATTCCTGGCCTAATGATTTCAGAAACATGAATATGGACAGTATGAATACAGAACAATATGAAGTTCTGTATTCTTTGCATTTAGTGAATTCTACCTGTATCTACTATCATCTATGGGGAAGGAGAGGAGGGTGCTGGGAGGGAAAGGGGGAAGGAAAGAGGAAGATGGAGAGATTCACCTCATAAGGAATCACTGATTATATTGTGATGCAAAGATCTTTATTTCCACACACCTTTCTATGATGGTGGTTAAGAATTCATCTTGCTCTCAACATCCTTACCACTAAGCATTTTGAGTATTGTTTCTACAATAGCAGTATTCTCTACAATAGTGGAACCACATTAGGTACGGTTATGGTAGTAAATATCCTGTGAAAGAAGTTTTATCTGCTTATAAAAAGGTTTAAACTCAGGGCGCCTGGGTGGCTCAGTGGGTTAAAGCCTCTGCCTTCCGCTCGGGTCATGATCCCAGGGTCCTGGGATTGAGCCCCACATTGGGCTCTCTGTGCAGTGGGGAGCCTGCTTCCCTTCCTCTCTCTCTGCCTGCCTCTCTGCCTGCTTGTGATCTCTATCTGTCAAAAAAACAAATACAATCTTAAAAAAAAAATAAAAAAGGTTTAAACTGAAATACATCTCTGAAAAGACAATGCTGTGTGTTAGAGTCCTGGTCAGTGTATTTCAGACTGGCTTGTCACCCCTTACCACTCTCCCATAAAATATAGACAACATTCCTCTCTATGTGCTATTCCTTGGGAAGTTATTTTCCCATATTTTCATGAATGCTCAAAGACATGAACATTGGAAGTTTGTTATTAAGTTCACAGTTTTATTTGTGGTTATTATTGATAAAGACATTAAAAGTGTTATTTTGAGAAGATACAATTCAGCAAATGATATGGAAACATATAAACTAGATTACATGGGCCGATTAGCCTTTAATGAAGGCTAGCTTAACTGAATACGTTGTAATAACATTTCCTGATAGCCACATTTTGTAGTGTTAGGAAAGGGAGCAGCAATGAAAACAGAGCAAAACAGCCGATTCAAAGACACAGTAACCTTAGGAATATTTCTCCTATGGAAAAAAAAATTGGGCTCCTAGGCTGATTTCGACATCTTTTCTCTCCTCTTTTCAAAATTGTGTGATTAGGATCATGAACTGGGATTTTTTTTTTTTTTTAAGATTTTGTTTATTTATTTGACAGACAGAGATCACAAGTAGGCAGAGAGGCAGGCAGAGACAGAGGGAAGCAGGTTCCTTGCTGAGCAGAGAGCCCGATGCGGGGCTTGATCCCAGGACCCTGGGATCATGACCTGGGCCAAAGGCAGAAGCTTTAACCCACTGAGCCACCCAGGCGCCCAGTGAACTGGGATTTTAAATGTGATGCTACACATCTCATTTCTAATTTATCATCCTCAGTATTTATGATCACTTGCCTAATTTGATCTCATCCAAATAATAATCCTCCCCACTCAGAAAATCCAAAGCAAATCATTCTCATTCAGATAATTTTTTTCTCATTTAATTAAAAGATTATTTTCTGTTTTGAATTTACATATGGAATGAAAACACTGACAATACAAACCCAATTGTGTGAAAAATGAAAATAATCTGAGATCATACAGAGACTTTAAGAAGAGGTATTAGAGTCAGATTTATCTGAGGTTTCAATCTCTGTTTTCCTATTTGTCCACAAGGAAAACTGCAGATCAGAAAACATGCAGGTATGGGAAATCATTCCCAACATAAGGCTCCCATGAATAGGTGTGCGACAGTTACATCTCTGAGGAAGAGAGTCTCGAGATGATTGGCTTTAATAAATGGAAATTTCAGACTGTTTTACAATGAAATGTCGTCATTTTTGTGTGTTGAGCTCCTTCATTTAGGCCAGTCTTTTGGATCATTACAGTCATGCTGGGAAAAGTGCAGTGAGATTGCAGGGACTTGATTCATTTAACATTTTTATGGATTGCTCCAACAATTCTGGATCATTTCACCATGTAAAGAGATGTAAACAGATTTGTTTTTAGGAGAACCTAGCAAAAGGATTTTGATGTAGATGAGTAATTATCTTTTAAAGCCTGAAAGCAAAGTAAGAGATGTCAAAGGAGAAAACCTGCTGTTACTTAGATCCACCTTAGGTTTCAAAAGCCAAATGTGTAATTGATGGTTAGTATAGAAAGGGACAAAAAGATCAAGTTGATAACTCACTGTTGGAAGCCCAGACTTTGTAAATGGCTCTTTAATTTTTTTCATGCTTAAAAAAAATTTTTTTTTTGGCAGTTTGGACCAACTGTCAAACACAAAAATTATGAAAATTATTTTTTACTCCAATTTTAAACAAGTAGATCTAAATCTGTTTTAAGCCATGTCACAGATATTATCTAGCAAATCTAAAAAATTAGTTCTAATAAAAAAGATGAATTAGTTATAGTTTAAACAAAATGTGGTTATATGCTAGCATGTCTATTTACATATTTGTGTGTGGGTGTGTTTTTATCTGTGTATGTTTATGTATTACCTCCCCCTAAGCCAGGCTGGGATCTCAGGATTGTGTGTGGAATGCATTCAGCTCAATCACCTCTCAGCAGGGGACTGATGGTTTGCTTAGGTAACACTGTAATGTTTTAGCAAGAATTTTGAAACAGTTTTCCTTGTTAAACCTCTAAATGTCGTCAGTTTTTGTTGTCATGGTGCTAGTGGCATTTTTGTTCTTTGGCACAAATACATAGGCAACTTATTTAGTGGCTATTTCCCTTCGGATAATTTGCTTTTTGTTCGATTGTTTTCATTTTCCTTCTTGGATGGCTCCTGTACAACCTTTGAAATGAAGTGTTTTAGAATCCATCCTCTGTGATGACCAAGTTTTTTTTAAAATTAGTAGGAGTTTTAATGAACCCTCACGCCTTTCCCTTCTCCCTCCCACGAAAAAGCTCAGCTACAAATAGAGCACACATTCTTTTCTTTGATAGCTCCATACATATCTTATCTACATCATTCTTTTGTTGGATTACTTTGGACAAAATTAGTTTTATAATTGAAATTTATGTTGTAGACTTTTTTTTTTTTAATTTCTGCTTTTCTCTGATGGGCAGAGTCAAATAAAAAGATTCCATCGGTGAATCCATCATGGAGTTACAGAACAGAGAAGAGTTTTAAGTCTGGGAAATAGTGACAAAAGCCACAATGATTCTGCTTTTATGAAGAAATTCTTCCCTTAGTTGCTGCTAGTATAATAGAAAGTGACTTTTTTTTCTTTTTCTTTTTCTTTTTTGGAATAGGAGTCTCTTCTCTTTAAAATCTTTTTTGAGGAATTTGGCCTCTATCATTAGTTTCTGGCTCTTCGATTACTTTCAGGCACTCAAGTAAAAGAGATTTCCAGCACCAACATAGACAAAAATGAAACATTCTGAAATTGGAGTTTTTAGACATGAAATGTGAAAGCTGAGAATCCCTCTAAAGGGAAAAGTGAATAAAAAAGAGAATGAGCAAAGAAGACATTCCATTAAATTTACTTTATTTGTAACCAGATCATTTGATTTTAATTTGTGTGCTTTATGAGAAATTAGCTTTTGTGGTTGGAGCTATGAGAACATACACAAGATGTAGTTAAAATTGCCATCCTCTTTGCGTGCCAACTTCTTTCCAAATCCATTTGGGCAAATATATATCTGTCTTATTCCTTAAAAAATATAGAGCATTAGGCTTTATATTTTCTGAGAGAGCTATGCTCTTTGGCCCGTCAACTATGATGACACAGTACTCTCTTCATCATATGTGACCTAAAATATTTTCCTTATCCTTTTTTAGAATTTTATTTTGTCTACAGGAGATAATATACACATGGCAGCTATTTTAGGTATAACCATAGCTTAGTGTTTCCTATTGGCAGAAATTAGTCAGTAATTAAAGCTGTGTAGTCAATGAAAAAAATTCTAGGTTGTAAACCCAGAGTGAGCCCAGTCATATTCATCAGGGGCTGGAGAGTGAGCAGAAATTACTGTCGAAGAAGGCCAAAGGAGCTATTCTATCCTCAGGAAACTCAAGGTTTCAGAGCACCTATGGTTTATCTGTGGGCCTGACAGCATTGGACATCTATAAAAAATGTATTTTCACGGATCTTGGATTAGAAATAACTCTTGGTCCTGACTGAAATTATTTTCACGTTGGCATAATTGTTACCAAAGAAAATTGTGAATGTGGAGAAATTGTCGTGAAATTTTCCTTATTTCAAGGATGAAGAAGATCTTACAAAACCCCATGATTACCCAGGGATATCTGTGGCTTTGCCCCCGTTTGGTCCTTACCTTCTTTCACAATCAGTCATTTTAATTTTCTTTCCCATGAGCACTGTCCTCACTGATGTCTAGCTGCATCACATTCTTGTTCGGTATTTCATGTCAAGATTTCAATGCAAAGAGATAGGGCTGGTAAAAGAAAATGAGAAGAAATGTTTGCTCGGTAAGGCTTTACCTGCCTTTCATATTGTGTCAGAAAAGTAACTGCCTAATGTGCCTCCAGTTTGTCTAGAGAATGTATCTAATTCTATACTTGCATCAGTAATAGATGCACACTATTAAAAAAAAAAAAAAAATCAACCAGGCTATTACTCTACTGCTGATAGATCTCCATTGTCCTCTCCCAGAACGAAAACATTGCCGCTGCCAGCCTACCTTTTAACAGGTAGAGGGCTCCCTCCTGTGGGCAAGTAGCTGAAACAGTTTCCATGGCAACAGACAAATCCAAACCCGGACATGGAACAATGACAGTAACCCCAAATTGATAGTAGAAGAAAGAAAGAGAAAGAAAGAAAG
Organism: Mustela putorius furo; assembly: GCF_011764305.1. NCBI lineage: Eukaryota > Metazoa > Chordata > Mammalia > Carnivora > Mustelidae > Mustela > Mustela putorius. The sequence goes on along the minus strand of NW_025421375.1, from coordinate 15,818,510 downwards.
GAAGGAAGGAAGAAAGGAAGGAGAAAAGGAAGGAAGAAAATTAGTTAATGGAAGAGAATCTGGGAAAGTGAAAAGTGAATCTGGAAAAGATGGTTGATAGAAACTTGAAAAAAAATTCAACAGAAAAATTGCTAAAAGGTAGGAAGGAACAGGACAAGTGTGTGACATTTAGATAATGGGAAGGGGAAGGGAAAGGTAAAATAACATGTTGACACAAGCGTGAACTGAGATTCTTAATCATGATACACTCAGTCATCCAAACACATGTTGGTAAATATTTAGAAATAGGAAAAATTTGATTGTTAGCACAATGAATACATTAAATATTTAAATGTGAAGAGGCGGTTTTAAGGAATCAGTAGTTAATTTTTTGGTACATGAATTAATTCTTTTCTAGACATCTGTCTTAGGATGGGTTCCCAAGAATTCAGAAATGGGAGCAGATGTTTATATGTTAATATATTGTTGGAGATGACAGTGCTTGAGAAGCAAGTGTGAGGAAAACCGGAGGGAATAAGGAGGAAAGGAAGAAGATTCAGGTGAGTAACTGGCCACTTACTAAAAGCTCAGTCTCTCAGGACTTTGAACAGGTCACATAAAATAGGGACTACAGATCAGAGATTCCGGAGGAGGAAAGGGAAGAAACTTATTCACCATTTACCCACCGCTCATCATTGATTCACCTTGAGGACAATCAAAACTGCATTGGCTTATCTCTGTGACTGGGGAAGTCCTGGAGTGAGAGACAAGGCATATCACTCAGGGCAAGGGCTAAAGCGTTCTGGTCTTTGCTGAGTTTGTAGCCTCAGTCATTGGCTGGATTAAGGTCAAACTGATTTGGTAACCAAAGTAAAAGGGAAGAAACAGTTGGCCAGGGGTGCTGATCATAGGTATGGATGTTGTGATATGAAGTGAGATATTAGAGGTATCCTATATAATACTCAATTGTATTTAACAAATAGGCAGTAAAATATATGAACCTGGGGAGCTAGCACAGATAGATAAATCCAAGAAGTAGCCCCAAAGTGAAGAATCTGTCAAATGTGACTACATAAGCATTAATCATTTCTCTGTGGTTAATACGAAGTCAGAAAGCAAAAGGGAGTGAGAAAAATATTTTGAACAGGTACAAGGTTTTAATTACCTTTATCAATCTCCAAATAGATCATATGAATGAACTGAACATGGAAAACATCCCCCAACAGCAAAAAAAATATGTAAAAGAAATACAAATTGAAAATTAACATGAGAAAGAGCTTCTGCATACTTTCCTAGTGCATGTGTGCTGTCACTAGTCTTAACATTTGAACCAAACATCATGAATCACTTAAAAATTAGAATTTAGCTAAGAAAACTATGTGCTTTCATACTTTATAAAGCATTACATAAACAAATGTAAGCATATGGGAAAAATGATAAAAATTCATAACTCTTTCTGTACTATATTTAAATAATTGCATGAGTGTCTTAATTGTGTGTGTGTGTGTATGTGTGTGTATATTGGTTTTGGTCACTGAATTCTCATAAAGACTTTTAGTTGTGATCCTCAGAGATTTGAGTTTAACTTTGCTAAATAATGGAATTTTACACTGCATTTCATTTTTCTCTTTGTTTCAAACTAAAATGTAAGTAATTTGATCAAGACCATATTTTAAATTTGTATCCAGAGTGAAATGCAGTCCAATTCAGTATCTATTGAGTATATGGTGTGTTTTTGGTTTAAAATATTTTAGAAAACATGGCTGCCAAGAATTCTATTTTAATTTTGGCCTTTTTACTAGCCAGGATACTAGCTAACAAATTATTCCTCTCTCTGCACTTCAGTTTCCTCCATCTATAAACAAATATAATGATACTACTGATCTTAAGACCCAGCAGAAAGCAAATACTATGAAAATTGATATCTATGCTTTTCGGGAATATTTAAGTATAGTGTATATACTTTAACCCTAACACATAAAAGATGCTCAATAAAGAATAACTTATTCTGCTTTTCTGATTTGGAAATGAACTCTCTACCACCTGCATCACAACTCTTTTATTGGAAAACAGTATAGGGCTACCTAGAGTTTCTCTTCTTGGAGTATCTTTAAAAACTCGATTTTATAAAACCTTACCTCTATCTCAGATACTGAGTTGCTATGACAGATACCACATAGTATCTCAGTTAAAAACTACTGTAATATTTAATAAGTGTTTTATAGTATAAATTAGCTCCTTTACTTCTCCCCTCAAGATGTACCCTTGTCATAATTGAAAATTGAATAGTGTCCCTTATAATATATTTCCTAAAATTTGGTCATCAGCTTTAAATAGACCAGTCATCACCCACTCATATTATTTATATAGTGGGAATACAGGACACAATGGAGCCATTGAGGCTGTAGAGCTATATACTCCTTATAAATACAGAGTTATCCTAGCATGTTGGGTTGGCAGAACAAAATCACCATATAGAGGATTCAAATGTGGTCATTTCTTCATTTTATTGCTTTGGATGTCTTTAGGAGAAAGAAATACTCCTAGAGTAAGAGTCAGAGTATCAGAAATATGAAGAGATGATCTTGAATGCATCATGGTGTGTGATTCAGATATTCCTGCCTTTCTACTTTCTCTAAGAATTTGTGGAACCCTGTGAAATAGAAATACCAGTCATTTCAAAAGTGGAAGGAGGATATGCTTCCCTACTGTGACTTGCCAATACGACAGCTCAGACACTCAGAATTAAATAGAGATGTAGGAATATACAGGAAATATAGATATAAGAATATATGCAGTTTTTATATGCAAGAATTAGTGGCGTATATTCACATAATCAGTAAAAGGCACTGAAGATTATTTTGTGTCTTCAACAATGTAGCATATTTTGGATTTAGAAGAAATGTCAGTGCAATAACTTGGGTAGTTCATCCATAATTGGGAACAGAATAAATAACATGCAAGAGGAAGCTCGCCAGGAATTGTGAGGATTAATGTATATAGGCCTAGGAGAGAGAGGTGAGAGGTCTCTCCACTTAGTAGTAAAGAGATTCCCCTACTATGATTTTCTGAGGCAATGTTCTTGAAACTCCATAGGTGGGACCAGCATAGGAAAGGACAATTGTTTTCACCACTTTTCCAGGTTCACTTGACTGGTCTATTAACTAAACTGTCATATGACAGATTAATGGAAGAAAAATTTAACTTCATAAAAACAGGAACCTGACAAAAACATGAGACACTCTTTGACCTTCAGGCAATCAAGTTTTATACACTATCCTGAGCTAAGGATAAGGGGGTATTGGAGAAAGACAAATCACAGGAAGATTAGAAAAACAAATTTTTGGCAAAAAGAAGTCTGCTATGCCATATATATATGTCTTCTTCTGTGAAAAAGTTGATTTTGATACTAGCTCTCTTCCTGATACAGGCCCCCTATTTAAATCCTTTTAGGTAGATAAGAGGTAGGTAAAAAGCTTCTTGAATCTTTTAAACCTTAATTGACTTCAGGTCAGAGTAATCCATATGCCAAAATGGCCCATTTTGGGGACAGCCTGCTTGATTCTCACCACCAGAAATGTATGTTTTTCTTACTGTGTCACTACTGAATTTGAAGTTTGGAGTACTCCATTAAATGTTCCTAAATCGCTTTTAGAAAAATCATGAATGTTCTCATTTTCAGGCGGCTTACCTTTCTCCTTTCCTTAAATATCACCATAAAATTCTTTCTGAATTAATACACATGAAATTAGGTAAATATCGGGGATGGAAAAAATGAGAGGTCCTTCTCTTATATGTATATAAATCAAGACTTACTATTTTGGTGACAAAATTAAATTACCAAACAGATTTTTAAACTTGCTAAGAAGGATTCATTCTGTCCTCCAGAAAAAAAAGAAAAAGAAAGAAAAGAGAGGAAAGAAAAAAAAAAGTTGGATCTGAAACCCAAATTGTTTATGACCTAAACTATACCATTTGGATGTGGTCATTCTTTCTTCTTCTAAGCCTTACTTTGTGAGTCAGAACAATTAGTCAATGAATTGTTACCATTGAGTTCCTGATGGAATGTAATGAGTCAAACTGTATCATGGAGGTATTGACCAAATGCTGAGAGAGCACAATACGATGTCCAATATCTTGGTCTCATTTATCAAAGACATTTACTTAAAGGCTACAGAGTCACTTTATCTAAGAAAAGCCCTTTAAAATGTGCTGCTGCTTTTTCTCTCATGGTGAGAGATACATTGTTCAAATGAGATGAATTTCAAAATACAATCACTTGCTGAAATACCCATTGTTTAGTATCAGAATGACAAGGTTTTATTAATGGTCTCATTTAGAAAACTATTTAATACATGCTGCCTATTTCTACATTAGCACCAAAGAAGTATATCTTCTTAGGTTTCAGAGCAGAAGCATAAAATGACTTCAGTGGAGTGATGAGTAGCATTTCTTTACATAACACATTAAAAGGAGTTCTACCTCTTAGAGATGTAATAAAGGGAAGGATAGATTCGTGAAATAAGAGTAGGACTATGTGGCCATAGGAGTGAGGGTTCTCCAGAGAAATAGAAAGATGTGAGATAAATATTTAAATAAAGATTCAGAAGTATTAAGCAATTAGCTCACATGATTGTGGAGGTTGACAAGTCTAAAATCTGCAGGGTAGGCTGGTAGGCTGGGGACCTGGGAAGACCTGAAGTTGTATCTTGGAGTATCAAGGCAGTCTCTGAGTAGAACTCCCTCTTCCTCAAAGAGGCCAGTCTTTTTGAAGGCTTTCCACTGAATGCATGAGGCCCACCAGCAATACGGATGGTGAGCTGCTTTAATTCCAAGTGGACCGATTTAAATGTCATTCCCATTTAAAAAATACCTTCATAGCGATATCCAGACATGTTTGACCAAATAACCAAGTACAGTGGCGTAGCCAAGTTAGCATGTAAAGTTTACCATCTCAATGGCCTTTAGATGTAACAGAAAGACTCCTATTCTGTTAATTATGACCAGCCGATGGACAGCAAGAAACTGATATTTTTTTAAAGATATTTCTTTCCACAAAATTCAAAACTATTTCTTTCATGAGGATAATTCTTTCAAGTCCAGAATTATGATTCAAACATACTTTTGGTCTTTGTCACCCCTACATTAAAAGTGAATATTTAACCAATCATGGTTTCATCAAATTTAATAAAATATTGCTTACGCAGAAAAGTCAAAATATTAGAACTATACCATTGAAGAGACATTGTATAGACATTGTAGATTTTGGTACTTTCAGTGTTGTAAAATATTTTAACATGCATGTTTTCCTAGTAATTATGTTATTTCCCAGTGAGAGATACACAGCAGAGTTTTTCAAAGAATATCCCATTAACCTCTACTTTGGAAAGGTGTTAATAGGAGTGAAAAAAAAAGTCCTATTGCCAAATAAGCTTGGAAAACATTGATTAAACGCTATAGCCTCTTCTACCGCTTTACTCCTCTAGACAACGTTAATGTGCACTGTGAATTTTTTTTTATAAAACAGGGCTATGGTATCCCACACTGATTTGACTACTAAACATTACTTCATTTTGAAATATCTTTGTGAATCAGTGTAGCAAGAATCTATTTTGAAAAATTCTTCCCACTTTAAAATGTATTTTCTTTTCTAAATCTGTTTTGTGTATTTTCAGGCATCTGCATACCCAAATACATTTTAGGGTTATTTTTTTCTTCAAGAGAGTAGACTTCAGTTTTGATTGAGATTGCATGCAATTAATTTATAAATTTGGTGAAATTGGCAACTTAACAATATTGAGGGTTTTGTTTCATGAATGTATCTCTCCAACTATTTAAGTATTTTAAAAAGTCAGCCATGTATAGTCGTCCTCAATAAACACAATTTGCATATATTATTCTGTCAAATTTATTTACTCATATAAAATTTATTTTGCTGCCTGCAATTGATATTCTAAGAATTTTATTTTCCTTTTGTTTGTTACTAATATACAGAAATTCACTTGACCTTAGATATTGACTTTGTATCGTGCCACTTTGCATAACTCCTTATTAATTCTACTAATCGGGACCACTGCTACTCATGATTTTCATTAGAATTAAAATGCTTTTTGTAGATTCCTTAGGACCTTAGAGTAGACAATTGGGTTGTCTGTGATTAAAAGCAATTTTACTTTCCTATTTTCCTTTCTTTTTATTCTTACTTTCCAATTTTCTACCTGTACAGACACAGAGGTATGCCTGCGCCAGTTTATATAAAGTATATAAATGATGAATTTCTCTCGTGGGCATAGGTAGACTCTTCCTATGATTGAAGGACATGGAGGGTTCAGATGAGTCTTTCTTTCTTACCCTGCTGTACCCTTGTTTTCTGAGTGAGAGCTTAGTAAAGGCCAGTAGGAAGTTCTGGTGATAGGTGGGTACATACTTCTTTGGGGCCCCAGACTCCTGTAAAATCAAACATTCATGCTGGTCTACTCTCCACTATAAAAACTTGTAGAAAATACTCAGCTGGTTACTCCTGATTCTTAATTTCGGCAGCTTTTTCCTTGCACGCTGTTCTGCCAAGGAAACAAGGAACAATGGGTCTCTTCTCCACCAGAAGGGGATCATTTGCTGGATTTTAATTTATTTCAGTAGAGCTTTCATAGGTTTAAAAAAATCTACAATGTTGTGGGTTATCTGCCCTACTCTTGTAAGGTGGAAGAAGCATTCTTTTGCAACTTACCACATTCAAAGCAGAAGCAGAAACATCTTATTGGTATGCACTCATTTTGTCTTTCTAGGCATGTTAGCTTCACACAATAATTTTATTCATTCTCTTCAATTTCTACCAGTGATTTTCTTCACATAGCTGACATAACTATATAATAAAAATATATTTATATTATTATAAAATAAAATAAACATTTCAATGAGAAACTAATGAAATGTTTGATATCATATTGTATTTGTTATTCTTCATTTAATCATGAGGTGCTACAAAATAGATCTCATTATTATTGATAAAGGAATAGCAGGACAGGATTCGTGCTATCATATACCAGAAATCAGTGTATCACAAACTTGTCCATTTAGTTCTTTGAGAAAACGTGAAGTTTAATAAAATAATGGCTGTGGAAAAGAACAATAAAAAACTGGAACCCTGAATGTGGGAGCTTAGCATAGAAGGAAGAGAAAGCACTGTAAAATCCACTATGATGAGATTATAATTTCATATTTGTTTAAGATCTCATGTGTTTGTGCATGTCCTAAAATTATACTAAGTACATTGAGAATGAAAGTTATGGGGCTAACACTAAGGTTTGAGGACAGTAGGAAACATGTTGCAGAGGTTCAGGAAATCTAGTTTCACGTGAGCAGAATGGGGGTTTCCATGTATAACAAGAAAGCTCAGAAAAGACAGCACATATGTTGCAAGCCCAGGATTCAAACCAGGATTCTGTGATTTCAAACTTCATTAGGTTTCCACGGTCCCACACTGTTTGACAAAAACTCTGGAGTGGCATCCTCTAGAGAGATCTATACTTGTCTAGGACAGCGACCAAGTCCCCTGGTAAGTTCTGAGGTATGAGGATCACTACTTGCAACATCTTGGCAGGTGGTTCCTCTCTCTACACAGATTTAACTATCTGGCTCACAATCAAATCTCCCCTGACTGGGGCCCTTAAGCTCTCCCCTCTAAGTATAGCTGGCAGGAGAAAAAGGAAAAGAATTCAATCAAATTGAAATTCCTGCCAGGTGGCAGCTCAGAAAGCTGAAAAAGAATAGTGTGTGTGTGTGTGAGAGAGAGAGAGAGAGAGACAGAGAGAGAGAGAGAGAGAGATGGGAGGTGATATTCTTTGCAGAGTCAGGAAAGAAAAATTAAAAAGAAAAAAACAAAACAAAACACCACCTGTTGCCTCATTGGCAGAACAAAGGATCTCAAAAGAATCTCTAGATGAACTCCCAAGAGGAACTGTCTGGGTGAAAGAGAGATTGAGACAGGGGGAGGAGGGGAAACTTTGAAAGAGATTATGCTGCCATCCATTCAGGTTGACAGACTTGACAACAGTCTCTTCTCAGACGGCAGGGAAGTGCGTCTGTTAGCATTATTAATCACAAAGCAGGAAAGCTGGGATCTGGAAAATTAAACATTGCTTATTCCACGTAAAGCGGCTGCCTATCCACAGAAGGTGTGTGTCATACTCTCTTTCTTCCAAGACGGTGTATTGGGTTGCACCACCAACCATTGTGTCACTGTAGATTTACTAGTGATGAGAGACACAGGCAATTATTTGGAAGTTTCCTTTCTGCAGTCACAAGCTGCCCCTGAAACACTGCAGGTCTTCTGGTAGAGGTAATGGTAGAAGGGGTTTCTTAAATTTTTCTGTCATTTTTGTTTTGTTTTGTGTTTGTTGTTCTAAGCCACTCAGAAAAGAAGATGGAAGAGATGGCAGAGGGGACCTAGAAGGCATCCTTCCTGACTTTAGATTCTGCTGCTCAAGACAATAGAGTGTGGCCCAGTGTACCTTACATGTGTTTGTGCTGATATGTCTTCGAGGTTTAAGCGGCTCTTCTGCCATTGTATTTTTAATGCAATGCCTTGTCAGTTGAAGTACTAAAAGGCTGTAGGAGAAAAGATAGCTTTAATTAAAGGAACAAAAGAATCACTAAGGCAGCATTTATGCATTCATCGTGTCGATTTAAAACATACTTTTTTCCCCCAAAATTTAGTGTAAACAAGAAGCATTTTAATGAATAAATTTACATTTGGAATTCATATAAAAGATGCAACTGGCAATACCTGCCCACAGAAACACATTGCATGTGGAAGCATATCTTCCAGCAAAACAACTCTTTTTCTCGGGGAAGAAAACCATACAAAGCGGGAAAACAGTCTACGGTATAGAAATGCAGTGAGTGTTTAAGACAGCAGCAATTCCAAAGGTCGATGCCTGGGCTTTGTTCATAAGCATGTAGCAAAATCAGGCTGAACAGATGGAACCCCATCTGCAGGGTGTCTATATCTGTGTGGTGATGTTCTATAATGTGCTGATATATAAAAACTATAAATAGAAAGCTCTGTAAATTAGTTCTCCTTTTACACATTTGAACTCGTGGAAAATCTTAAAAATCTCAGCTAATTGGGAAAAGAAAGAGAGTGTCAGTTCATTTTATGTTTTATGGTCATTTCTTGTATCCATATCAATATGTTTACCATGATTCTAATCAGGGACTAGTTTCTGAAGTTAAGAATTATGAAAAGCAAAGGGAACGGGAAAGAAAGATACTTCCCAGTAATTAAGGTCAAAAAGTTCGAAGTGTTTACTATATGGGGGGAATCAACTGCAAAGATTGAGTCTATTTAGATGGTAAAATAATGTTGACTACTGAGTTTTATTTATTTATTTATTTTTTTAAAAGATTTTATTTATTTGTCAGAGACAGAGGGAGAGAGAGCAAGTGAGCACAGGCAGACAGATAGGCAGGCAGAGGCAGAGGGAGAAGCAGGCTCTCTGCAGAGCAAGGAGCCTGATGTGGGACTCGATCCCGGGACCCTGGGATCATGACCTGAGCCGAAGGCAGCTGCTTAACCAACTGAGCCACCCAGGCGTCCCCTGAGTTTTATTTTTAAGATTTTATTTATTTGAGAGAGAGCGTGAGAGAGACAGAGCACAGGGAAAAGCAAGCACAAGCAGGGAAGAGGGGTGGAGAGAGAGGGCGAAGCTGGCTCCCTGCTGAGCTGGTGGGGGCGGTCCGCAGGGTGCTGATCCGTTCCAGGACCACCGGATCATGGCCTGAGCAGAAGACATATGTTTAACTAACTGAGCCACCCAGGTGCTCTGACTATTGTGTCCCCTCCTGCCAATTTTTAGTAAAGGAACTGTAAATACCTATTTTCTGCCAATACATGAAGAATTCATCTTTACAAGTATTCCACAATTCCATCATCAAAGATAAATTTTCTGTAAGAGCTCTAATTTCACACAGAGCTAATCGGTAGTGATTTTGTTTTTTTCTATGGGAAGCAAAAAGAAAATGACTTAAGACATTATAAGAAAGCTTACAAAGCAAAAAAAAAAAAAAAAGTTTTTATATTCTGTAATCATCGGTATTTCTTTTGTGTCTCTGCACAAGATTGTGTGACCTTAAACAAATTACTTAAGGTGTCTTTGTCTCAGATTCCTTATCTGCAAAAAGGAATTTTTTAAGTATACTTATCTCATAGGGTTATTATGAGAATTAAATGAGTCCACACATGTAAATAACTTACAATGACTTCTAGCATAAGCATTCAGAGACTATCAGATGTTACAATATAGATAGTACTCTTTGAGGCCCCAGACAGCAAACTATTTCTTAGATGGTTCCCCAAAATGGGGCCACGTAAACATTTGTTATCACCACCTCTAAAAATTTTTCACCTCAATTAAATAGTTTTCTCTAAATATTATGTTCTTACTATATGACTATATATCATGCCTATACCATGGGCACCTGAAGTTAAAAATTTGCAATTATGATAGTGATCTTAGAAAAGCTACCTGGCTAGATGGCTGCTATGGTCTTGGTTTCCCTTATTTTGGTTAATGGAATGAAAAGCATTACATGGTGCTTCGTGGGATTTTTGGTCTTTTAAAAAAAACAACAATAGTCTATTATCTCCTCAAAATCAGTCTTTCTTTTTCCCAAATCTTGCCATCCTTCCAGTCTCTCCTCAGTTTATTAAGTTATCATGATCTATTTCTGCTAGTTGCCCTGGATGCCTTCTCTTCCTGTTGTACAATAGTTTTCTCTTGTGGCTGATACTTCCAATGTGAAAGACACAATTATTTCCATTTAAGGGTGAGAAAAAAGAAGTATGAAGAGATCAAGGTACTTATAAATTTGAATATGGGTCTATCTGCCTTGGAATGTGTGTTTTTCATCGCTAGTAAGGGGTCAATACATAGTTGCAGAAGCTCTATTATTTCAACACCATACAAAACGAAAGGGGGAGCAATGGGGTCCGCTGTATTGTCAGGCACCTGAATATACTGGCATAAGTATGTTAGGTACCCTATACCTCTTTCTTTACAGCCTTTTCTAGAGTCTCACCCTTTTTCAGGCAATGGTATTGAAACCAAAGTTGGTAAATATAACATCATACCCTCTTTACTTGTGTTTAATGGGAGAAGTAGTTGATTGAAATTGTTCAGAGTCATGACTTGAAAATCAACCAGGGATGCCTATGTTCAAATAGTAGATTGATCCTTTCTTTAAAAAAAAGTAGGTGTTTGTTAGATGGGCCAACCATAATTTTCAATTGGTCCATGACAGGTAAAGGTATGGGAAAGGAGAGACAGTATTAATCATTATCCTTGCATCAAAAAGAAAAACTAGAATATCTCAGCTTCTATATTATACAAGAAGTTACAAGGATCTTAAATATTAGGAAAGAATGGCGGGGATTGTATATCATAAGAATTGAATTATTTCCTACTGGGAATAATTTTACAAACACTTCTGAAAGAAGGGAATGATGGTAATAAATAAGAACTTCTCTAGAAACTACTTATTGTCAGACTGTACTGAACACTGAGTTTTTTTTAAAGAGTTTTAAGAAAACACAGATACATTGGCCAAACCCCAAATCCACTGAATCAGAATTCCCATCTAATAAGTATTGGGTACAACCAGGTTTTGAAATACTGTACTAACACAGAGGACATTGGGAGATGGAGAGAAGTGAGTTGGGGGAAATTGGAGGGGGAGACAAACCATGAGAGACTGTAAACTGGGAGAAATAAACAAGGTTTTGGAGGGGAGGGGCGTGGTGGGTTGGGTGATCCTGGTGGTGGTTACTTTGGAGGGCACATATTGCATGGAGCACTGGGTGTGGTGCATAAACGATGAATTCTGGAACACTGGAAAGAAATAAAATAAAATGAAAAAAGAAACAATACTCTATTGCACACTTGAAAAAAACAACAACAAAATGAATAATTCAGAATTCAGGATTTTTTTTTTTTTTTTGCTCTTATGCCCATTATTTTATTTGTAATAAATTTTGCAACTCTAAAAAAAAAAAAAGAAAGAAAGAAATACTGTTCTAGGCTATGAATTGCTGCACCTTTTTAGAAACACATAAAAGTCATTTTAAAAATAAAATAAAATAAATTGGAAAAAAGTCATTTTAATGCATCATCTTACAGCAATTTGAAAAAGAAGATTATAAGATAAATAAGAATAATAAGAAATGTTTTTGTCATGATATTCATATATTGTTATATTATGGAGAAGGTGTTTTTAAAAAAATAAATGTTGGGGAGGTTGGAAGGGATGAAATCAAATGAAGCTTCAACTTATCATTGACTAGAATGTTTTAAGAGTTTCATTTAAAAATGTTAATAGATATTGCAGAATGGGTAATATTTATCTGAATCAAAAATAATACTTGAATTATTTAAAAACTTATTTTATTTGGCAAAACATTGATTTCAAATGCTGTTTTACATTGTGCACTTATGTAACAATTTCAAGTTTGATTTCCATAATTTAAATTAATTTCCCAGACTCTGGTTTAAGTGACAGTAGCATCTAGTCTCATGACAAACAGAGAAATTGACATTTCTAAAATCTCATTTATTTGGACTGTGAAGTTTTATTTACATTTTTTAAGTGCTGAGCTGAAGTTTCATTCAACTTGCTAATGAATTACTGATGTTCTTGTCCAATAAATCATGAAAATAATATCATGAAGCAAAATCTCCCTTAGCTATTAACTAGCTTCGACCATTTTAGAAGCAAGCATTTATAAGATAAACATGATGCATTTATTATCCATATTGATCAGAGCAAGTATAGGAAGTCAGTAAAACTTTGTCACAGGTTTTCTTTGCAATGGAATCTGAATTTTTTTGTATAGTTAAATATAACCTGTGTATAGAAATGTGCATAAAACAAATGTTTAGCAAAATCATTTCGTAAGACTAACACTCATGTAACCATCACCTAGGGACAATAATGGAACCTTGTCAGCATCTTAAGTTTTCCAGTTGCTCCATCCCAGCAATAACCTTCTCCTCATTAAAGATAATCACTATTCTAAAATTTATAGGAAACACTTGTTTTTTTCTATATATTTTAAATGACCTGTACATGTTTTCGTAAATAATATGGTTTATGTTTCATAAATAATATGGTTTCATAAATTTCATAAATATAATTGCCTGTATTAGTATTATACACAAAGAGAATTACAACACTACATATATACTTTTGTGATGTTTCTCCCATTTCAAGTTATATTTTAAGACTCAGCCATGTTTTTGTGTATAGTTTTTCATTATTTTTCATTGTTTGATATTCCTTTTATCAACATAAAGTATTTTCCTCATATTGCTGATAGGGAGTTGGGTTTATATCTAATGCAGATTATGACGTCATGAATAATACTGTTAACACATTTGTGCATATCTTCTGGTGCACACATGGACACATTTCTCTAGCGGATACACCTACGAGTAGCATTGCAGGATCATGGTGTACAACTACTGTATTGCAATATAATTTTGATTCTAACTGACTGGAGTTAGTGCAAACCCTAGATTTTGATTTTAAGGGCATGGTTCCCCATAAAAATGCCACCATTTCAGATGCCATCCACAAGTTCAGAGTCCCCAAATCTTCTAACATTTCCAGCCCACTACCTGTAAGTCCAGACCAGGTTTCCACAACCCCACTCAGGTATGAAAGTTTCACTAAAACAATTCACAGAACTCAGAAAATCTCTGTACTTACTACAGTTTTATAGCAATGAACACAAATAACGATTGGTCAAATGAAAAAGAACAGAGAACAAGACCTGGGAAGTTTGCAGATGTAGAGCTTTTGTACCCTCCCCCCATGGATGAGAACGCATCACCCTGTCAGCACACTGGTGTGTTCTCCAATCAGGAAGCTCCACTGATCCTCAGCGTTTCCTATTTTTACTTGGGATTTCATTACATAGGCTTGGCTCATTGCATCTTTGTTTTATGAACTCAGTCGCCAGCCCTCTTCTTCCTGGAGGGAAGATTGGATCCTATTGCTGGTCAGCCCAGTGACCAACCCCTTCTACATTATCTGGTTAGCACAGATCACAGGTGTGATCGAAGGGGTCCGTGAATTATAAAAACATTCCTATCCTTTGGGAAATTCTCAGGATTTTAGCAACTCTGTGCCAGGAATTTGGAACAACAACTAAAAAAGTCATTACCCAACACTTTCCCTCAAATTTTATAAATGATATCAAGTTCATTGAAACTGGTTAACCAAATAACCCTCCCACAAGCTTTTTATGAGTCTCTATCCCTTCACATACCATTTTTTTGTTCTTTTCTCTATTTTAAATTTCCACTCTGGTTCATTCAGAGAGGTATTAATTGTGGTGTTAATTGGTATTTTTCTATTTACTAACTAGGTTGTACACCTTTTCATACATTTGATGACTTTGTAGATATCCTCTTTCATCTTTAGTGAAAGCACAGTTCAAGTCTGTGGTCCATATTTTGTGTAGAATTTCTTTATTTTTATTGATTTGTAGACCTTACATATTTGCATATATTATATGATTTATATATTCTGGAGATAACTGTGTAAATTTATGTGTTTCAAACATTTTTATCAATTCTGAAGGCTGAATTTATCACTATCTTTGGATGAACATAAGTTCCAGTTTCAATATAGTCAAATTTATTAACTTTTACCCTTTGTACATTTTGTGATCTGTTTAAAGGTATATATATGTTCCTACCCTCACTCATGAAGATATACACTTATATTTTTTCCAGAATTTTTTTTATTTTATCTTTTACATTAGAGCAGTAATTCATATAGGAATAATTGCATATGGTCAGAGATATGGTCATGGTATTCTTAATATGGAAAAAAAACAAATTAACAATTCATTCATTTATTGAAAAGATCTTGTTTTCTCACATTCATGCAGCACCAACTTTGGTGATAGATCCAGTGAGTATGTGTGTGGGATTATTTCAGGGCACTATTTTCCGTGTCATTGATCATTTAATCAACACTTGGACCAACACACAAAGTCTTAATTACTATGACTTTATACTAAGTATTGGTAGCAGAGAACATTATTATACTTTCTACATTTTGAAGATTGTCTTGAGCATTCTCGACCTCTTATATTTTAACATAAATTTTAGAATCAGCATATCAAGATTCTGCCTCACTCTGTCATACACACACACACAAACGTGCACACACATAGCATTTGAGATCCTGTGGAATTTGGGAAAACATCACTTGACATCATTAAGTCTTCCTGAATATGAAAATGGGATCTCTCTCTCTCTCTCTCCCTAACTTGAAATGCTCCTCTCTATCCTATTGGATATTTGAGATGTTTAGGTGATTTAAAGTTACTTTTCAAGCTTTTGTAAATGTTTTCACCAGGAGAATAGGTCTAAATTATTTAAGCTCCCATTACTTGTAGCAGAAGTCTCAAATCTGGTTTTATAAAATTGTTTAGATTTTAAATAAATTTGGTACTCTTTCTTTTCTTTTTTAAAAATAAATTCATGTTGTTGAATAAAAAAATCTAAACTTAGATAAGGAAAGACTTTATTTAAAAGTAAGACTATTGCCATGGGGAGAATGCTTCATAAAAATATGCAAGTGTCTCAAAATCAAATAGGAGAGGCTTTTCTTTTATAAGTGGAGAGAGGTAGACAGTGTTTTAGCAGAAACTTTTAAGGAGAAGTTGAATAGGTAAGGGAAAATGGCCAGCAGGGCCGAAGGAAAAACGTGTCTTACTTTGGGTAGTCACTTTTCAAAAAGAAGTAGATAAGGAAGCACATTCTGTTTTTCAGCTCTAGCTCAGAGCTTGGGAGTAGACAGAGTTCAGGGAACTGCAGTAAGCAGAAAAGTCTGACTAAAGTTTGGTCAAGACAAAGCAGAAGATAACAAATGAGCAATAGTGAGCACATGGCCAATGTCTATCTGTCTTTCTAATTTTTTCAAATCCTTCATAAATATTCTTACGTGTACTAATTTACTTACTATTAATCACAAGGAGGATTCTCACTAAGCCTGTTAAGGAAATGTCCAGCCTGCCATGGAAAACAAGAGTAAGCCAACTCTTCTCTGTTGCAAAGGACTTTTGTGTCTTATAGGAGAATACATCTGAATATATCCACAGTGGACAATGGGATGGAGGCAGAACTAGTTCTATCAGTGGCCCCAGAGAGCAGCCTGTGAACAAAGGGAGTAAACAAGGAATAGCTTTACCATTTAGACATAATGTCTAAATTGCTTCCCATGTTTAAAACTGCAGTAGACATATAAGTTACAGAGTAACCAAGCAAGTAAAATAATTGCGCCCAGTGCCCTTCGAAAACAAAGAATTCTCAACAAGTGGAGTGTCAACTATCAATGGGTTTTATAAATATGATGACAAGGTAATTTAGAGAAGATACCTTCCCATTGTTATTTGCAAAAACTTTATTAAATTTAATTCAATCCATATGTTACAAATTACTGTATTGTCATATATATTTTTGTCTTTTCTATTAAAAAAATGGACTAGTCTTCAAACAAACATCACTTTTTTCCATTTTATTTCTTCTCAGTGTTCCAGAATCCATTGTTTATGCACCACATCCAGTGCTCCATGCAATACATGCCCTCCATAATACCCATCATCAGACTCCCCCAAACCTCCCCCAATCCCTCCTAAACCCTCAGTTTGTTTCTCAGATTCCACAGTCTCTCATGGTTTGTCTCCTCCTCCAATTTCCCCCAACTCACATCACTTTTTTTTTTTTTAAAGATTTTATTCATTCATTTGAGAAAGAGAGAGAGAGAAAGAAAGCTCAAGCAGGGGGAGAGGCAGAGGGAGAGGGAGAAGCAGACTCCCTGCTTAGCTGGGAGCCTGAAATGGGGCTTGATCACAGGACCTGGAGATCATGACCTAAGCTGAAGGCAGACACTCAACCATCTGAGCCACTGAGGCGCCCCCAAACATCACTTTAAATAACTACGGTGAAGTAGATTTTAGCCTCTCCTTATGAATTGGGATTCTAATGATTCTGATATTAGAAAATAATTATGTAATAATTATAATATTGAAAATAATACAAAGTGAATGTTTTCCCTAATTATCAGTTTATTAGATGTAGAAATTCTGTGAAAGGAAATAAATAAGTACATGTTTATGGATTCAGAAACTGGTTAGTGTATAATCTTGTAACACAACTTTTTAGAGAAACAGTATTTTGGAAAACCTTGTAGGACATTGCAGTTATGGATTTAGGACTCAGAAGTATAAAGGAAGTTAAGCAATGCAAGAATGAATTTGGCCTGGGAGCATAAACAGCAGTGGATATAAGAGCAGAAAAAGAGAAAGAGAGTAAAGGTCTTGGTAACCCTCAAAGATCTTGAAAGAAATTGAGCTGAGGTCTAAATCAGGAGGAGATAATTTGGTTACAATAGACCTCTTCAGAACCCTATCTTATGTGAAGAGATTATTATAGAAGTGCTAAAAGAAAGTAAGTCTGAAAACAGAGGAGTAAATTTTTATTGATTGTGTATTGACTTATTTTGGGTGCATCTGAGTCCAAATGAAACACAGTATTTGGGTAGTTCAGTAAGTTATTTAGTAATGTTCGTCTGCCTTCCATGAGATTATATACTTTCAAGGATGGTACTTGATTGCATGTGAGTATCTGTGTGCCAAACAGAATGTAAGGATAATAATGCAAGAATGCAAAAAAATAATAATAATAATACTTTTTTCTAAGACTTTTAAAGACTTATATTTTTCTTACCAAAATAGTAAAAGGCTGAAGCATTTTTAAAAAGACTTTATCCAATTAAAACAAGCTTGTGAACATGAATTCTACTTTCTGTTATGAGTAGTAAGTCGGAGAAAAAATGTGAAGGCCATATTTTCACTTTTTCAAACATGATGAGCTGATCTGTCATCAGTGTTCTTTTGACTATAATTAGTATGTTTCTGATTACCATTAGAAATGTAGGAAGCAGGGGACCAGACAAGTTATGCCATAGTTTAATAATGGATTGTACCCACTGAGGTTGTATTTTCAGGGTTGTTTTTCAAATCCATATTTCTCCCGGAGTTAGCTCTATGTTCACTGCCACTGAATGAAGAGATAGCCTCTGTGTATAGCACCATCATTAACATTTCATCTCTAATTTCAGATGTCTGTAACATAGGTCAAGGAGCCATTACGTGTGAGGTCAGAGAGTGTTATGAAAAAAGCTAGCCCCAAATAGATCTTGGTCAGAAATCTTGTCATCAATTTTGAATGACATTTCCAACCAGAACACAGAGAACTCACATTGATTCATTTGTGAGGTGTCTTTGGACTCATTCTCTAGCAGGAAGCTGTGGCGTACAGTGGGGCGTGTTTGAAAGGCCCTTCATCTCTGCTACGATATATTATTTAAAAATGTCAAATCTGTTTTGCTGGTTCCTGGAATCTAAATGATTCAGGATGAACTGCTTATATAAACACAGAATTGCTCTTGAATAATTTTTAAAAATTATGAATTTTGACCATCCCAGTAAGAAAAAAGGATTGCTTTATGCGAGGTATTGCTCTCATTCTACCTTCTCTTGGTTATATTGTCGTAGTTATGTTGCTGCATCATTTTACTTCCATCATGCAATTTGAAAGAATATGAAGTGGCTTAATATATTATAATGATGAAAATAATACTAGCTATTTTTTTTTTAACTCACAAAAGGTTGTTTTTTTCTTTTGCAGTCAGTTTAACAGTTCAAACCCATAATAGATTGTGGGGTTATTAAGATGGAGATAAATCTATAATTGCTACATTTGTTTGACCTCAGGGTCTCCTCTAATAATCACACTAACTTCATGTAAAACACTGGGTCTTTGTGATATATGGAATCAATTCGTTTGCTCTAAGAATTTACCAAAAGTATCCCTGAAGCCCCAACATCTTCATGAAAATGGTATCAGTTAGATTCAAAACTGTTATCTCTGGTGTCTAATTATTATAATCGTTTTATAAATACTGAATTTTCCAACTCAGATATCTAGCAATATCTTTAGTATAAATAGGAGTCCAAAAATATTTTAAAGGGAATAAAATGCAGATATCACCAGAGATTTCTGTCCAAAAACCAGTATCACACATATTCCTGAGGAATGTGTGCCCCTCCCACAGTCCTTCTCTTCAAATGGCCCCTATACTTTATACACAAACACACACACCTCCATGAACAACCCCTATATTAAGGTACATCTGGGTGTCCTTGTCACTTGGAACATGACAGCTCTTAAACTGTAGCTCAAGATAGCTGTTCTTAGCTGCACAGTTCAGGCCTCTGGAAATCACTTCTCCTGATCTCTGATGCTATAGCCTCAAAATTAAATGTATCTGCATTTGAATGGCCTTTAGTATTGTGGGTCATTCCCCTGCTACAGAGACAGAGACTGCTGCAGATCAGGAGAAATGTCAGCAACAGAAACCAAGAAGGTCGGAGAATAAAACAAATAGTTGAGTTCAAAAATAGGACCTAGGGAAATAAAATCTGAGATCTAAAAATAAATGGAAACCATCCAAGAGGTCATTCACTTACATTTTGAACATCTTATGTTCAAACTAACATCTTATGTTCAAAATGTAAGATACATTCTTATATTCATGACATAAATTTTTGAACATATGTTTAAAAAATGAATAAAGAAGGTAGCCAAAGTCACACACATGCACACACACACGATTATTAAAAATGGAGACTAAGAAATACTGAATAAACAGCAAACAACTGATAATTAAATTCCAATATAGAATCTAGCATGATGTTCAGAAAATAATATTTTATTTCATTTTCAGCCACTAGTGATAATGTTTCTCCTGGTATTAAAATATACATTTCTGGGCGCCTGGGTGGCTCAGTGGGTTAAGCCTCTGCCTTCAGCTCAGGTCATGATCCCAGGGTCCTGGGGTGGAGCCCCGCATCTGGCTCTCTGCTCGGCAGGGAGCCTGCTTCCTCCTCTCTCTCTGCCTGCCTCTCTGCCTACTTGTGATCTCTCTATCAAATAAATGAATAAAATCTTAAAAAAAATAAAATATACATTTATAGAAAAGAATTATAGAATTTTTATAGAAATTTTATGGACACTTGTAGATAATCTCTGAGCCAACTAAAACTAATCAGAAATTTGATTCTAGAATGAACAAATACATAAGATGATTATAGAACACAGTTAATAAAAAATTAAAAACAAACGGCATTATACCATGAAAAATTCAAAATGAGGTTATAAACTAGTCAGTAAAGTAAAATAGGTATCAAAAATAAAATTTAAAAGTAAATATTACTAAATTATGAGAAGTTATACTAAGCACAGAGTCCTGTTGAGCAACTAACATTTATCATGTATACTTTTTTATTTTTTATTTTTTAAAGATCTATTTATTTCAGAGAGAGAGAGCATGAGTGGGGAGGAGAGGTAGAGAGAGGGGGACATGCAGAGTGCCGAGTGCTGAGCCCACTTCCCAAGGGACTCCATCCCAGCACCCAGAGATTGTGACTTGAGCCAAGGTCAGATGCTTAACCTACTGAGCCACCTAGGCACTACAGTTTCTTAAGATTTAGGACTTAACTTAATGCCCCCAAATATTGTTCATCTTGATAAACATTCTTTGTGCAGTTGAAACTGATGTTTATTTTTTAGTTGTAGATTGTAGTGTTTTATAATAACAGGCATTAGTAGTTTTTTTTTTTTTTAAGATTTTTATTTATTTATTTGACAGAGAGACACAGCAAGAGAGGGAACACAAGCAGGGGGAGCGGGTGAGGGAGAAGCAGGCCTCCTGCCAAGAAGGGAGCCCGATGTGGGGCTCGATCCCAGGACCCCGGGATCACGACCCGAGCCAAAGGCAGACACTTAACAACTGAGCCACCCAGGCACCCCAGGCATTAGTATTTTTTACTAACATATCTAATATGTCAGGTTCATTAGTCTAACTGTTCAAACCTTCTTTATTCCTAATTATTTTTTTGGTCTACTTGTTTTATCTTTGATATCTTTGATAAGAGTGGGAAGTTAAAATCTCCAACAATGAGTATGAATGTTTGTGGTTTTGCTTATATTTATTTTAATTTTTTCTTCATGATTTTGAAGTTCTTTTATTAATTGTATATACACTCACAGTATGCATTTTTGGTGAACTGACCCCTCTTATTTTTATGAAATTCCTCACTTTATTTTAGGTAATAATCTTTCTCTTTTGCACATAATTTTGTTTTTTTTTTCATTTTCAAAATTTTAAAAATCAATTAAATTATTTTTTAGGAAGAGGGAGAGAATGTGAGCATCTGAACGTGGCCTGACTTCTCATATCTCTGTTCAGCTATCAGACCCATTGCAGTGATTCCCGGTTTCGTCTTGCATACTGCCATATGATTTCTGAAACACTTTCACTGTATATTTGCCTGTCATATGCATTATTTCATTGCAAACCTACAGCTTTAAGAGACATCCTTGCCATGTCACAAAAAGAAGAGCAGCAAAGTGACTCACTGTCGTAGTTATATCCAGTTCCAGTACAGCTACCAGGTTTTGAAAAATTCTAGTGGGAATATCGATGCAGTTGCTACTTTGTCACGCTCTAGATGTTTAAGCAGCTAAAAACATGCAAAAGCTGTTGGTAGCTCCTAAGCCTTTAATGGTATCCCATTTTTACATTATAGTAAGCAAAGAGTTTAAGATTATTCAAGCGCCCTTGTTAGTATGGATGCAGATTCGGCTACTTTGTTATATGCCCTTGTGATTGCATTACCAAACAAGATACAGAACGTTACCCCAGAAAGTTCTTTCTATCCCTTTCCAGAAAATTTACATGCATATTAAGTTAATCCTGATCAGATTTCTATCACTGTGGTATAGTTTTACATGTGTAGAATTTCATCTTAATGGAATAATAAAATATGTACCCATTTGTGCAAGGGTTATTTCACTTGAGATTCATCCATGGTATTGCCTGTTCATTTCTTTTTACAGCTCAGAAGTATTTCATTGTTTGAATAAATCAGTTTGTTTAACAACTATCCAGTGATGAACATTTGGCTTGGTTCCTGTTGGGAGCTATTAAAAGTAAAGCTGATATAAAAATTTACATATCTTTTTTTCTTTCTTTCTTTCTCTCTCTCTCTCTCTTTTTAGTAAGCATATGTTTGCATTTCTCTTGGGTAAATACCTAAAAGGGGAATTATCTTACCACAGATTTATACTTATGTTTTTAAGAAATTGCTAACCTGTTTGCTAACCTAAATTGCTAACCACAGAGTGGTTTTACCTTTTCCTTCCCTACCAGGAATCACACTGTCAGAATTACTTTTTATTTATTTGTTTGTTTGAGGACATCCTTCTGGTATAAAGTGGCATAATATATGAAAGGTTATGTGCTTGCTGGTAATCTGTAAAGCATCTATTATTAAGTTTCTGTTAAAGTTACTGGCACACTTTAAACTTAAAAATTTTTAAATTGTTGAGTTATAGGAGCTCTTTATATATTCTAAATATGAATCCTTTGTCATATATATGTATATACATTGAACATGTGTGTGTAGATATGTTACATATAATTACACATATGACACACATATAACATACATATTTAATTTACATTGTTATATATGTATATATAATTTCTCCATTTGCCTTATTAATTATTTCTTTGAATAGCAGAAATTTAAAATTTTGATGAATTTCAGTTTGCCACTTTTTTTTTCTAAGTACTTTCTGTGTGTTTAAGAAGTCCTTGGTTATACCAGGATCATGAAGACAGTCTCACATGTTGTCTTCTGAAGTTCTTGTTACTTTAGCTTTCGTAGGGATTCATAGGTTGGTGATTTATCTAAATAAAATGTGTGCACAGTTGATGCAGAGGGTGGAGATTTATCATCTTTCAGTTAAATATCCAATTGTTTCTTCTCTGTTTCTGGAAAGAGAATTCTTTTTTCATTAAGTGACCTCAGTGACCTTGTTGAAAGTTTATCGACCATATGTTTGGATCTCTTTCTGAAATTTCTATTCTATTCTACTGATCTAGGTGTCTATCTTTCTAATACCAGGCTGCCTTAATTTTAGTTGCTTTATAGTCTCAAAATCAGATGATGTAAATCCTTTCATTATGTTCTTTTTAAAATATTGCTTTAGTTATGTGGGTCACTTGATTTTCTATATATATATATTTTTCATTTTTATTTTATTTTTTTACCAATTTCTACACCTGATGTGGGGCTCAAACTCATGACCCTGAGATCAAGAGTCACACAGTCTTTTGACTGAGCCAACCAGGGGAAGAGAGCCAGAACTGGGACTTGATCCCAGGACTCTGGGATCATGACCTGAGCCCAAGGCAGAGGCTTTACCCCACTGAACCACCCAGGCACCCCTGGCTTTGCCTTCTAAACACAGGTCTGTAAAGAGGGCAATGAAGATTGTAATATTGGCACTTCAAATCTGTAACAGTAGTATATATCTACTCATATTTTGGTATTTTAAAAACCTTATCTCTCTAATGTTTTAAGGTTTTCAGAGTAGAACTCTTGCACATTTCTCTTTGAGTTTATCACCAAGTATTTTATGAAACTGTTATAAAAGGTACTGTTTAAATTTTTTGACCATCTGGATGTCTTCTTTGGGGAAGTATCTGTTCATGTCTTCTGCCCATTGTTTAATTGAATTATTTCATTTTTTTGGTGTTGAGATGTAGAATTCTTTATGTATTTTGAATATTAACCCCCTATCAAATATTTCTTTTGCAGATGCCTTCTCCCATTCAGTAGATTATCTTTTTGTCTGTTGATGGTTTCCTTCACTGTCCAAAACCTTTTTATTTTGGTGTGATTACAATAGTTAAATTTTGCTTTGTTTCCCTTGCCTGAGGTTACATATCTAGAAGAATGTTTCTATGTCTGAAGTCAAAGATTTTACTCCTTATCTTTTCTTCTAGGAGTTTTATTGTTTCAGTTCTTATATTTAGGTCTTTAATCCATTTCCAGTTTCTATGTATGGTATAAGAAAGTGGTTCAGTTTCATTGTTTTGCATGTAGTTGTCTGGTTTTCCCAACATCATTTGTTGAACAGATGGTTTTTTTCCCATGATATGCTCTTTCTTCCTTTGTTGTAGATTAATTGACTATAAAAGTGTGTGTGTTTATTTCTGGGCTATTTTGTTTCATTGATCTATAGGTCTATTTTTGTGCCAGTACCATACTGTTTTGATTACTATGGCTTTGTAGTATACCTTGAAATCTGGGATTATGATACAGTTGTGATGCAATTAGTTTTTAAATAAAAACGCTAGAAACTCTTGCTTTCTTCCTCCTTATTTCAATTACTATTGGTTAAATCCGACTTCTTCATTTTTTATTTTTTACCCAAATGCAGAGTGGTGTGGTGTCCTCCTCTTTCCTAGCTCCTCTTTAGTACTTAGAAGTGATCATGTTTATTTCCTGCCGTTTGTCCCACCTTCTGTCATAGTTAATTCAAAAGCAACTTCTTTTGAGCTGAGAAAATTGAAATTCTCACCAGTAATTTTAACATAACAGGTCCTTTTGTTTTTTCTTCTTATAATTCACATATGTTAATCTCCCGTTTTATTTTTTATTCTTAGTTGTATCTCAGCAGTTTTCAAAATTTGAACCCAGTTGAAAAATTCATTATATTATTATATAGTATATGTTCAAGATATTAATTAGAAATAATAGGTTACTATTAATTATTACAAGTAACTGCCTCACATAATTTATTCTCAAGTCTCAAACTGAATCTGTCTGTCTGTTTCAAAAATAAAATCAATAGGTAGGCTCACAGTTAAATATGTTACATATAGTTTGGAACTGGCTTAGAGGGTGACAAATAGATTGCTTCACTTTTCCTCAGTGTAAGGATCAATTTCACAAGGGTTTGGCTGATTTTACACAGAAGTTGATATTAATCTTTGTTATCAAAGAATATGCATTTTTTTATTTTTTTTTTATTTATTTGACAGACAGAGATCACAAATAGGCAGAGAGGCAGGCAGAGAGAGAGAGAGGAGGAAGCAGGCTCCCCGCTTAGCAGAGAGCCCGATGTGGGACTTGATGCCAGAACCCTGAGATGATGACGTGAGCTGAAGGCAGAGGCTTAACCCACTGAGCCACCCAGGCGCCCCGCAAAGCATATGCATTTAAAGAAGAGTCTACAGAAGTGGCAATATTATTTATATTTTGATTCTTTTATACCTTTTAGAAGAATAAGATAATTTATGAAATAGTGCCTGAACCACTGCTATGCATTAGAATTATCTTGGAGTTTTTTCTTCTGTCACAATATACTTTACATGAACAGACTCCTTTTAACACTAATGTAACAAGAAACAAATATATATTATATAAAAATAGGGGCGCCTGGGTGGCTCAGTGTGTTAAGCCGCTGCCTTAGGCTCAGGTCATGATCTCAGGGTCCTGGGATGGAGTCCCGCATCAGGCTCTCTGCTCAGCAGGGAGCCTGCTTCCCTCTCTCTCTCTCTGCCTGCCTCTCCGTCTACTTGTGATTTCTCTCTGTCAAATAAATGAATAAAATCTTAAAAAAATAAATAAATAAATAAAAATAAAAATAAAGTATCTATTTTATATAACATATGATTACATATCATACTGATTTTATATAGTAATTTCAATTTAATCACATATTTTGAAATATAAAATTGTAAGTATTAAAATATATAATATATAAATATATAAAAGTATATATCATATATAAATATATAAGATATAATATATAATAAAACATATAATATAATTATTGTATATGTTACATATAACTTTGTTTCAAGTAATTATGTCTCTAGTTTCACAAAATGTTAGTATGTTTATAATAGAGTCAATTAAACATTTTCCTAAATATTATTTATCTTAACGTATTTTTTTTAGAAGAGGTGAACTTTTCTTTTCAAAGGATTTATTTATTTATTTATTTGACAGACAGAGATCACAGGTAGGCAGAGAGGCAGGCAGAGAAAGGCAGAGAGGCAGGCAGAGAGAGAGGTAGGCAGAGAAGCAGGCTCCCCACTGAGCAGAGAACCAGATGTGGGGCTCGATCCCAGGACTCTGGGATCATGACCTGAGCTGAAGGCAGAGTCTTTAACCCACTGAGCCACCCAGGAGCCCCTATTTTAGTGTATTTTTGATTAAGAAATATTAATATGATTAAAAGCTATTTTACAGCTATGGCTTCCATATTGATTCAATTTTTGACAGCTTTAATTTTGTTAGCAATTTTTAACAATTTCTTAATATTCTGGACTCACAACACCTGACCATGTTATTATCTACCCCATCAATTAAATCACTAAATTCTAATAATTATTTTGTCAAATGTCTCTTAAATAACTTTCAGTTCTGCATTTTTTTTTAAATTCATGCTAACTTGGGCTTGAGTAATCATTGAGAATGTCTCTTAAATCCTGATCTGATCATTTTCACTATATTCCTACAGAAGGAAAATTTTTCCAAAGTTTTGTTTTTGTGATGCTGTTTACCCTCTAGATGGAAAAGCTTCAGTGCTCCCCACTGGCCACTCAAGATAGAGCATATTCCTTAATTTCTATAATCTAGGGTTAATCTGATTTTTGAAGCTATTCTCTGATTTTCTGCAGTCTTAATCTCCTAGTCCAGCTATTTTAATCTATCTAAATATCACTTTTTAATTATTTTTATTGGCTATTTCTTCCATACCTCTATTTTCCTTTCAAGCACCCAAATTTCCTTAATTTCCATATTCACTGCTATCAGTGAATATGGAATTCACCAGTGCCCAAATTAAGAACAATGATATCTTTCTTTTAAAAACTTGCAAAGAACTGAGATTTCTTTATTATTATTTTTGAATTAAATAAAGCTCTTAGTTTCCATCATTACAGGCTGACTGGGAATTCAATTTCATTCCTTACAGAGGTGGTAGAAGGGTACAGCAAGTTTCACTCTCCATAATACTTCACAGAAATGCTGAGTACTGTAAATACTGTCGGTATTGTCTCAAAAAAAAAAAAAAGGGAGAGAGAGAGAGAGAGAAAACATTCTATAACCACCCTTCAAATGAGCAACTTACATCTTCTTTCCTGAACCCACATGGGATTTAAACCCTTGAAAACTGCAGTTCAGGGCGCCTGGGTGGCTCAGTGGGTTAAGCCGCTGCCTTCGGCTCAGGTCATGATCTCAGGGTCCTGGGATCGAGGCCCGCATCGGGCTCTCTGCTCAGCAGGGAGCCTGCTTCCCTCTCTCTCTCTGCCTGCCTCTCTGCCTACTTGTGATCTCTCTCTGTCAAATAAATAAATAAAATCTTTAAAAAAAAAAAAAAAAAGAAAAGAAAACTGCAGTTCATTGTCCTTCTGAGGGAATGAAAGTGACAATAGAGAGTAGGGTGTAACTTACAGGGCATCCTGCTTCCCCTCCAGGGTCTGAGAGTCTACCCCACAAATTCTGACCTTGGCTTACCTTTGGGTTTCCCATCCTTCTGTGGTCTGAAAACTGCCTTCAACCAGTAAGGTTTGCTTGTTTAGGATTCGCCCACTCCAGTTGTAGTTTTGCTTTATTGTGTCTGTTATTAAATACCTGGAATCACAGTTCTGTTGATGTCTCTTTTGTAATATCTAAAAACCACTGTTTCACATATGTGTTTAATCTATTAGGAATGCTTCTAATAGAATTTAACAGACTGTCTACCAATGGCTTTTCTTTCCCTTTTTTAAAGAAAAGACTTTATTTATTTATTTATTTGACAGAGAAAGAGAGCACAAGCAGGTGGAATAGTGAGCAGAGGAAGAGGGAGAAGCAGGCTCCCTGCAGAGCACGGAGCATGAGGTAGTACTTGATCCCAGGACCCCAGAATAATGACCTGAAACAAAGGTAGGCATTGACTGACTGATACAGCCAGGAGCCCTTACCAGTGGATTTTCTAAGTAAAGCAAAAACCATGCAGCTCTGTCTTCCATGGGTTTCACACATTTCAGAATAGAGCATCTTATTGGAAGGTGTGTTATAAGGTTTTTCTGTTTGAAAATCAAGAAATGCCTTATTATAAGACTTCCTGTTATGTTCTGTTTATCAGACCTAGGACAGGGGCACCTGGGGGGCTCAGTCAGTTAAGTGTCAGCCTTGGGCTCGGGTCACAATCCTGGGGTCCTGGGATTGAGCCCCTCAGGTAAGGCTCTCTGCTCAGCGAAGAGCCTGCCTCTCTCTCTCCTCCCCACTTGTGCTCTCTGTCACTATCTCTGACTCTGTCTCCCTCTCTCTTTCTCTCTCAAATAAAAAAATAAAATCTTTTAAAAAAAGAACCAAGATGCCCTTCAACAGACGAATAGATAAAGAAGTTATGGTCCATATATACGATGGGTATTATGCCTCCATCAGAAAGGATGAATACCCAATTTTTGTATTAACATGGATGGGACTGGAAGAGATTAATAATAATAAGTCAAGCAGGAGAGTCAATTATTATATAGCTTCACTTACTTGTGGAGCATAAGGAATAACACAGAGGACATTGAGAGATGGAGAGGAGAAGTGAGTTGGGGTCAATCGGAGGGGGAGACAAACTATGAGAGACTGTGGACTCTGAGAAACAAACTGAGGGTTTGGAGGGGAGGGGCGTGAAGGGGTGGGCGAGCCTGGTGGTGGGTATTAAGGAGGACACGTGTTGCATGGAGCCCTGGGTGTCGGTATAAATAATGACTTATGAATCACTGAAAAAAAATTAAATAAAAAAAAAAACACATCTAGGACAGGTACTCATTCCTTGAGTTTGGGAGGGGAGTTTTACTTTTCTTGAGCTTGGACAAATAAACATAGCTCCTTTTAGCTAAGATAAAAGGAGAAAATGACAGCCATAGCATTTAATGACTAAGCTATAGTGTCTAGAATTCATCTTTAAAGGTTAATTATAGGAGAGTAAAAAGTATTTTCACATTGTCTCTTCTTTTACAAATTAAAAAAATCTATTTCCAAAATGTATAAATAAATAAATCAGATTTGGTTATATCTCTGGAAATGCTGAAAGTTTTTAAAAGTCCAAAGAGATAAAGTTTGATTAGAGTATAAGATGAAAATTTATGCAATTGGTTGCTTCATATAGCTTATAATAAAAGTAAGAGGAATATTCTTTGACTTCTGAGCTAGCATAATTCCAACTTGTTGATTACTAGAAAATTCTTTGGTCATTTAAATTTGTGAGTCTTCTATTTATTTATTTTAGATACTATACTTTATGAAAATTAGCTATTATACAATTAAAAAATGAATGGCTAGGTTTGGTCCTCTGATTTTCAACATTTCTTTGATGTACTAATGTAAGATAAAAATGTATATTACTGTAAAAGTTCACAAAGTCTACAACTGTATATAAATATAAATATGTTTCTTTTTTTTTTTTAAAGATTTTATTTATTTATTTGACAGACATCACAAGTAGGCAGAGAGGCAGGCAGAGAGAGAGAGAGAGAGAGAGGGAAGCAGGCTTCCTGCGGAGCAGAGAGCCCGATGCGGGGCTGGATCCCAGGACCCTGAGATCATGACCCGAGCCGAAGGCAGCAGCCCAAACCACTGAGCCACCCAGGCGCCCCTATAAATATGTTTCTTAAAAAATATATAATATAGGGCGCCTGGGTGACTCAGTGGATTAAGCCTCTGCCTTCGATTCAGGTCATGATCTCAGAGTCCTGGGATCGAGTCCCACATCGGGCTCTGCTCTGCGGAGAGCCTGCTTCCTCCTCTCTCTCTCTGCCTGCCTCTCTGACTACTTGTGAACTCTCTGTCAAATAAATAAATAAATTCTTTAAAATAAATATATATATATATAAAATATATTAAATGTAGAATTTACTTACTTCAAGCAAACTAACCCTGGCTTTCTCCTATTTGATTTCAATCCTAAATATATTTTTAAAATACATGCACAAACTATGTACAACATAAGTTTTATGTAAATTTAACAAATGAATATACATATACTTCAATGAAATCACAGAAATAATAAAAATAGGAAATATATTGTTGGTGATTGTTTTTTAACACGATGCTTTATTTTATATCACCAGAATAGTAAATAAGAGAATGATCTATACCACAAAGTGATTTTTGTGAATGAAACTTGATTTAAATTAGGGACTACAAGAAATACAAGAAACATGAAAGCAAAAGCAGATAGGATTTGTGACTAGCTTTTTTGTATACAAGAATAAATTGGCCTGTTCAAGTTGTATAGAATATTTTTCATATAAATGATATCACTGTGAATAAGTAATGGTTTTCTAGATAACTTATGCTTTGTATTGCAAATAGCCTGTATTTATAGTGATTATGTATCAAGAGAAATGAAACAGCACATGCACTGTTGGTAAATGTATGCAATTTGGGGCATGAATTCAATTTATTTGTCATATTGACTCACCAGAATATGCTTGGTTTATGCAAAGTCTTTATTAGTCTGGAAGAGAAGCAGAGTAGCTATGTTCCTCAGAATTT
This sequence comes from Mustela putorius furo, assembly GCF_011764305.1. NCBI lineage: Eukaryota > Metazoa > Chordata > Mammalia > Carnivora > Mustelidae > Mustela > Mustela putorius. The sequence continues at coordinate 15,787,990 of NW_025421375.1, read as the reverse complement.
GTTTGGAATTAAAACCTTCTTCTGTTGTGATCACTTGTTATCAACCCTGAAATATAAAACTTTGTTTCTTATATCAAATTTATATCACCATGAAAAATGTAGAACTAAACCAATATAAAATTATCCGAATTTATTTTGTAAAGGGTGGACGTAGACTCACATGTATACCTTTAACAACATACGCAAGTTGAAAAGAATGGTTTTCAAAATGTGCTTTTTTTCCCTCTCTAATTTCTCTTATATGTGGTGGCTTACACTTACATTTTTTAAAAAGTCATTTTAAAATATAATTCCTTGTAAGGATGGGCTATATCAAGAGATACCACAAAAGAATTCAAATCTCATCCCTATTAAATTAAAAGAATACTTCGAAGGGTTTTAAATATTTTATTCTGACTACATTACAAATTAAGCAGATCGTGAATCATTTAAATTACAACTATGAATATTATCTTTTAATTGATGTTCCAGAATTAGTTTATAAAGAATATTTTGTTTAAAAATAATCTCTCAAAGTCTATCAATAGAGTGTAAGAGGATTGGAATATGAGGAATAATATATTCAATATAATTTTAAAAGCTTTTAATTCAATTATGGATATTAACTGTAGATAACAAACCTCCATCTGCATTTCAAATGTTATCTGTGAATTTTGCTTCTGGTTTCACTGAGTAGCTCCTATCTAAACAAACTTTATAACAACTAAAATTTTGGAGACAGGTTGCCTACTTGAAGGCATCAGAGAGTAAAATACAGACAAACAACAACAAAAAAAACAAATGGAAGAAACTAAAAGCAAATTGACTCTTGGAAGAAAGGAATGCCACTGGGTAAGTTTCTCATCTTTCATGGCTCAACCTGAGGGCAGGCCCAAACCTACACTATTCAGGAACTTAAAAGTAATGCACAGCCCACAGTCATGCTGCCTGGAAGAAATAGAAGACAGATGGGGAACTACTACAGCTATAAAGACAATAAAGAAGAAATCCCAGAAAAGTGAAAGCCCGAGAAGGAGAGAAACAAGCCCTGTGTGTAGTCCCTACACAAATATCTGGCTAGTGCTAGATCGTTCGTGAGTAAAATTATTATCAAGCAACCCAGAAAAAAATAATTCAATTGAAATTTGAGCTGCTACCCATCACTGGGGAGATGAGTTTTATAATAAGTCTGATTTCAGTCTGCTTAAAAAAAAAATCAATACTTTAGGGAAGACCATCACAGATTCCAGATTTTCTACATATACCATTCACGATATCAAAGATACCATGCAAAGCTACTCAACATGCAGGGAATTTAAAAAAATCAGGGAAGCATGGCCATTCTCAACAGAAAAGACAATCAACAAAGACCAACCTTTTGATAACTTTAATTTTAAAATGAAAAAGGATTGTAAAGCAGCTAATGAAACTGTGCTCAATACCATAAAAGGAAATATGCTTGTAATAAATGAAAATAGAGGAAATCTCAGCAGAGCAATAAAAAAATCTATTAAAAAATGGAAATTCTGTTGTTAATATAATATCTAAAATATCAGCTAAGTCTTAAACATATAAAACCCAGATTAGCAAAACACACAACTACCTTTATAGTTAGTAAAAGGAATACCTTTTACTAACTATAAAGGTAATTCACATGGTCCCAGTCAAAGTTTAACTTGATGAGCTTATTGCAAAACTGTGTTCTGGAAATAATGTAGCTGGCATAAAAGATGAATGTGTACTCATTCCCTCTTCACTATTTAGGACAATGTGCCCACCAGTTCCCTGTTCAAGTTCAAGTGTCCAATAGCTCAGTCAATTGATTAAATCTGTGTTGCTGCAGAAAAAAAAAATAATCTAAGTAGATTTCCCCAACAGATATTTCTCTAATACCATTTGCAGGCGTGGATTAGCTGTGCTTCCGCTGCAGATCATGGCTCTGCTGAGCATGTCTTCTTATTTAAGGGCTCAGTCTAAATGAAAACAAAATAAAATAAAATTTTTAGAATTTAAAATACAAAGCGAAGCTGTGTGATCAAAGGAGGATATATTAGATATTTGGACTGAAGTAGAAGAACAAGGTAAAAATGAATAAAAACATCAAAATATGTCAGGGAAATCCCAGGACTCAAGAGAGAAAGTGTACCACCAATTATACACCCAGATCATCTTATCAACGTCAGCATGAAGATCTATACACTTAGATAAAGAAGAAATCTATAGTTATTCTCTTAGACGATCCTGTACAGTGCATTGAAATAGGTTTCTAATTGTCATAGCTGTTTATTATGAGCTTCACGTTTATTTTGGTGATAAGACTGAGATTTTATAAAAGGAAAGAATTGTGATATTTTTATTTCTTTGTGCTGGACTTGATGCAGACTTGGGTTACAAGGCAAATGGAACATCCTAAAATTCAGCTAGGCAAACTGGCCTTCATCTTCATTATAACTCCAACAACCACCAAGCAAAAGCCGGGGTTTTGATGGGTAATATGCTACTTGCAAAGGGAACATAAACCTCTCAGATCAGTTTAAAAACCTTGCTGAGGTGTCTGTATTTTAACACCTGCCCTGGATCACAAGCTAATCCAGGGCTTCTCAACATCAAAGTAAAGAAGCATACAAGCCTACTACTTCTTTGTAGTTCTATCATCGTTTTTCTGCACAGTTGCAGCATGTGACCCCAGGGATTTAAATGAGCCCTCCTCACGTATTTAACCAAGATCCTTTCACACCACACATCTACTTGAAAAGTTATTGCCTATGTCACTTTCTATACATTTCTTTAATTATTTTCGCAGTTCCTTACACAAAACTGGAAGCTACTCAAAGGAAGAAAGACTATCATGATTTTTGTAGCTCTGTTAGCTGTAAACAAAGCATTCTATTCAAAGCAGGTTAATAAATGTTTGGGGATTGATTGATTGTTTGATATGCACTTGTCTTTTAATGCCTGGATATTGTGGTCCTGCCTGAGTATGAGTCTAGGGGTCTATTCACATTCGTGGAACAACACACCAAGAGCCATGTATACATATTAAGCATAAATTTGCATGAAAAAATAACAAAAGGTAGCCTGAGTCCATGTATATGAATCGAGATGTAACATCTATAAAGGTTATCATTAGGAAGGCTCTATGTCTACTGCAACATATGCCAAATTACAGATTATATATTTTTACTGTAAATTTGTAAAACTTGTAAAATCTTTCCTCCATCCAGCAGCAGACTTTGTCAGTAAAATAATTAAACACCACGTGGGGATTACATGAAGCTCTCTTAATATAGTCTTTCCCTTTCGGCAAGAAGCAATTAATGGGAATTTCTTGCGCTGCAGCCAGTTTTGGTAGTTTCTATGTGTGTGGCTCACAAGTTGGATTAGATATTGAGAAGCATTACAGAACCCAAAAAATATGTCAGTTTTCACAAAGATAAGAATTGGATGATATACTCAAGATTTTTGAGTTAGAGATTGAAAGATGCAGAAAAGAAGATGGCTAGATTTGGAGAGGATGACATAGTCTACTACTCAAATGCCATCAACTTTTTGTCCCTGTATGATCAAAATATTCTTTTCTAGCAGGGATTATATGATGGCTTTAAATTATGACCCTGAAACATTTGGCATTTCTGCCATCAAGAGGTGTGCCCCTCACACTGCTTCAACTGGTGGCTGCTTTGAACAATGGCTTAATGGGACAGTTCTACTTCTGATACAAAAGGCCATGTAGCTTCTGTCTTATTCCTTGCTCTGGAAGAACATGGCTGCTATTTCAGAAGCTGGATTGTTGCGAGGCAGTAACATTGAAAAAGCTGTGTTGACCCTCTTATCAACATCACTAGGTTAATTCATAAACAGTAACCAGACTAACTAATCAAACAACTAACCGTGTGAAGGAGCCATCTTTACAGTCTAGGGAAGCCTTCAAATGACCACATTCCAGCCAACCTCTGATTGCAACTGCAGAGAGATCTCAAGGGATCTGCATGCTTTCTGAAGTCTTGATCCACAAGATTATGACCCCAGTGATCACTATGTTATACCTCTACGTTTCACAGTAATATTTTATACAGCAAAAACTATTCAGAACTTTCCACCATGTTTTGGGTTTAACATTTGTCGCCACTTTGATTCTGTGCCTCCTGTGCTTACTAATTTACATGTGAGGAAAAAAAAGATGCAAAGAAGTTATGTTACTTGCACAAAGTCTTACCATTAGGCAAGTACAGGAGCAAATAGGAAATGTATGTAAAGTATTAGCAACAATGCTTGACACATACTAGCTACATAGGAAAGACTAGGCTTTACTTTGACTTTACTATGACTATCATTGTGATTATTGTTTAAATTAAAAGCTTCAAGCAAAGTGCTAGTTGTATATCAGGATGCAATTGAGAATGCTTTGCTGAAAAACTTTTGAAAAACCTTGCACCATCTTGTATTATTGAAGTAAATGGAGGATGGTGTCCTGGTGTTTATAGTACTTTGTAGGAAAATTTGGAAATGTCTCATTCCTCTCTCGAAGTGCTAAAATAAGCAGATGATAGACAGTCAGATCATGTCTTCTGTCTGATCTCAGCTTTGCCTTTAATCTGGGCAGGTTTCAGGCTTCTCTTCTCTTCTTCATCTATAAAATGAGAGAGCTAGTTCTCCAGGTAATGTTACATCTCTTCGGCTTGGTATGTATTAATTTCCAAGATTGTGCTAGATACAGATATTCCTGGGATGAAAAGAACATTAAGCCATCTCTTGTCCATGGCTGATGAGATCTCAGAATATATAAGTGCACTGGGTACCTAGGAAAGGGATGGTCTGGAGAAGAAACATTGACAATGGAGTAGAAGTTAAGTGGTAGAAAGATAATCCCCCAAAAATGCTTGAGCTTCATCTACTTCCCAAAGCTCTGATGCTTCCAAGAGCCCAGATATAAAATAAAAATGACTGCAGCCTGGGGTACAATGTTAGTCAATTCTATAGGTGAGAGAATGTAATGTGTAACTGCAGAGGTCACATACCAGGAAGCCAGCCTTGCCTGGAAGAGGGTACAAGATTATGCCATTGAAACCTCTCACTTCATAGGTAAAGAAAGCGAGATCCAAAATTAACAGGTTTACTACTGATCACTCCAAAAGCAAGGCTCACAGAAAGATCTAGAACCTAGAAATATGGAGGCCCTTTATAACTGCAATTTGTATAATTTTAAGACAGTGGATTACAAAGATGTGGCTTGAGAAAAAGGCCAAGAAAACTGTAAAACATTCCACAAGACATTATAAATGAAAATGGAACATACAGTGGGGAAAAAAGCAGTGCATTTGCTCTGCAAACATATTTTCTTGACAAATGTCCTAATCCACTAATATCCAAATGTATTTATGCCTCTGTGACATGTTTATGTTGAAGAGAGGTCAGCAGTTTTTGTTTTGTTTTGTTTTGTTTTTCTTGGAGGGGACAGATAGTAAATGATTTTAGCTTTGTGGGTTCTGTAGTCTCTTGTAACTACCTGATTCCACTAATATAGCTTGAAAGCAGCTTTAAACAATTTGTAAGTATGGGGCATGGCCAGGTTCCAATAAAGCTTTATTTACCAAAACAGACAACAAGGTAGGTGTGACCCACAGGTAGTAGTCTTCCAATATAGATAGACTTCCTAAAAGTTACATTAAATACCTGAAATAACTCATAAACTCATAATCTTAGAGAAGTAACTTGTAGAACTATCATCTAATTAGTGTATTCTAATGTTTTTGCATTTATATACACACAAACATGTACAGACACGCAATCTATTTAACAGCTCTTGTGCATGAAAAATATGAAGAAAAATGACAAAATCCATTGTCTATTTGTTTTAAAGTCCAATATATGTGTTCAAAGAAACAGAAAAATAATTCAGTGCAGTGTGTTTTATTTTTTATTTATTTATTTTAATTTATTTATTTTCAGCATAACAGTATCATTATTTTTTCACCACACCCAGTGCTCCATGCAATCTGTGCCCTCTATAATACCCCCCACCTGGTACCCCGACCTCCCACCCCCACCACTTCAAACCCCTCAGATTGTTTTTCAGAGTCCGTAGTCTCTCATGATTCACCTCCCCTTCTAATTTCCCCCAACTCCCTTCTCTCTAATTCCCCATGTCCTCCATGCTTTTTGTTATGCTCCACAAATAAGTGAAACCATATGATAATTGACTCTCTCTGCTTGACTTATTTCACTCAGCATAATCTCTTCCGGTCCCGTCCATGTTGCTACAAAAGTTGGGTATTTGTCCTTTCTGATGGAGACATAATACTCCATAGTGTATATGGACCACATCTTCCTTACCCATTCATCCGTTGAAGGGCGTCTTGGTTCTTTCCACGGTTTGGCGACCATGGCCATTGCTGCTATAAACATTGGGGTACAGATGGCCCTTCCTTTCATGACATCTGTATCTTTGGGGTAAATACCCAGGAGTGCAATGGCAGGGTCATAGTGAAGTTCTATTTTTAATTTCTTGAGGAATCTCCACACTGTTCTCCAAAGAGGCTGCACCAACTTGCATTCCCACCAACAGTGGAAGAGGGTTCCCCTTTCTCCACATCCTTTCCAACACATGTTGTTTCCTGTCTTGTTAATTTTGGCCATTCTAACTGGTGTAAGGTGGTATCTCAATGTAGTTTTAATTTGAATCTCCCTGATGGCTAGTGATGATGAACATTTTTTCATGTGTCTGATAGCCATTTGTATGTCTTTATTGGAGAAGTGTCTGTCGATATCTTCTGCCCATTTTTTGATATGATTGTCTGTTTTGTGTGCGTTGAGTTTGAGGAGAGTAACTTCCCGACATCAAGTGAGATTTCGGATAAGACTCTAATGGAAGTAGTGACACTTTAGCTAGACTTTGATGATTAGATAGGAGATTCTCAACTGACTAAGGATAATGGTATTTTTTTTTAATAGGCATCTTTCCTAATGGAGTATAGTCAATGAAAGAACTTGGTACTGTAAATCATGTAACTCTCAAGATTGATTTGTCCATTTAGATTGCGGCATTTTCCTTGGCCCTTCTGCTTTGGCATCATCTTTCTTGGCAGTTTTTGCCAAAGTTTAGTCTCATCTTACTTTCCCATGAAATTCACCCATTCACCAATTTTAGAATTAACCGGAAGCTATTGTGACAGGAAATCCTTTTTTAATACCAATTTAAGTTTGGAAATCACTTAAACCTTTTGGTGGGGTAATCATTGCTATTGCTGCTGAAAACTCTTTTCTGCATTTACCTTGCCTGCTTAGGATACACATACAGATCTACAGCACTGGTACTTCTGTTCTTCCCACCTTGTCCCAGCAATCTTTGTTGTGCTGTATTTTGTCTTATTTCTTAACTTATGTTTCCTCTGAGGTGATTTCTTTAGATAGGGACAGGATAATAGGTTTCATAGCTCATGTTAAAGATGATGGCTAATAGCCATGTGGTTTATCGCCTTAAAAAGTCTTCTAAAGATAAGGAGTACTTTATTGCAATGTCCTCAACAGATAGAAGAAGGGAGAAATGATAGTGAAGAGTCACATATTTGCAAGTTATGGTTTAAAGACAACCTAGTTCTTCATGGACTTTCTGTATTATCTGTTTGATATTTTCACCCTCTTTTTGATATCAAACAATTAATCATGACTCAAAGTTGCCATGTTTGCATGTGATTGCATATTTTGTATGCTGATACTAATTTAATCAATAATATTATTACGCACTTCTACAGATACATGCATAGAGTTCTAGTGTATTTGTGTTTTCTAATTATATATTAGTTTATTTCATAATCTATTTAAAGTAATACTAAACGAATACTTTTATACTTGCTACTATTCATAAAATCTCTAGGAAATTACTTTTTAAATGCTGGGGTTTTTTTGTTTTGTTTTGTTTTTTTTGTTTTTTGTGTTTTTTTTTCAAGTTTGAAACCAGGATGAAAAAAAAAAATTTGAATCAACATCCTGGCACCAAGCTTAGGAATTCCGGTAGGAAGCCAATCTCTCTCACAGCTGGTGAATAAAGATCATCTCTTGTCATCTAGAGTGTCCCAAGAGGAAGAAAAGATAGAGGCATTGGTGGTCTCTCTATTCTATGTAGGAATTCTTTCTTAGAGTAGCTATGTTTTTAATTTTCCTCTGTTTTATTGGAACTTTGTATCTCCCCCATAGTTCTTTCTGAATTTATCTGGCTGCCCCAAGAGTAACAGTATAGAATGAGATAAAACCAATGAATTTATCTAAGTAAATCATGCTTAATCTTAATTTAGCTGCTAAAAGAGGAAAATGAGAATTACTACATAGTCTCAGATCATTCAATGAAGAAGATTCTTTCATTAAAGAGCTCATTTTAAGTGTTGGCATTTAAGAGAAACTATTTTACCAATAAAAGCACATGGAGTTGAGGGAAATTGGAAGAGGAGGTGAACCGTGAGAGACTATGGACTCTGAAAAACAATCTGAGGGTTTTGAAGGGGCGGCGGGTGGGAGGTTGGGGGAACCAGGTGGTGGGTATTGGAGAGGACACGATTGCATGGAGCACTGGTGTGATGCAAAAATAATGAATACTGTTACACTGAAAATAAATTAGAATAAATAAATAAAGTAAGTTATATACCCCCCTCCAAAAAAAAAAAAAAAAAAAACATGGAACAATAAAATCTAAGAAACAAATTGGAGAATTTTTTTGAATTTTACTATAATTGTTCAGTGTTTCAAGGACAATAAGTTGTCCTCAACCTTCATTATACCAATAAGTAAATAAGTTAAACCTTATGATGTTTTTCTATAAGTCTATTTTAACTGCCCAAGTTAGTACCTCATATTTCACTATTAAATTTTTTATAATTTTATTTTTTTCAGTTCCAAAATTCCTTATTTACACATCACACCCAGTGCCCCTTGCAATACATGCCCTCCTTAATACTCACCACCAGGCTCATCCAACCTCCCACCCCCCCTCCTCTCCAAACCCTCAGTTTGTTTCTCAGAGTCCACAGTCTCTCATGGTTTGTCTCCCCTCTGATTTCCCTCAACTCACTTCTCTTCTCCATCTCCCAATGTCCTCTGTGTTATTCCTGATGCTCCACAAGTAAGTGAAACCATATGATAATTGACTCTCTCCGCTTGACTTATTTCACTCTGCATAATCTCCTCCAGTCCCATCCATGTTGATATAAAAGTTGGGTATTTATCCTTTCTGATGGAGGCATAATACTCCATCATATATATGGACTATAACTTCTTTTTTTTTAAGATTTTATTTATATATTTGACAGACAGAGATCATAAGTAGGCAGAGAGGCAGGCAGAGAGAGAGGAGGAAGCAGGCTCCCTGCTAAGCAGAGAGCCTGAGGCAGGGCTCAATCCTAGGACCCTGGGATCATGACCTGAGCTGAAGGCAGAGCCTTTAACCCACTGAGCCACCCAGGTGCCCTGGACAATAACTTCTTTATCCATTCATCTGTTGAAGGGTATCTTGGTTCTTTCCATGGTTTGGCGACTGCAGCCATTGCTGGTATGAACATTGGGGTACAGATAGCCCTTCTTTTCACTACATCTGTATTTTGGGGGGTAAATACCCAGTCGTGCAATTGCAGGGTCATAGGGTAGCTCTATGTTTAATTTATTAAGGAATCTATACACTGTTTTCCAAAGTGGCCACACCAACTTTCATTCCCACCAACAGTGTAAGAGGGTTCCCCTTTCTCCACATCCTCTCCGGCACTTGTTGTTTACTGTCTTGATAATATTGGCCATTCTAACTTGTGTAAGGTGGTATCTTAATGTGGTTTTTATTTGAAACTCCCTGATAGCTAATGATGATGAACATTTTTTTCATGTGTCTGTTAGCCACTTGTATATCTTCTTTGGAGAAGTGTCTGTTCATGTCTTCTGCCCATTTTTTGACATGATTATCTGGGTGTTGAGTTTGAGGGGTTCTTTATAGATCTTGGATATCAGTTCTTTGTAGTGTCATTTGGGAATATCTTCTCCCATTCCTTTGGGTACCTCTTTGTTTTGTTGACTGTTTCCTTTGCTGTGCAGAATTTTTTTTTTATATTTTTAAAGTTTTTTTTTAAATTTATTTGATAGAGAGATCACAAGTAGGCAGAGAGGCAGGCAGAGGGGGTAGGCAGAGGGAAGCAGGCTTCCTGCTGAGCAGAAAGCCTGATGTGGGGCTCGATCCCAGGACCCTGAGATCATGACCTGAGCTGAAGGCAGAGGCTTAACTCACTGAGCCACTAAGGCACACCCCAGAAAATTTTTGATCTTGATGAAGTCCCAAAAGTTCATTTTTGCTTTTGTTTCCTTTGCCTGTGGGGACATGACTTGAAAGAAGTTGCTGTGGCCATTGTTGAAGAGGTTACTGCTTATGTTCTCCTCTAGGATTTTGATAGATTCCTGCCTCATGTTGTGGTCTTTCATCCATTTCTAGTTTATCTTTGTGTATGGTGTAAGAGAATGGTCAAGTTTCATTCTTCTATACATAGCTGTCCTATTTTCCCAGCACCATTTTTTGGAGAGACTGTCTTTTTACCCACTGTATATTTTTCCTGCTTTGTCAAAGATTATTTGACCACAGAGTCAAGGGTCCATATCTGGGCTCTCTACTCTGTTCCACTGGTCTATGTGTCTGTTTTTGTGCCAGTACCATGCTGTCTTGGTGATCACAGTTTTGTAGTAGAGCTTGAAATCAGGGAACATTATGCCCCATTTTTGTTTTTCTTCTCAACATTTACATAGCAATTTGGGGTCTTTTCTGGTTCCATACAAATTTTAGGATTGTTTGCTCCAGCTCTTTGAAAAATGTCAGTGGAATTTTGATTGGGATGGCATTGAAGGTACAGATTGCTCTAAGTAGTATAGACATTTTAACAATGTTTAATCTTCAGATCCATGAATATGGAATGGTCTTCCATCTTTTTATGTCTTCTTCAATTTCTTTCCATAAATGTTCTGTAGTTCCTTGAGTACAGATTCTTTACCTCTTTGGTTAGGCTTATTCCAATGTATTTAATGGTTCTTGGTGCAATAGTAAATGGAATTGATTCTCTAATTTCCCTTTCTTTATTTTCATTGTTATTGTATAAGAAAGCAACTGATTTCTGTACATTGATTTTGTATCCTGGTACATTACTGAATTGCTGTGTGAGTTCTAGTAGTTTGGGGGTGGAGTCTTTTGGGTTTTCCATATAACGTATCATGTCTTCTGCAAAGAGAGAGAGTTTGACTTCTTCTTTGTCAATTTCAATACCTTTTATTTCTTTTTGTTGTCTGATTGCTGTTGCTAGGACTTCTATTACTATGTTGAACAAGAGTGGTGAGAGTGGGCATCCTTCTCGTGTTCCTGATATCAAAAGGAAGGCTGTCAGCTTTCCCCCATTGAGGATGATATTCGCTATGGGTTTTTCATAGAGAGAGTTTATGAAGTTGAGGAATGTTCCCTCAACTTTGAAGAGTTTTAATCAGGAACAGATGCTGTATCTTGTCGAATGCTTTTTCTGCATCAATTGAGAGGACCATGTGGTTCTTCTCTCTCTCTTATTGATTTGTTCTCACATTGATTGATTTGCAAATGTCAAACCACCCTTATATTCCATGGATAAATCGCACCTGGTCATGGTGGATAATCTTTTTAATGTACTGTTGGATCCTATTTACTAGGATCTTGTTGAGGATCTTGGCATCCATATTCATCAGGGATATTGGTCTGAAGTTCTCCTTTTTAGTGGGGTCTTTACCTGGTTTGGGGATCAGGGTAATTCTGGCTTCATAAAAAGAGTCTTGAAGTTTTCCTTCTGTTTCTATCTTTTGAAACAGCTTTAGGAGAATAGGTATTGTTTCTTCTTTGAATGTTTGCTAGAATTCTCCAGGGGATCCATCAGGTCCTGGGCTCTTGTTTTTTGGAGGTTTTTGATCACTGCTTCAATCTCATTACTAGATATTGGACTATTCAGGTTGCTAATTTCTTCCTTATTTGGTTTTGGTTTATAGATTTCCAGGAATGTATCCATTTCATCTAGGTTGCTTAACTTAATGGCATATAACTGTTGATAAAAAGTTCTGATGATCGTTTCCATTTCCTTGGTGTTAGTCATGATATCTCCCTTTTCATTCATAATTTTATTAATTTGGGTCCTCTCTCTTTTCTTTTGAATTAGTTTGGCCAGTGGTTTATCGATCTTATAGATTCTATGCAAAACCAACTTCTACCTTCGTTGATGTGTTCTACTGTATCCCTAGTTTCTATCTCATTGGTCTCTGCTCTAATCTTGATTATTTCCCTTCTTGTGTGTATGGGGTTGGCTTACTTTGTTATTGATTCTCCAGTTCTTTAAGGTATAAAGAAAGTGGGTGTATTCTGGATTTTTCAGTTTTTGTGAGGGAGGGTTAGATGGCTATGTATTTCACCCTTATGACCACCTTGTTATATCCCATAGGTTCTAGACCAAAGTTTCTTTATGCTCATTGGTTTCCATGAATTGTTTAAGTTCTCCTTTGATTTTCTAGTTGATCCAAACATTCTTAAGCAGGGTGGACTTTAGCTTCCAAGTGTTTGAATTCCTTCAAAACTTTTTCTTGTGGTTGAGTTCCAGTTTCAAAGCATTGTGGTCTAAGAATATGCAGGGAATAAACTCAATCTTTTGGTATCATTTGAGCCCTGATTTGTGACCTGGTATGTGGTCTACTCTGGAGAAAGTTACATGTCTGCTCAAGAAGAATGAGTATTCTGTTGTTTTAGTGTGTATCTATGAGGTCCATCTGATCCAATGTGTCATTCAGAGCTCTTGCTTCTTTATTGATTTTCTGCTTGGATGATCTCTCTATTACTGAGAGTGGCATGTTGAGATCCCCTAATATTAATGTATTCATATGAATATGACTCTATCTTGCTTAACAGTTGTCTTATGTAGTTGGCTTCTCCCTTACTGGGGCCATAAATATTTGCAATTGTTAGATCTTCTTGGTGGATAGACCCCTTAAGAATGGTGTAGTGTCCTTCTTTATTTCTGTCTACAGTCTTTAGTTTAAAATCTAATTTATCTGATGTGAGAATCACTACCCTAGCTTTCTTTTGAGGGCCACTGGCATGAAAGATCCTTCTCCATCCCTTCATGTTCAGTCTGGATGTATCCTTACGTTCCAAATCAGTCTCTTGTAGACAACATATGGACAGATTTTGTCATTTTATCCAATCTGCAACCCTGTGTGCTTTTATGAGCACATTTAGACCATTCATGTTGAGGGTGATTATTGAAAGATGGGTTTTTATTGACATCATGTTGCCTGTGAAGTCCTTATTTCTATAAATTATCTCTGTAAATTTCTGTTCTATGTCAGTCTTGGGTTCTTTCTTTTATAGAACCCCTCTTAATATTTCTTGTAGTGCTGGCTTGGTGATCACATACTCTTTTAAACCTTGCTGGTCTTAGAAGCTCTTTATCTCTCCATCCATTTTTAATGTCAACCTTGGTGGATAAAGTATTCTTGGCTGCATCTTCTTCTCATTTAGTGCCCTGAATATGTCTTGCCAGCCCTTTCTGCTTGCCAGGTTTCTGTGGACAGGTCTACATTATTCTGATGGGCCTTCCTCTGTCCATAAGGAATCTCTTCCCCCTAGCTGCCCTCAGGAGCTCTTGTCTAAAATTATGATTCTTCAGTCTCATAATCAATTGTCTTGAGGTCTTTCTAGATTGTTGATCTTGGGGGTTGATCTTTTTGCCTCTCCAACACAAATGCTGGTTCCATTCCCCACATTGGAAAAATTTTCCTCCAGAATTTGTTCAACTATATCTTCTAGTCTCTTTTTCACCCCCTCAGGGAATTCCAATAATTCTGACATCGGAATGCTTCATGGTGTCATTTATTTCTCTAATTCTGTTTTCATGGTTTCTAAGCTGTTTCTTTCATGCCTTATCCTGATACTTTTTCTCTATCAGTTTGTCTCCTAGATCACTAATTCTATCTCTGCCTCCGTTATCCTATCTGTTAGAGTATTTAGATTAGATTAGATCTCATTAATAGCATTTTTAACTTCTTCCCAGGTAGCTTTCACTTCTGCCCCCTTGAGATTCTATGTTGTCACTAATGGTTTTCTCCAACCTAGCCATTGCCTGGATAATTGTTACCCTGAATTCCCTTCCCAACATACTGTTTATGTCCATATCTGATAGTTCTGATGGAGAGGGCACAGTCTCTGAATTTTTCCTCTGTTGGGTGTTTCTCCTCCTAATCATTTTGGTGAGAGGTGGTTGAGGGGGTGTATAGGTGAATATATCAACTGCAATCCAGGCAAGGTGCACCTTGGAATGCTTCTGAGCAATCGAAGTCACCACTCTCCACTAATGTCTTCTGCCCCTGTAGAGATCCAGAAGTGTATAGTCCTATATCTCAGGCTGATTTCATGTAACATAGTATATAGTTGCCTGGCATAAAATATATATAAATATTTTTTTGAAAAAATTCCCATGATTTTAGAGATAAAGAATTTCAGGCTCACAAAAATTTGAAAAGTTGCTGAAAGTGACACTATATAACAACTCTAAACTCATTTGAGGAATAGGTAAAGATAATTTGTCTTACTGATTGAGTCTTGTCTTTATAGTATATTTGCCTTAGAAGATAGAGTACATGAGTTCAATACAGCTAACTACTATATAATATTTATGTAGGACATAATTATTTTTCTTTGTAAAAGTCACAAACTGTATACTATATTTAATGGCTGCTATTATGAGATAATGCTTGTTTCTAAATTTCATAATCCATTTTGCAGTCATCAACCTGTAACTGAGAACACTGATGGACTGTAGATCTGTCCTAAATGAGGATCTTTGAGATATTTTATCAATACAGACAAACAGAACAGAATCATAGTCTAAAACATTATGAACCAATTTTCCAGCGTATTTAATTATATCATTCAGTATATGAGAAGTTTTGTACATCTTTTTAATTTTTATCTCTTATCTTACAGTTCATACTTCTGCCTAAGGTGCCCTTTTGTAAAAACACCTCTCTTTCTCCTAAATGAATTAATCTTGAGCAAATCTCCTAGACACAGTTTTAGTCATTTTTCTTTCTTACTGCTGGTTTTGCTGCTAAGTTAACCTACACAATAGCTTTTTGAATTTATTCCTTGGCATCTGCAGCTTTAACATTTCTTTCTCACACAGTGTAGGTAACGGTCTATAATTGCATTAGAAGCCTCAGTGCTCCTGTAATCATATTAACTGATAATGGTTTAGAAATTTCCGTGATTTTTAAAACATTTTTTTCTGTATATTGAATAGCACCCATATGTTAAAAACATTAAAATACTACCTGTCCTATCTTCATTTTCCAAGAACAAGACTAAAAGTAAAAATGTGACTGGTGTGAATATTTGGACATACTGACAGAAAATTTGAGTACCAAATAATGAAGTTAAGTCATAGCATATTATCAGGAAACTGCCAAATGATTAATATTATAGAGCCAACATTGCACCACTGAGAAAGGAGAGTTTGATTGACTTCTTGGGGAGAATTTGCATATATAACCTGTCTAAAGCTTGTGTGATTAGTAAAGAGAGATTTAAAAATGAGTATAATAAAATATCATGGTTGTTGTTCAACACAGATATTCACTTTTACCAGAGGAGTTATCCACGGCTTAGGCAGAGGAAAAAAAGCATGGCATTAAAGTAAAAAAATCAAAATCAAAATCAAAACTAGCTTCATTGGGGCACCTGGGTGACTCAGTGGGTTAAAGCCTCTGCCTTCGGCTCAGGTCATGATCCCAGGGTCCTGAGATTGAGCCCCACATTGGGCTCTCTGCTCAGAGGGAGCCTGCTTCCTCCTCTCTCTCTGCTTCCTTGTGATCTCTGTCTGTCAAATAAATAAATAAAATCTTTCAAAAAAAAAAACTAGCTTCATTGACTAATTAAATGAATGGCTGTGGACACCCATTATTTTATAAGATTCAATTTAATTGTATGTGAGATTGAAATAAAGTTTCCTATATTATGGAATTGTTACCAGGATTGAGATGCCACACATATAGAGCATTTATTTTTTGTTGGAGTGAATATTTTATTGTTTTAGTTTTTAAACAGAAGGAGTTTAATATAAAAAATAATTACAGTCTGATAGAAGAGTGGCTGCAATATACAAAAACCCTATCTTACCTTAGTGCATAGGAAGAGTACTAAAGGAAGGATGAACTGAAAAGTCCCTCAATTACTCACCACATCCCCCAGGTTGAGGTTCAGATTTTGGTGTAGAAGCCATAGCTTAACCCCGTGGATAGCAGGAAGATTGACCGGTTTGCCCCAGCTACAGCTGGTGTGCCCTCACAGGGCATGGTGTACATGCAGGGTATAGGATATTAGCTGATGGCTGCTCGTGTGGGTGTGCAGAGAGTGGCAGCTCAGAGGGAATCTTTCAGGCATACGTGAGTCACTTTCTTGCCAGGAGGTGGAGTGCCAGAGTGGTCAGGAGGGCTTCAGGATGCTATTCTTGTGGGAGAACTGCGAGAAGGCCGTTACCAGGCCAGGCAGAGGTTCTGGGCACGAACCTGGGGACAGAGCTCCAGTAGAATCCTCATCTATACATTGCAGACCTACTGTGCAGTTGGAACCCCTTCCCCCTGCAGTGTCTGCTTCAGTGCACTGTCTTGAGAACATCTACTATGGTGCTCACTGTGACGAAGAGAAACTTAAAAGGATGATGTCCATTGGGGCAGAGCATGCATGGAAGATGTGCTCTGGCATGACCCTGAAAAATGGAATGTGCGGTCACCTCAGGAACCTGAGGTAGTTAGTAGCCATGTTGTCCCTTTGTGTAGAGGAATGACTTTAGAATGGATTGATTCTCTATAAAACTGAAATTGTGTCCATTTTAAAGTCAAATAATAATTTGTAACCAACAGTTCTATGTTTTCTGGGTGTTTGAGAATTTTGAGAGGACTATCTTTCCCCTTTCCACTACTCTTTCCCACTTAGCTTATCCTCCTTCCTCGGGTTCATCCCATTTTTTTCTTACAGTAACTCATAAACTGTTTAAGAGGCAAAGCCATTTACACTTTTATGTGATTTATTTAATAATTCTCCACAAATGATTAAAAAATTAGCTGTGTTCCTTGGTGTTTCTTAGGTTGTAGATATAGTTTTACATGTGGAGGCTCAGAAGATGTGCAAAACATGAGAAAATGTCATAAATATCCTGACTTGTGTGTTGAAATGAATCAACATTGCAAGATAGCTACTAAAGGAGAAAATGATATCCTCGAGAAGTGTGTGTGTGGAGTAAGCATGGTTGGTGACAGTCTTTTTCTGTTGATTGTCTCATTCTGCTTATTCAGGGGCAGTTCTGGATGTCACATATGGAGGAATATAAAGCAAATAAAATATATCTAGAGGACAATGACCAGAATAATTAGTCAGGTCATGAAACCATGTCAGTTTAAGAAAGATACATACCAAAATATTTATGCCATCAATGCTATTATGTCTGGAATGCTCTTATGTCTGGAATTTGCTACATATAAACCAGAGGTGTTTGGGGATGGTAGTGATAATATTGACAAAACAACTTATTCTAACTCTGCTAGTTCTTGAAGCTAGTCATTTAGAACTCAGTAGGCATTCTCTTTTTTCTTATTTTTGTTTTTAATTAATCTCTACCCTCAACATGGGGCTCGAACTCACAACCCTGACATCAAGAGTCTCATGCTCTACTGACTGAGCCAGCTGGGTGCCCGTATTCTCTTTTCTTCTGCTTATGTTTGGATAGTTCTGTAGCTGACAAAAACATAAAAGATATAATTCAAGAAGAGAATGAAGAATTAGATCAGTACAGAAAAGAGATGAGTTTGAGCTAGACTCACAGTTCTATGAAGGAATATCTTTAAGTTATTGGAATAGTTTTCATATCTCTAAATTATTACAAAAGAGAATTCAAGTTTTAAGGTCTTAAGATAATATCTGGGATTAAAAAAAGGAGGTGTAGGAGGGAGGAGTCAAGATGGCGGAGAAGTAGCAAGCTGAGACTGCTTCAGCTAGCCGGAGATCAGCTAGATAGCTTATCTAAAGATTGCAAACACCTGAAAATCCATCGGCAGATCGAAGAGAAGAAGAACAGCAATTCTGGAAACAGAAAAACAACCACTTTCTGAAAGGTAGGACCGGCGGAGAAGTGAATCCAAAGCGACGGGAAGATAGACCCCGGGGGGAGGGGCCGGCTCCCGGCAAGCAGCGGAGCAACCGTGCACAAAATCAGGACTTTTAAAAGTCTGTTCCGCTGAGGGACATCGCTCCAGAGGCTAAACCGGGGCGAAGCCCACGCGGGGTCAGCGTGGCCTCAGGTCCCGCAGGGTCACAGAAGGATCGGGGGTGTCTGAGTGTCGCAGAGCTTGCGGGTATTGGAACGGGAAAGCCGGCTACAGAGACAGAGCCGACAGTAAGCTCGCAGCTCCGTGTTACCTTGAACCGGTCGCAGGCTCGGTGAGCTCGGAGCGCAGCCGGAGGTCAGGCAGACGGGAGTAACTGGGCGCTGTTCTCTGAGGGCGCACTGAGGAGTGGGGCCCTGGGCTCTCGGCTCCTCCGGGCCGGAGACCAGGAGGCCGCCATTTGTATTCCCGTCCTCTGGAACTCTACGGAAAGCGCTCAGGGAACAAAAGCTCCTGAAAGCAAACCCGAGCGGATTACTCACCCCGGCCCCGGGTAAGGGCGGTGTAATTCCGCCTAGGGCAAAGACACTTGAGAATCACTACAACAGGCCCCTCCCCCAGAAGATCAACAAGAAATCCAGCCGAGACCAAGTTCACCTACCAAGGAGTGCGGTTTCAATACCAAGGAGAGCAGCAGAATTCCAGAGGAGGAGAAAGCCAAGCACGGAACTCATGGCTTTTTTCCTGTGATTTTTTTTAGTCTTGCAGTTAATTTAATTTTTTCTTTTTCATTTTTTTTTTTTCTCGCCTTCGGGTAAAATTTTTTTTTAACTGTTACCTTTTTCTTTTTTAACGATTTTTTACTAGTTTATCTAATATATATATTTTTTCTTTTTTACAATTTTCTTAGGTGTTTTCTTTTTTTAAAAATTCTTTTCTTTTCTTTTCTTTTTTTTTTTTTTTTCTTCTTTCTTCCTTTTTGAACCTCTTTTTATCCCCTTTC
This sequence comes from Mustela putorius furo, assembly GCF_011764305.1. Lineage (NCBI taxonomy): Eukaryota > Metazoa > Chordata > Mammalia > Carnivora > Mustelidae > Mustela > Mustela putorius. Next base: position 15,768,834 of record NW_025421375.1, on the reverse strand, counting down.
TCCCCACTCACGATTTTGGATCTCTTCTAATTTGGTTAAAGCATATTTCCCTGGGGTTGTTGCCACCCTTTTAGTATTTTACTTGCCCCTTCACTTACTCTTATCTGGACAAAATGACAAGACGTAAAAATTCAACACAAAAAAAAGAACAAGAGGCAATACCGAAGGCTAGGGACCTAATCAATACAGACATCGGTAATATGTCAGATCTAGAGTTCAGAATGACAATTCTCAAGGTTCTAGCCGGGCTCGAAAAAGGCATGGAAGATATTAGAGAAACCCTCTCGAGAGATATAAAAGCCCTTTCTGGAGAAATAAAAGAACTAAAATCTAACCAAGGTGAAATCAAAAAAGCTATTAATGAGGTGCAATCAAAAATGGAGGCTCTCACTGCTAGGATAAATGAGGCAGAAGAAAGAATTAGTGATATAGAAGACCAAATGACAGAGAATAAAGAAGCTGAGCAAAAGAGGGACAAACAGCTACTGGACCACGAGGGGAGAATTCGAGAGATAAGTGACACCATAAGACGAAACAACATTAGAATAATTGGGATTCCAGAAGAAGAAGAAAGTGAGAGGGGAGCAGAAGGTATACTGGAGAGAATTATTGGGGAGAATTTCCCCAATATGGCAAAGGGAACGAGCATCAAAATTCAGGAGGTTCAGAGAATGCCCCTCAAAATCAATAAGAATAGGCCCACACCCCGTCACCTAATAGTAAAATTTACAAGTCTCAATGACAAAGAGAAAATCCTGAAAGCAGCCCGGGAAAAGAAGTCTGTAACATACAATGGTAAAAATATTAGATTGGCAGCTGACTTACCCACAGAGACCTGGCAGGCCAGAAAGAGCTGGCATGATATTTTCAGAGCACTAAACGAGAAAAACATGCAGCCAAGAATACTATATCCAGCTAGGCTATCATTGAAATAGAAGGAGAGATTAAAAGCTTCCAGGACAAACAACAACTGAAAGAATTTGCAAACACCAAACCAGCTCTATAGGAAATCTTGAAAGGGGTCCTCTAAGCAAAGAGAGAGCCTACAAGTGGTAGATCAGAAAGGAACAGAGACCATATACAGTAACAGTCACCTTACAGGCAATAGAATGGCACTAAATTCATATCTCTCAATAGTTACCCTGAATGTGAATGGGCTAAATGCCCCTGTCAAAAGACACAGGGTATCAGAATGGATAAAAAAACAAAACCCATCTATATGTTGCCTCCAAGAAACACATTTTAAGCCCGAAGACACCTCCAGATTTAAAGTGAGGGGGTGGAAAAGAATTTACCATGCTAATGGACATCAGAAGAAAGCAGGAGTGGCAGTCCTTATATCAGATCAATTACATTTTAAGCCAAAGACTATAATAAGAGATGAGGAAGGACACTATATCATCCTCAAAGGGTCTGTCCAACAAGAAGATTTAACAATTTTAAATATCTATGCCCCCAACGTGGGAGCAGCCAACTATATAAACCAATTAATAACAAAATCAAAGAAACACATCAACAATAATACAATAATAGTAGGGGACTTTAACACTCCCCTCACTGAAATGGACAGATCATCCAAGCAAAAGATCAGCAAGGAAATAAAGGCCTTAAACGACACACTGGACCAGATGGACATCACAGATATATTCAGAACATATCATCCCAAAGCAACAGAATGCACATTCTTCTCTAGTGCACATGGAACATTTTCCAGAATAGATCACATCCTCGGTCCTAAATCAGGACTCAACCGGTATCAAAAGATTGGGATCATTCCCTGCATATTTTCAGACCACAATGCTCTAAAGCTAGAACTCAACCACAAAAGGAAGTTTGGAAAGAACCCAAATACATGGAGACTAAACAGTATCCTTCTAAAGAATGAATGGGTCAACCGGGAAATTAAAGAAGAATTGAAAAAAATCATGGAAACAAATGATAATGAAAATACAACGGTTCAAAATCTGTGGGACACAACAAAGGCAGTCCTGAGAGGAAAATATATAGCGGTACAAGCCTTTCTCAAGAAACAAGAAAGGTCTCAAGTACACAACCTAACCCTACACCTAAAGGAGCTGGAGAAAGAACAAGAAAGAAACCCTAAGCCCAGCAGGAGAAGAGAAATCATAAAGATCAGAGCAGAAATCAATGAAATAGAAACCAAAAAAACAATAGAACAAATCAACGAAACTAGGAGCTGGTTCTTTGAAAGAATTAATAAAATTGATAAACCCCTGGCCCGACTTATCAAAAAGAAAAGAGAAAGGACCCAAATAAATAAAATCATGAATGAAAGAGGAGAGATCACAACTAACACCAAAGAAATACAAACTATTATAAGAACATACTATGAGCAACTCTACGGCAATAAATTTGACAATCTGGAAGAAAAGGATGCATTCCTAGAAACATATAAACTACCACAACTGAACCAGGAAGAAATAGAAAGCCTGAACAGACCCATAACCAGTAAGGAGATTGAAACAGTCATTAAAAATCTCCAAACAAACAAAAGCCCAGGGCCAGATGGCTTCCCGGGGGAATTCTACCAAACATTTAAAGAAGAACTAATTCCTATTCTCCTGAAACTGTTCCAAAAAATAGAAATGGAAGGAAAACTTCCAAACTCATTTTATGAGGCCAGCATCACCTTGATCCCAAAACCAGACAAGGATCCCACCAAAAAAGAGAGCTATAGACCGATATCCTTGATGAACACAGATGCAAAAATACTCAACAAAATACTAGCCAATAGGATTCAACAGTACATTAAAAGGATTATTCACCACGACCAAGTGGGATTTATTCCAGGGCTGCAAGGTTGGTTCAACATCCGCAAATCAGTCAATGTGATACAACACATCAATAAAAGAAAGAACAAGAACCATATGATACTCTCAATAGATGCTGAAAAAGCATTTGACAAAGTACAACATCCCTTCCTGATCAAAACTCTTCAAAGTGTAGGGATAGAGGGCACATACCTCAATATCATCAAAGCCATCTATGAAAAACCCACCGCAAATATCATTCTCAATGGAGAAAAACTGAAAGCTTTTCCGCTAAGGTCAGGAACACGGCAGGGATGTCCATTATCACCACTGCTATTCAACATCGTACTAGAGGTCCTAGCCTCAGCAATCAGACAACAAAAGGAAATTAAAGGCATCCAAATCGGCAAAGAAGAAGTCAAATTATCACTCTTCGCAGATGATATGATACTATATGTGGAAAACCCAAAAGACTCCACTCCAAAACTGCTAGAACTTATACAGGAATTCAGTAAAGTGTCAGGATATAAAATCAATGCACAGAAATCAGTTGCATTTCTCTACACCAAAAGCAAGACAGAAGAAAGAGATATTAAGGAGTCAATCCCATTTACAATTGCATCCAAAACCATAAGATACCTAGGAATAAACCTAACCAAAGAGACACAGAATCTATACTCAGAAAACTATAAAGTACTCATGAAAGAAATTGAGGAAGACACAAAGAAATGGAAAAATGTTCCATGCTCCTGGATTGGAAGAATAAATATTGTGAAAATGTCTATGCTACCTAAAGCAATCTACACATTTAATGCAATTCCTATCAAAGTACCATCCATCTTTTTCAAAGAAATGGAACAAATAATGCTAAAATTTATATGGAACCAGAAAAGACCTCGAATAGCCAAAGGGATATTGAAAAAGAAAGCCAACGTTGGTGGCATCACAATTCCGGACTTCAAGCTCTATTATAAAGCTGTCATCATCAAGACAGCATGGTACTGGCACAAAAACAGACCCATAGATCAATGGAACAGAATAGAGAGCCCAGAAATAGACCCTCAAATCTATGGTCAACTAATCTTCGACAAAGCAGGAAAGAATGTCCAATGGAAAAAAGACAGCCTTTTCAATAAATGGTGCTGGGAAAATTGGACAGCCACATGCAGAAAAATGAAATTGGACCATTTCCTTACACCACACACAAAAATAGACTCAAAATGGATGAAGGACCTCGATGTGCGAAAGGAATCCATCAAAATCCTTGAGGAGAACACGGGCAGCAACCTCTTCGACCTCTGCCGCAGCAACATCTTCCTAGGAACAACGCAAAAGGCAAGGGAAGCAAGGGAAAAAATGAACTACTGGGATTTCATCAAGATCAAAAGCTTTTGCACAGCAAAGGAAACAGTTAACAAAATCAAAAGACAACTGACAGAATGGGAGAAGATATTTGCAAACGACATATCAGATAAAGGACTAGTGTCCAGAATCTATAAAGAACTTAGCAAACTCAACACCCAAAGAACAAATAATCCAATCAAGAAATGGGCAGAAGACATGAACAGACATTTCTGCAAAGAAGACATCCAGATGGCCAACAGACACATGAAAAAGTGCTCCATATCACTCAGCATCAGGGAAATACAAATCAAAACCACAATGCGATATCACCTCACACCAGTCAGAATGGCTAAAATCAACAAGTCAGGAAATGACAGATGCTGGCGAGGATGCGGAGAAAGGGGAACCCTCCTACACTGTTGGTGGGAATGCAAGCTGGTGCAGCCACTCTGGAAAACAGCATGGAGGTTCCTCAAAATGTTGAAAATAGAACTGCCCTATGACCCAGCAATTGCACTATTGGGTATTTACCCTAAAGATACAAATGTAGTGATCCAAAGGGACACATGCACCCGAATGTTTATAGCAGCAATGTCCACAATAGCCACACTATGGAAAGAACCTAGATGTCCATCAACAGATGAATGGATCAAGAAGATGTGGTATATATACACAATGGAATACTATGCAGCCATCAAAAGAAATGAAATCTTGCCATTTGCAACAACATGGATGGAACTAGAGCGTATCATGCTTAGCAAAATAAGTCAAGCAGAGAAAGACAACTATCATATGATCTCCCTGATATGAGGAAGTGGTGATGCAACATGAAGGCTTAAGTGGGTAGAAGAAGAATAAATGAAACAAGATGGTATTTGGAGGGAGACAAACCATAAGTGACTCTTAATCTCACAAAACAAACTGAGGGTTGCCGGGGGGAGGGGGTTTGGGAGAAGGGGGTGGGATTATGGACATTGGGGAGGGTATGTGATTTGGTGAGTGCTGTGAAGTGTGTAAACCTGGTGATTCACAGACCTGTACCCCTGGGGATAAAAATATATGTTTATAAAAAATAAAAAAATTAAAAAAAAAAAAGGAGGTGTAAGGAAACAGTAATCTGTATTTTTCATGTATTTATTATTCTTTTATTGAGTACCTCTTGGGCACCAGAAGAATTTTACTATGAGAAAAGTAGTGCCCATTCTACTTGTGAAACAGATACAATAAGAAATGTATTCATAAAAAAGTTAGAACTTGACAATATTCCTGAAAAATCGATGATATTCATGATGCTAGCACATTTTGGTTATATCTCCTTTGCAGTGAGGATAAATTAAAGAGATTTAAGCAAGTGAGGGATGGAATCAGTTTCACAATTTATTTCGTTCTTTTTAGATACCGCAGAGAAAGAGTTTGAGATTCTTGAGACTAAAGAGCAATCAATTTTTTAAGATACTATTTCACTTATCCAAGTCAAATGTAATGTGTCCCTCAACTGCAGCAGGAACTGGTAGGATGGAGTATAGGGTATGAATACCAAGCATATTGAATACCAAGATCCAAGGGACTCAGTTAGTGAAAGAAAGGAAGTGATCGAAATTTCTGTTTTGGATGATTACATAGATATTATTGAGCTGGAGAATAAGATATAGATTTTTAAACAGAACAAACATAGGTCAGTCTGTGTTACAGTCATTTTGAGATACCAGTAAGACTATCATGTTTTAAAACAAAAAAAGGGAGAAACTTTACAAGGTAATTTCCTATAGTCACAATTATAGAACTTAGGATATGGAAGGTAAGTCAACTTTTATTCATCCATCCATTTATTTACTTTTCTGTTAATGAAACATGCTTCAGTGTTTGAGTACACACTATCGGTCACATGAACACTTAGATGCATAAATACACAGGTCCCATTAGTTAAAATGAGGGAGTGCATCTGCTAATTTCTGTCAGGAGAAAACTCACAGAAGTCCAGCCTGCTTTTAGTCAGGAATTTGCCCCCTCTAGAATGTGTCTTTAGTCAGGATAGTCACAGTGGGATTTCTATGACCTCTCTTACAACCCATCCCTTGAGGTTTTAAAAACTCTAGCAAAATTGGACTCTGTTCTCTGTTTTCATAAACCGGGGCTAATGGTTACATCTCATGGCAGTCTGCATCTGAGACATCTGCTCTGGCCCTTGTCAGTGCTGCCTTTATTTGTCTAAGGATCAAAAATGAGAGTGACCCTGAGGCTGGAGGAGAGGGGGTGCTGCAGCACTCAGACTAGATGTGACACATGCAGACTTTGACCACCACAGATCTTGATGCTTACACCTTGTGTTTGCCACACCCACCTTGGCAGTTATGTACCTAGACATCTTATGGGAGAAGAAGAGAAAATATTGCATTAGCCTTAGGTGTTAAAATGTGGCACATTATATTTTCATCAACCATCCCTCTGAAAGAGAATTTCATAATACATTTTTTGGGCACTTCAAATATTTTCCCCCAGGGGAGAGATTTAACATGTACCTGAGATCCAGAAGCAAAGCTGTCTACAAACGGTTGAGTTCAGTAGGTAGACCAGTGGCCTCAATCTTTATTGAAAGAAACATAGGTCAGAAAGGAAGCACCTACATGAATCAGGAAACCATCAGAAGCTACAAAATTTTGCTCAAATATGAAATATTTATTTCCTCTTAAATTCACCCATGCTGTTAAAAAGATCCCTGGATACTAGAATTTCTATTAAGAATTTCACATATCCTGGTTATAAACTTCAAGTAACTCCCAAGTAGCAACATATCTAATAGATGATAGATTGAGGAAATACGTTTTTAATAGTGTAATCAAAAGAATCTCTACTTCATATGACTACACTTCCAAGTCATAAAAATGCGTAATAAAATACCAACTGAAGGAATTTTGCTTTAATTCAAAACGTGTATTACAAAGGTTTCTGCTAAAAAAATCAAGTAACATTTCCCTCTGTGATACCATAGCAATATCCCTGTTTATGGTAATTGTTTGTAACACTTGCCTTCCTGATTTATGGGTAAATTAGGAAAGGGAGAGGAAAGTAGGAAGATGAAAGGGAGATAACAAGGGATTCCATTGTGGGGTGGTTTTTCCTTGTCTAAATATCTGGAATGCTAGGGAAATGGGACAGAAGGGAACCATGGTTTGCTGTGGTTCACCACACCTGAATTTATACCATATATATTTCTTATTTTATGTCATAAAGATCTGGAAATAGGAGACATGAGCATAGAAGAAAAATGTTCTCTTTTGATCAGACTTTGGCCACCATAAAACCTGACACTAACACCTTGTGTTTGCCACTCCTGCCTCAGCAGTTATGAACCTAGAATATGGGAGAATAAGGTGGAAACAGAAACACTATAGAATTTGTTTCTTCACCATCTCTTTCTCACGAGAAAACTGCTTATTTGGAATGTTACCGTTGCTGGATGCTATATGCCAAAATGAACACCTTTGATGACAAAGCAGGTGATTGGGCTTTGTAACCATGCAGTATTAGTGAATGGACATTGGAATGCTTTTCACATTATTTTTTAAGATTTGAATATAGTGTAGGGTTACCAAGTTACATGGCACTAAGGAGTAACCCAGAAGATGCTGTAGCCGACTTGAAATAATAGAGTCTATTATTCTTGTCAATGAAGCATGTGATATATCAGTATATTCCTTACTCAACCAGCTGTCATTCTTCCAGTCATTTCATGTATTCTAAGTGATGCTGCCTACTTTTTAACCCCTTACAGAGGTGAAAAAAATGCCAGCTTTCCTAGTCTCTTTATCAAACTCAGAGCAGGTACATGGTTTAGTTGTAGCCAATGAAAGACAAAGGGAAATCATTTGGGGCTGGAGGAGGAAGATCTTTATGCTTTCCCCAACCGTGTGTTACACTGCCCTGTCAACATAGGGTGTTTGAGGAGATACTGTCAAACTGAAGGTAATTTAGCAAAAGGACTAGAAAATCTTGGGTCCAAACTGGCCTTTGCAAATCGTTGAACAAAACTCTGGATCATCTGCCTACTGATATGCTAGGGCATCCAGTGATTCAAGAAGTAAATGAATTACTAAAGGGACCTGTCATGTATCATAAGTTTGGTTTTTTATTTAGTAGGTTTTTTTTTTTAAAGATTTATTTATTTGGAGCATCTGGGTGGCTCAGTTGGTTAAGTGTCTGCCTTCATCCCAGATCATGATCCCAGGATCCTAAGATCTAGACCCCATTCAGTCTGACTTGCTAACCCACCCTCTTCATCATTGCATTATACCCACTGACATGTGTATACAGTTGTTTTGTCATGCAGTAGTTTCTGTTATTGCTGTCTAGTCCATTCTGCTATCAATTTAACTACTATTATCAGCTTTAACGAATAGATAGGACATTAACCTACGTAAATCTCAAGAGCTCTCCCCCACATTTGTCCTTTCTGAAGTCTATTTTACTTTTATCTTTGATTATTAAAGTTTAAGGTATTATTAAGAGTGAATTTATCTAAACCAAATATCCAGAGTAAAAGGCACAAAGATTTATACTGAATTTCATGTAACAGACTATCAGTGAAATGTGGGGTATTTATAATGGGCAATGGCATTGGAATGCAGGAAATGACATTGAGATTCCCATTAACATTCCAGAACTGGAAAGTAACTGCCCCAAGGTAATCAGCAGTATAACAGCTAATTAAATATTTCCCTGTGGTCACCTGGAACCATGTGTTCAACATGAGTAAAGCTTTGGGTGACTAACTGCTGTCCTACAACAGCTCAGAAAGTTTGAATAATTCTGCAAGCATGGGTGAGGAGAGTTGTTACTGACAGTTTTCCATATTTTAAAATATTTTAAAACCATATTTTAAAAACAAAAGAATGACAAGCTCATATCTTAAAAAGCTTGCCTCAAGGCACGGACTGAAACACAGGGCCTTTCTGTGACTAGGCTGAAAAAAAATCTCCTTTTATATATAGCCTTAGGGCTGAGATCACCAAGAAACAAACAAACAAACAAAAAACAACAAACCGGGGCACCTGGGTGGCTCAGTGGGTGGAGGGTCTACCTTCCGTTCAGGTCATGATCCCAGGGTCCTGGGATGGAGCCCCACGTTGGCCTCTCTGCTCAGCAGGGAGCCTGATTCCCTCTCTCTCTCTCTGCCTGCCTCTCTGCCTACTTGTGATCTCTGTCGAATAAATAAATAAAATCTTTAAAACAAACAAACAAAAAACTTAGAGATTAAGTCTGTAGATTGCTGAATCAAAAGTCAGTTCAATTTATAAACTTCACAGTTCTCTTATGTAAAATTCAAGCACAGCTCTAGAACTAATATATTCCCAATCACTGGGACAATTATGGTGCAGTATATGAGAATAAGATCAGTGGGAGAACCCAGATCTCTTGAACCTTCATGAAATATCATTTCTGAAAGAAAGAAAATCCATGTTTCTTATGCAAGAGAAATCAAACGGTATCTGTATTGTTGAGAGACTACGGACCATAATCGTGAATATATGCAGAGAATGAAATGCAGAATTAGAACAGTGAAGCTAGGAATTAGTAGCAGAAGGATTTACAGGAATTTGCTAATTTGTGTAGTCAGAGCCTGGAAATTATTTGTAAGATTGGGTTTTGAGAAAGCTTAGCCAAGGAGGGGCCTGGGGAACATAATTTTGGATCAGGCTGGATTTATTGAAATAGTTACTCTCAATGGAGTTTCTGCATTTATTGAGTGAGCTTAAGAAGCCAGCTGCTGCCTCTGGTTTAGATAAAGCAAATCTGGATCCTGTTAGTTAACCAACATTGAAATAGCAAAAATCCCAGAAAGACCAAATATCTAGAAAGAAGTATTATCACGGACTTTGAGATATTGCAATCCTGGATTGGATCTTTTATGTTCATCTGTTCATTCATCATGGTTATTATATTGAGCATAGCAGATTGAAAAGTAACCAGATCACGTGGAAAATTATTATCTGCAAATATACTTGAGTCAGGAGGTTTCTTGAAATAAATTACAGTTGTTATGGTCTCTTAAAGGGGGAACTGTCTACACATTTACAACCACAAATACATACAGTGAATCTATCAGTAGCTCTCCATAAAGAGACCAGGATTAATATCCAGAACAACTTTATACGGGATAATGAGAAATAGTTCACAATTTTGGAAAGCACTGGGTATGATGTATCCAGTATTACTGTGGCCTACTAGGAAGAGGGGGTGCTTGTAGCGTTTGCATGATAGAGGAGGACTGATTATTACCTTGAACTCATCCTAGATTTTTTTTCCTTTGCATATTCTGAGATGAATAATATGAATACTCTCAGAAAATGGAAGAGTGCATCGCTGACTACACTGTAAAGGTCATTATTGCAGGAATGGTCAGGATGAAGCTTTAGGAGACTCTTTTCCCTACAGGAGTAATGACATACCCTCGGGAAATTCAAAGATATTAGTGCCACCACTGAAAACCTACAAAAAAAAGGGGGGGGGTGAAAATGTCTATACCATCCCTGTTCAGATCTTTAATCTGACCTCTGAAAATTCCTGATAAGACCTAGAAAATTATGGGGGCATCTGGGTGGCTCAGCGGGTTAAAGCCTCTGCCTTCAGCTCAGGTCATGGATTTAAGGGTCCTGGGATCGAGCCTGGCCTTGGGCTCTCTGCTCAGCAGGGAGCCTGCTTCCCTTCCTCTCTCTCTCTGCCTGCCTCTCTGCCTACTTGTGATCTCCGTCTGTCAAAAAAAAAAAAAAAAAAAAAAACCTTGAAATTATGGGATTATTGAAGCTTAACTTAATAAAAACTATATAATATATATATAACATATATATTATGTGTATATATATATATGTATATATATAACTTAATAAAAACTATATACAACTATAAACACTATCCCTGACCTTATTGCCCTAGGGGATAAAATAATGCAGCTCCTGGTATTAGCTATGGAAATAGTTTATTTTCCCCAGTTAAGCCAGTAGTATCCTTTTACTACTTGTATACATTTTCAGCTCCTGCCTTAACAGATTGCCTGCAACAAATTTCATGGCTTAAAACAGCAAAAACATTGTAATTTTTTAGCCCTAGTGGTCAGAAGTCTATGATGTTAAACAGGACCATGTTCTTTCTGGGGAGAATCTTGTCCTTGCCTTGTGGTCACAGGTTGCTCCTCTTCTCCTTCCTTTATCACATCTTGTCTGACTTTGACCTTCCTGTATCCCTCTTGCAAGGACCCTTGTTATTACATTGGTCCTCCCTGGATACTTCAGGATGAACTCCCATCTCTAGTTCCTTAACTTAATCACCTCTGAGAAGACTTTTTGCCCTGTCAAGAAACATATTCAGAGGTTTTGAGGACAAGGATATGGACAGTTTTGGGGCCACTATTCAGTCTACCACACTCTTGTATTCTTTTCCTGAGAGTAAGAGTTTGTACTATAGATAGAAGTGTTAAATGGGGGCGCCTGATGGCTCAGTGGGTTAAGCCCCTGCCTTCTGCTCAGGTCATGGTCTCAGGGTCCTGGGATTGAGCCCCGCATTGGCCTTTCTGCCCAGCAGGGAGCCTGTTTCTCCCTCTGCCTGCTTCTATGCCTACTTGTGATCTCTCTCCCTCTGTCAAATAAATAAATAAAATCTTAAAAATATATAAATAAAATCAGTCTTTCCCATTAAAAAAAAAAAAAAAGGTGTTAAACAAGAGTACCACAGAGTAGGAGGTCATACAGCCAAAGAAAACATTTTAGATTTCACTTTAGGAGAGTTTCTGGAGTTGGAGTAGTCTGGAAGCATACTGGGATATTACCTCTGAAGTCAATGAAATACTGTTTATTTTCTGTCCCTCCATCATTAAGAAGGACCAACAATATTTCAAAGGCTGTTCAGCAGTTTGAAAACATTTTGGTTTTCAAACCCATTTCCCAGGTGAAATAAGAAATTGTGACATTTGTGTGCATGTCCCAGAGCAAGAAAAATCACTAGCAGTTTATATTGTGACTGACTCTTTCAACTAGTCTGAACATTGAGCAGAGGCAACGGTTCCCAAAGTGTCCATGACAGAATGGATGGAACATTTGACCAGTATCATTCTCACAATGGAAGAGCTGGGTCCTAACACAGGGATGAAAACCATGATCCTTTAAGTAGTTAACTTCAGAGAAAGAGCTCTTAACATGCTACATGGCTCTGATAAAAAAAAATTTTAAATGACAGAACGATGCTACTGACACCATTTGGTTGAGAGTGTTATTATGGGACATATGCTGTGTTCTCCAAACCATTTATCTATATAGTGCTGTTTTTATTGTCAGAATATGGAAGTCCAGGAACCAGAGAGCAGATGGGGGAGCAGTGACTCCGGAAAGTTCACTCTTTGATCTTCTCTAAAATTAATCTCACTTTTGCCACTCTGGGTTTATCCTCCACCAAGGCATACAAAAATGGTTATGTTATATTAGAAGCTGATAATATCTTATATGCCTTGAGGCATTATGCCACTGGATCTATAGACAAAAAATAATTTTATCATTGGTAAAGAGGTTCCTGTTAGGTGAAGGGAATAGAGCAGAATATAAGATCTTCAGGGTATAATGTTTTAAAATTAATATAACAGTTGTAAATTTTAAAAGAATACCACTAAAGTTGTATCTAAGCAGAATCACCAGAAAATCAGATTCTTTAAAATTGAAGTTTAGGGAAAGTATTCTGGTTACCTAAGTTGTTTGCATGAAGAAGGGGAATATCATCAGGAGGAGGAGCACCACAAATACAGGTTATAGATTTGAACAATCACAGAAGCAGATATGGTGTTTGCTTATTAGATTATACTCAAACACCAAAACTATATTTCCCCCCTTCTTTTCCATACTATTAATAAAGGAAATACTGATTATGGACACATATGGCATAAGTTGTGGGATATCTGGAAAGAAAAAAAAACAGGATAAAAAAACAAGAAAAAGAATGCAAGTCATTTAGAGATCATGAAGCTATTGAGTTTATACCTTGGGTTTATGCTTGCCTCTCTTTTGGGGAAGCAGGGAGGAGGTGTGTGCGTGTGTGTTTGTGTGTGTGTGTGTGTGTTGTGTATTTAGATATACATTATACATTCATAATATATATAATATTGTGATATATATGAGAGGAAAGGATGCTATGCACATGTGTTAAATTGTTAGTGTGAAATACAATTATGTATTTATGCTAAGCAGCTAAGGAAAGCAAAATGTTGAATAAATTATTTTTGTAGGCACATCTTTCCTTCTGCTCACTTGCAGTCATAATGCCTGTTAGGAAACTACCCTGTCCAATTATATGCTGGCTGCTCCTCTCCCCTTTAGGTCTCATGATATAAGCTTATCAAGTTAAACTCTTGTGAAAGTTAATTTTTATGAGACAGATAAATGACATAAAATCTTCAAAACTGGGTTATTCTATAGAAACAGAATGAAGAACGTGTGTGTGATTTCTTTTTCTTTTCTTTTTTTTTTTTTTTTAAGATTTATTTATTTGAGAGAGAGAGAGAGAGAGTACATGCAAGTGGTGGGGAGGGACCAAAGGGGAGAGAGAGAGAATCTGAAGTAGATTCCATGCCTAGCTCAGAACCTGACACAGGATTGGATCCCATAACCCTGAGATCATGACCTGAACCAAAACCAAGTGACTGAAACTTAACCAACTGAACCAACCAGGCACCCCATGTATATGATTTCCTCCCTACAAATCCTCAGCCTTCCTGTTTCCTGCCTTTATATAGAATCTATTGTAGTTTTCTCAGCTATCATATGCCCTCAAATGAGTTTGTTATATAATGAAGTTGACTAGAAATATTGTTAATCTACTGTTCATAAGAAAAATAGCTCTATGTATATATGAATAATATCTTCAAAATTTTAAAAATAAATGATTTGCTCATGAAATAAAGTTAATGAAACATCCTAATTTGGCTACATTTGAGGTTTTCTGCTTTTGGACAAAATAACTAACTAAATTGAGCAGTGTGTGTAGTCACTCCCTTTTCCTCTCTTAGTCATTAAACATAACATGGAAGGAAGCAGTTTTTAGACTCCCTGTATTTTCTCTCGCTTTCCTTTTTCATATAAGGTTCTGATCTTCCATGTTTTCCTGTCAGAATGGCCATTCATCATTTAAGGCCAAATTCTCTTCTTTCTAAGGGAATCAATTATTCCCTTGCTCATATTCTTATATGAGGGGTATACGTATAAGATTTTATTGGGATTGAATATGTATGCTTTTTTTTTTTGCTCACTGGACCCTGAGTTCCATGAGGACTTAAGGTAGATGGTCAATAACTGAGTATTTATGCAACAACATGGATTGAGTTAGAGAGTATTATACTAAGTAAATCAGTCAGAGACAGACAAATACCATATGATTTCACTCATGTGGAATTTAGGAAACAAAACAATGAGCAAAGGGAAGAAAGAGAGAGAGAGAGAGTGAGAGAGAGAGAGGCAAACCAAGAAACAGACTCTTCTTACCTGTAGAGAACAGTTGTTTACCAGAATGAAGGTGGGTGGAGAGATGGGTGAAGTGGGTGATGGGGATGAAGGAGAACACTTGTAATGAGCCCCGGGTTTAGTATGGAAGTGTTGAATCACTATATTGTATACCTGAAACTAATATTACAGTGTATGCTAACTAACTGGAATTTAAATAAAAACCAACCAACCAAATAAACAAAAACCAAAATTCAAAGCAGCAAAATAAAGCAGAAAAGGAAGAGTGATTTAACCTCTACTTACCAGTACTCTCCATCGCCTAGTAAAAAAAGAAAAATGAAGAAAAAAGAAATTTGCCTATATAATTTATTCATAGTAGATAAGAAAGAGCTAAAGGTAAATTACTTTTCATCAGCAACTATAAGGTTTCAAAGCAATTTGGCATATTTTGATGTATGTTCATTTTTTTCCTTGCTCCATACCTAAGGGGGAACATTTTCAAAACCAGATACAAGAAAACTACATGGAGACAGAATTTCTTTTATTGCTGTTTGGTTTGCCTTTTGCAGGATGCTTGTTTTGTTTTTTGTTTTGTTTTGTTTTGTTTCTAACTTATAAAGTTTATGTAGATAAAGAAGTTAGCACAACTAGAATTGAAGAAAGATGTAAACAATGGAGTCATGGACTTTGTGACAAGGAGATCAAAAGTGTTATTTTAGAGCAGTGATCTCAAATGGAATCAGTACATTCTCAAGATTATACAAGACTAATCATTGAAATGAAGAAAGAATATACAATATCAGTATCTTTGCCCCATCTCTATCTATACCTGTACCTATATTGACATATTAAAGAAGTAAAGTTTTATTTATAATTAATAGAAGGCTTGATACTGTATATTCCCTCATTTAATTCATCAGGTGACCCTGTGTCAAACACATCAACACATGGGAGGCAATCTGAGTAGAGGAAGAGAAACCTACAACTCAGGAATTCAGAGGCTCATACTCACTTTGAGATTCTTTCAGTTTATTGGGACATTGAAATTTACATGATCTAAACTGAAATGGTTTATAGACTATGCTATCTAACTTTACATTTACACTCACAAAAATGGGTTTAAAATATTTATATAAAGACATATAGATTAAAAACTAAACTAATACAAGTAGAAGCAAATAACACGATAGCAGAATTGACAGCTTTGCTCCTATGCCCAGGTGTGTTATCAGCAATATCAGGAAACAGAAGGTTTTTCATTGATGATATAATCAGATATGAGTAGAAGTTGGGCAAAAAAATCAATTAGGAGGGGCACCTGGGTGGCTCAGTGGGTTAAGTCACTGCCGTCAGCTCAAGTCATGATCTCAGGTTTCTGGGATCGAACCCCACATCGGGCTCTCTGCTCAGCCGGGACCTTGCTTCCCCCAGTCTCTCTCTGCCTCTCTGCCTGCTTGTGACCTCTCTCTCTGTCAAATAAATAAATAAAAATAGTTTTAAAAAATTAGTAGAGTAGTACACACATATCCACATGTACAATTACATACCTCCATATACGATTATTTTACTGATAGAAACATATAGTCCAAAAAGTTGTCTGAAAATCGCTGTCTTGAAGGACTGGGTAGCCTGAGATCCATTCTTGAGAAAAAAACTGGCCAATGATGAAATGATGGAATAAATACATTGGTGAAAATAAATGTAGGTCAGCAAAAAAATTAAATAAAATGAAAAAAAAAAAAAAGAAGACTGAGGTGGGTGGTAATGAAGCATTATAAGGGAATAAGAGAGAGAATTGGAAAATAAATAGTCCATGTAGTCCTGCGATCAGAAGAAACAACTGAATCAACAGCAGATGCAAAACAATACTTTCATATTTAGTGCAGCAAAGCCCTTGCAATAAGACTTTGTATTACAACGTATGCCTTTCATACCCTGAAAGGTATACAAGAAAGTCAAAGCTAGACAAAACAATGAGGTCAGGGATTAGGTAGGCCTGAGATTATTTACTTATTTACTCAAAGCCAGTGCATTTTAAAGAGCAACCTCATGAGCATATGAGGGCATATGATTAGAATCAAGACTAATCCATTATCCTTGTTTTTATTTGCAAAGTTTCCTTTAGTTATTTAGTGGATATGCATGTATCTCTATCCCATATGATTTGATCAGTTGCAAATACTGTATTGGATCTGGATTTCCAAACAAGCCCTGTTTTGAAAAAGATTTATCATATCCTTTATAAATAGGATAATGACTGGAACTACCAAGTACACTAAATACGTCTTATGTGATGCCTTGGGAAAGAGCCCATCTTATCTGGTGACAAGTGGGATATAGTGCATGCATGTGTGCACAAACTTGTGCCTCTTTCTTTCTTTCTTTCTTTCTTTCTTTCTTTCTTTCTTTTTTTAGTAGACCCTGTTACTAGCATGGAGCCCAACATGGGGTTGAACTTGAGATCCTTAAATAATAACCAGCTTAACAGAGCCAGTTTGGGTGGCCCCCAAACTTGGTTATTATTTCTTGTTGTCTTTGCAGACAAATGCAACCCCTCTATGTCTCAGATCCAAAAAATGACAGAAACCATAGGAGTTCTGGATGGCATTTATTAATCTGTTGACAATTTTTGGTGAAGGGAAGAAAGCAACAGCATCAATGTACAAAGAATTGACAGCAACTTGGGAGAAGATATCAAGGAGAGTAGTAAGCACTGTTTTAGACATAGTACATCACCACTTCTCTTGGTGTCCCAGGAGACAAATTGTGTAGAAAAATATAGACTTATTGACACCGAGTCAGAGACTATCTCAAAAAACTTGGGTTAAGAAGAAATGATAGATATCATTTGACCAAATAACTTTTCTCATGTTTTTATTTTTTGCAGCTATTTAAGAGAGATATATGACAAATATGTTTATCAGAATATGTATTTAAAAAGTTCTTTCAATAGTTATAAAACAAAGTTTCTCAGTGATAAGAAAATACTGAGTGAGTCACTTTGGTTGTGGTAACTATTAGTTAAATAATAGACAAAATCCTACTTCGTCCCACCATGTGTGATGCAAAGACATTTTTGAAGTTCATCTACTGTTCTACCAAGAATATCTTGCTGACATCTTGAAAATCTTCTTGAATTCTCATTCATGCTATTTTGCCAACAGGATTTCAATTATCATTCTTTTTGTTGACTTCTGGATCAATAACTTTGCCTTCATCTTTTTCAGTATAGCATCCTCTCTCTGTTTTGATGGCCGGAGCTCTCAGTATAAATGTGGGAGTACTGTAAAAACATGATTGGGCAAGCGCGCCAGAAAGGTTGGATTACAAATGGAAGGAGGAATCACACACAAATCACACACATTAGGGTAACAAATTATAAATATAAGCTCTTAAAAATGACAAAATGTACCTTTTCCACTTTTTATACAGCAAACATGGAGCTACTGAAAATTTATATTAAAACAATCTAGCAACATCAGCAATAACTTCTACCTATCATTGTATCTTCCAACCTACCTTTCATTAGAGTTTTGCATTGTAAAATTTATCTAATCTCTCTCCATTCTATCAGAACATATGCTGTCTAACAATAGAATGCAGTAAGCTTTAGTGCTTCTTATCAAAATTTCCATTTCAGTATGCCCCCTGGTAATATAATTATTATAATATTGGAAAAATTCATGTTCAATGTATCCAAAGCTATTTTACAACATCAATTGCAATAGAAATATGAGCAGAATATTTCATGCTTTTCTTCTCTCTTGAGGATAACACCTTTAGTAATTTCCATATGTCATCCAGTTAATGTGACAAACAAAGAAAGTTGAGGATTTCAAGCACAATACCAGAAGTGAAAGATTTTGATTGACTGGTACATTATAACTCTTATTACATACTGTGGACCCAGGATGTTATAATAATTAGCCTGTCAAGTCAATTGTTACTCTTCATTAAAAATGAATATAAGGCAGCAATTAATCTCACAACTTCAGCTTCATTAGGACATTTTGTTTTTGCAGTTGGGTGCAGTTCAGTGTCTCAATCTAAAGGATGTATCATTTTCTAATAAAAGGTTTCACCTTCATTATTTTGATTATGTACTTGAATAGCAAAATGTAAGCTTATGTAATAACTGGGTGAAAATTCTGAGTTATTTATAATTTGCCTCTTGAAATTCATTGTAGGCACAAGAGATTTTCCCCATTCCTTTTCTTTACCTTCGCAGTATGAGGCTATGGACTCAGAATTTCACACTCCTTGAAAGTGATTCTATCCTCTGTGAATCATGTCTCTGAAAATGCTGACACCCACAAAAATAGGCAAAACTGAAGGACTTTTCTACAAGCCTAAAAAACATTGCAAAAAAATGTGAAATGAGAGTTGAGTTTTTCTTACACAGTAAAGGTTAGATGAATGATAAGAAATAGTAATCGGGTTCCAGTGTAGCCTGTGGACTGACTGACCACTCACAGTGATTTAAACCTGGCAGGTGGAAGTTATAGCACAGATCACAGAAAAGATGATGGTTCTGCCCTCTTTGTTCTAATGCAATAAAGATAAGAAATAATGACAGTTGTAAATCAGTAAATTCCTTCATTTGCTGACAAGGAATCCCATCGGTTAGAAAATTAGTCAGAGAAAGAAGACTGTATGGCCAGTAGACATTAGAGGGAAACATTGAACCGTAGACTAGGAAGAGGAGAATGGACTCTGAAAGGCAGGCTGTTTTGTCCCATCACCCGTACTCAGTCTCGACATATACAACTCTATATTGGAAATGTCATGATCTCCCTTGAGAATATACAGAACTTTCACTGTAACCTGATGATATTACTGCTGCTGCTTATGTGAACCACCATGGGGTAAGGCAAAAGCGCATTTACTTAGATTAAACAATCTCTGATTGGATCATATTCTCTACTTCTATCTAAGTGTGTTGACTTTAGACATGTATGTAACTCTGGGCTTCATTTATAATGTGTATTAGTTTGCTAGGGCTGCCATAAGCAGTCTGGTTTAAACCACAGATTTTTTTTTTTTCTTTTTACAGTTCTGGGGGCTGTAAATCTGAAATTAAAGTATGGACAGGTTTGGTTACTTCTGAGGCCTCTCTCCTTGGCTTAGAGATAGCTGCTTCCTTGCTGTGTCCTCACATGATCTTTTCTCTGTGCATGTGCATCCTGATGTTCAAATTTCCCTGTATTGTAAAAACATCAGTCAGATTGGATTAGGGCCCACCCTAATAGCCTCATTTTAACTAAATTACCTCTTTAAAGGCCTTATCTCCAAATACAGTTACATTCGCCTGGGTGGCTCGGTGGGTTGGGCCTCGCCTCTGCCTTCTGCTGGGGTTGTGATTCGGGGTCCTGGGATCCAGCCCCACATCGGGCTCCCTGCTCAGAAGGCTACCTGCTTCCTCCCCTCTCTCTGCCTGCCTCTCTGCCTACTTGTGATCTCTGTCTGTCAAATAAATAAAATCTTTTTTTTTTTTTAAGATTTTATTTATTTGACAGACAGAGATCACAAGTAGGCAGAGAGGCAGGCAGATAGAGAGTGAGAGAAGGAAGCAGGCTCCCTACTGAGCAGAGAGCCCGATGTGGGACTCGATCCCAGGACCCTGAGATCATGACCTGAGCCGAAGGCAGCGGCTTAACCCACTGAGCCACCCAGGTGCCCTGTCAAATAAATAAAATCTTAAAAAGAAAAAAGAAGGGCTTCAAAATAGGAATTTTAGAGGGACACAATTCAGCTGATATTGCTATATCTACATAATTGCAACAACAGTATTCAACTCTCAGAGTTTCACCTGGCCTAAATGAATCAAACCACAGAAACTATCAGCTAAAATTCCTTTTATATATGGTTGATCTATTATATCTGGTAGATATTCAATTATATATGGTAGATATTCAACAGAAATTAGTTTCTACTAATCCTCCTAAAGCTATAGATCTGACTGTTGAATTTCTCAGATTAAGGATTATTCTTTATTGGCCCAACAATCGGAATATATCAATTGAGGGTAATGGTGAAATAATGCAATTGAACTAGTTTCTTAGGTGAATCATATAAACCCCCAATTTACAAACTTCTGGAGCAGACTCAGAGGGAAAGGAATGAAGACATTTGGAAAGGCAGAAGATAAAAGAATCTGAAGAATTTATTTCTAGGCAAGAGGAAAGCATACTAGTCCTTCAAAGAAGTTCATCAAGGCATATGGGATAAATGTAACGAGGTGAGCAGTGGACAGGACAGCCTAGACACATCACCATCAATGTTAGGTAGGTTGTCAAGAATGTTTAGTAATGGGTTGGGACAATCTGGGATTCAAAAACATAACTCCAGATACTTAAAAGAGGTTATTTCAGGAGCAATTAGTAAAATAAAATAGCAAGCACAGGCTATAAAGGGATAAAAAATATTAACAAGTGAGTGAATAACTAAGTAAGACAGCCACTACTGTGCTAACATTTTTTGATACATTTGCTCATTAATTCACAATTTTAGGCATGGAGTACAATTTCTGCCTTCTGCATGAAGAAACAGTATTTTTGAGATCTAAGCTTCATGAGGCCAGAGGCCATTATTTCTATTTGCAGCACCCATAAAAGGCCTGGCACATGGTGGGTAGTAAATAACTGTTCATTGATTGAACTAATGGACTGTCAATTAATTTGTAGAACAATGATAAAGCTAGAATTTAAACCAAAACAGTGATTTCCATCAACACAGCAGAAACAGAAAATGAAAGAAAGGGAAATAGTGTAATTTGCAGTATATGGGAAATAAAAAATGAAAACAACAGTCCACAGAGTTAAGAATGATGTCTCCCAAGTTGTTGATTTCATTGTTGTAAAAACAGCAATACATGCAGAGAGCCAAAGAATGTATCTTCTATTTTCTTTTATTAATTGATATCACTTGATTAATCCTCTCTGAAAATTGGTTGTTCATTTGTCTGTTAATAAATTTGTTTTAACACCTAGCCCATATTTTTTATTTAGCTCTAACACATATTATTATACTTATCATATCTCTAATAAGATTAGGCAGTATAACATAATGGAATAGTAATGCACTTTGGAGTTAGTGTATTTAATTTTGGTGTTCAGCTCTAGTGCCTACCAGCTTAGTTACCTTGGGCAAATTATTATTATTTTTTATTTAAATTCTATTAGCCAACATATAAGATATTATTATTTTCAGATGTTCAGGGATTCATCAGTTGCGTATAACACCCAGAGCTCATTACATCACATGTCGTCCTTAATAACCATCACCCAGTTACCCCATCCCCCCGCTCCCCTCCAGCAACCCTCAGTTTGTTTCCCGGTCAAGAGTTTCTCATGGTTTGTCTTCCTCTCTGAATTCCTCCCATTCAGTTTTCCCTCCCTTCCCTTATAATCCTCTGTGCTATTTCTTATATTCCACATATGAAAGAAACCCTACAATAATTGTCTTTCTCTGATTGACTTATTTCATTTAGCATAATACCCTCTAGTTCCATCCACTTTGATGTAAATGGTAGGTATTCATCTTTCCTGATGCATGAGTAATATTCAATTGTATATATGAACCACATCTTCTTTATCCATTCATCTGTTGAAGGACATCTCAGCTCCTTCCACAACTTGGCTATTGTGGACATTGAGGCTATAAACACTGGGGTGCAGGTATCCCTTCATTTCCCTACATCTGTATCTTTGGGGAAAATAGCCAGTAGTGCAATTAATAGGTTGTAGGGTAACCCTCTTTTTAACTTCTTGAGGAACCTCCATACTGTTTTCTAGAATGACTGTACTAGTTTATATTCCCACCAACAGTATCAGAGGGTTCCCCTTTCTCCACATCCTCACCAACATTTGTTGTTTCCTGTTTTGTTAATTTTAGCTATTCTAACTGGTATAAGGTGGTTTCTCATTGTGTTTTTGATTTTTTTTTAATATTTTATTTATTTGTCAGAGATAGAGCACAAGCAAAGGGAGCAGCAGACAAAGCAGGCAGAGAGAGAAGCAGGCTTCCTGCTGATCAAGGAGCCTGATGTGGGACTCGATCCCAGGACTCTGGGATCATGACCTGGGCCAAAGGTAGCCACTTAACTGACTGAGCCCCCTGGGTGTCCCTCTCATTGAGGTTTTTGATTTGTATTTCCCTCGTGGTTAGTGATGTTGAACATCTTTTCATGTGTCTGTTAGCCATTTGTATGTCTTCTTTGGAGAAATGTCTGTTCATGCCTTCTGACTTCTTGACTGGGTTATTTATTTTTGAGGTGTTGAGTTTGATAAGTTCTTTATAGATCTTGGATACCAGCTCTTTACCTGATATGTCATTTACAAATATCTTCTCCCGTTCTGTAGGTTGCCTTTTAGTTTTGTTGACTGTTTCCTTTGCTATGTAGAAGTTTTTATCTTGATGAGGTCCCAATACTTCCTTTTTGCTTTTGTTTCCCTTGCCTATAGAGATATGTCTTGCAAGAAGTTGCTGCAGCTAAGGTCAAACAGCTTGCTGCCTTTGTTCTTCTCTAGGATTTTGATGGGTTCCTTCTCACCTGAAGTCTTTCATCCATTTTGAGTTTATCTTTGTGTGTGGTGTAAGAAAATGGTCCAGTTTCCTTCTTCTGCATTTGGCTGTCCAGTTTTCCCAGGACAATTTATTGAAGAGACTGTCTTTTCTACATTGGATATTTTTTCCTGCTTTGTTAAAGATTAGTTGACCATAGAGTTGAGGATCCATTTCTAATCTCTCTATTCTGTTCCATTGATCTATGTGTCTGTTTTTGTGCCAGTACCATGCTGTCTTGATGATCACAGTTTTTTACTATAGCTTGAAGTCAGTCACTGTGATGATGCCAGCTTGGTTTTCTTTTTCAACATTCCCCAGATGATTTCAAGGTCTTTTCTGGTTCCATACAAATTTTAGGATTGTTTGTTCCAGCTCTGTGAAAAATGTTGATGGTATTTTGATAGGGATTGCATGGAATGTGTAGATTGCTTTGGATCCCTATCAAAATACCATGTTGATGATATACCATCAACATGGTATTTTGATAGGGATTGCATGAAATGTGTAGATAGCAGGACATTTTTAAAATACTCTTCCAAACCATGAGCATGGAATGCTTTTCCATCTCTTTCTGTCTTCCTCTATTTATTTCGTATGTGTTCTGTAGTTTTTAGAGTACAGATCCTTTACTTCTTTGGGTAGGCTTATTCCTAGGTATCTTATGGCTTTTGGTGCAATTGTAAATGCATTAACTTTTGTTTGTCTGGAAAATTATCTATCCATCTATTCTGAATGTTAGCTTTGCTGGATTGAACATTCTTGGGTGCAGATTTTTCCCACTCATCACTTTGAATGTATCATGACATACCCTTCCAGTCTGCAAAGTTTCTACTAAAACATCAGTGGATAGCCTTATGGAGTTTCCCCTGTACGCAACTGCTTTCTTTTCTTTTGCTGACTTCAAAATTCTCCCTTTATCACTATTGTTTGTCATCTTATCTTCTCTGTGTCTTCATGAGAACCTCCTTGGGTTGATTTTGTTGGGGGATCTCCTGTGCCTCCTGGATCTGAATTTCTGGGACATTTTCAACTTTGGGAAATTTTCAGCTTTTTTTTTTTTTTTCAAATAAATTTTCTGTCCCCTCTTCTTTCTCTTCTTCTGGGATCCTTATAATGCAAATGTCATTACAATTGATGGTGTTGCTAAGTTCCCTAAATATAATCTCATTTTGCATATTTTTCTCCTTTCACTGCTTAGCTTGATTACTTTCAATTACTGTGTCCTCCATCAGTGTTCACTGAATCATTTCTTTTCTTCATCTAGTTTACTATTTATTCCATCTAGTGTATTTTAATTTCACTTATTGTGTCCTTCATCTCTAATTGGTTCTTTTTAAATTATTATTATATTATGTTAGTCACTATACAGTAAGCCATTAGTTTTTTATGTAATTGGTTCTGTTTTAATTTTATTGTTAAGGGTTTCACTTATGTCCTCTACTCTTTTCTTAAATTCAGTGAGTATCTATGATCATTACTTTAAATTCTCTATCAGGCATATTACTTATCTCCATTTTGCTTAAGGCTCTTGCTGTGATCACCTATTCTTTCATTTGGGACATATTTCTCTTCTATCCTCATTTTGTCTAACTCTCTATGTCTGTTTCTGTGTTAGGAAAGACAGCTATGTCTCCTGCACTTGAAGGTAATGGTCTTATGAAGAAGGGGTCCTTTAGTGCCCTGTCATGCAGTGTCTCCTGTTCACCAGGACCTGGCACTTCAGGGGTGTCTCCTATTTGTGATGTGTGTGCCTTTTCTTGTGGCTGAGCCCCTTTTCCTTCAGTCCAGCCATTTGCAGTAGCTCTTTTTGCTGGTTGTGGGCAGTGTTTGGTAACTCTAGTGTTAGTGGGCTAGTCTAATTGAGTATGTGTTTATCTGAGATGCAGTAGCATAAAACTGGAGAACACTTTCCCTGTGTTGTCTCCTGAGAAATTTTTATTGGCAGGTGGGGCCTACAGCCAGACCAGTTGTCTGCTGCCAACCCACAGTGTGGCTGTCTTTCCCTCTCTCCAGGTCAAGAATCATTTTGTGTGGTGCTTGCCACTGTAAGAGCTGCTTGCTAACTATCAAGTCTGTGACACTACTCCATATAGGCTCCAGACAAGAAGGTACTAGAGAGGATAGATCTGCCAAAGCGCAGTGCAGGGGGCAGTGATGTAGGGTAGGAGTGCTGGGGAAATTTGCATGAACCTACCCTCTGTGGGAGGGGTCCTGCTGTGCAGGGACTGGGGCAGCCTGTCCAGAGCAGGGATATCTCCAGAAGCATAGCATGATGGGACAAGATGGCAACATGAGCAAGTTAGGTAGTGAGTCCTGCAGATGGTCATTGTTTATGCTGGGCCAGATGACATTTGCTGGTCCCTTTGTTCCTGGTGGAGTACCCCAGGGATTTTTTCCCTACAAGACATGCTCTCAGATTAATAAATAACTCTCCCTCCTGTATGCCCCTGGCACCTTTCCAACTGCTACTTTTATGTTGTGTCTCCAGGCTGTTTGTTGTACTCTTTATGAGCAGGGACCCAGTTTCTTTTTGCCCTCCCAGCTCTCAGAGTGAGCTCACTGATTTTTTTAAATTCCATGCTCTAAGTCCCACTGGTTGTGAGAACTCATGAAATTTGGCCCCTCTGGTCTTCAAAGCTGAATGTTATGGGTATTTGCCTCCCCCATGTGGGCTCCCGCAGTAGTCTCTCTTCCCTTTCTGTGTCTGTGGAATCCCTCTCTCCTGCAGTCTCACAAGTCCCTTTAGTTCCCAACTGCATCTCCAGCCTTCCTACCTTCTTCATTGTGGCCTCTTTACATTTACTTGTAAAGCTTATTCTGCCAGTCTTTTGGCTGTTTTCTGGGTTGTTTACATTGATGTGAGTGTTACCTACTTGCATCGATGTGACAAGGTGAGCCTCTGCTCCTCCTACTCTGTCATTCTCCCTGGAAGTTTGGAAGACTTTCTTTTGAAATGTTCCCCCTCAATCTTTGCGCTTAAAGGTCTTTGCACTCAATCTTTGCAATTTTTTTTTCCTTTTTATATGCTTTAGTGGCACTGCTAGTGGACTCCAAGTCCAGAGTCAGGTATACTATCAGTAATTAAAGCCTTTGTCTCATAGTAATAATGTTGATATTCCAGCCCTAGTTATTCAACCAAGGGATGGCTTGTACCCGAGCTTCATCTGCAATAATTTCTCCTGCAACCACAAGTACACTGATTTGTATCAAATGTACTCCCAGGCAGCATTTCCCACTTGTTTTTAGCCTCCTTAATTCAAATAGTCAGTTTTGATCCAGACCTTGACACTCAAAGGTTTTTTTATATCTACTACTGATGTACTGTGCTACTCCGACCCCAGTATACTTCTGTGCATTTAGAATCCATGGGAACTTTTTTTTATTGAGGCTGTGCTGTTTTTATTATTATATGTATGTATTATAATTTATTTGAACACTTTTATTGGAATGATCATTATTCAGTTGTATTGGAAGAAAATTTCCCAGTGCTAAGTTTACCTCCTTGCCTTGATCCAAAGTCTTTAATGAGTTTTCCAGACCTTGTCATAAATACTCAGAAACATAGCAACTGTTGTTCTTTGAATTGCATATCTCTACAGATGAATAAAAGTTCTTCTGACTAGCTTCTGTGAAATTTATCTGCACCAGTTAGAGCCTTCTTGTCTACATGGCATGTGTGGTAGCTTGAACTATTCTTATATAGGCATCTATCATAAATACCGTGAGCTTAGCATAAAATGTCTATGAGTTCTCTCACTTTCAAGTCAGATTGTGCATGAAGAAAAGGTGGATCTACCTCGCCTTCCTTTGTTGTTGTCTTTTTTTTAAAAAAAACTTTTTGTTTTAAAGTAATGATATAGCCACAGAAAATTGTACAGAAATGTACAGAGTTTTCTGCCTTCTTTGTAAATGTACTATAGTACTGGATTTTCTTGGAATTATTTTTGTTACTATCTTCCACATTCCCTTCTAAATATTTGATATACATTTGTACATAAAGATAGCTGGGTTCAGAACATATTTGCTTGTAAATTCTAACTTACTCATTTAAAGTTTTCTTTAAAATAAAAACATTGTTTTTCAATGATGCTAACTAAAATTAGCAAAATCTCTGAAATATTTACTATATAATGGTGTTTTTCCTATACTGAGATATGCAGAGTTAAACTTTATTTTCATACACACACATGACAGCCTACACATACATTCATAGGATATCTTTGGAATTTACACAGATAAAACTGTACAATAGTATGTTTTTTCAAATTGGGAATTACTATCTTACAGACTTGGACAGTGAGAACACATCACTTTCCTGTGGACTTTTGAATAGAAATGGCAGGATCTTCTGCCTTCTTTTCATCATGGTTATAAATCATTTCCTTAATATTGTTTTCCCTGTATCTTACCATATTTTTTTCCTCTACCAGTACTTTCTGTAACTTCCTTTCCAGTATTCATTGTTAAGTTAATTACTTAATAATTATTAAGTTAGTTACTCTCTTCATAGGACAGTTCTTTTCTCCATCTCTCTCTGAAACAGCAGGCCACATACATAAAATATCATTTATTTATTCATTCATCAATGAACACTGTGTCTGTCCTGCCAATTAATAGCTATTGTGAGTGTCATTAAGTCCCATAGAGCTAGGGACCCATAAATGGGAATGTGTCCTGGATATCTTCAATAACTCTCATGTGGGAGCTTTAGCACAGGATCCAAGAAAGAGAAAAAGAAAACTTACCCATTAAAGGATTTCAACATCCAAAATAATGAAATCAGTGTCCTTTCAGAATGTATACAACATCAAAATTCCATTTGTGTTTTTGAGAATTTTTGCTTAGGTATTAACTTTAGCCAGTTATAACAATTGTTTTATTAGTTATTATTGCTGATTTTATTTCTAAAGTGTATACATTTCTTTCTTCATATGTATTTCTTCACTGAATTTTCTGCCAATGTTATGTAAGAATGAAAAAAAATGGAAAAGAAACTAAAAAGAAAAGGTATACCAGCGAGAAAGGCAGAGGGACATTTATTTTTAAAATGAAACAGAGTAATTTGTGTTGCTCGCAATGCAAATGTTGTTAATAATCGATATTATCATACACTGTTTGTAGACTTACAAATATTTAGAAACTGTTTTAGAAGTATAGCAAATAAACCTTTAGAGTGATATACAGTTACTCAAAAGCACATTAGAGAATGTCCCGTAGAAGTTGCTTTTATAAAAATTATCTTAAAGATAAATATAAAGCATCTCCTAAATTTATGAATTTCTGATATACATAAAGTATTTCCTTTTTTTTCCCTTTTCTTTCTTCCTTTCTTTTTCTATTGTATTAACTAAGAAAGATGACTTTGGGGAAAAAATTGCCCCCCAAAAAAAGAGATTGGGTTTTCAGAATTTGTGCAAAGACAGAACTTGTTTGTGCCATTAATTGATTCATAAGAATAGGCTTTTTAAAATTTTTTGAAAATAATACTGCCTTGAAAAAACTATAGGTATACTTACAGATTTTTGCAATGGCCCTGGAATTTATATCACACATACACACATGAGATTAGAAACTTCATAAGATCGACCCAGTTCCTGGGGAACATAAAAAGTCATGTAAGACAGGCTAGATGCATTTATGTAGGGCATAGTTGTTACAGCTGTGCACATCTCAGCAATATCCTCTTTGCTGAGCTAGAAAATACCAGAGGCCAGCATACCTCATATCAGTACCCACTGATAACATTTATACTTTAAAGAAGCAAAAAAAAAAGAACACCATGGGAAGAAAACAGGCCCTCAAGACATTGTTCTTGTAATTCTACTTTCATCTTCACATCTTCACCTTAAACAATATTTTGCAGCCCACGGACATTCTATTTAATTTTTATGAGCCATTCATTTTGATTGATACACTAGACCAAAATGGATAACTGAAAAATAAAGTATCCAGTTTTTCTGTGTGTAAAGACTATTGGAATCTTTGCTATCCAAACCCACAACTGTCTAAAGCTACCTTTACAATCCATCTCTGTGGGTGGCCTCTTGCAAAAAGGGTATCTTATCTAACAACCTCATATAAGAAGTGGAAGAGGACAGGGGAAAAAGAGAAGAGGGATATCTTCCCTATCCAAGGACTATCCTTCACCCTGCTAATGAGTTAGTTTTTCTTCAGATTTCTCGACCAAAATGTTCCCTATACCCTCCACAGTTCTGGTAACTCAGAACTTCAAGGGTTTTTTTTTTTTTTTTTCCCTCTCTCTTTCTTCTTTAAAATTTCTAGCCATTGATGTAGAAGATCATTCTAATTCCAAGCCTGATAAACTTTAATGGACTTTGAATTATTTTATATAATACCATCATATTAAAAAAAAAAAAACCTTAGATATGAGCATCCCACATATGTTCTCAAAGGTATGAGTCTTTCTCTAGGAATAGTAGAAGAATATGTCTCTCACCTCGTGTAGCAGAATCCCTGATGTGCTCCCAAAATGGAATTGAAAGAAGACGAGGCATTAGAAAAATATCAAAACATAGAAGAGAATTCAGTTGATAAAATCTCAGGAAGTTTCAGTAAAGTATACTTTTGATTTATGAGAAGTTATGTCCAGCAATAGCAAAAGCTTGGGACTTGTATTATTCTAGGAATGCTTTTGGGCCTGACCAATTAGAGATTCAGCTGGATGGGGATGACCATCCTCTCCCATCTTGGGTTAGATTAATGGAGATCTCCAAAGACCCAAGAACTAGAGAGTGATCCATGGTAACAGGGACCCAGGGATAACAGGGGATCCTGTAGGAGTCATGCTCTGAATCTGGGGGAGAATAAAAGGGGTTAGGAAAGAGGAAGGAGATTGTGGCAGTAGAGAAGCCACTCAACTAGTAGCTTACAAGGGGATCACCAGAGAAGTTCAGTCCTGACCACAAATTGGGACGTAATGTGGGACTTGGAGCCCAAGATTTAACAGTATTTATCCTTCAAGCTTTTCAGAGAATCTTTATTAATAAGGGCTGGTTAGTGAAAGAGAAATGATATTGGGGACTATAGCTGAAATACAATGCCTAGTATTAGACATATGGAAATGGCCAAGAGTAAAGAATAAAATGGGAAATTTGGAGCTGGGGTATCAGCAGGTACCTTGCAGAGATGTGAAACTTTTGCCCCATGCCAGAATAATTTCACATTACTCTCAACTTCTGGGGAGGCAGAAGTTGCCTTTGGTTATGTTCTTGTGAGTCTTGTTTAGCCATGAAAACTGAGTGATGCTGACCTTGAAGGAAAGGAGCTCAGTTGTATTGAGTATAAAGAACTGCGGGTGACAAAGTCAGGGGCTAAGAATCTGGTAAGGGCTTATCAAACCAAGGATGCTTTTGGGAATGCACTGGCCTCTATGGTATTTCTCCTATTTTCTATCTTTGGAAACGTGGCTCATGTGTTTGTTGCAATTAATTCATGTGATGTCATATTTTATGAATGTATGAGTTGTGTATTGAACACAACTTTTATTTTCTTTATTTTATATGTTATGGTTAATAATCTCTTCTGTTTTCAATTATTTTGTAGGCCCTTGAAATCCTAGAGGATTAGACACTATGCTGACCATGTCTAATGACAAAAAAGGCCTAGACTAAATAATTAGGAATTCACAGCACATTATCCATGTGAATATTATATTTCCCCCCTTCTTTAAGTACACCGGTCCTGTGATATGAAGTCCATGTGTGTTTAGCTCCATTTTCCATGGCTGATGAACTGTCTCATATATTATGATAATAACTGACCTACATATCTAATCTTCTAAGAATTTTGCTGTGTGTTTTCACACTCTTTTGTGCCTACACAGACATTTATAGGGACGTTGGCAGGGATTATCATGAGTTGCTAACCCATTGCTTTCTTAAAAATATTTTTTTCTTTTTTAGTCATTTATCATTGTTACAAAGATGGTTAATAAGTAAAACTAATAGTGTTTGAATGGCTCCCAGCTTATAGGTTTTTTTTTTTTTTTTTTTTTTTTTTTTTTTTCCTTCTTACCTTGGCTGGAGAATCCTTAGGCTAGAATCCGAGAGATCCAGGAGTAGATTGGAGCATTTAAAAACCTGATTTTGGAACCAAACTGTCTGGATTCAAATCACCATTTGTTTTATTTGTTTATTTGTTTTGTTTTGTTTTGTTTTACTAGATGTACAACACTGGGGACCTTGGGTATGTTTCTGTTCTCTAGGCTTTATTTTCTTTATCTGTAAAATAACATCAGTGAGAGGATGTGACAAAGTAATGGGGAAAACATTTAGAGAAACACCCACATAGAGTAATTCTGTAGAGCTATTATTATTGTTGTCTTTGAAGACCAACAATATAATTTTATACAATTGCTTTGAAACTTATGTTTAGCATTTTTTAAATTATACTTTGATCATACTTAGAGCCACAGAAGCCAAAGATATATGCCTCTCT
Source organism: Mustela putorius furo (assembly GCF_011764305.1). Classification (NCBI taxonomy): domain Eukaryota; kingdom Metazoa; phylum Chordata; class Mammalia; order Carnivora; family Mustelidae; genus Mustela; species Mustela putorius. The sequence continues at coordinate 15,737,222 of NW_025421375.1, read as the reverse complement.
TAGTAAGGTTTCAAATGATACTGATGATTATAAAAATGAATAAATGATAAAGACTATGGTTTATGAACATGGTTTTAAATTCTCTATCTTTGGATGATAAAACAAGTATATATTTCATGACTACTTTGGTTGTTTGAATCAAAACCATGTTAACAGTCATTCAGGATACCATGTGCTTTAGTTTAAAAATATTGAAAGATGGAAGCCAAATATATAACTGTCAGGACATTTGTTGTCAGTTTACCAAAGCTCATCTCTCACTGTAATCAGGCTTAGATTTACAGTTGTCATAACAAAGGGTGCCAAAGAGTCCAAGGGTGAAGTTGATTTGCTTAAATATTTTTTGCGTGATTTTTTTTCTGATTTTTATTTATTTGGCATAATTTATCTTTTTAATGTTTTCATCATTTGTAATACCTTTTCTTCTGGTTCCTGGAGTTTGCAGTTCTTAATGGCTTTGGGCCAGAGAGGTGAAAAATACAGAATGAGCTCTGTAAAACACTGAAACTACAAGCTTTTGTGTACAGTTTTTGAGGTCCAGCAGGTGCTGGCAGAAAAGAAAATAGAATCCTTGCTGTCTCACTATTGATAGAAAACTAAAATCAGTGGCATGGAGAACGAAATCCCAAAGTCTACAGACTTCTACACATCTCTTATTTATAACAATACATCTATATTAGGCAAAGCCTATCCAATTTTTTATGACTTAATTGGTTCTCTCTCTTTGCATTTATAACACCAATCTACTTTCTGTCTTTCAACATATATCCCAGAGAAAGGAAATAGAAAATAAAACACATTATTCAGTAGGATTTCATTGTGCACCAAGGGTAAAAAGCAGGCATGTATAAATGGAAAGACATTTAAAAGCCTTCCCAACTGAAATCTGGCAGGAGGTAAAACACTTCATTAGGATTTGTAACATCGATGGCGAACGGCTTCACACAATGTGCTACATTTGCGAATAAGGCACAAAATTGACTGTCAAAGAGATGTAAGACCAGAACAGATTCCAATCCATTTTATACAGGGGACTCAATGGGAACCCTATACCTCAGCAACTCCAAGACTTAGGTTTCATAAACTGCTGGTGGAGATTCACCACTGAATCTTCATTTGGTTCTGAAATAAGTCCTCTCGATAATGACAACGTATAAAGGGCACAGCTACATCTCGGAAGTCAATAGGCTTTTTACTGATTTACTCTGAGAATTGCTGGCAAAAAAGCAATCTGCATTTCCTAAATTTGAAATGGAGACATTGACATATCCTAATGTTATAATGGTCATAATTATGTCACTTGGCAAAATGTATGGTTAAAGATAATGTCAAAGGTGCATTTTAGAATTCAGAGTCAGACACACAAAAAAGCAAAGGCTCTCATCTTCTACTCATATTGACTTTCATTATTGACCAGCTTATTAGCATGTAATAAGTATGTTCACTTGCTGAGTTACAGACACATGACTTGCAAGCACCTTTAAAAAGCATAAACCACTATTCAGTATTTAATTGTCTCTTTACCAACTCCTTTCTCCAAACCACCGTTCTTCCTCCCCGCTGACATTTTTTTGTTTCCCGGATCAGAGTCAAAACCATCAGGAATGACCCTTTTTTCTTCTATTCATAAATGCGACTTATGTCATTTAATATGTAAAAACACTATGAATTTAATTTTTGCAGTGTATGGGTAAAATAAAGATTTGCTCCAGAGCACCAATTTCCTACCCCATCCCATAAAGAGAAGGATATGACTTCATATGCTTCCTTTTAGACTTGAAATTTAAGAATCCTAGATAAAATTATTGTGGAACTCATACCCCCCCCCCATAAGATTCTTGATACATCTAATTCTCCTTTGCTGAAGGTGTTTTTTTCTCAATTTTTACCTCCATTTGAACTGTGTTGTCAGAGTATGAGCTCCTCAAGGACAGGAAAGATGTCTGACTCATCTGGGTCCCAATGTCTTACAGTGCCTGTAGCATAGATGTGTTGCATTTCATTTATGCAAATATTAAAAATATAGTCTTTTTTTAAAGAAGAAGATATTGCTTATTAGTAAATTGTGTGGAGTAAAGTGGTTCAAAATTTAAATGGCTTAGAATGGAGAACTACATGGTACCACTGGTATTTCTAGGTAGTATTTCAGCACAGGCCTGGGTTTAGGTTGTCCTCCTGGGATTTTGGAACCTTGTAGGAATCACCTGAGATACTTGTCAGACATACAGATTCTACAGAATCAGAATATATAACAGAGGAATTTGGTAATCTTAGATTACCATAGGGGCAATTGTTGAATAGTGCTTAAAGAGAAATCTGGAGATGGGCAATGAAAGAAGAAACTGATGTGAAAGCATCCAGGACTTGAGGAAGAAATAAGTCATCATGGAAAGCAGCTAGGAGGGACGCCTGGGTGGCTCTGTTGGTTAAGCCTCTGACTCTTGACTTTTGGCTGGGGTCACGATCTCCAGATTGTGAGATCAAGCCCTGTGTCAGGCTCTGCACTGGGTGTGGAGTCTGCTTAAAATTGTCTCCTCCCTGGGGCACCTGGGTGGCTCAGTGGGTTAAAGTCTCTGCCTTTGGCTCAGGTCATGATCCCAGGGTCCTGGGATCGAGCCCCGCATCAGATTCTCTGCTCAGCGGGGAGCCTGCTTCCCTCCCCCCTCTGCCTACTTGTGATCTCTGTCTGTCAAATAAATTTAAAAGTTTTTTAAAAAATTTTTAAAAATTGTCTCTCTCCCTCTGCCCCTCCCCACCTCTCTGTCTCAAAACAACAACAACAACAACAAAACCCAAAAAAGCAGCTGGGAGCTTCTGACTCAAGTAGCACCAATGGTTATATTCCTGGCAGTTTTCATCAGACAGAAAAGCCAACAGAGGTTTGTATCCTCCACTGACCAGGGCTCTAGGTGGACTAGAAGTAGAGGGAGCGCCAGCCTGGGAAAACTATATTGATTAAAGGTCCCTTTTCCTTTCTATATCAGGTGAGTCACTCCTAAAATCCAATGCAGAGGTAACTGAAAACATAGGAATGGAGAGAGTGAAAAGGTCCATAGACAAAAGGACGAGACTGATAAAAAGCGAAAGTTAAGCAGGGCTTTATTTCGCGCCAAGCATCAAGAATCAAGCTGACCAGCCAGGGTCGTCTCTTGCAAAGAGGTGACCCCTTCCAGTCCCACAGACTAACTTTTATAGAGTAAAGGCCTTGTGGTTGAGCCTGGCCACACACAGGTGGCCAATTGAATTATAATCCATCCTATAGTAGTTATTTGAACTAGCCTATCACTCTGGTCAGAATTGGCACCCAAAAGGTAGGGCCCGCATTCTTGGGTGGTTAGAGAGGTGCTTTCCTGATTGGCTGTCCCCACCTGGCTTGGCTCATCCTTGGCGGGTAGGGAGGTGATATGGTGCGCTTTTCCTGATTGGACGTTTCCACCTGGCCTGATACGTCCTTGTATCTGGGCTTCGTTATCAGGAGCTGGTCAGTCATATTTTTCTGGTTTCCCAGACTTGTTTCCAAGTAAGCTTCTCTGGGGGGTGGGGGCCAAGGTCAATCTAAGTTTGCTGCATAAACAACAAAATGGCTCGCTCTGGCTAAATAGGCCCTTACAGAGAGAAGGTGAACGGAGAGCTAGAAACTCCAGGTCTTTCAATATCTAGTTCCCTGAGAAGAAAATAAGTGTAACTTCCCCAGGGCATGTGGAACTTAGGAACCTGGGCTCTCAGCAATTCTATCCCCCAAGCGTTGGAGTGCTGCCTAAGGCTCCAGTCTTATAAAACACATAAGAGGGTTAACTATTGATAAAACTCATCTGTTTCAACATGGTTTTTACCTTTTGAGATTTAATGAACAAACTACACACTTTCTTTTGTTTTTTCATATCTGTTTACTCAGTCTTTTCAGTTTCTCCCATGTAAAAAGAACGTAGGGCCATGAAAAGAGATACCAAACTCAGTTATCAAAGGTAATTTTTTGGTTATCTATTGCTGCATAATGAAATACCCCAATACACAGCAGGCTAAGCCAATGCAGCTTCTGTTGTTCAGAAGTCTACACACTGTACAGTGTAGTAGCACATTATACATGATATGCAGCCGGGTCCTCTGACTCAGAGTTTCTCCTAAGGCTGTAATTAAGGTGTAAGCTACAGTTGGAATCCTATCAGAGCTCAACTGGGGTAGGATTTGCATCCAAGTCCAATTGCGTGACTGGTGGCAGGAATCAGTTCCTTGAAGGCTGTTGGCCTGAGAGCCTAATGCCCTTGCTGGCTGGTGGCTAGAGGCCTGCCTCAGTCCCCTCCCATGTGGTTTCTGCGTAGGTCCACGCACAACATGTCAGCAGGCTTCCCTCAGAACCAGCAAGCAGAAGCGCAAAAGAGGACAAGCAAGACGGGAGCCAGAGTCTGGCTGTGACCTGGTCTTCAAAGCATCTTTTGTCCCATCTATTTTTAGTAGAGAGCTACCAGTGGAACCCACAATTAATAGGAGGGATTAACAGTGTCATGAATAACAAGAGACAGGAAACACTGTGAGAAATTTTAGAGGCTCCCTACCACAGATGTTAATAACGAGTATCAGAGGACAGCAAAACAATAAAATCGCTAAGTTTTATTGTAGAATCAAACATAACAACGGAATACAACACATTAGTAGTAATGATAACAGTAGTGTGGCAATTATGCTAATAGTTGTAAGAACAGAACTAGTAACAACAGTTCCAATGATACTAGTAATCCAAGAGAAAGAAACAATACTATTTCAATAATATTTAATGTTAACATATTCTAGGTACAGAGACTTGATTCATTTCAGAGGCAGACGCTTTGATGTTTTTGGGAAAATAACTTGTTTAGTATTTTTGTGTGTGTGATATCTGAAGGCTGTGGGGCATGACTTGAATATGTTTTTTGGTACACTATAAGCCAACACCCATTAGTGTATTATGAATTCAATTAAGAGACTTGAGACTAGGATGCAGAAGACAGAGACTGAAAAAGTAAATTATTCAGGTTAAAAAAGACAGATCAGGAACATAAAATTCTTTTTTTTTTTTAAGATTTTATTTATTTACCTGACAGACAGAGATCACAAGTAGGCAGAGAGGCAGGCAGAGAGAGAGAGGGAAGCAGGCTCCCTGCTGAGCAGAGAGCCTGATGCAGGACTCCATCCCAGGACCCTGAGATCATGACCTGAGCTGAAGGCAGAGGCTTAACCCACTGAGCCACCCAGGTGCCCCAGGAGCATAAAACCTTAACTGGAAAATCATACAGGAGGAATATTGAAAGGAAAATTGACCTGAGGCAAAGGAAGCAAATTATGATATGGTTCTATTATTATTACTATTATTATTATTATTATTATTTTGGTATTTAAAATTTACTCTAAGTTCCCATATATTTAGTCAGTTTTTTCTGTACACAGCAGCTTGTGTTAGCAGTGCATGGAGAAAATGAAGGAAAAATGTGTGTGGGGTGAATAGTACAGAGAGAAATCAGCATCATGGAAGCCAACAGTAAGAACTAGGATCTTGCTTGGCAAGGGAACTGGCTGCTGGGGAACAACTCAGAAACAGACTTTGAGACCCAGTCAGGTTGCCTTTGAT